>NC_069659.1:171050000-171675000 GCF_027244095.1 Hemicordylus capensis | reverse complement strand
ATAGTGGCAATCTCTGGGATAACCCAGAGTAGCCTCTGATTTATGACAATAATTACTTGGTGAAAGTACATGCTGCACTCTTGAACCCCAACCTTTCAGTTTCATGAGTTACTTCCATGAGTTATTTCATACTTTCCTTGAGTATTGACTATTAATATGAATAGATGTTTTAATATGAATTTGCTTCAAGCGGTTAATATCATGAATCTGTTCATCCCAGGGCGTAACTATAATAGGGCAAGGGGAGACAGTTGTCTGGGGTCCCACTGCCTTGTGGGGCCCTCAGAGGCAGGTCACATGACTGACTCCCCCAGCCAGGCACCCACCCAGGCTTCCTTCAGTTGTATTCATCCTCCAAAATTTATGTGAGTGTTAAGACCTAGAGCTACCAGAACAGTATGTCTCTCTCTAGTACCATTAAATGACTTGCATCGTACACAATTTACAAACCCTTCTTAAAAATAATTAAGAATGATGTTCTATTGTGACATATAGGTGATATATAAATAAAAATTTTACTATGCTTTTTGATACCCCTATTCAGCCTCATTTAAGATTTCTTTACTTCATGAGCTGAGCTTCAGTGGGGCAGGGGGGCATTTTAAAATCTTGTATCTGGGCCCACTCTAACCTTGCTATGCCCCAGGTTCATCCATTAGAGTCAACTTAGAGGGAAGCGATGCACAGATAGTGCACTGAAGGACATCTCAACATGCTGTTGGGGTGTCCAGTTGTGTGGGGAGGTTGTTCATCGGAATGGCTTCTAAACACATGTTCTAAAACCCTGTTTTAAAAGGGCTGGTGTTCATGAGAACCAACTAATAGCTATTTAGCAGGTGTGGAAAATATTTCTTTTAATCACTACTCTAGTTGCCTAATGTGAAATTTATTATTTCTGGACCTGTTATCCATTTCTGCTCCCCATCACACAGAAGGTCCACAGCATTTTTGTGTTTCCTAAATTCTTTCTCTAATAAACTAAGAGGTTGTTCATACAACCAGGCAGGCGGGGGCGGGGCAGTGGGCAGGTGGGGCGGATGGCTGGTTTAACTCACTCCCCCACCCAGATGACTGCTTTAATGTTGCTGGGAGCACGAATCACACTCCCAGATTATACACACTGCATGCCTGCATTGTGGAGCTCCAGAGGCCAGGATGACATATCCCAGCCTCCACAAATCCCACAATGCACTGCAAAACTTGCACGATGCACTGGGATATTCCCCCATGAGCCGGGTGCCCATCTGGGGCAAAATATAGCCCCAGCGAACACTCGAGCTGGTGGCCGGGGTTAAAGGAGTGCTTGTTCCCTTAACCTCGGCTAACAGTCAGGTTTGAAAGCGGGGCTAGGCCGCACTGCCAGATTTGAAAGAGGGACCAGGCAGTGTGTGAGATCCCAGCATTTCTGTGGTCTAACCACAGGCTGGGCTTCCCTTGCCTGGGTTAGGCTATGCGTGAGAACAACCTCTAAATGTTTTATTTAATTTTGCCATCATAGTTTCAATTTCTTTTTTGCTTTCCGCTCACTTTCACAAATAATGAAAAAATTATTAACTGGGACTGGATGTTTTGATCATATCATGCCATTGCTTCGGCAGCTGCACTGGCTCCCAGTCTGTTTCCAGGCCCAATTCAAAGTGCTGGTTTTAACACTTGAAACCCTAAATGGCTTGGGACCAGGTTACCTGAGAGAGCGTCTTGCCCCATATGTCTCTACCTGAACCTTAAGATCTTCTTCAGAGGCCCTCCTCCGGGTGTCCCTGCCAAACAAAGTGAAGCAGGTTGCTACCAGGGAGAGGGCCTTTTTGATGGTTGGACCCTATTTATGGAATAGTCTCCCCAGTGAGGTTCACCTGGCTTCATCACTTTTCTCTTTTAGACACCAGGAAAGACCCAGGCCTTTTAAATGTTTGTTTTCAGATTTGATCTGCTTTATAACTAATTTTAAAATGAGTGTTTAAGCTGCTTTGTATTGTATTTTGTATTTTCTTCTTCTTTTTTGTCTGTTACAATTTAATGTGTGATATGTTTTTATTGTATGTTTTTATCTTCTGTTGTGAGCTGCCCAGAGAACAATTTGTTATGGGGCAGCTAACAAAGTTTTTTATTATGCTATTTACACACGATCTACCAGATCTTATTGACTGGTTTTGGTACTTTAATTATCGGGCCCTTTCCAAGGGTCTAGGATAACTAAAGAAAAACTAAAGATAGGCTCATAGTCTTCGTGCTGTCCCGAGTTGTGTAGCCTTCTGTAGCTGAAGTGTTGTAATTTTATTGATGCTCAAGGTGTCAAGATGGTGTTCATGTCCTTTACACTTCATTCATTCATTCATTCATTCATTCAGTGTTTTATAAGTCCTGTAAAAACCAAGTTTTCTGTATATAAATAGGGGAGGAAAGATGTCAGTCTTTTTTCCAGTTCTACATCTTCCAAAGTCCTTATCACTTCTTGTTCAAATGTTTTACATTCATTAGAATGTTTGATAAAATTATTGGCACTCACTTTTTTGATCACCTCTGAAGTTGAGCTCTTCTACACCACCACTATCATTTCAGGGGGTCCCCCCCTTTGCATCTCTAAAATTCATTTTATAGGATACAAAATAATCAGAAACTTTCTGCTTCTTCTACTCAGCTATTTAATGAATCATATGGTCTCAGGATTACACACACAAATGTTCTCACTGTCTGTTATTAACTTTGATTTTATATGGCTAATGGATCTAATTCATTGATTGATTCTTTTTTTAAAAAGTCATGCACTATTCGTCTTTTTAAAAGAGTAGTTTACAACAAATAAAGCAACTACATTACAACAATAAAAGCCAACAGCATAATAAAACCAGAACAAAGTAATCTAACCATTAAAAGAAAGAAACTAAAAGGGGAGAGGAGAGTCACATTTCACTTGGCATCTAAAACACCAAGGGATGTATCATTAAAACCGCTGCCCAAACTGAAGAATTTCTATCCATGCAAAGTGGGGAGGAGTGATTTTATCCAAGCCTCACTTCTCTCTGCAGCCCCCTGAGCCCCTGAAAATCTGCTCTTGCAGGCCTCCCAAACAAGAGCATTTTCTTCTGGGGATACCAGGAAAAGATAGGCAAGAATTGGCTATTCCATCGCATGGATGGAATTCCTCTAGTATTGTCAATATTTACACTACTTGGCAGCAGCTCTCCAGTATTTCAGGCAGGATATTCAACAATCCAACCATGAGATATCAGGATTCAACCTGGGACCCTCTGCATACAAAGCATATGCACTTCTACTGAGTCAAAGTCATTTCCTAGCCCAGACAAGGGGATGATCTCTTAAGACTCTTTTTTAAAATCTCACTTCATCATTTGGTGGGGGATCAGAGCTTCTCTCAACAACTGGGAATAAATTTAGACTGAGAATGCAGCTCTGAAGTCGAAAATTGGAATACCACACATCCTTTTCCCTTTACAGTGCTCACTCAACACACAAGGCTCCAGCAGGTTTTCTGCTGCTGACAGCCTAAGTATCTATGGACAATTACAAAGCAGCCAAATAAGATGTAAAAGGTAAAGTGTGCCATCGAGTCGGTGTCGACTCCTGGTGACCACAGAGCTATGTGGTTTTTCTTTGGTAGAATACAGGAGGGCTTTGCCATTGCCATCTCCCGTGCAGAATGAGATGATGCCTTTCAGCATCTTCCTTTATCGCTGCTGCCCGATATAGGTGTTTTCCATAGTCTGGGGAACATATCAGTGGGGATTCGAACTGGCAACCTCATGCTTGCTAGGTAAGTTATTTCCCTGCTGTGCCATTAGGTGGCTCCCCCCAAATAAGATGACTAATCCAAAATATTTAAATAGAGCAAATGTTGACGTGTCTGGTCAACCATTTCATATCACCCTACTTCATATCAATTCACCAGGAAAAGGAACAAGGGAAATGGGGGAAGGGTAGAATTGATAAATTCTTAAAGTACCAATTTAATGTGTGCACACCTTTGAGACATTTTAGTTACTATTCTCCATGGGAGGCTATTAGAGTAAGAAAGAAAGAACAAAAACTTCAGCTGAAATCTGCTGGAGGTGCTGAATTCACACAGTCTTTCAGCCCTTCTCTTTCAATAACATGTTAAGATAATGAGAACTCATGCCCATACAGCAGCTCCAGCATGCCACAGGATATGTTTGTTGTCTTAATTTTAGGTATCAGTCTCACACTAAAGTTTACTTATGGGAAGAAGTGGCTGGGGGTGGGGGCTATTTTCTCTTGTAAAATGTGCCACTATTGATTTGAATAGTATTATTAATGACATTCCTTGACACACAGTAGTGGTGTGTGAAATTAAAATGACTGCCTCCTGGAAATTGGACTCCTTGTCTTTCAAACTGTCAGTAGCTTCACCCTTACTGTCACTAGACTGACAAGAGGTGGACTTTACTCATCAAGCTGCAGCCTGTCTGATTAATCAACTTCTGGCTCCTGGAGGCAGTGGTGGGCATCTTCAGCCAGTTTTCATGAAAGTGCACTGTGAAATGCCAATCAAACAGAGTTACCATTGCCTTATTACCTTCTAAAAAAAGGAGATAAAGTCACACTGAACCATAAGTCATTATGAGGCATATTGCTTAAATTCAGTGTTAATGTGCTGTCACAGAGCCACTGTTGTTTTTAACTCAGGGCTTTTCTTCGGGGCGCGTACTCAAACCTGAAGTTCAAAGCAGACCACGATTTTTACTAAACTCAGGTTCTTATGCACCCAGAGAACTTGTGTTAAGTAAAAGTGCTTGCATATATTAATGTTTCCTCACAGATTTCATTTTCAATATAGTAAAGTAAGTAAAACTTTATTTCAGTCATAGACCAGCAATACAACAATATAAAACAAATAACGAAATAGTAATAATAATAATAATAAGATAATCATATAAAATCAGACTACATTTATATGCATTTGGCATAATATATACATTTTCAATATACCTCTCACCCAGTATCCTCCAGTGCTACCCACCTTTCTTCCTCACTATTCCATAACCCTAACCCTCTGACTTAACCGAACAAATCTAAACTGCCTTTTCTTTCTCAATATATTATGCTCTCAGCATCTTCCCTCTCTCCCATCCCATCCCCCAGACAACTCCACCCTCCCATATAGAAATGACTCAGGCACAGCTTATTACAGTGCTAACTTCTCAAAAGATAAATTTGTGCCATCGAGTCGGTGTTGACTCCTGGCGACCACAGAGAGTCATGTGATTTTCTTTGGTGGAATACAGGAGGACTTTACCATTACTTTATCTCTTGTGCAGAGAGATTATGCCTTTCAGCATCTTCCTATATCACTGCTGCCCAATATAGATGTTTCTCATAGTCTGGGAGACATAGCAGCGGGGATTCGAACCAGTAACCTCTTGCTCTCTAGGCAAGTTATTTCCCCACTGTGCCATTAGGAGAACTCAAATGGAGAAATACTAGATAGAGAAATAGTGGATGGCAGTTCATTATAGATACTAGGAATTATCCTCTCTACCACTAAGTTTTTTTTTTTTTAAGGTAGTCTAGAGAGGAGCTTAGCTCTGCTAGAGAAAGTAAGAAGAGGGGATTACAAAAATGTTACAAGTTAACATTTAAGAATAATTACTATTTATTATTTTAAGTTGCTTTCAAGTATTGAAGGCAAGGAAGTAAGGATTATTTTTTCAAAGTGATTTTTTCAGGAAAAAATTTGCTTCATATGGAACAAACTGCAACTAAACTGCTTTGCTACACTTAGGCTGGTGGGGGTGGTTCATAAGAAGGAACCATTTATACTGATGTCAAGACAATGACAGAAGGTGCCATTCATATAGCCATTGGCATTATTCATCTTAGCTCCTGAAGATTCGTAGTTACTGCACATGATATGCGCAATTACCACAATTACCTTGCAGTGTCTGATGTGAAGGTGTCCAGCAACTCCTCTTATGTGGTTAAAGTGTGCTGTCGAGTCGGTGTCGACTCCTGGTGACCACAGAGCCCTGTGGTTGTCTTTAGTAGAATACAGAATGGGTTTACCATTGCCATCTCCCACGCAGTTTGAGATGATGCCTTTCAGCATCTTCCTATATCATTGCTGCCCAATATCAGTACCAGCAGGGATTCTAACTGGCAACCTCTGGCTTGCTAATCAAGTCATTTCCTCACTGTGCCATGTGGTTAGGCTGGATCAATTTCAGTCTGCGACTGCTGAGGATGTGGGCAAGCTGCTTGGAGTGGTGCAGCCTACCACCTGTTCCCTTGACCCTTGTCTGACATGGCTTATACTATCTAGCAGAGGGCTTGTTGTACAAGGCCTGGCAGATATTATAAATGCTTGCCTGACGGAGGGCAGGATACCTCCTTGCCTTAAGGAGGCAATCATTAGAACTCATCTGAAGAAGCCTGCATTGGAGCCTTCAGAGTTCAGCAAATATAGGCCTGTCTCCAACACTCCATGGCTGGGCAAGGTAACTGAGAGGGTGGTAGCCTCCCATCTCCATGCAGTCTTGGAAGAAACTGATTATCTAGACCCATTTCAAACTGACTTTCAGGAGGGCTATGAGGTGGAGAGTGCCTTGGTCAGCCTGATGGATGATCTCCAATTTGGAATTGACAGAGTGAATGTGACTCTGTTGGTCCTTTTGGATCTCTTTGAGGCTTTCAATACTATCAACCATAGTATCCTTCTGGGACATCTGAGGGGGTTGAGGGTAGGAGGCACTGCTTTGCAATCGTTCCACTCCTACCTCTTGGGCATATTCCAGATGGTATCCCTTGGAGATTGTTGCTTTTCAAAATCTGAACTTTCATATGGTTTTCCTCAGGGCTCCATATTGTCTCCAATGCTTTTTAACATCTACATGAATCCACTGGGACAGATCATCAGAAGATTTGGTGCAGGGTGTTATCAATATGCTGATAACACCCACATCTATTTCTCCATGACAACATCATCAGGAGAAGCCATAAGCTCCCTAAATGCCTGTCTGACTGGAAGTGCTGATGGACTGGATGAAGGATAACAAATTGAAACTAAATCCAGATAAGACAGAGGTACTTAGTGTGTGAGATTGGAACTCAGGAGAATATTTTGATCTGCTGGTTCTGGATGTGGTCACAGTTCCCCAGAATGACCAGTTACACAATCTGGGGGTACGTCTGGATGCAAACCTCTCCCTGGTGTCCCAGGCTGAGGCAGTGGCCAGAGTTGCTTTCTATCAGCTTTAGCTTAGTGCCTCAATAAAAGTTCATTTTATCATTTTAGGCATTTTTTAGGCAAAAAAATGCCTAAAGGGAAGAAAGTATTGTCAGCAATACATGTGACATCCAATAGATTTTTGTGCCAAATGTCATCTGAAAATTTTAGAGAGAAGTCCCTGGCTGTGAAGCACATCTGCTGCAGGGATATTACAGCTCAGTTTCAAAGCAATTTTGAATTAGAAGTGAAATCTGCAAAAAAAGAAAAAGAAAAAATAGTGACTTCACTTGGCTTAAGGGGTATGTAACTTTAGATCAGTTGTGGTTGATGTGGGTTTAATGGAGACTGTGCACTAGTGGTTGTGAATAGTCACATGAAAGTATAGAGATTGTGAGCAAACTGACAGCATGAATTTGCACATTGCAGGGCAGCATGTCAGCACTCCTTAGTTGACATCGTCCACGTTATGCTCATTCTCCAGTGTCCTTTGAAGTCTTCAGTGAAGGTGCCTGTTCTCTGCCTGGGGATGATTCTATTTGCTCAGTCAATATACAAATGGATGTGCAGGCCATGTATGCCAATTAAGCAATGTTCAAAATCCCATCAATGCTCCCAGTTTCCTCACATTTCCACACCTTAATGTGCATATGGACAATTACATAATTTTGTGCATATTCATCAATTAATTCACTACTCACCCTGTTGAATAGGCATGAAGCCATGACTTTATCTTTTATTTGTCTTTGCCTTCTTATTCAGTCCATCACTGCGCCATGTTGTGTTTTCTTTTACACCATTACAAAAATTCAGCCCATCTTCTCTGTTCTGTTATGGACAACTCTGGTTCCTCATCTTCATTTCTGATCAAAGATAAACCTTTAAGATTAATTTTACCTTTAAGATTAAGGTAATTTTTTAAAAGATTAAGATTACCTTTATCGGCAGCATTAAAAGATTAAAGGAAGTTTCTCACCTTAACTACTTCAGCCTTCTTCCCTCTGCTCTTCCATTGTCTTGCCTTGGTTCCTTCATTTCTATCAGTCACTCTACTGTAAAAAGCATTCACCTCCTCCTACTTTGATCATGTGATGCTCCCCATAAGACCCTACACACTGGCTTCCAATCCACTCCCAGATCCACCAAAAGTTTGTTTTCCTTACCTTCAGCTTTACCTGGTCTTGCTTTTCTAATCCTTCATCTCTTATATCCCAATAAACACCTTTTTATGACCTCCACTGCTCCAGCTCTGTCAGTCCGAGCCATGCAAAAGTATCCTGCTCCCTCAAATGAATCTGTTCTTTCTCCTTTATTCTTGAAAATGCCTCCCACTACATCTGCATAACGCATCCCCAAGCTGCTCCACAAAACCAACAAAGGTTTTTGGGAAGGCTTTGGCATCGTTCCTTAGTCCTCATGCCCTACTGTTACTAAATATAAGCAGGCACAACAGAAATAATAGCATCTTCTTCCCCTGTCTACCCCTGCCTCTATTTCCCTCCCCTTCTACTATTACCTTCCTTGTATTGATTTCTACAGTATACTGTAAGTCCCTCAAGGCAAAGAACTCTCTTGTGCCCAGACCCCAGCCCAAAAAAGACACGGACACGTATTCTATTTGGGATAAAGGGCCACAACTTTATTTAACAAGCGTAGCGGACTGACAACCAAAACGGTGATTAAACACCTTACCATAACAGTGCGGGTAAACTAAGGTTGGGTTAAGATTACCTCATCCTTCCCCAAACCTTTAAGGGCGACACACCTTGGCTCAGGCAGGAAGCAGGTACAACCTATCTCCTGCCTTCAAAGCCAACCCCCTCGCCTGAGGGGGCCTGAATACTTCTAGGTCTTCACCCGTCCCGGACCGCGCAGCCCAAGGGCAGGTGAATTCCCGAAGCTGGTTTCATGACAATCAATCTCCCTGGGCCGCACAAACCACAAGGGAGCGACTGACCAATCTACCAGTTAGTTATTCAAAGGTGCTCACCAAATTAATACCTGAAATTACCCCTGTACCCGCACTGTACCTGCCACACAGGGAGGTTAGCCTAGCTTGACCTCCCTGCCCCACCTAATTCCAAAAGTTCAGCAAGCCTATTCCTGAGGTTACGGATATAGATATCACACCCTTCCTCCGAAAGATGCACACCATCCGGGCGAAACAAATGCGGGAAACGGGCAAGGAGACCAGGCTGGTGCAACACCGACCCACCATCAGCCACCACCAACTTACCTATGGCGGCAGATGCCTTACGCCTGGCCCTTTCAATGCCCCTGAGATTCTGGACCCCACGCCACGCCCGCCTCTGCAACCACTCAGCCCAAACAATGTGGGCCCCAGGCAGCCAAGCCCTCAAAACCTGCATGTCGGAAGAGGCTTGCTGAACCAAGGAAACGCCAGTCCGCTTGCCCAAATCATTCTCCCCCAGATGGATGACAAGAACATCTGGCCGGGGAGACCTGCCTACATAATCCCAGACAGCCGGGAGCAGCTGGCTCCAGAGCATACCCCGCATGCCTTTCCAACAAACAATTGCGCGCCCAGCCAATCCCAGCTGGGTACCCCACTGCGAGGTGCTGGCCCTCTTGAACGCCCAGAAGACCAACGAATGGCCGCAAATGAGGATACGTACAGGAGCCGCTGCCCCGCCAGCACCTGCCAAAAGGAAATAGATAAACCATTAGTGCCACAGCACCCACTCAACGCACATAACGCTTCACAGCACTGGATTTCCAGCGCCCTATGCGCATCACCTCTTCCTCCCGCAAACCCAACCGACTGGCTGTGGTTGCGGCCCCAATCCGGAAGGAGTGGAGCGTGAAGCCCGCAGAGGGCACCCCGGCGGAAGCCAGGGCCCTACGCAGCACAGCCAAGAATTGGTACTGGGTTAAAGGATCCCCCCCGCTATGTACAAACAAACAGCCCCCAACACGTGGGCCCAAGTCAAGGTAGCGCCTCAGCGCCGCCACAGGACAAATAAGGGGAGCACTAGAAGCCGCCAAACGAACCACCTGCCCCCTCCCTCTCTGGTCAGTTTTAGACTTGCGTAACATCAAACGCGCTTCTCCCGCAGAGAGAGAGAGATCAGCAAACTGCAGACAGCGGTCCTGAAGGGAGCGGCCACTCCTAGGCAACAGCTCCCCTGGCCGAAAAGCCCCAAAGAAAGCGACCAAGACGGCCGCTTGAAAAAGAGCGGTTTCCCAGGAAGACCTGCAACAAATAGGTAAGTGCACAAGCAAGGATCTGATCAAATCCAATGTAAAAGGGAGCCTACCATCCCCAATCCGTGGGGCTCCCCGGGCCCACCCTTCCAGCATTCTCCGGACCCTGGGATCACCCGAGCAATCAGCTACACCCCGCGCCTGAGCAGCAAAAGAAAGCGCAGCAACGTATCCACCTAAGGTGGATACCGCCCGCCCTTCACTGTGTAAATGCACAAGGAACTGCAACAGGTGGTCACTTGGCACCGGCCAAGACTCCTCCAACCCCTCACCCTTCCGAAACCGAGAGAAGGCCTCCAACTTGGAGGAATAGCTCGCCCGGGTGCTAGGCGCCAGCGAGGCCGCAATAGCCCGCTGCGCCTCTACCTGCCAAGTTGCCACAACGCGGCTGGCATGGGCTCCGGCTGAAGTGCTGCTTCGGGCGCTAATTCCCTGAACCTGTCCACCTGAAAGCGAGACAGGGCGTCAGCAATGTCATTCTGCAAGCCCGGGACGTGGCGTGCCACAAACAAAATGTTCGCCCGCAGGCATTGCAGCACAAACGCGCGCAGAAGACCCAAAACCCGCGGGGAACGGGAAGTCTGAGAGTTAACCACCTGGACCACCGCTTGGTTGTCACACCAAAAGCGGACAGTGGAATCAGCAAACTCGCCCGTCCAAAGGTGCACCGCCACCACGATGGGAAAAAATTCCAGGAAAGTTAAGTCCCTGGTCCACCCGCGTAAGATCCAATGCTCAGGCCAACGGGCAGCACACCACCGACCCCGAAAATACACTCCAAAGCCGGCACTTCCCGCAGCGTCCGAATGGACCTGCAGTTCAGCCTCCAGGAGCTGCACATCCCGCCAAAAAGATACTCCGTTAAATTCCGAAAGGAATGACTCCCACAAGGCCAGATCAGCCCTAACCCCCTCGGTAACCCTAACTCTATGGTGTGGGGCCCGCAAACCAGACATGATATCACAAAGGCGGCGGAGGAAAGCCCTGCCAGGAGCCACTGCCCTACAGGCAAAGTTAAGGTGACCGGCTACCACCTGGAGCTCCCGCAGCATGGCCTTATGAGCCCTCCCCATAGCCCGCACTAAAGCCAAAAGGGTGCCCAACTTTTCCAAGGGAAGCCTGGAACAGCCTGCAACAGTATCCAATTCAATGCCGAGGAAAGAAAGCCGGGTTACCGGCCCCTCAGTCTTCCCTGCAGCAAGGGGAACCCCCAATTCCAAGGCCATTGCAGTAAAGCAGCCCAGCAAACGTTGGCATTCTGTGGAATTGGCCCTACCGGAAAAAAGAAAATCGTCTAAATAATGGGCCGTAAAGGCCAGGCCCACCCTGCGCCTTAGAGCCCATTCCAGAAATGTACTAAAGGCTTCGAAAGCCGCACATGAAATAGAACATCCCATGGGCAAGGCTCGATCGAAATAAAACTTGCCCTCAAATGTAAAACCCAACAAGTCAAAATCATCTGGATGGACTGGAAGGAGGCGAAATGCAGATTCAATATCGCATTTAGCCAACAAGGCCCCGGGCCCCAGGGCCCTAACCATCTGCACAGCCTGGTCAAAAGATGTGTACCTAACTGAGCAGAGGGCATCGGGGATCCCGTCATTCACGGAAGACCCCCGGGGGTGAGACAAATGGTGTATAAGGCGGAATTCCCCCGGCGCCTTTTTGGGCACCACGCCCAAGGGGGAAATCCGTAATTCAGGGAATGGGGGCCGATCAAAAGGCCCAGCAACCCTGCCTGCTGCTATTTCTTTATTAATCTTCCTACGGACAACCTCTTCCATCCCCACCACAGACCTAAGATTCCTAGACACAGTAGGCACCCGCCGGGCCTTAGAAGGAATCCGAAACCCATCCCGGAATCCCGCCAACAAGTAATCAGCGGATGCCCTATCCGGGTACTCCCCCAACAAATGCGCCAGCTCTTCAAGGTTGATTGGGCTGGGTCCCTTTACCCGAAGGGGGTGGGGGAGGGCCGCCTTCCTTGCCTCCCCCGGCTCTAAACCTACCACCGGCACTGGAGGAACGGGATCTAGGGCAACTGGAGCTCGGGTGTTTGGCCCCACATAGTCCGCAGGCATGTCTGAAACGACAGGCCGGGCGCGTGCACCGACCCCCACTGTTAAACTCCCAGCAGACCATGTGGGGTTGAACCCACTGCTGGCCCGCCGAAGGGGCCAAAGGCCCGCCTTGCGGCCTGGATAACAGGTGGCCGCTATCAGACCTATCTCCCTCAACCGGCCGGGACGGCGACATGATCACCAGCCAAAGCTCCTGCAACGGGGCATCCCAAGGCAGGGAGGGGTCCAAGGCCGCCCTCATTCTAAAACTCTCATCATAACGGACCCACGCCGTTCCTGCAAAATCCGACATTGCTCTATGGATAATGTCCATATACTTAAGCAGGGCCGGACCCCTAGCCGGCTGGGACTGAACAAGCACCCCCATGTAGATGGTGAAGCCGGAAAGCCAATTGTTCCAAGTCTTCTCCACGGGTTTCCTCTTAGTAGCTTCGTGTTCTTTACACGACTCCCCTTCCTTATGCTTCACCTCCGGTTCCCGGAACAAGAGGCTAAAAATGTCTACATATTCACCCCGCAAAATTTTTTCTTTAGTAGCAGGCAGGAGATGATCCCCCAATGGAAGCCCAACTGCCCCGTAGGGGGCATGCTGTCCCGTAGGCAAAACACCCATGGGATAGAAACCACTGCCACTAGTCTGACCCGTTGAATCGTTAGTTGCCCCGGCCGGGCCCACCGCCGGCAACGCCGGGTAGGGCGGACGCCCTAACCACACCTGTTCGGCCGCCCCTTGCGATCCCATTGCCATGTTTGGATACCCTTGCATGTAACCCGCACCTGGAAAGTGCCCCATACCCCAGTGTGAGGTGAAAGGCGGCCACCATGGGTTGCCCCATCTGCCCACAGCAGGTATCGGCCAGGGAACAGGCGGCCACTGGCCGGTACCGCCCGGTGGTGTAGGTGTAACAGACTCACCCGGAACCAAAGGTGCAGGTGGGCCTTCCGGACTGGGCCCCGCTGGTGCAGCAGGTGCGGGATCGATAGGAGCCGCCGGCTCAAGCACATCAGGAACTGGAACCGGAACCACCGGATCTGGAACACCAGGCAAAGTTGCTGTGGGAGCAGGAGCCGCAGGACCGCCAGGAACAGCGCCATGTTCTAGTGCAGCCAACCTATCAGAAATTGATTTTAATAATTGCGTCCGAACCGCCACCCTCGTGCGCTTAGGCGCAGGTTTCGGAACACCCGAAGGCCCGGCGTCTTTGTCGGGAGGAGGAATAGCCCTGGCCTTCTCTAGTGCTTCCATCCTCTGCACAAGGCCACGAATAAGCACCATCTCCTGATCATCCTCCTCATCCGAGGAAGGGGGGGGTGCAGGCCGCTTAGGAGGCTTTACAGGCTTACCGCCCTTTTTACCCTTTGCTTTACCCGGCATTGTATTGGTCTTTGCCCACCAAAAGCCAACCCGCAGCACTACCACGACCCCAACCAACACCCCTGCACGGCTGCTTTCGTTTCCCAAGGCCACTCCTTGTCCGTGTGCAATTGGTAGCAGCAGCAGTATCAAGCAAATAGCTGTAAGCCCACACCTAAGTCAAAGGGCAGGAGGAAACCCACACAAACCAACCACCCACCGCAAAGGCCACTTAAAAGAGGCCAAAATTGTAAAAGGAGGAGGAGGGGGTGCCGAGCAGAAGAACTGGCCAACAAGGAAGTAAAGGCGGGGGGGTGGCAGGGGAGGAAAATGCCCAAGGCCGAGCACCAAGCCCTTCAGGCAGGGCCCAACCCACACACCCAGCTGATGGCAAGCCTCCCGAACCCCCACAGTCCCCGACGCCAAGCTACTCCCACCCCGAGCCGCCCAGCTGCGCAGCAACCCCGTCCCCAAACCGTGTGGCCAACAGGCCAGAAGGCGAGCCACGACGTCTACGCGGCCAGGAAGCAAGGGAGCCCTCCCTGCGCCGCCGAAAGCCAAGCCCCGAGGAGCGCTGCCACAGGCAGAACGCCCGAAACGCCGCCGTCGGGCCCGCCCAGGTGCCTCCGCTGTAGAAGAGGAGCTCCGACCGAGAGCTCCTCTTCGATAGAAAGCCTGGCCCGAACTGATAGCGTGGGGGCGGGCGCCCGTCTAGCACGGCTCAAGTCCCGCCCCCTTATTCCGGCCCGGCCAATCACGGGCCTTTTTTGGCCTCGTGCAGGGGTGACTGGCACAAATCGCCCTCCCCTCTGCACGAGGCCAAGGGGAGGGGCATTCTTGTACTCTGTAAACTGTCTTGCACATTGATGGGACTACACAGATAAAATATAATAATAATTCACATTATGCACAACATTTACCTTAGTGTTTTCCCATCTTTTGCGAGTGGAAGTATTCTTTATTTAGTTCCACTTCATTTCACACCCCACAAAATTTACTTTTAGAAAGTGTCAAAGTAAGAGCTATCTGTCCTTGGATGAAATCCTCTGTCTTTCTGCCAGAGTCACTGTTCTGGGTGTCTTCTCTGAGGGAAAAATGGCATGCTGTGCCCTGACAGAGAGTTGGGGATTTAGAGGCTTATACTCACTGATCATATCTAAAGGCACAACTTATTGAAGCTAAGCAAGTCTATGTCTGGTCAGTTTTGGATGGGTAACTACCAGTCCCATGTACACTGCCTTAAGCTCCATGTTGCAAGAAATATGGAATAGATAGATAGGTATAGGTGTGTGTGTGTGTGTGTGTGTGTGTTTGTATGTGTGTGTGTGTGTGTGTATATGCTATTTTACACACACACACACACACACACACAGAGATATAGATATAGATATATAGTTTCTCCAAATTGGGAGAATCCAGACTGAATTAGGATACAGTTATTTGCAAAGCAATTTAAAATTCACGACCCAGTGGTGTATAAATTGGGCAGATTCTACATTTTTGTTAGGGGTTAGTTGCGTAGCAAGTACATTTTCCTGAAAAAGATCTAAATCTCATTAAATTCACTGAAAGGGCTACATACATCCTCAGATCCCTCCCAATAAAATCAATGAAATGTAAAAGTGGTTTCTTGTGTCCTAATACACTGATTAAACTGGAGTACTTGAATGTTAAGGCTGCTATGGGATCAAGGTGGCTTAAATTCATGCAATGCAGTATAAGTCGACATTGATAAATGCTTCTTTTCTGCCAGATGGCATGCTGCAATCTATAGTCTACCCATCAGTTACATAGGGAGTACTCGATGCAAGCGAACTAACTTAATTCCATTACTATGAAGCTGACTTGTGTTGTATTTGTAGCATCGCAAAGGTCAGTTTTGTTGTTGTTCATTACTTTGTACAACAGTATTCTTCATTGTAAGGCCAGTGATGGCTCCCATCAACCGTAAGTGTGTCTTCCTGACTAATTGTTTATCGGGCCTGTGAGAAGCTTGGTTGAAGCTGAATACTCAGTACAGGTCCCTCTTAGGAGGCAAGCATTTCCACCGTGCAGTGCCATGCTTTGCCCGGTGCTAGTGGGACTCCTTCAAGGGAAATAGAGTCCTCTTGAGCTCCTGCACCATCTTGGAAGATGTGCACAAAGTGCTGGGAAGTGTAGCTCTTTCCTCATAGAGTTCATAAGAGGGTCCTCCAAGCACTGAGTCTTAAAGGTGACTCAGCACTGAGAAAATTGCAGTGTTGTCTGGAAGTCAGCACAGTAAGAAATAGCTCTCACAGTGAAGGGTTGTTTGTTTGTTTGTTTTTTGCAAAGTGGCCCCCATTTGAATAATAGTGAAAATCTACAATATGATGACTACATACTAGTCCATAATAACTGCCTGAAATTAGTGCAAAGCTTGATGTTTTGAAACTTTATTGCAGAATAAAGTATTCCCTATACTTTCTTGCAGATAAGTCCTTGCCCTAAATGTGTTGTGGAATCCGCTGCTTTGTGTATCTTCATTATTTTCCAGAGGGAATAATTGTATAACTACTAATATAAATGACAAAATAAAAATTTTCTGGAACCACAAATTACTACTTTAAGACACGACATGTGTACATAGTATGCATCAAAATACTGGAACCATGTGTATACGGTTAATTGCATGGGTTAACTGTTGACCAGTCTTCTTGGTAGGCAAGGTTTATGTAATTATCCTTGTTCATGTGGCTGGTATTTAGACACCTACTGCAACTATGTGGGATCCCAGCATGGGGAACTAGCCCCTGTGTTAATGTGTGTGCATGTATATGCAGGTGCATATGGTAAAACAGAGGGAAAATAGGACGTAGTCAGGATTTGTGGTACACCAGTGTATAAGTGGAAAGTACAACTCCCTCAGTGAGCAAACTTTGTAAGCATTGTTCAAGGCATTTAATTATACATATTTAAATATTTATGTCATTGTTTTAGGGCCCAGTGCACTGGAACTTTGCTTTGTCAAGAACTGGAGCAACATTGAAAAACATTGTCCTGGTAGATAGTTGACAAGAGTCCTGTCTCTGTCCAGTGTTAGATCTGAGGGCATATGGATAAAAAAAGGAGTAATGAATCCTTGGTACTGCCAAGAAATGGACTAAATTGTGAGGAGGTGCTACATTGGAATATTATGCAGAAAATGATACCCAGTGCTTATAAAACCATTCTTCCTTGTATATTTGCAAACCTACTGAGGGGAAACTCATTTCACTTCCTAGCTTAACTTTTTGATCTTGCCACAATAACTCTTGCTGTTCTATATATTTTTATATATATTTTACATACTCTTCCTTGTTTATGTCAATGTGCTTTCAAATATTCCGCCAATCTATTTCACACACTCATGTTGTGCATGACACGCTTCTTCATTTTGCTGAGAAGCATCGGAGCAGGATTAATATCTGTCTGCATCCAAGATTAATACAGCCTTGCTCAAGAAAACTGGACAGAATGGCAAGTCAGCTTTTCAGAAGCCACTTATCATTGCCCGTGGACAACACAATATTCACATAAATTTTACCATGTAAGATAGTACCCATGGGTGCTCATGAATTTACAATTTCCTCCACTATAATCATATGTATCCTCCTTTAAGTAACTGGTTCTCTCCATTTATCACAGAGCCTCCCCTAATAGTCGTATTTCTCCGCTGACACCATGGCCGTGCTGCTAAATCAGCTAAAAAACTTTAGTTATGGAATACATTCAGGGCAAATTCTTTAGAAACTTCCAACCTCAGTGTAATTTGAGTCCTGACTTTCTAAGTAAACAAAGCATTGGAACCACATATGCTCCTATTGTTCCCAACTAGGGAAGGAAGTTTTGTTTATTCCACAGAAGGGAAAGTTTCAGCAAGGCAATCCTGTTGGATTTCATCACCAAGATGAGCTGCTGCCCTTCTCAGGAATCAGCACCTCATCATTGGTTTTGATTCAGGGACTTGGGGGCCACTGGAAAATAATTCTCTGCCATTCATTATTCACATAGCAGGAAAATCATATATGGAGGTGGATCCCACATCCACCCCCCACCCCGACAGTAGTCTGGCTACCAAGCCTGTTACCAGTTTACCAAATTCATCCCAATATTGTTTAGAGATCCCTGTGGATCAAAGCATACAGAGGCTGCAGAATCAACATCACATCCTCTTTTCACATTTTCAGTGTAGTATGTGAGGGTGGTGAGGTTCTGTGGTAAGATGCATGAGTTTCTGTTGTGGACATGACATTTTGTGTATAAACACAAGATGCACTCATCACTTGTGCCTTGTCCATCTTGATTCTGGGTAATGCCCCAATATCATGATGAAATATAAAGGAGGAGGCAGTCTTTTGGATGGATTGAGCCCAGGTTATTAAGGGCTTTACTGTCTATAAATCACTGGTCAAATGAGTATATTCAAACTCAGTCCCACCATTACTACCCACTGCTTCTTGGCCCTAGTTCCCTGCCTTGGATTGCCAGGTCACAATACAGAAGTGACAGTAAAAGCCCAAATGAGAAATTTATCATGTCAGGACCTAGGCTCTCATCTTAGCAACCTGCTCCTTGGCTTGTTTGCTTGCATGACCACCTCTTTCTTCCTACCAACAAATGCACAGCTTCTGTTAACTGGGCAAAGAGGCACCTTTTTAACGTGGTGATTCTCTTTATTTAGCAGGGGGAGAGTAACTGGCCCTATCAATCCCCAGCACAGTACCTCCAGTGACTGTTCCTGATGTCTTATCTTACGTTGATTTTTAGATTATGAGCCCTTTGGGCAGAGGCGTATCTAGGGGAAATAGTGCCTAGGGCAAGCACTGAAATTGCGCCCCCTGTCCAAACATCTGACACCCATCTTTCAGATAACTTTACCATAATATCAGCTGAAAAATACAAGTCAGGCTTGTTAATCTTTTAATATTTCAAAAACTATTTAACAGTGGAGGTAGCCAGGCCAAAAAATGCTGGAAAAATACAAATTTCAGTATGCTGGGGCTCATGAAATACTCAAATACTATGTGGAGATGTACTTGGAAAACTAAACAGAAGTGTCTGTCTAATTCTCTACTATGCATTGTAGCATAACTATTATATACGTTTTTTTTTAAAATGGAGAATTTGACTTTTCCCAGATACTCTGAAAATAATTAAAGGATATGCAGAGTATACTGTGTCACTGCTTGGAATATATTCTAGTCTTTCAGAAAGACAGTTAAAAGGAGAGAAAGAGAGCAAGAAACTCCCAGTGGGCCTTAATACTAAGGATTTCACACTGATTCAAAGACAAACTCACCATTAATAGCCATATTATTAAGACATCACATTTAACTCACTTATCACAAGAAGCAAAGTAAGAGCAAATGAATACAATGCTAGCTCATTAGCTTCAGCTCAGTATTCAAAAGCTCTGATTCTCTGTATTTAATGCCCAACTGAATATGTGTACAGTGACTTAAAATATATTAATTTTTTAAAAAATATATCTGTAGCGCCTTTGGGGAGCTTCCTAAAGGCTGTGGGGCGGGGTCCTGCAAAAGTTTCCCCTCCCCGGCCAGCCTCTTAATTCACCGCCGCAGCCCATATCGGCCTGTTAAGGCCTGTTTGGGCCTGCAAAGATCAGTGTGGTGGCCATTTTGGAGGCTGCCATGCATGCTCAAATGGCCTCTGTGAGGCCTGGAAAGGCCTAGGCCTCACAGGGACCATTTGAGCATGTGCGGTGGCCATTTTGTTTTTTAAAAATGGCTGCCAAAAACAAAATCACCGCTGCACATGATCAAATGGCCTCTGTGAGGCCTGGCATGGCCTAGGGCCTCACAGAGGCCATTTGAGCCATTTTGTTTTGTGTGGCCATTTTTATTTAAATTTTTTAATTTAAAAAAATGGCGCCCCCCTTCAAGTGGCACCTGGGGCACGTGCCCTGCCTGCCCCACCCTAGATACGCCCCTGCCTTTGGGAACAGGGAGCCATCTTATTTACTTATTATTTCTCTATGTAAACCGCTTGGGAAACTTTTGTTGAAAACCGGTATATAAATTTTTGTTGTTGTTTGTTCTTGTGTCTCTAGTTTCTGTGCTCCTTGACTCTTCCTTTATTCAACTGAATCTCCTCCTTTTCATGTGTCTGACTAGTTGATCACATGTCCTATAGCCACTCTTGGCCAGTTCATACAATATCATTGCCCAGTTCTGCCCACCGCACAATGAGGGGTGTGAGTGTGCACTTTCCTCTCCGACTCCTGACATATAGTGATTGCTACTGCAATGTGACCTATCACCTGAATTACTTATAAACAAATAATCTGTATATTTAATTCTCTTAGCCGGCATGTGTGTCCTCCTGGATTTGGCGGCAGAACTCTCGCGACACATTGTGAGAGTTCCGACCTTGGGCGAGAGTTGAAGGGAAATAAAAAATGGAGGAGGTGGCAGTGCGGCAGCAGCAGCAGCGGGCCGCAAAATGGCCAGAGGAGGTGGCAGTTATATATAAGTTTATATAAATTCATCAGAATTATTTGGATATCTAAAAACAAGAGGGGCAATAAGTCTAAGAGGCATACCATGATAAAATGAGCAATACAAGAGCACATGACCTACTGTTTCAACACTGCCATTCCCACAAGGACACAATCTCTCAAAAAAAGGAACCCTCCTAAATCTACCCTCTAATACCACAGATGGCTACACATCCATCCAGGCTAGTGTCATGGCTCTTCTGTGGGTTGAATATGTCAGATTATACAGATAGTTGGCTGGTTTTTGCAAGGGCTTAACTGCTCCAAACCATCTGTAGCTTGATGCCAGACCTAAATCTTAGATTTTATATAAATTACAAATATAGGAACACTGATTTATTTTTATTATTGATTTATTACATCATGTTTTCACACACTTATGCACACACACTTCTTACAAATAAGAATATGACAAATATTTGTATACAGCTTTTCAAGAAAAGCCCCCAAACTGGTTTACATCTAAATAAATAAATACATAAATAAATAAATAAAATGGCTTCTTGTCCCCAGAGGGCTCACAATCTAAAAAAGCTGTCCTGGGGATGGATAGGGCCAGTTGCTCCCCCCGCTAAATAAAGTCACTTTTAAAAGGTGCCTCTTTGCTTAGTTAGCAGGAAATTATTTATTACTCATAAATAACAATCATTAAACCACTAAAGAGGGCTGTGATGTGTGTGTCTCTGTGTGTGAGCATTAAACCTCTTGTCCTTCCCTTATGTCTTGTTGCTCTCCACTCCTATCTAACATCTCATGCTGCTCACCATTCTGATTATCTATACTAGATGATAATTCTCCTGATGAATGTTCCTGCCTCCTTGAAGATACTGGTGGTGGCACAAACTGAAACTGCTGTGATTTCTTCTATGTGTAATTCAATCTTCATCTTCTACTTCAAAAGAATGTAGAACAATTTGCCTTGTTCCTGCTGCTTCTTTATTCCTACACTTAATATTATAAATCTTATTCTGTCATTGCATGCAGTGTTGGCACTTCTCTTGCTCCTCTCATATTATAGTTTCTTCTTATACATTTCTTCTTATAAACTATCCATTTGACCATAAGGTTTCACATCACTAACCACAGAGAAATGGGTATGAATTTTTCTATTGAAAAGTAATTTTGCAGGAGAAAAGCCTTGTTCTAAAGGTGCTGATCTTTAGTTTAATAATGCTAAATCAATATTAGTGTTTGTGTCTTTAGCTTTATGTAGCAAACATTTAATATTCATTGAGGCTGTTCTCATGACCAGCCTAAACTAGCCTGGGGCAGCCCAGCTGATGTTAGGCTAGTCATGAGAAGCAGTGGGATTCTCATGGATTCGTCTGCTCCCCACTTGTCTAACCCTCTTAAGGAACCTAGCTGTTAGCCAAGGCTAAGGGTGCACTTGCACCCTTACACCGACTACCAGGTATTGTGTGTCTCCTCAGGTTGAGTTCAGTCCAAGAAAAAACAGATGGGTCCAAAGAGCATGTTTCATTGTGGGATATCTGGAGGCCGGAACAAGTTCCGGCCCTGGATCCCTCTAGGGATGTGAAAACAAGTTCAAACTTGAACTAAACAGGGCATTGGATAGGCAATGCTGGTCTGAGTTTGAATCAAACAGAGCCTGGTTCTATTTGAACCAGTTCAAACTGGTTCGAAGGTTTGAGCCTCCAAAACTGGGTTGGGGTGGTAGGCACCCATGTGTGCCAACTACCACCCAAACCCCAAAGCAATTGGGCATTCCTGTGATTTTAATTATTTTTTTGAATATTTTTTAAAATTTTGCATTTTTCCCAAAGGGTATAATGGAGATTCGAACCAGCCCATTATTCCCTATGCAGAGCACCTAGGGGGGCACAAAACCAGGCCCATTATGAATAGGAATTTGTCCCTCCTGAACTCTGAGGACACACAGAGTTCATTAGGTAACACACTGTTCTATATTTCTGAATAAGAGAGAAATTCCTATTCATTATATTGAGACAGGCTAAAATCTTTTAAAAAATGTTAAACAAAAACCATAGGCCCGACTGGCTTGGGGCTGTTGGGGATAGTTGTGGCACAAGGTACCTTGCCCCCAAACCCACTTAGGTGGTCAGGAACCCCCAAGGGGGGCAATTGGGTCATCCTCAAATCCCCATTATTTCCTATGGGAAAAATGCAAAAAATGCAAAAATCTTCAAAAAAATCATTAAAAATTGCAGGAATGTCCAATTGCTTTGGAGTCACCCACCCCTAAGAAGCCATTCTCTTCTTCCACAGCACAATGAAGCATTGTTGCTCCAGAGGTTGCTGGCAACACTCTGCACCTTCTACATTCTTTATTAACTGTACAGGTTTTCCTGAAATTGTTTCTTTCAATCCCTTGCAAAATGATTTTTCCCTTTTATAGGAATAACAAGTAAGTCTGTATGCTGAAGTATTATTTGTCTTGTGCTTTCCTCCACAAAACCTTTAAAACAGGTCTGAGAAATTTTTCTTAAATCCTCCTTGACTGTTTTTATTTCTTAATGTTTTCCACAATTCCTGCCATTGTTTTCTCCAGAATGTGAAAACTGTGCTGATTTACGTCTGCTGTTTGCCATTACCTCACAGTTCTATCCAGTGTCAGATTAGGATTTTCCAACAGTTGTCTACATAAACCAACACCCAAAATTCCCTGTACAATTTGGTTTTTTATTAGTCTCTCAACTCTCCAAAATTGCAAGTTGAACTTTTATCCCTTAAATGTGGGAGGAACTTTGCTCCAAATTTATTTCTTTTAACAGTCTCATTGCTTTTAGGAATTTCTTACTCATTGGACTTTGCCACCAGTGTCTCATAATTAACTGTCTTGTCTGCTGACAGCTCAAATGAACTGTACAAATTCAGAGCATCAAGTCCTGCAACATTCAGGAAAATCTGAGAATCTGATTTATCAGCTGCGGGGCTATCAGTAATATCTGCAGTTTCTGCTTCAATCCTCAGCTGTTCTCAGCAGCTTCATGAAAGAGAATGGGCAAAGATTCTTCAAATGTTTCATTTTCTATAATCATCTATTCACCCTCGCCAGTGTATTCATTCCTGGTACCACGTAGAGATTGGTACTTAACATGATCAATCACCAGAATTACTTACAAGCAAACAATGTTTATTAAAGTTTACATCATTACTTATTCCTAGCTGTCATGGCTTCAGAGTACAGCAATTGACATGTAACAATTGAATAACTGAACTAAGATTCCACATTATTTAAAGATACAGTAACACGCAACATATCATTCCTTTTCACAAGATTGTGAGGTGGGGTGGGTAGATAACAAACCATCCTAACCATCCAGCACACACAGTGTAAATAGTACTTTGATACAGAGGCCTTTCTCACGATCCATGAGAAAGGGCTTGAAGGGGCAAGGGAGGAAGCCTCATAAAGCTTACCTCTCCCGCCAATGATCCTCTCTGTTGGTTTGGGCACAGAGATCACACACCCAGATGTGCAGCTATCTTCTCTGTCAGCACAGAGTGCCTGGGTGCTGGGAGGCGCCCCCCCCCGGAACTTCCATAATTCACCACACAAGTGCACAATACATTATGGAGATTCCACCCATGCCAGCTAGGAACCCCGCAGTCTCCCAGCCCTGGCTGCGAGCAGCTGTGGCTGGCAGACAATCAGAAAAAACAGGGATAAGAGAGCGCTCACTCTCTTAAACCCATTTAAGTGGGTGGCTGGCTTGGCGGGTTTGCCGCTGAGGCACCACCAGGATCAGGCATGATCCTGCTGGTTCTCATGCGCAGGCAAGACCACGCTTGGCTTCACTAGCCTGGTTTTACCTGTGCGTGAGAACAGCCTCAAAGTATTTAAATCATGTAAGATTTAAACGCTCCACATAAACGCTCCACATAAAACAGTGGTGCACCAGGAGGAGGAGCAATATATATGTGCTCATGACCCCATCACGTAGTGAACAGGGCCACCGAGCAGAATAATCCAAACATGCCTTCTGTCTCTCTCTTGGCCAACCTCCCAGGACTACTCTCTTCTTAGTCTTCCCCATTTTAAGCACTGTGCAGTTTCTTCAAAGTCCTCTCTTGCCTCAGTTCCCTGTCTCTTCTATGGTTTTCCTAAGCCTTCTTATCTGGCAACATTTCCTTGAGTTCTTCTTTCCCATTCCATTTCTTATGCTGTGCTTTGCCTCTGGATTCCTTGTCCCTTAGTAACCATAACTCCTGGGGCCTTTTCCGAATCCTCAGCCATCACCTGTGTGACGTTTTAACCTTATCCAAGCTTTCTCTTTTCTGAAGCAAAAATGGAAATAGCTTAGTTCCCTAAGCAGCTGAACGTTCTCAGCCATTATACCAGCTTAGCCAATCAGTGTCAAAGGCTTCATTATACAATACAGATGTAGCATAATCAAAATATAACCACTGAAATGTAGTTGTCTTGGGGTTTTTGCCAGTATGTCTCCTCTTTCTGATATGGAAATTCAACAGTGCCTTGTAATTTCTGGCTTTATTGCATGCGCACTCACGCACGCACACACAGATACAACACAAGTTACAACATAGCATTCATAAATGTTATCAACAAATATATTCATAAATGTATTTGAGCCCTCCTATAGTTAGATAAGCTAAGTGGCCATAGGGCATATTTAGCATGGAGATGCTTGACACATACCAGTAATTACAAATGTTTCTCCAGAGACTGCACAAACCTAGGGAAATTTTGGGGAATGACATTTTGCAGTTAATCACTGAAAAGAAAAGTCCCGATGTCCCTGTGTTCTATGTGTATTAACGGGAGCAGAATGAATCATTCTAATTTATTCATTGAATTTCCTCCCTTCCTGCTCATGAATTCTGTGTGATCAGATTACAGTGGCCTCAAATTTATTTGTTATTTGAGAGTATTCATGAAATGATGTTAATGCGAATCACTCTTGGCCTTCACATTATTTGTAAGCAATCTTGTTTGAAAACACTTTATTCATGAAATTAAAAAACACACAACTATTCATGTTCATTAGATTTCTTCAGAACCACCAATTTCTTTTGCTCCTGGATAGACTGAACTTTCATAGACCATATTGTCATATGAAAACTGTATGATTTTTCTCTGTGTGAATATCCAAAGATATTCATTAACTGAGGCCAACAAAGCTTAATCATAAGTGGAACCCTATCATTAGTTAGGAAATGAGTTAGCTGTCTTATTGTTCCTTTCATTAGCAGAGACAGTTTGCTAACATGTGTGTTGAGTTTCAAATTTTTCACACTGAGGAGTCAGCCCAGAGTTGGAAGCTTTATACAGCCAGGTGAAAGTGACATTCTTTTATTTGTATTGTTAGATTTATAGATCGCCTTTCATAAAATTATCCCAAGGCCGTAAATCCATAATGTCACTTGACTCCTGCTGAACACAGACTGGCAGTACTACTTTCTGGTCATTTGTGGTGGTGAAAATGAAACACAGCAGAGAACAGGAGAGTCACTGAGTCTTGCATCCAACATCCCTAATTCAAGACTCTAGACCAGGGTTTCTCAATGTGTGGGTCCCCAGATGTTATTGGACTTCAACTCCCATAATTCCCAGCTCCAGTGGCCTTTTGTCAGGAATTATGGGAGTTGAAGTCCAATTACATCTGGGGACCCACACGTTGAGAATCTCTGCTCTAGACCCTTAATGGAGTTAGGTGCACTTGGGCTGGAATCCCTCATGGCACCCGTAAAGTGTTTTCAAGAAAGCTGAAATCCCACCACTGAAATCCACTCTTACATTAGTATAGTATGGTGTCTGAAGGCCTGAACTACTTTTCAGCTTACTCTTTGCACTTCACCAGTTCAACATCTCTTCCATGAGCTCAATAGGAGGCCTTAGACAAGTCGCTCTTTCTGAGTGACTTGGCAGCTGCACTATGGGGATAATAATAGTTTCTGAGTTAGTAATAATAGTTAGAGTTCTGGCAAGGACTACATTGAGATAATACACATGAAATGCTTTAAACACATGAAAGCACTATACAAACGTATAGTAGTAATAGTAGTAGTAGAAGAAGACAGCAGTGGAAACTGAATTTGCATATGATGGTTGATTACAACTTGACTGTAAGATTTTATTTAATATATTTCTATACTGCTCAAAACTTGCAACTCTGGGCAGATTTTGACTGTTAAGATTTTGACTGTGGCAACAGTTGCTGTTTGTTCTGACATACAGCTCCTTCCATATCCGTTAATGGTGATTGGCCCTCCAATCCACACAAAAAAAGGCAATGAAAAAGTCATAGTTTTGGAGAGCTTCCATAGTGCATTCTGAACCATTGAGAGAGAATGGGCTCACCAGTGAGAACAGAGGTTGCTATATTTCCAGAATACCCCAAAGTGTGTCCAACAGTTTGGGGACTGGAAGTGGGGGGCAAAATCAACATTCCCCTATCATCACCACTTGAGCTTCAAGGGAATCTGAAAGAAGCAGTGGTTAGCAAGGTCAGAGGGTGGCCATGATCAGTAAATGAACATGGCTCCCCCCAATATATTTTGCACTCTACTTTTTGGAAACCACCACCACCTTTGCTAACCTAAATTACCCCTAAGTCCTGACTCAAATGCAGTACCTTGCCACCATTGCTGCCATTGCTGGCACTTCTCTTGCCTCCACTGCTTATGGAGCCCTGCTGCTACCATTACTACTGCTCTTGCCAACCGCTGCTACTTGTAGCACTGTGCTGCCATTGCCACCATGGCTTCTTCTCCCACCCACCAGTGCTTGCAAAACCTGTCCACCATTGCTGTCATTCCTCCCACCTGCTGCCCCGCTGCTCCTTGAAGAGCAGCTGACTTGTGAAGCTTGCCACCATCACTGCTCCTCCTGCCTTCCACTGGTTGTGGAGCTTTGCCACCATACCTCCTGCCCCCAGCCTTGTAGTGACTTGCCACCCTAGCCAACATTCCTGCTGCCCACTGATCCACCACTGCTTGTGGAGCCTTTCTGCCACTGCTGCCATTGTTGTCACTCTTCCTGCTGCCCATGCTGCTGTTGGTGGAGCCCTGCCACCATTGCAACTGTTGCTGCTGCTCCTCCTGCCCTATGTCCCTCTACAGCTTTCAGAGCCCTGCCACTATTATCACCACTCCTCTGGCTGCTGCCTTGCCACTGCTGGTGAATCCCTGCTGCTATTGCCACCATTGCTGCCACTCCTCCCACCACCACCACTGATGTGGTGCCTCACTGCCATTGCCACTGTTTCTGCCATTCCTCCTGCCCACTGCCCTGCTGCCACTTGCAGTTCCCTGCCACCATTGCTGTGCTTCTCCTGCCCGCCACCCTGCTGCTGCTTGTGAAGCTTGCCCACGATTGCCTCCACTCCTCCCACCCACCACCACTTCTGAGCCAGCTTATGTAGGGGTAATGGGCTGGATGGCCATTTCCCTCACTCCAGCAGAGGAGAGAAAAAGAAAGGGCAATTCAGCCTCTTACCGACACCTGAGCCAGATGGAGGTAAATAGAGGGCACACATGTGCCCTGTGTCAGCATCTTCTCAGTCGACACTTGTGGGTGGGTGGGTAGATGTGTTGTTTTCTCTCACCCTATCTACCCACTCCCGGCAAGAGCCGGGTACAACATGACGGCCCATGACAATAATGGTGAAAGGAGGAGGCCAAAGGCAGTGGCAGTGTGCAGAGGAGGCAGGAGGAGGAAGGAGGCCCCCAGAGGCTAGAGAGAAATATGGATTGTGGAGTGTGAGTAAAAAGAGGAGGCAGGGGAAACTTTTGGGTGAAACCCGCAGCTTGCAATATGAGAAGGCCATGTGTGTATCAAAGAAAGGGAAAGAAAATCTGAAAGAAAGGCTGATTTTGTAGACCACCCACACTGAATCCTGTTCCCATTCACTGCTGTACATTCTGCTATTCAGCTGCTATTCAGCCCCCATCTGTAAAGGCCCCAAGTCTAGAAGTCAGTGAGGGGATTTTCTTTCTCTGCCCTTCCTTCCTCCAAGCTATAAGGAAAGTGAATGAATTTCCCTTGCTGCTAGCCAAACTCCAATGGCCAATGAATAGGGCTTGTGGCTATGCTCTGACACAATGCTGACTTTTGATACTGCTCAAAAGCAATATGAGAGTAGAACACATTTATGGGGCCCCGCACCCTTCAGGAATCAGTGTGGAAAAAAAATGCATTTTTGCATTTCTGGGGTTCCTTTTTGTTTGTCAGTGGCCACATTGTCCTTCCAAACCAATCAGCAATGAGAATGGTCAATATTGAACAAAATATTCAGCAAATGGTTTATTCATGGAAACAATAGTAAAGTTGCCTTTTGCAATAAAAGTAAAACCTCCATTAGATTAACTAAAATGTTTGGTACCATTTGTATTGATGTAATGAGGGCTATTAACTCATCTAAAATTTATAACAGGGAATTGTAGACCTGGCGATGATTATGGCTGAAATTTGGCTGTTTCCTTTGACAAAGGGACAATGCAGTCCCTCTTCATGAGGAGATTCTTCTATTAGTAGCTCACATTAGGGATGTGCATGGAACCAGTTTTGGCAATTCAGTTTTGAATTTGAATTTAATTTGAATTGAACTGCCAGTCCGCGAACCAGTTCGGTTGAACCAGTCAGTGGTCTGGTCATACGGTCAAACTGGTTCAAACCAGCTTGATATCTGGTGAAGATTCCCCTTTACAAGCAAAGAGGAATCTTGCCTTTAAAAATGTTCTAAGAACAACTGGGAGAGTGGCGAGAGGGAACCTTGCCACCAGCGGTGGTAGCTAGACAACAAATATCTATGGTTTTCACTTGCCACAATGAAAAGCTTGCACGGCAGCAGTTAATAAGTGAACAAAAAAACCCCAACCCAAAACGAACAGGTCTCCAAACAGTTATCATTGATTTGTTGGGGGGTGGGGGCAGTGATTTGTTATGCACAATAGGGATGTGCATGAATCAATTTTATTTATTTGTTTTGTACCGAAATCAAATCACCCTTGATTTGTTTTGTATCTGAATCTGTTCCCCCGAATCACCCCAGATTCAATTTTTATTCAATTTGATTTAGATTTCGATCAATTTGGACAACTTATAAAGGTCCTAGGGGGACCAAATTTGGATGGTAGGTAATTCCCCATCACCACCCAAATTTCAAGGCAGTGGGGCACTTTGTTGATTTTTAATGATTTTTTTTTAGTTCTTACTGATTTTGTATATCCCCACCATAGGAAATAATGGGGATTCGAAGTCGCCCTATCCTAACCCTAACCTTTAAAAAAACTAAGCTCTAGCCCTTGTAGAAGTGGAGTTATGGAACAAAATGTGTGGTCAATATTTTTCAAGTGTTTGGATTCTTTGGTGTCTAATAACTTTTCCTCATAATGAATCCCTATGAGGCTTCATTGCACACCTTCATTTCTTCTGTTCATTTTGACAGTCATTGGACAGTGGCAACTGTTAATTGCCATATTTCAACTACACTCCGCCCACACACACACATACACACACTGGGGTACTCAGTTTATTTTTTAGGATTTTTGAAGTGTTTGATTATTTGGTGTCCTCATTGCACAACTTCATTTCTTCTGTTCATTTTGACCCCACTGCTTTGCGGGTGGGGAATTAGTGGCATCGCATATGCCAGCTACCCCCCCCCCCAACCTACAAACCACTGGGAACTCAGTTTATATTTTAGGAATTGCTGAGGTTTTTAGACTCTTTGGTGTGTAATGAAACCTTATAGGGATTCATTATAAGCAAAAGTTATTAGACACCAAAGAGTATAAACGGTTGAAAAAAATCCTAGAACATCAACTGAGTGCAATGGATGAGCCTCACCCCACTGCCTTGCATTTGGGAGGGGGGTGTAGTTGGCACATGGCAGTTGACAGTTGGCACTGTCCAAAGACAGTCAAAATGAATAGAAGAAATAAAGGTGTGCAATGAAGCCTCATAGGGTTTCAATGAGGAAAGGTTATTATACACCAAAGAACCTAAACACTTGGAAAAAAGTGACCGCACATTTTGCTCCATAACTCCACTTCAACAAGGGCTAGCTTAGCTTTAAAATAATAATAATGAAAGCTGGGAATCTGGGGAAAATAATAGAAGGAATCCAAATCTCAAATCAATACAAATCAATTCTGGCGCAATTTGATTTCGATCCGAATCTAGCTAATGGACCACAGGGATTATTTGTTCTAGCTCATTCGGGTGATTTGGAGATAGATTTGGGTACAAATCAATCTGTACTCAAATTGATTTGCCCATCCCTAATGCACAACATTGTACAATAAAGCCTAATCCATAGCACAGGAAAGAACACACAATAGCCCAATAGTACCATGTCAAAAAGTTGGTCAATGAATGTGGTCAATGAACGGTGTTGCTTATGCTACTACTCTGAGCAATAACCAAGTACCTAAAGAATATAATAAAAACAATTTCAAGGGGAAATGTTTGCATATGTGTTGAGAGATAGGGGGAGAGGGGGGGAGAGAGAGAGAGAGAGAGAGAGAGAGAGAGAGAGAGAGAGAGAGAGAGAGAGAGAGAAGCCCAGGACTTTATTCGTATAAATGAGAAACAACTGAATAATGCTGGTTGCCTAATTTACCTCAAAAAAAAAAAAGTCAGAAAATCCTGTTGTAAATATTGAATATATGCTGTTTTGGAGAAGTGTAATAAAATATGCAATACCAGTTTCAGATGAATCAAATAATAGGGATGGTTTTGCATATCCTTGGAATTTAACCAATTCGTTTCTGAGAAGGGTTGTTATACTCTCTATCAAGAGTATCATCATGTATTTTGCTTTTGCGCTTCATTAATATTGGACTTATGGAAAGGAGAGAATTGTATGTGTTGTATTCAAGCTGAATGGAACAGAATGGAAAACAAAGTAAAATGGAATATGTTGTTACATGTGCAGGTTAGACTGTATGTCACTTGGGATACACAGAGGACAAAAGGATATTCAAAGGAACATTTACTTCAGTCTGCAGGGAGGCATGCATTCTAAAGTCTGGTTTGCTACATCCTGAGGCATTTGTTTTCAGATAAGATGTGTATTATTTATTTAGTATATTAGGAATATTTATTTCCTGCCCTCTTAGTGCACTAGTTGAATCACCCAAGGCAGCTAACCAGTATGGAGAATAAAAATCCAAGGAACACCTTTCCTGTCTGATTCAAAATAAAAGGATTAGATGTAGATACTCCAAGCTGGATCCCTGTTTGGAAGCTACTTAATCTATCAGTTTTCAAATACAAAAGAGTCATAGTAGTGCTATTACAATATAATACAGTAAAATAAAAATAAGAGATCTGCACCTAAAACTATGAAGCGAGAATGCATGAGATGCATTTACAAACACATGTATCTTAGAGGTATACTTGTTAAGAAGCTGATTGGCTTCAGCTCACTGCTAGTGAATACATGCACAGAGCTGCACCTAGGTAATTTTGGAGCCTGGACTTAAAGACTTTTGGAGGTTCCCCTCCCCTGCAAATTAAGCATCATCATGCTCCACTGGGCAACCACACACCCTGGACAAACTAAAGAGGATTGGGGGGGGGGGCAGGGGCTGTGAAGATCCTGCACTTCTTCCCCAAAGTCCAGGGATAATAGCACCTATGTACATGTATAGCAGCAAACCTGTGTTTGTCTCTGCATAGTGTATTAAATGGCCCCTGGTATCCTGTGCCTGGCTGGGTCCTTCAGGGTCAAACACTACTAAGCTCAGCAGGAGGTTTTCCAAACAGTGATTTACTCCTGCTTCACAACACTCAGAGTTGAAGTGAGTTTGTACAAGGGGAGTATTTACAGGGCCTTACAGTTCAGTGCTCTTCATGCAGCCAGTGCCATTATACAGCTTTTTTCATGATGATTGCCTCTTAATGAGTAACATCAGCGCCTTTTAAAAGTTGCACTTTGCTGGAGTGCTGAAGACGGTTGTGGGGTATAGACCTGCATTTTTGAAGAACTGTATGGAGAGATCCCATGGATCAAGCGAGAGGTGGAGGTTTGATAACCTGCCTGAGAGTGACTGTGGGGAGTGTCCCTCCTGCTCAATTCCTGACAGGGCAGGCTTGTTTCCTGTGCCTGCAGTCAAGTGGTTTCCAGTCTACAATGCAGTATAACTTTTTGTTTATTTTTCCCACTTCCTTAATAAACAAACAAAAATCTTTAATTTTTGCACTGCCAGAGGTGCACTAGAACAGTGAACAAGCACATCATGCCGGCAAATCCAAAGGCATGACCTGGGCATACAAATGGTCAGTGCGCATACGCGGCAGCCTTCAGAATGGTCACTTGAAGCAGGGAGAGGGCCCAAATGGCCTGAAAATGGGCCAAAAGCCCTAAAAAGACCAGGGGGTATGCTGGCAGGGGGACCGGGAACTGATGGAGATCCACCCACCGTGGCCTCAGCAGCAACAACACACACCCCCAGGCCACAGTAAGCTTTCTTTAAAAAAAATTTTTTAACTTGTAGGAATGCCCCCCCCTTTTGAGCTGGACCTGAACCGGTTCGACCTTAAGCCAAACTGGAGCCCATCTTGACATGCACAGAACAAAACCAGGCCTGGTTCAGTTCAAATCCAGTTCAATTCAAACCAAATTGGGCTTCCCACTTCCATGCACAACCCTATCTGCTTCCATCCTGAAAAGTAAGAGCTGGTTCATGCACACACTTTAACTGCAGTTAAAGCTACCAGAACTTTTAACTGTAGTACGACCGAACACACAAAACCCCTGTTAAGTCTCAAAAGTTAACTTCAGTTTTCTCCAACAAACTCCAGTTGGGACCTGATGTTTTCTCAGTCGTTTGCTGCTGATAACTGCAGTTTTGCCACCAAAGTGTTATGCCCAAATTGCTAAAACCATTGGGCTTCGAAGTCTTTAAGTACTGAAATTAGTTTACACTTGGATCACTGAAAGATTTAAAACTGAATTTTTAAAAGTACTTTATAAAGCTATGTCTGTGGAGGACCAAATCATGATTCTAGGAACAATTCCAAATAATAACCAGTGTCAGCATGAGACACAAATGTCAACAAAAATACAAACCCTTTGTAAAATATTAAACTACTAATCTTCTTATGTGGCAGTCGTGTGTGAGGGTACTTGAAATAAGCCCTCAAAGATCAGCATGCAAATTGGTACAATCATTGCAACAGGAGCAACATGGCCTCAGTTAAAGGTACGTGTTTACTGGGTATTTTCTTTGGCTAATGTAGTACAGGGGAGGAAACACAGCTGGAATGGTCTCTCTGTCTTGCTGCTAGAACATTAAGGATTTCTAACTATATCTTTTTTCATCCAATAGAATAATCTCATTTATAACCCTGTGCTTAAGGTTGCAAAGCTCATCTGTAAAGTGCTGATTATTCTTATCTCACTGACATCAGTAAGGCAGAATAGTAATAACAGAAAACTACATACATTTTATACTTAACTCTGCATAGATAACTATGTGGTATTGTGTTAAATCAGGGATTAGGAACTAGATTGCCTAGTGTGATTCCTTCTGGCCTTGATATTCGGTGTTTTCACAATTGAAATATAGGCATATTTAGTTCCAAAGAAATGATAGACTTGGATGTATACGAAATCTGGAGTATTAAATATTGATGGACGATAAATGGAATAGTTTGTTTTCCTGGTTTGGAGACATATATGTCCTTTTCACACACTTAGTATATGCAGAAGGCGGCAGTTTTGTTCACGTGCATTGTCCCTGCTCCCAATCTCCATGTGTTCACCTAAGGGTCAGAAAAGAACCAATACTTAGATAACTATATGCATTATGATAGACCTGTGTTTTGTAGGGTTTCCAACTGGAAGTAGTGAGCCAATCCACTTGCAAGTTGTACATGCTGGCAATATCACCATGGTGTAGTGCAATGGTTCCAAACCAGGGTTCCTCCAGATGTTGCTTAATTACAACTCCCAGAATCCCCAGCCACAATAAATGTTAGCTGGGGGTGTTGGAAACCACTAGTGTAGTGGTTAGAGTGCTAGACTAGGACCGGGGAAACCCGAGTTCAAATGCCCACTCAGCCATGAAACTCACTGGATGACTCTGGGCCTGTCACTTATCGCTCAGCCTAGCCTACCTCACAGGGGTTGTTGTGAGGATAAATATAAAGCATGTACACCACTCTGAGCTCCATTTTAAAATATCAATTTTTACATAGATATTTTTTATCCATGTAAAAATAAATAAGTTGGACACCTACTGACTCTATTCGGGATATAGGGCTGGGGGTGGGAACAGTGGGCACAATCTTGTGTACATACACACACACACACACATAGGGGACAGCTTCAGTTGATGGTGATAGAAAATTTTCTGCCATGTAATGGCAACTTTCATTGCTTCTAATGAAGCACAAGGCATTGGGGGTCATTCCATTGGCTGTGGATCTCGGTGGTTGGAGTTTAGGCTCTCACCCGCCCCGCTCTACAACTGGCAGTGGAGAAGCAACCCCTTCCCCCTCACCATGGAACATAGTGTGAGTTTGGGATGGTTACGCATAGTGTACCCTTTGGGCTGGTTACCCTTTTGAGCCTGGCAGCAATCTACAAAGGGCGGGGGGTGGGAATAACCAACATTCCTTTGCATTTTGGGTTTCAAGTAAACTGTGAGCCAAAACGGCATCTGGGAGGATGAACTCCCTTAGGAACAAGAATAGGGTAGAAGAAAAGACCAGTCATATACAAAAGTAAAAAATCAGAAAAAACTTCTAACCCTACAGGCACACGATTATTAACTTGTATTTGGATTGTCATTCCAAAATTAGATGAAATAGAATCCGCTCCGTACACTAGGATGGAAACTAATTTGGAACCAAATGGGGCCATCATGTGACTACCTGAGCCTAACTAGTATCTGATACCTTAGTAGTACCTGAGCAGAATCCCAGACCCACCTACCAAAACTGGGATTTATTTGCAAGTGGAGCCTTATTTAACAAAAAGAGGTTAATGTGGAAGTGGCTGGTTCGGGCACAACCTGTGGGGTTGGGGTTGGAGTGAAAGGCACCTTTAAGCACAAATTAATTAGGAACTTAGGGACATAGGAAGCTGCCATATACTGAGTCAGACCATTGGTCTATCTAGCTCAGTATTGCCTTCACAAACTGGCCGCGGCTTCTCCAAGTCTGCAGGCAAGAATTTCTCTCAGCCCTATCTTGGAGAAGCTGGGGGGGGGGGAACTTGAAACCATCTGCTCTTCCCAGAGCAGCTCCATCCCCTGAGGGGAATTTCTTACAGTTCTCACACATCAAGCCTCCCATTCATATGCAACCAGGGTGGACCCTGTTTAGCTAAAGGGACAAGTCATGCTTGCTACCACAAGACCAGCTCTCTTCTGGAGGGGAGAGCTTACTTCCTCTCTGGCTGCAGCTGCAAACTACTCTGAGCAGCAATGTGCTGCCTGACACTCCTTGTGGCAGCAGATTGGCTCTGCCACTCACCTGGCTTCTGTAGAGTTCATCCTCACCCACTGGTCAGATGACTGGCAGAGCCAATCCGCCACCCCAGGGAGTGCTGTGCAGCACTGCTGCTCAGAGTAGTTTGCAGTTGCAGCTGGAGCTGAGGTAAGCACCTTTTAATTTGTGGTTAAAGGTGCCCCCTCACCACCCCCACGGAGGCACCCGTAGCAGCCACTCCTGGGCTTATGTACATCTCATATCCCTGTATGTGCAAATATTTAGATCTACTTTGACTGAGAAAATACACTACCAGCGCTTTTTACATAGAGTAATCTAAATTCAGGCAGCTCGGCTCTCTTTTTCCCACAAACTTGTAGTGTTGCCACTGTGTGTCTGTTGTTGGATGCTAACATAGCCAAGGACAAGCAAAGTCACTGTCCTCTTACACTAACATTAGGACCTGCCACATTGTCCCAACCTTATTTTTGGCTTCGTTTTGCCTATCTAATTATGCACTTCTCAGTGACCAGCTGGCCTGTGATCCCTGATCAGTCTGCTAATTAGCATTGTGAAGAGTAATTTTCTACAAGGGGAGTCCAGATATTTGCAATGCAATTACAATACTAAGAAATGTCAGCAGGCATATTTGTCAAACTACACTAGATATTATCTGTAATTTGAGAATCCATGCAATACGCTAAATCTCGTAAGTTGCTCAGAACTGCTTTTCACACAGTGTACTACTAATGCAGGTATGACAGAATGTTACATTGTGGTAAACAATACATTCAATTTACAACGGCATTTATTTATTTATTTATCTATTTATTTATTTATTTATTTATTTCGATTTCTATACCACCCTTCCAAAAATGGCTCAGGGCTGTTTGCACAGAGAAATAATACATAAATAAGATGGATCCCTGTTCCCAAAGGGCTCACAGTCTAAAGAAACATAAGATAGACAACAGCAACAGTCACTGGAGGTACTGTGCTGGGGTGGATAGGGCCAGTTAATCTCCCCCTGCTCAATAAAGAGAATCACCTTTTTAAAAAGGTGCCTCTTTGCGCAGTTAGCAGGGCTTTAAGTTCTAGTTCATACCTCACTAGGCAACACCTGATAATTAAATCAGATCTAAAGGAGCAAGCCTCACCTGAAATCTGAGGGGACATAGAACTAACAGAGAACAGCAATGGCACAGCAACATGAGGTCACTCAAGGTTGGTAGACATATTTTTGGGGTGACAGGAGAAAAGCTTGCCTCTGCAAAAATAGCACCTTTTAGAAGGACTTGGGGAAGATGAGTGACTGGTAGAGCCAGTGTGGTGTAGTGGTGAGAGTGCTGGACTAGGACCAGGGAGACCTGAGTTCAAATCCCCATTCAGCCATGATACTTGCTGGGTGACTCTGGGCCGGTCACTTCTCTTGCAGCCTAACCTACTTCACAGGGTTGTTTTGAGGAGAAACTTAAGTATGTAGAACACCGCTCTGGGCTCCTTGGAGGAAGAATATTTTCAGATGGCACAGAGCACTTCCCAGGGAAAGGAAAGGAAATTAAAATTTGGCCTGCCATGTGTTAGCCAGTGCTGTGTTTCTCAAAACTATCAGCAGCACTGCGCTTCTCATGTGGCACCTGGCACCTGCCATTTGTAAGTCAGCCAGTGGTTAGATTCCACACTTTTCTGGTCATATCTGCTATGAGGGACCACACTGGTCAGATAAATGATGATATTCCTTCTCTGCTGAGTCTCCTGGGCTGAGTTCAGGCTGTTTCAGGCCCTTTTTAGCCTTCAGCATTCATGTGGTGGCCATGTTTTTGGCCATGTGCATGAGTCATTTGTGTGACCATGCATGGCTGGTTTGCATGCAAAGAGGACCCCCCAAAGGCTGCTGAACCAGGCTCGGGGAATCAAGGGGGAGACTAGTAGGGGTCGGAGGAGCCACCGCCCCACTTCCACGTGGCCACCACAGCTGCCACCAGGAGTAAGCACTTCCATTTCCCCAATATATTGCTTTGGGAAGCCCACTGCCCACCTCAAAGTGCTGCCCACCTCAAACCCCTGCCCACCCCAAAGTGGCCAAGCAGTGTAGCTCAACCTCGGACCGAGTCGGACCCAGTGTGGTCTGTGGTTGAGCCTTCGAACCAAACCAGTTTGATTTTGAGCCGGCTTGATTTTGAGTTGGCTCACACATCGTTAGTCATTATTGTGTGAGAGAGCAGCTTGTGCCAGTTATCTTACTACAGCACAGGCACTTTTAGACATCTTTGCACTGTGTGTTTGGGGGAAATATGGTGTTCTGAGTTGGGAAGGACTGTGTGTGCTTCTGTTCTGCAGTGTTGTTTCTCAAGGCAGGTTTGCAAAATGTGTGCACTCTGCTTTTTTCATCCATAGGGCTCAATGGGGAACTTGAATCACCCCATTGTTCCCCATGGGTAGGGCCTAGGGGCACCAAAGTGGGTTGGGTGGTATGGCGTAATGGGTGCTACCTACCACCCAACCCACAAAAGAAATGGGCAAGCAGGCAATTTTAAAACTGTTTTAAACCTAAATCTCCATGGGATCCTATGGGGTTTAAAATAAATTTTTGATTTGATTCATTGAACTGGCTGGCAATGGCCAGCTGGCTCAACAAATCAATTCAATTTTTTTTGCCATTCAATTCAAGTTTGAATTGAATAGCAAAAAATGATTAGTGCTCTAGTGTTCTTCACTGTAAGATCCTGAAGCTAGCAGCAGCCCACGTCCCTGACTAATTCACTGAATACTCTACACAGTCCCCCTGATACCAGGCAGAGACAACCTTTCCCAGTGTGCAGCACTGCACTTTGGTCAGTGCCGGCGGGGCTCCTTTAAGGAAAACAGAGCCCTCTTGAGCCCTTGCACCATCTTGGAAGATTTGCACAGAATGCTGGGAAGTGTAGCCCTCCCCACTGCTTTCCTCCTAGAGCTCTTACAAGAATGTGCCTTCTCCCTTAAGGGGCCTTCCCAGCACTGAGAAGCACAGTACTCAGCACTGTGAAAAATGGCTCTTACATTGAAGTTTTTTGCTTAAGTGAACCTTCTTATTGAAGGAGTGGGGTTTTTTTGTTTTTGCCATGCTTCAGATGTTTGTGGCAGTGGAACAGCATGGTTTGAGGCAACCCAGGAGCAAAATGGGAACCCTGCCCATTCACTCACCACTCACTGCTTGGTGCTTGCCCACCAGGTCACGTTGCAACCATAGCCAGTTCAGCAACCCTCTGTGTTCTGCAGCAGCAGTGGCAAGGATTTTTTTTCAGGGACTGGGTGGGTGCCTGCCTGCTGGTCTCTTTCCTTGTGATGTGCAGGGCAGCAAGAAGTGGGGCCATATCCCTGGTGGACCAGCTCCACGTGGCCCATGCAATGAAGACTGCTGCTGCTCCTGCTGCTCCCACCACCACTTCCCGGCTCTTGCCTGGTAGTAGTGAGGTAGCAGTGGGTAGTGGGTATCAAGGCAGCCTCTGCAGGACCCAGGCCCATGTGCACTGACTGCACACTCTCAACCAATAGTGGCTATGCCCCTGGTTTGTTGTCTTTAAGGATTGTTATCTTTAAGACAATTTTAATAGCCCTATCAGAAAAAGCCCGTGTTTTATTTCCAGAAATCTAATCCATACCATATAACCTTACAGATCCTGCTTGCCAGATCGTCAGTTGTCTGTCTAAGAAAAAATAGGACATCAAAACTAAATAAACTGATTGTGGAAGATTCCAATTCAGGGGCTACAAATAATATTACTATGACAAATATGTTTAATGATTATTTTGCAGCTGTTCTATGATAAAATTAGCTTGTTGCTATTAATCTTGTGAAAACCTATTACCTTTTCTTTAGACGAGGCCATCAACCATACTAATGTTATTAATTGCCTAATTCAGAAAGTCTGGAAAACATAAAGGTGGAAGAGGCCTGAAACAAAACCAAGGAAATGGATAAGCTGCATTTTTTTGTACCAGGATCATCATGGAATAGTCCCAACACTTCAACTGGTCTTCACTGGAACATGTTTGGATTATAGACACCATTGCAGAAATTATGCAAAGGATCAGCATTTGTAACAGATACATCCCAAGATCTTTACAGTTCACTTTTTAAAAACCACTTATTGTTCTATGCTGAAGTATACTCACAGGTGAAAAAATACAAATACGATGAACATTTATATAGTGAGTTTCAACAAAAGTTCCCAAAGTGGTTTACACACACACACACACACACACACACACACACACACACACACACAGATGGTACCCTGTCCCCAAAGTGTTCACAATCTAAAAAAGAAACAGGACAGACACCAGCAACAGCCACTGGAGGGATGCTGTGCTCAGCATGGATCGGGCCAGTTGCTCTCCCCCTGCTAAATAACGAAAATCACCACTTTAAAAGGTGAGAACTCAATGGTGGGAATATCATACAAACCATAAACACCTGGGCTTTTATCTGTTATCAGATACACTGCAGGAATAATAGACAGGACCCAGGCAGAGCTGGAGAAGCTAGATCGTAAGACCAGGAAAATAATGACCATCAATCATGCTCTGCAACCCCACAGTGATATAGATAGGCTATACCTCCCTCACAGTTCAAGTGGAAGAGGAATTCTGCAAGTCCATCAAACAGTAGAGGAGGAGAAAAGAGGCCTTGAAGAACATATAAAGGACAGTGAAGAAGATGTATTTCAAATGGTCAATAACAAGAAACTATTCAACACCAATCAAACAAAGCAGGCCTACAAGAAAGAACAAGTCAAGAACCGAGCAGAAAAATGGAGAAATAAGCCCCTGCATGGTCAATATTTGCACAATATAAGTGGAAAATCAGACATCACCAAGACCTGGCAATGGCTTAAGAATGGCAACTTGAAGAAAGAAACAGAGGGTTTAATACTGGCTACACACGAACAAGCACTAAGAACAAATGCAATAAGAGCAAAAGTCAAAAAATCAACAACAAACAGCAAGTGCCACCTTTGTAAAGAAGCAGATGAAACAGTGGACCACCTAATCAGCTGTTGTAAAAAGATTGCACAGACTGACTACAAACAAAGGCATGACAAGGTAGCAGGGATGATACACTGGAACATCTGCAAAAAATACAAGCTACCTGTAGCCAAAAATTGGTGGGACCATAAAATTGAAAAAGTGGTAGAAAATGGAGATGCAAAAATATTATGGTACTTCCGACTACAAACAGATAAACATCTGCCACACAATACACCAGATATAACTGTAGTTGAGAAGAAAGAAAAACAAGTTAAAATAATTGACATAGCAATACCAGGCGATAGCAGAATAGAAGAAAAAGAAATAGAAAAAATCACCAAATACAAAGATCTACAAATTGAAATTGAAAGGCTGTGGCGGAAGAAGACCAAAATAATCCCAGTGGTAATTGGTGCCCTAGGTGAAATTCTAAAACAACTTGAAGAGCACCTCAACGCCATAGGGGCCACAGAAATCACCATCAGCCAATTACAAAAAGTAATTTTACTGGGAACAGCCTCTATTCCGTGACAATCTATAATAACAGCAACAATATTGATAATAAAATTCACCCATCCCAGGTCCTGGGGAAGGATTCGATGTCTGGACAAAACAAACCAGTCAATAACACCTGTCTGATTGTGTAAATAAATAATAACAAAGGGGGACCTCTTTGCTCAGTTAGCAGGGGCTGTTTTAACTGAAAGAAGACATTTAACTGATTAAAAATTTTGAAATAAGCTCTGAAAATGGCTTTGGAACCATTTAAGGTTGCAACTGTGGGTGGTAGTCACTATTAGACCTGTGTATGAAAAATAAAAGTGAAGAATTTCACATCACTCATTAAAAGCAACGTCCCCAGCCACTGCATCTACAGTCAGATGGCAATGTTGAATAACATTTTGTGGTAAATTCCCATGTTTTAGATGCATATTCAATCTGTATAGATGTGTAAATTTATTTTATTTTTTGGTGATATTGTGTACAACATCCACTCTACAAATTAGCACTACAAGCAGACTGGGCAAAATAGTGTGCAGACAGTTGGCCAAATTTGATTGTAAATTCTGAAGCCAAACTCTGTTAAGACAACTATGCCCCCTTCACACGTGCATCAAAAGTGGCATTGAAATACTACTTTCCTGTTGTACAGTCCTGTGCAACTGGGAAGTATCTGAGCAAATTCATAAAGTCACATGTCATCAAGTCAAGCCTGAACATATTAACACCTGTCACAGCAATTGTTACTGTAAAACGAATATAAATACAATCTTAAACAAGAAGTTCTATTACGTACTGGTCTGCCTACTTTCCTTTCACTGTAATCTTGACTGATAGTTACCATCTTCACAAGATAGCCCATTTATACCGCAAACATTCATGTGTCAGCCATCTTGAATTGGAGTGAGGTGTCTCCATTGAGGTGTCCTGTTCCAAATTTGTTCCAACTATTGTTCCAACTATTGTTCCAACAACTGTTCCAAATTTGGTCAAAACTGGTGCAGTCATTGTGAAGTTGACAAGGTTACATGCACAAACTGAAGTACACATAGAAAGCTGGGTGATCTCATAAGCTCCCTTTCATTAAGGAAAATAGGCTAAAAATGCAAGCACATGGGCAATGCCAGTTGGATGGATCCTTTCCATCCTTCTGATACTGAACTAAGGGAGAAGGTGTGGATAAGATGGGGGGGAAGTCATGCAGTCAGACCTCCTTATGAGTTTGTTACATTCTCATGGACTTTCTGGAAGCATGAGATGGAACCCAAGGAAACTGCTCTCATGCTTTTGTTTATGTCTGTGTATCTGTGTCTGCATGTATAATGGACTGATGTCCAGTCCAGCTGCAATGCCATTTAGCAGCATGCCCATCGCCAAAGGCAGACATTGGTTAATTAAAGGCTTTAATTAACTTAATATGCTTGTGCTTTGGACAAATTTTAATTTAGAGCACTGGGGGTGAACACAGGAATTCTGGCAATATATAACCAATGCAAGCAGAGACTGTGGATGTGTTAAGACACTGATATGTAAACAAAACTATGCATGTGAATCATTTATTTATTTATTTATTTGATTTATAAGCCACCTGATTGAAAACCTCTCTAGGTGGCTTACATAAAATCTAAACTTTATTAGTATCAGAAAACTATCCAATAAGGCAGACTGAATAAATTTGAAATGTAAATATTCATGGACTCTGGCTTTAGTTATGCAAAAGATACATATAGTATAAAGGAAATGGTTCCACCAAGGGTTAGGAACATAGTGAAGCAATCTGTGATATTCTAAAAACAAATCAAATTTCCATAGGTTTTAGATTTTTACAGCAAACATTGCCTTTTAGATTTGGTAGAACCTTTCATTGTAATAGTACATAGGGAACACAGGAAGCTGCCATATACTGAGTTGGTCTATCTAGCTCAGATTTGTCTACACAGACTGGCAATGGCTTCTCCAAGGTTGCAGGCAGGAATCTCTCTCAGCCCTATCTTGGAGATGCCAGGGAGGGAACTTGGAACCTTCTGCTCTTCCCAGAGTGGCTCCATCCCCTGAGGGGAATATCTTATAGTGCTCACACATCTAGTCTCCCATTCAAATGCAACCAGGGTGGACCCTGCTTAGCTACAACAAGTCATGCATGCTACCACAAGAACAGCTCTCCTCTGGTCCTCTGGTAGCCAATGCTAAAAACGAAAGTAGGCAGCCAGTGCTAAAAATGGAACAGCTACTGGACTGGATCCTGAGATGTATGAGTAGAAAGAAGTGTAACTTGCACAAAGTAATTCCCCGTCCCTTCTTCCCACAACAGCTCCCTGCACTCTCCAACTCCTGACTCTTTCCCATAGCAGCTCCCCACACTACTCGAAAAGCCATTTGTGTGGGCAGGGGTGGTGCCTAATTTCTGGAAGCAAAGCTTTGGGGACCCCATATTAATACAAAAAATGGAAAAACAAAGGGAGGACTCCCAAAGGTGCTGATGGATTTCAATAGTGCTGATGGATTTCAATAGTGCTGATGGATTTCGATTCAATATGTCTTCCTGCTAATACTTTTCAGTATTGTTCAGTATTTGTTCAGTATTGCCTTATGCGCTTTGAGCCAAAATGTTCTTCCTCAGATGCAATCTTTAAATAAACAAAGTTGATTACAATGACTTGTGTTTGTATCTCTGAGAATATTACCCTGCATCACCAAGGGTATTTTTAAATCTTTCTTTCAAGAACAACTCTCTCTTTAAAAAATAATTTGAAAATTCAGAGATTCAAACATAAGTCATTATGATCAACTTTATTTACCTAAGAATTTTCTCTGAGGAAGAGCATTCTGGCTCAAAATGCGTAAGGCAATACTGTGTGTCAGACCCTTTCCATGTTCCATTAACATGCCAGTACAGCATTCCTCTAGATCAGGGATTCTCAGTGTTGGGTCTCCAGATGTTATTGGACTTCAACTACAATAATCTCCAGCCCCAGTGGGCTGTGGTTGGGGATTATGGGAGTTGAAGTCCAACAACATCTGGGGACCCAATGTTGAGAAACCCTGCTCTAGTTAACAGTGTGCTGGGGATGGGGGGTTGGGAATCAGCTTTCAGTGTGCTGATGCAGTAAACCATGGTATGGTAGGTGAGGGAGGTATTTGGTGAGGGAGGTATGTGCATGAGCCGGTTCAGCGCCTCTCCTGGGAACCAGGTTGGGCACTGGCATTCGAGCTGGCTTGACAAGACAGAAAGCAGTTCCCTTAAGGAGCCAGTAAGAGCTTCTCCCACCCTACCACCTTTTTGACTGTGGCACCTGAGTGGCGCTGCAGGTGCTGTTCCTTGCAGCCTCTGTGTGGCGTTAGCATGCCCGAGCACACCAGCCATGTGTGTGCCGAAGTTGTGTGCAGTCTGCAGGGAACAGCGCCTGCAGCCCTGTGTGGCCAGTTGGGGACCAGGTGATGCACCCAGAAAAGCAGCAGGGCAGGGAGGAGCAGGTAAGGAGCTCCTTACTGACTCCTTAAGGGGCTTGCTCCCCACTCCACCAATATCTCTAGTATTTGGGCCCATCTGTCCCATCTGTCTTGTAAGTGAGGGCAATGCTGGTAAGTGAGGGCAATGTTTCATGAATTAGTCAATTAATCTTGCAGTCCCACCATATTACAGATGTGATTGATTGATTGATTGATTGATTGATTGATTGATTGATTAAGTGCCGTCAAGTCAGTTTAGACTCTTAGCGACCACATAGATAGATTATCTCCACGATGATCCGTCTTCAACTTGGCCTTTAAGGTCTCTCAGTGGTGCATTCATTACTGTTGTAATCAAGTCCATCCATCTTGCTGCTGGTTGTTCTCTTCTTCTCTTTCCTTTGTGTAGCTAACCTGATTTGCCTATAAGAGTTAAACGGGGAGGTGTGGAGAGGGGGAATAAAGAGACAGTTTTGCAAGGAGTGCTGAAAAATAACTGAAGAAGAGAAGCATCCTTCAACATAACTTTAAAAGTTCTGTAAAAATACTGTTGTAGTGTTTTTGTAGTTTAGGAATCTTACCTCTAGACTGTTAATAGTGTTACTTACTTGGGTTGTTGAACATGCCCAGTGGTGGCCTCTTTATCTGGTGGACTGCACATGCTCTTTTTAGTTTGTGAGCTGTGAGCCACGAGATGGATGCTACCTGAAGTGTGTGTTCTTGTAAACAACTTTGTTAATTAAAAAAAACACTGTTTCGACCAGATGCGGTGACTATATATTACAATGCTGATTTCAGTTTACTCCTAATCATTGCTCAGCCCTAATCATAGATAAGGGGAAATGGATTATAAAAAAGCAGTCTCACTTTCTTCTGGTCAGCTGGTACTACTGTCAGGTCTAATCATAAATGAAGGCAAATTACCCTGTGGGTTAGGGTAGGAAACAAATACTATCTCTAGTACTGTCACACTTTTAAAATTACTGCTGCAATATTTGCAGACCAGTATTATCTTTCAAAAAAAGTTCTTCAAGGTGTGAGCAGAGTCTTTAACTGTATCTGGATAAATAGACTGTTCAACCACCACCCCACCCTCATGTTATTATTTCATTGATTTGACAACCATACGTTAAAACTCAAGGCCCCCTACACCCATATATAAATACCAGCAGCATTATTTGAGTATGTACATATGTATAGCTCACTTTATCCCCTAAGTTCAGAGCGGCTTACAGCATTTTTAAAAAAGAAAAATCTAGTAGCTAAAAAGGAGCTCAATTTTAAATGTGGTAGTGGGGTAGTGTTGTTAGGATTTCTAAAGCTCTGCTCAGGAGGGAGGTAGACAGTGACCACATTCACGCATAACACAGAACTGGAGTTGAATGGGCCAGAGGTTCTCCAAGCATTAAGTGCAAATGCGTGCAAATGCAGTTCCATGTGGTGACATCCCTGAGGTTTCATTTTTCTGACTCCAGTCTGAACCCTCGAGTAGTAGTGAGTTTCATCATCACAACCCAAGCCTGCATCACAGCCTGCATTGTGTCTGAATTTGGAACCGCAGGCTCTGTCCTCTTCAACCTTCAAAGTTGAGGGAGGAAGTTCCTCCTCAACTCTGACCATGATTGGCTGTGTGGGCTGTCCTTCATGTGAAAAAGAAGCCCACACAGCCAGTTCCCCCTCCTCTCTGCAGTCTCACTGACCGCAGATAGGTTGCACTCCATTACATCCAAATTTGCTGCTCTCCATTACATCCGAATTTGAATGGGAGGTGGGGAGAGGGGAGCAGAATATGGTTCTCCAAGCATTACATATGAATACAGCCATTCACTCACAGCATCTAGAATGTTCTTTCTGCTTTCCCAGCAATTGCACCAAGTGCCAGTGGTGGCTGTTAGAAAAGGTAGTGAGTAGGCCACTCTGGATGAGGCCAAGGCTCAGTCCTAGAGATGATGGAGTCCTTGAGGCTCTGTTCAGGAGAGGATAAAAGCTCCTGCAAGACCAACCAATTTTTGTGGCATAAACCTATGTGGGCTGTGTTGGTTATCTGGGTAGAAAGTATTCAAAAAATTTCCTGTATTTGCAGATATTAGTTAGTATTTTTCTCACTAGATATCAATTTACTGTGTGGTTACCTATTTCCACAATATGATAGCAGAATTATGCAACAAGCTTCCACTTTTAAAAATACGGCATAAGGCGAGCGTGTAGCACCATCTTGTGGATGGATAAAGAATCAAGAAATGTATTTCTTAGATTATGATATCAGCTAAAAATCCCCAAAACTAGAAAAGTATATGTTTCTGTTTTAGAAACTGCTGATACAAGACTATACAAGGTGAGAGATTATCAGAGTCATCAAGGTGAGAGATTACTGGCCATATTTTTGCAATGCAGAACAGTGGTCCAGACAAACCACCCCCACACAACACACTAGGAGGACAGCAGGGTGTCCAGGAAGTATGTCAGGAATTAATTGTGTTCAGGGGCAAGTTCACAGAAGGGAACTATCATCTAACCCAATGAAGAACTGATTGATTAGTATCATTTTGAATATTTATTCCAAAAAAATATGTACTCCTTTTGCTGTTATAAACTACAATAAAGCAAATAATGACCCCATTTTCAACCAAGTGTATCCAGAATCCAGATTATATAATTCCACTGTGAATGTTCTCCTTGTGATCTATGTACAAGTATTTTACAAAATATTCTCTTTATATGGAGAAAATAGAGAACGAGATAAATGTGTAAAAGAAAAAGATACAAAGCAATAAATGCAAATGTTACCGAGCTGATTCAATCAATCAATTTATTTCAGTCATTGACCAAAAACATTACATTATGCAATAGCCAATCGCAATTTACATAAAATGTGACAAAACTTGGCCACTACAATTGTGTACTTATAATTAATAATAAAAAGACTAAATAAAATTCATCTGAATGTCCTGGAAACCTCTCAAGCAGAAGAGCAATAAGATGTAAGGAATCATCCTTGTAAAGTGCACATGCACAGTGTAGGATAACATGCTCAATAGATTCAATAACACCCAGTCCACAAGGGCAAAGGCGCGATGTATATGGAACTCCTCTAAACCTCAATTTCATCTAAACCCAAGCTGATTTTAAACATATCTTTCTCCCCCCAGCTTGGCAGACAAAACAAAATCTATAAACTGGACCAGAAACATATGAAGCTTCTTTATTCTGAGTGAGACCCTTGATCTATCTAGCAGAGAGTTTCCCCATGGTTTTACCTCAAATCCTGGAAGATGCCAGGAATCTGAGACCTTTGTTCTGTGTACTCAAAATATGCTCTACTACTAAACTATGGCCCTTCATAGGATTCAAAATAATCCTACTGGTAAAAATGGACCACATGGTGTCTCCTTAGGATATCGGGTGACTCCAGTGAAATATTCCCACTTCTAGCCCCAAGCATAAGCAACCAGTATAAATCGGTAATATGCATACCTTTATTTCTGAAGAATAAGAAATGCTGAGATGAATGCCAGAAAACTGTAGTTCACAAGATGAAATTGATATTGATATTAATCATTCATGGACCATATTACACTTGAAAGGAATCCAAGGAAAATCAAAGCAATAAAACTACCATTGAAATCAAAGGGCTTAGGTATTGTGCTTCACAAGTCCTGAATTGTGTTCAGTGGCTGGAAAAGGTAACATACAGTTTGACCCTACTGCAAAACTGGAAGTCTGTTTAATCCAACATCTTCTGGAGCCAATTTCCCACCAAGTGGTGGCTGACAAAACATCACAGCTTGCAGTTTTGCGATCATGAAAAAGGTCAGAGGATGAAGCCACAAGTTATTAAGAACAGGGATGCAGAATCCCCCTAAGCATTTGAGGAATTCTCTCCTATTTTACTGAACTGTCTCCCAACCTAAGAACATATACCTACCCTGCCCCCAAGTGTCTTTTCTCTCCCTGCTAAATTTTTTTTAGTGAGGAGTTGCTTCTCTAATGTTCCCTCAGTTTGCACCCTAGGTAAGAACACACCAACAGTCCTAAAGTACTATTACAACTTAAAAAGACAAAAACAATAATTGCTTACATGAAATCTTCCTTTTATTCAAAAACACTCAGATGAACATGAATATGTTTTAATGAGTATGACTAATGCTTCACATTCCTGTCCATGTCAATTTATCTCTTCTTCAAAGTAAACTGGCAAGTGTTTTGGTTTTTTAAAAAATCAGTGGTAATTCAGATCCACATTATGACAGTAATATAAAAATATTGTATTCAAATGCAATACATTGGACTTATAAGCTATTTTATTGATACTATTGTTTGAGCTTTCATATAACTTCTTCACAAATGAATGTCTAACACAGATTTCACTTTCATTTGGGAAATAGTATGTATGGCATCATATGTGATGAATGTCTAGAAGCTCTGTTTCAGTCTTTAAAATGCACTGAGATTCGTAGCCAGACATTTGGGGAGCAGAGGCTAAAGTTACAATGGGGGAATTGTTCTATCATAAGTCAATGGAACCAGAACCTCCTTCCCCCGCCCTGATAAGATTGATCTAATATGCTTCAATTTCAGTTATTTGTTAAATCAAACATTGTTTTAGGAGCATCAGAAACAAGTGCTTGTTGATAACTGGTCACTCCACTCATTGGTCTTGATTCTATATAGTAATCTGGAGAACACAATAAGTTCACAAAATATCCAGTGACTGGTTTTTCATCTCTCCCCACCCACCAGCACCCACCACCAGCACTACTGTACTTTTTAGGATGTAAAAGACTACCACTACTATTGGTAGGTCACAAAAAGAATTTTAAAACATTCTTATTCTGCCTTTCTCATCAGGAGAACTGAAGATGACTTGCAGTAACACAATATTAAAAGTTATTATCATTAACATCAGTGAACAAAACATGAAGAACATACAACATGGACACAATCACACACTAGACAGACACAATCATCCAAAAGCCAGCAGCCAACATCAGCCTCCTTCAGCAACCCACATCCTTAAATGTTGCATTCCTCCACCCCCTGGCACACACACTCAGACCCCTGCTCCAGGCCACAGACAAGAGCTTCATCCTTTCCCCCGCCCCCCTTCAGTCAACATAAGCCATGACACAACCCAGGAATCGGTTTTTAACCAACCACAGAGCCTGTTCAGACAAAATGTCTGCTGGTCCCATACTAACCATCTGGCAAGGACACTCATCATCCCCATAATCCAGCATGCCATCCCACCTTTGTACTCTCTTACAAAGGTCCTGCCCCAAGCAGTTATGGTGGTAGTTTACAGGCCCATGACGTGTATTCATATGAGTTTTACATATCTAGCACATCTGAGAATCCAGGTTTCTATTGAACAGCTGCCAAATGGTGCTGGGAGAACGCAGTTTAGGTTGAAGTGGCAGGAGGGAGGGATTGGTGACTTTTTCGTACCTGCTACTTCTTCCCTGCAACCTACCTCTCCTTCCACTTTCGTTCTTTTCCCTGCAATACAGCAAATAGATATCCAGACCCCTAGTAGGGGGAAGGCAGAAGTGGGGAGGGGTAGTAGGGAAGGAAGAGTGAAGCCCTCCTCCAAATGCAAATTGTGCCCTCCCTTCAGTCTTGCTTTGCAGTGGTTTGATAGAGACCCATTCTCCCAGGCTGCTGATCTATACCAATACGTAATTCTGACCTAACTATATCATTTCTGAGAGCCACCTAATGGTGCAGCGGGGAAGTAACTTGCCTAGGGAGCAAGAGGTTGCTGGTTCGAATTCCTGCTGGTATGTTTCCCAAACTGTGGGGAACACCTATATTGGACATCATCTCACACTGTGTGGGAGGAGGCAATGGTAAACCCCTTCTGTAACAAAGAAAACCACATGGCTTGTGGTTGCCAGGAGTTGACACCAACTCGTCGGCACAACTTTACCTTTATATCAATTCTTAGCCTCTGGTCTGGGCAGCAAAAACATTCACCTAAATATTCACTGTTATTATCTAGCAAAGGTTAAAAAAAAAAAAATAGATTTCCTCCCACAGCTTCTGCTACTTTTAGGTCGTTACTGAAATCTACTTTGCAGTTCAGATCCCTGGGAATGTTTTAACCTTTTAAGTTTCCCCCCAATTCATTTTCTGAACATCATCTATGAAACATTGGCAAGATGGAGCATTATTATTCTAATAACTGCTGTCAGAGGCAAAAGTCAAGCCTTAATTTTAATTAGTCAGCTAAGGTACAAGATGTATGCATAAAAACAACACAATGAATTTTCTTTTGGGGGGAAACTTTCTACAGTCAGATAACTCTTTTCACAGTTCAGGAGAACCTCATTAATCATGGGTCCAGCACCCGTGGTTTCGCGTATCTTCAGTCAGATAATGGACACCTGACCTCGATATACTTGAAAGATGGGGGGGAGGGGGTTTTTAAATCTGCAAATCAGTTGTCAGGGGTCATCAGAAATGACCTCAGAGGTCATTTCCAGCTACTATTTTGCTTTTGGGAGAAATTGGGAGCCATTTTATGTCTCATTTTTAAAAATTGGAAGCCATTTTATGCCTCATTTTTTTAAAAAATGCCAACCCCCCATAAAATTTTCAGTTGATTTTTGACTGATTGTTTTTGTTCTGGGGGGCATTAGTGGACTGCTGGACACCCATGGAGCATGGTAGGCCACTTTCCCCCACATTTTAGGACCGTTTTACTCATTTTCCAGACACTTTTCTGACCTCCTGGAAACTAAACCCTGGATTACATTGCCCTAATTACTCAGTATTCATGGTTTCTGTATCCACAGTTGTAGAAGAGAACAGAACCCCCATGAATACTGAGGTTCTTCTGTACTACACAGCTATGTGAAGTTCAACAGATACCCACTAGGGGCAGAGCCTTCTCAGTGGTAGCACCATTCCTATGGCATGCCTTTTCTGCCGAGGAAACAGAGGCTTCCAGCATTCCCAACACTGCTGATCTAGCTATATTCTGCACTGCTTTGTTATATTTTATTGACTGAGTTTTCTTTCTTTTGTTTTGCCACTGTGATTTACTGACTTTATTATTCATTGACTGTTTTAGTGATTGTGCTAAGTATTATGTTGTGAGCTCCTGGTGGAACTTGGGATATATTATTTTAAAATAATACTGACATGACAACCTGACTTACATGTGTACAGCAAAGGAAGAGTGTGCATGTTTGCTGCATTGTTGCGAGCAGTGTGGGCACGCATGCGGGATACAGCCCTCAATAACATACTTTCAGGGATCACAGGGCACCTCATAGAGAAGGGGAGATCAGGAAAAATCATTCCCCCCCCCCATACATACACATATGCTGCTTTACTCTGGACCACAGCAAATGTGTGCATGCTTCCTTTGTTGCACACTTGTTTTGTAAGTCAGGATGTCAGCCACTAAAAATAAATAAATACCTTTTTTGCTGAGACTTGATTATAATTGCGTGGCACAGTTGCATTGGAACTTACATAATGTAAGAATGTTTTGTCCTATCTTGTCTAACCTTCACTTCCACTGCCAAGCTTTCTTTTCTTAAAGTGGCAGACGCAGTTGCCATCCCTTGCCTAAGCTGGGAAGTAAGGATGTGCAAACTGGTTTTGGGGTGCGCGGTTCAACGGTTCAGTTTGGGGGTTTGGAGTTGAACTGAACCACCACTGCCCTGGTACCGTCCAAACTCCCGCACCTGTTCGTGAATTTTTTTAAAAAAATTAAATACAATTTTTTAGTACCTTTAGCCCCTTCAGGGGGCTTCCTGAAGGCTGAGGGGGGTCTGCGAAGGTTCCACCTCCCCCTCGCTGGCCTAGTTTATCACTGCCACAGCCCATTAAATCTTCCTTTTGGGCCCGTTCGGGCCTCTGTAAATTGGCATGGTGGCCATTTTGCCTGCCACCACGCATGCTCAAATGGCCTCTGCAAGGCCTGGCATGGCCCAGGGCCTCGCAGAGGTCATTTGAGTTTGCGCGGTGGCAGGCAAAATGGCCACCACACCAATTTATAGAGGCCCAAACGGGCCAAAAAGAGAGGCTTTATGGGCCGCAGTGGTGATAAATGAGGCCGGTGGGGGGGAGGGGGAACCTTCATGGAAACCCCCATGGCCTTTAGGAAGCCCCCCGAAGGGGCTACCGGTACTAAAAAAAATATTAATTTTTAAAAATTGTGAAACCTCCCCCCCCCCCATCCAGACCAGACCAAACTGGGGCATCGAATGGGGACCGAACTGAACTGGCCCAGTCAGGTTCGAGTGCAGCTTGCACTCAAACTGAACTGGGCTAGCTGGTTCTGTGCATACCCCTACTGGGAGGTTTGCAGAGCTGACCCTCCCTCCCTCTGACCTTGAGTAGCAGAATATCACTGCCTGCTAGATGCTGTGCTGGCTTCAGCCACGGTCCAATTGTCCTGACAAGCTGAAGCTGTGTGGGGGCTGTTCCAGCAACCAGCCTCCAGAAGCCCACATGAGAGGCAGGGTTTGGGGGCTTCTGGCTTTTAAAAGGACTGAGGCAAGCCAGCGGCACAGCCTGCTTATAGGTGCCAAAGCGGACCAGCCTTTGGAGGTGGGACTGAGGGCTGGAGCCAACTTATTGTCTTGGACTGCTGAAAGGAAGACTCCTGCTCTCTACATGGTTGCCTAGTTCTTAGTTAGGCCTGATACAGGTATGTGTCTTGGGTTGAGCAGAGATGGGGAGGTGGGGGATGGTGTTTTTGTAACTGACCCAGGGGTGATTGGTCAGCACTGCCAATGTTCAGGCTTGTGTGGGGAATTAGCTGTTGCAGGAGTCAGCTCCACCAGTTTCAATTTGCACAAATGTTTGGACTCAAGAAATGACTGGATTTGAGACAAGGATAGAGTTTCAAAAATCAAAAGAAGAATGTATTAAAATTAAGGGGGGATACAGCAAAGGAATAGTGTGATTAGAGCAATAAAAATACGTTGCTAAGCAATTTAAATACAATGAGGCTTTTCTAACTTAAAGAGGAATAAAGTATGTTCCTAAATAACCCAACTACAATGAGGTGTTTTCGCTTAAGGTCTAATTGTATAAGTTTCCCAGGCAGGCAAAAGAAAGGTGCTAAGAGAGGGGGAAGGGGGAAGTTTGAAAAGAAGTTACAGATTGGGGTCCTTAGAGCTGGGCAACCACTATATTGCACCTGTCTCTAGGCAGCGGAGCTTCGAGCAGCTGGAGACTCACATCCTTCGGGGACAGTGAGGTGGAAGGCAGGAGAGTTGTAAGAATTAGTATAAGGAGGGATACCCACGAGAATGGCTTCTCCGTGGGTTCAACTTCCTATAGGTGCGAGGCAAGCTGAGTAGATTAGCACAAGGACTGATCCAGATAGTGATTTCAAGCTCTTTGTGGCTTGCAAGAGAACATGGAATGCTCAGTGGGGTCCCAAGTAAAGCATATGAGGGAGCATGAAGGTGGCTGGCTGGAATCTCGAGTGGAGCACAAGGGAGTCCTTGTTGCAGTGGAGACCCAGGTGGCAAGACCAAAGGCGCACAAAGATTGTTTGCTGGAGTCCCAAGTGTAAAGCACAAGGGAGCACAATGGGTCATGGCACTGGGGATACTTACATCCCAAAACGTGCCTTGGGGGCACTTTCTTATTGTCATGCTTTGCTGTTTAGAATTGTCTGGGTGGACCTGCATGGATGCATTGTTATTGCTGGTTCTTCCTGGGTGTGCCTATGTGGGGATCACCTTTTGTGTATAAGGCTGCTGTGATGAACATCAGAGTATGAAGGTACATGAAACAGGGGCGGGGGGATCCTATGGATCCAGTAAATTACCGTCTGGAAAGAATTACCTATGAATTACCTTCTTAGTCAATAAACCTTTGGCTTCCTAATTCTCAGAATGAACTGTTTCATCTTCTTGCTATAGCTGCTGAATTTTTTACTAGTGCTTACTAGAAAAAGTCTGGTCACTTGTCCATCAAACAATGTTTTAATTGCGTGATGCTGATGAACAAAATATCTGCTTATCTTAAAACAAAATGACAGCTGAACTCTTTTTATCCTGAGATGGCAGCCTTTCCTGGTTTACCTGGAGAACCTTAAGAACACTTTGATTTCACAAAGCAATCTCAATGAGATACATACTTGGTAAAATAGTTTCACCTTATTATTATGACACGTAGGGCAAGGCACATGTACACTGTGGGAACTTTACAGCTAACCTGGGTGTCGATGTGGGAATGATACAAATGGGAACCACAAGCTTCTAATGAAAAATATACAACATTTATTGAATAGCAATCAAAATACACAATCTCATTTGGGGAAGGAATAATGGGAATTTGAGAGACTAAACTTATTTGCATGAATACAAACACAGAAAAGCAAAGCATTCAGTAACAACCACTGAAATGAATGGGGGAAACCATAGTTTGGGGAGGCATGACTCCCTAGCAAGTCTCCTTATTGTTACACTAGCTGCTAGTGTGGCAATGCTATGTGGGGATCATTCCGGAGGCAGGCAGGGAGTTGTCATGGGGACCCACAAATCAGAGGAATAGGCTGGTTAGAAAAGGAGGGAATTGGCAAAACATGTTAATGCAATGCAGTTGTGGTTGGAGGTAGACCAGGTGACTTAAAGCAGCAGTGGCTGCACGCTATTTGGAAAGAAAGAGAGGAGTCTAGGTTTTGAGAGAAGATGGATGTGAGAGGGCAATTCTCCCGGGTTAGTCACTATAATTTAGATATTTAGTGGAAAAGGTCAGAATAAGGGATATTTAGATATCTTTAGCAAACTTTGGACATAGCTAGAGAAACCTGTTCATGAATATGGATCTCCGCTATGCTTTCTTTGTCAAACAGGGAAAGAACATGGATTGTTTTTTGTTCCCATGGAGACAATGAGGCGCTTCACATAAGCAGTGTGAAGCACCTAGAGGAGGTTTGCGGAGAAAGTGGCTCTGACCCAGTCTCCCTGCAAATGATCACTTACTGTTAGCTGAGCAGGTGGAACTCTCCTGAAGGCCACCTGTGCCTCGCCTGGCAGCAATGGGGGTCGGGTGAAGGAAAGCACTGCTGTGCCGTGGCTGCAAGCAGCCGTGGCAGACCCACGAGCAGAAAAATGAGGTTAATGGCGCATTCGCTCTGTTAGCCTCATTTAAGAGGGTGGCTAAATAGGCGGGCTTGCCGCCATGGAGCTACGGGGCTCGCCCTTGAGCCTGCTGGTTCTCACGGGCAAGCCAAACCAGGCTGGGCTCCCTTAGCCCAGTCTTGCTTGCTCATGAGAATAGCCTCATGGTGTGGGTCACAAACACACACACATTAAGGAGAACCTGGGAGCTCCACTTTTACTAGTAAAAGATAGAGAAGAAATGGAAAGGGGAAAAATCTGTCTTCCAAATTAGGCAACTATGGGAAGGGGCTAAATTGACTTGTTTTACCACTTGCCTAGGCTGGAGCAATGAGGTTGGAGATCCACTTGGTGAGGAGAACTCCAGGCAGCTAGGTTGAAGTTGTGAGATACTGAGGGGCCCAAAATAGTGATTCCAGTTCAGAGATTCTCAGGATTGGGAATCTCTGGGATACATCCACAGAGTGTCACCTAATATCTTAGGTGAAGAACCAACTTTTGCACCGGGCTCTGTCTTAATGTTGCCTGCTCAAACATGGCTTGCTCATGACTAGTGGTGCACACAGACCAGATTTTTTGTGATTGGGTCCAAATTTGGACTGAATTCGGACCAAACTGCATGTCCGCGAACTGGTTCAGTCAAACCAACCAGCCAGACCAGTCAGTCTGACCAAACCAGCTCAAACTCATCCGCCAGTTTGAGGGGCCATGCTTGTAAAGGGGAATCCGGTGAGGATTCCCCCTTACAAGCAAAGGAGAATTCTGGATTGAAAAGACTTCTAAAGAGCAGCTGGTGGGGGGGGGGGGAGCAGTGAGAAGGCACCTTTAAAATAGATGTAAGGTGTTTATTGGTCTGGTGGTGGCCACCGCTGCTGCTCCTCAAAGACCCAGTTGAAGACCCGGTATGCAGCGCTCCCACCAGCAGCCTGCCCACGTGGTGGTGGCATGGTTCCAGCACTGACCTGGCCTTCATGTATGTGTGGAGGTCACACACATGGCCTCCGTGTATGCATGGTTCAGTTCCAGAACTATGCTGCCAGCACCTTGAGGTCAGTTTCCTACCCAGCACCCTGAGGTTAGTTACTTGAGTGTAAGTCTTTCTAACAAAGGATCCCATATAACCACCTCCCCGCCACAGAACGATTGATAGGCAGTCCAATCTTTGAATTTGCCAGTGCAGGGCTGGTAAACAGCAAACACCCAGTTCCATTAGATATGCTATTGAAAGCTCACTTTATCTTCCAGAACAATTCCTAAAACATACCTTGTTATGTGAGTAATGTACTTAATACTCCATGAGTACAAAGTTTTTTGTTTGGTTCTTTTTTATCCCGAGGCTGCAAATTACTGAAATGCATAGCTTAGCTTCACAATGCCAATAACATAATGGGCTGGAAAGAGGAGACAAAGTTTAGGCTTAATGCTTTAAAACTTTGCAAGAGCTATTAACTCTTAATCCTCATAGTTTATTGTTATAACAAACTAAGTATCATGGGCACTTTCAATATCCCATTGCTTTTAAACTAATAGACTCTGAGTGAAGGAGAACTATAACTTAGGAGAAAGGGCCTTTTAAGGTTTATTGTGCAGCGAATTTACACCACTCTTCTTAAAGTGCTTTCTTATAGGTAAGCACTTCCTTATAAAATTCTATTACTTGGTGGTCCAGCATATGGCTGTAAAACATATGTAAACTCTGCAGCAGAATACATGGGAAATCTGTGTGTGTCCTGACGTGATACCCCAAAGTCAGCTTTGGTCTTGAAATGAAAACGTTCTTAAAGAAACCTATCAATTAGGGAGCTACGGTCTAAACACATGTACTCAGGATTAAGCCCCACTGAACCACAGTGGAACTGACTCCTGAGTAAACTTGCAGAGGACAGTGCTGTAAATTAAATAGGTAAAAGTAAATGAGTACTAACAGGCCAATTGTGACTGGAAATTACAGTCTTTTGATCCACATCTTTGCACACATTTTCCCCTTCTCTGCACCCATAAGCATATATACTTTTCAACTTAGGATACCTATTTTCAGCATATGACAAAGTGTGCTCTAGTCCATAAAATCTTATGCTACAATAAATGACTTTGTGGAACGACGGTTAGCGTGTCTGGTTGACAATGGTTAGAGTGTCAGGAGAGAACCAGGTTGAAATACTCCCTTAGGCATAGAGCAGAGCACACCATCCTAAACTTCTTGGAGCAGAGATTCTCAGTGTTGGGTCCCCAGATGTTATTGGACCAGCTCCCATAATCCCCAGCCCTAGTGGCCTTTGGTTGGAGATTATGGGAGTTGAAGTCCAACAACATCTGGGGACCCAAGGTTGAGAACCCCTGTTTTAGAGGAAGAGTGAGATATAAATGAAATAAAAATAAATAATGATAATTAATGTGTTCATTTTTAAGGTGGCATACAACTTGGTTTTTCTTTGTTTTTGTGGGGGGCAATGGTTTCCATATTTCTTTGTTTTGATCCCTCAAAGTAATTTGGCTCCTGTTCTGGAGTTGTCCACGCACACGATTTTTCTAAGATTGAAATAACATCTGCCTACCACTGGAGGTCATCATTGCACTTTGTTGAAGAACTATTTTATTCTAGCATTGTTTATATCCCTAGTCACTGTACTGAGATTTCTTGCAAATAAGGTTGAGTAACTGTATGGAGTAGCAACCTGAGTTTCTGCTTAGAACAGCAACCTGAGTTTCCAGTGCTCATGCTTTTATGTCAAAATAAAACTATTCTAAGTTTAATGGTAATGTGATATAAAATTAAAAAACTGAATGGGCAATGAACTCTTTTTCATTTAATTTGCAATTCCTACATAGCTACTTTGAATTTCTCTCAGCTTCTTCAGCCTTGCTTCTCTGAGTGTGGGGAAGGCCACATGGAATATGGTAAAAGTTCTGTTTGGAGCTTTTGCTGCTTTGTTTTAATGCATCTTTGGAATGGAGACATTGACTTGCTTCCAAAGTACTGTGAACAGAAGGAGAATATTTATCTATATATTTAATTCTTCTGGGTGTGCCAGGGAAAAATGCATCCCGGCAGCCCAGCTGATTGGCTGGGCTGCGGGGGGGCCTGATTGGCTGGCGCACCCAGGAGTGCCCGCTGGCGGCGGCACTTGGCCCGCTGGCGGTGGCAGCGGCACTCGGCCCGCTGGCGGCAGCACTCGGCCTGCGGAGGCAGCGGGCCCCAGCCCAGCCGCAGATGTGAGGTGGCGGGGGCGGCCCGGCCCGGCCCGGCAGCACAGAGTTGGTGGCGGCGGGACTCGGCCCAGCCGCGCAGATGTTCTGCACCCGGGCCCACTAGTTAGTACTGTTTCATGAACTCTTGCACAAATGCTAGCAGAAGAGTTCTTAAAGTTCATGCCACGATGTATCGCGGATTGCATTAATAGTAAAAGAAGCATGGTGAATAAGGAAGATATAGGTGGTAGCATACAAATGCTAGTGAACCATTAAAGGATGGGGGAAAGGCATATATGAAGCCTTGCTCAAAAGCTTGCACAAACAAAATCTGGGTCTGGATAACTTTTCATGTAAGATGCTTTTCATGTAAGAGGTTGGAAACAGCCCTTCCATCTTTTTGCTGATGGAAGGGCACCACTGGATCCAAGCCATTATGCTTATCAGCCAGGTTTTCATCTGTCCAACAAAAATACTGCAAATGAAATATATAAATGATAATAATATTTACATTTCATGAGATTCATTAAAAATTATGGGTTTTTAAAAAAATGATATCTGATGTAAAATCTATGAGATTTGGAGAGAAGCAAATATGTATATGGAAGCAGTTTCCACAGCTGAGAAACATCCTCCAAGAACACTTCTTGTATGAATATTCATCCACATCCAAGGAGAGTAACAGTGACATGGGAAGGAATATCATCATTTCTCTGACCAGTGTGGTCCCGCATAGCAGATATGACCAGAAAAGTGTGGAATCTACTCGCTGGCTGACTTACAAATGGTAGGTGCCAGGTGACACATGAGAAGCGCAGTGCTGCTGATAGTTTTGAGAAACACAGCACTGGCTATCACATGGGAGGCTAAATTTTAATTACCTTTCTTATCCCTGGGAAGTGCTCTGTGCCATCTGAAAATATATATTTCTAAAACCATTTTTTATATCCTGCTCTTCCTCCAAGGAGCCCAGAGTGGTGTACTACATACTTAAGTTTCTCCTCACAACAACCCTGTGAAGTAGGTTAGGCTGAGAGAAAAGTGACTGGCCCAGAGTCTCCCAGCAAGTATCATGGCTGAGTGGGGATTTGAACTCGGGTCTCTCTGGTCCTAGTCCAGCACTCTAACCACTACACCACACTGGCTCTGAGGATTGTGCAGTTAAATCTACATCCCTTGTGGAGTCAGTTGCCTAGTTTTTTCCGACCACAAAGTGTAAATCCATGCATGTCTACTCAGAAATATGGCCCATTTAGTTCAATGGGGTGTACTTTTAAGTGGTGCATGCATAAGCACACATGGGATTGCAGTTGTAGAGTACCTTTTCAGTTCTTGAAAGACACAACATTGCCAAGGAAATCTTTCCTCTGTCACTGCTGTGGCACTTTCTTAAATACATGGAATAACATAAAGAAGGTCTGGTTTCCAGCAGGCCTTGCTCCTTACTTTGATAACCTTGACATACTTTTGTGGCCTCCAGGACTTTGAAACCACAATTACCTCAGAGAAATACTTTATTGTTCAATATTTCCCTTGAGATTGTAATTGATTCTGCATTGTTATGCTTAATGTAGAGTCGTCAGATATTCATGTGCTTTTTCATAAGACCTTTAAATATCACTAAATGCATCATTGAAGTTAAAATTAAACAAAGATAATGTCTTCTGAAAAGAAAAATCTGTGTTCAACCATCTTCCCAGATAAAGAAATCCCAAGGGTAAAACTAGAAAGAACTGAGAGGAATAATGCACTTGGTTGTTGGAACAGGTCAAGTGGTACTTCTTTCTGTAGCTACTGTGTATGAGAGAACACATAAATAATTGAGTACTTTCAGAAAAGCAGTTTATCATAGAACTAACAGAGCTGTTCCTTTTCTTGCTTAAATATAAAAAATCATTTGGGACCTCCAAAATACATAGGCGTTAAAAGCTCACCCTTTCCCATCTGCTCCTCACCGTGTACCACACCTCAGGCCACCAATCCTTCTTACCAAACACCTGCTGCTTTTTCTTTGTTCTGCCCACCACTTCCTTATGCACTCAACATTCATAGCCAGTGTTCTTAAAATGTCCTTGTGTTAATTTTTCTGGCATTTGCTTGAAACTATCGATATTTGGCAATGCAACTTTTAAAAACAAATTATTTACCAAATGAAGCCAAATATAGAACACCTCCAAAGGTAGTACCAGGCACTCCAAGCCTACTCATCTCTGTAATGCTGCCACTGCTCACACAAGCCCTCTTCGGACATTGTAAATTGTAAGTGTGAGCGTAGGTGGCGGAGTCCCACCTCCCCCTCTGTCACTCAACCCTTGTGCCTGACAACCATGCTTCCAGCACTTCCAGCACAGAACTGTAAGCATGATAGCCAGCAATCCTGTGAGCTGCAACCTTTTATCATGAGGTTGCAGCTCATGGGATTACTGGCCATCAAACTTACAGCAACATAAGCATGGATGACAGGTGCGGGGGTAGTGGTGGTCAGTTACAGGGGGGGTGAGTGGCGGGGGGGTGAGTTGCAGCTGGGGGGCATAGGACTTTCTACTTCCCCCCTCACCAGCAGCACTCATGCTTATGAATTATAACATCTGAAGAGGGCTACAGCTCCTGCATCATCCAAATTCTGCCTACCTTGCCAAGAAATCCCTTCTAGAATTTTGGGGTGAAGTCAGCACATGTTGCTCTGAGGAATACCTCTAAACCAGGGGTGCACAGCTAAAATGCCCAAGTGGGCCAGAACCAATCATGTCTTCATGTGCTGGGCCCAAGGTCAATTTTCAGCATAATAATTATTACACTTAATTATTATTAAATTATTGATTATATATTAATTAATAATTATGTTATTATTTATTAAATGACTTAATTATTAAAATATTAATGAAAGTGCAGGGCAGAGGCTTAGGATGGTGTCAGTGGGCTCTGGCCCAGGGATGGGGAACATCTAGTCTCAAGTGGCCACATGCATTGAGCCATTGCTGCTCCTCAACAGGATAGGCCAAGGGCTCTTCATGGCTCCTGCTGGGGCAGCAGGATAAACCTGTCTGGGGGCCAGGAAAAAAGTTCCCCACAGGCCAAATCTGCCTCCCGGGCCTTATGTTGGGCAGGTCAGATAGAAATACACCAAAGGTAGTATTGAGAGAGTCAATCACAAGTCAGATGGTCAGATAGGAGCCAGGAACGCAGCAAAGATCTCACCAAGGAGTAGTCAGAAGCAAGAAAAGCACATGCAAAGCTTGATTAATCTGAGGCTTGCATGACTAAATATCTTACATGACTAAACATGCCACTGCAGTCTTTAAAGAAGAACAAATGAACTTTCCTAGTAGAATTGTGCAAAATTTGAGTTGTTGCCTCAAGATTCCTTTTGTTTTCTCTATAAATAATTTCATTCAAGTAATAGTTTGTTTAAAACCTGATTAGTTTTGAATGAACTAATGGAATCGACCAGAGAGAAGACGACCTTGGACTTAATCCTGAGTGGCACACAGGACCTGGTGTGTGATATCAGTGTCATTGACCCTTTAGAAAACAGTGACCCTAGTGCAATCAAATTCAGCATACATGTGGGGAGAAAATCACCAAGGAGGTCTAACACAGACATATTTAATTTCAGAAGAGGACACCTCTCCAGAATGAGGAGTTTGGTGAAAAGAAAACTGAAAGGACAAATCAGGAGAGTCACTTCGCTCTAGAATGCATAGAGTTTACTTAAAACCACAATTTTAAGAAGCTCAGTTAGAATGTATACCAAAACGGAGGACAGGTACCACCAAGACTGCAAGGATGCCAGCATGGCTAACAGGTAAAGTCAAGGAAGCTATGATGGGGAAGAAGACTTTCTTCAGAATTTGGAAGGCCTGACCAAATGAAGAAAACAGAAAGGAACACAAACTCTGGCAAAAAAAAAAAAAAAAAAAAAGCAAGGTGACAATAAGGGAGGCAAGAAAGAGTTTGAAGAATATTTAGCTAAAAGCATCAAGGGGAATAACAAAAACTTCTTTAAATACATCAGATGCAGAAAACCTGCCAGGGAGGTGATTGGACCGTTAGACAATGAGGGAATGAAAGAAGTTATTAAGGAGGATATGCAGGTTGCAGAGAAGCTAAATGCGTTCTTTGCATCTGTCTTCACAGCAGAGGATACTGAGCATATACCTGTTCCTGAACCAGGCTTTTTAGGGACGGAGGCTAAAGAACTGAGTCAGAGAGAAGTGACCAGAGATGATGATCTATACTGTCTGGAAAAATTAAAAACTAGTAAATTGCAAGGCCCAGGTGGCATCTATCCAAGAGTCCTGAAAGAACTCACATGTTGCCGGCATCCTTGCAATATATATATAACTTATCCCTACAATCAGGCTCTGTACTGGAAGTCTGGAAAGTAACAAATGTAACACCGATTTTCAAAAAGGTATGCAAGGGCGATCCAGGAAATTACAGGCCAGTTAGCTTAACGTCTGTTCCAGGCAAACTGATGGAAAGCATCCTCAAAGATAACATTGTTAAGCACATAGAAGAACAGGCCCTGCTGCTGGAGAACCAGCATGGCTTCTGCAAAGGTAAATCTTGCCTCATGAACTTTTCGGAATTCTTTGAGAGTGTCAACAAGAGTGTCGATAAAGGTGATCCAGTTGATATAGTATACCTGGACTTCCAAAAAGCTTTCAACAAAGTTCCTCATCAAAGACTGTTGAAAGAAGTTAGCAATCATGGGATAAGGGAACAAGTACATGTGTGGATTGCTAACTGGTTGAAGAACAGGAAACAGAGGGTAGCGATAAATGGAGAGTTTTTAAAATGAAAGTTAGTAAGACGTGTGATCCCCCAGGGATCTGTACTGGGACTGGTGCTTTTAAATTCATTCATAAATGATCTAGAAGTAGGGGTAAGCAGCGAGGTGGCCAAATTTGCAGATGACAAACTCTTTCGGGTAGTGAAATCCAAAACAGATTGCAAGGAGCTCCAAAATGATCTCTCCAAAATGGGTGAGTGGGTGACAAAATGGCAAATGGGGTTCAGTGTTGGCAAGTATTAAGTGATTCACATTGGGACAAAAACAAACAAACCCAACATCAAGTATACGCTGATGGGATCTGAGCTGTCGGTGACTAACCAGGAGCAGGATCTTGGGGTTGTGGTGGACAGCTTATTGAAAGTGTCAACTCAATGTGCAGCAGCTGGGAAAAAGGCCAATTCCATGCTAGGGATCATTAGGAAGGGGATTGAAAATAAAACGGCTAATATTATAATGCCCATATACAAAACGATGGTGCAGCCACACTTGGAGTACGGTGTCCAGTTCTGGTCACCACATCTAAAGAAGGACATTGTAGAACTGGAAAAGGTTCAGAAGAGGGCAACCAAGATTATCAGGAGCCTAGAACACCTTTCTTATGAGGCAAGGCTACAGCAACTGGGGCTTTTTAGTTTAGAAAAAAGATGACTGCAAGGAGACATGATAGAGGTCTATAAAACCCTGCATGGTGTGGAGAAAGTGGATAGAGAGAAATTCTTCTCCCTCTCACATAACTCTAGAACCAGGGGTTATCCCATGAAATTGATTGCCAGGAAATTTAGGACTAACAAATGGAAGTACTTTTCACACAACTCATAATCAACTTGTGGAATTCTCTGCCACAAGATATGGTGACAGCCAACAACCTGGCTTTAAGAGGGATTTGGATAACTTCATGGAGGAGAGGTCTATCAACGGCTACTATCTGATGGCTGTAGGCCAACTCCAACCTCAAAGGCAGGATGCCTCTGAATATCAGTTGCAAGGGAGTGACAGCAGGAGACAGGGCATGCCTTCAACTCCTGCCTGTAGGCTTCCAGAGGCATCTGGTGGGCCACTGTGTGAAACAGGATGCTAGACTAGATGGGCCTTGACCTGATCCAGCCGGGCTGTTCTTATGTTCTTAAGTTCCATCATCACCCCCATGCATTTTGTAATGAGACAGGAGGTTAAGGAAAATGGCCCTCTTTTCCACAGTACAATTAACCCGAAGTCCCCAAACAAATGGGGTGATATTGTCCACACTACACAAAACCACAGTTTGAATTTGTGAACATCCGAATGCATGCAATTGAGGTTTTGTGGCAAAAGTGACCTGTGGTTTCCCTTGGCAAACTACAATTTGAACGTTCAGTTTGTAGTGAGTTTCATCACCCCAACCTGAGGTTTTGTGGTGGCAGCATTATGTCTGGATATTGATGCTGCCATAACCACAGTTTCGTGCAGTTTCTGGAACTGTAATCAAAGAGAGGGCTGCCCAGACCCACCCAGGATTGCACCCACTCCATGCTCGTGGCACTTCTCACTGGCCGCTTTTCCAAGCTCTTACCCCACCCCATCTCCAATCCCATAAAGCAGTTGCCCAGCAACAGGGATGCTGCCACATCCCATCCCAAGCTTCAAAGCCTGTCAAATGGGAAAGTCACATGGGGCCATGCCCTCTTCCCACTCCGTCCTGACAGTCAGAAGAGAAAGGGGATGTGATGGCAATACGTGCACTATGTGCACTGAGAGCACTATGTGCTCTCAGAAAATGGAGCAATCAAGATGTACGTTCATAAGCACATGTAGTCACAGTGGCAACATAAACAGGGCAACCCATAAGATCGCTGGGATGGCCATATATAGCAGGGCATCGATACCTGGAGTCAGGGCTAAAGGAGGAATTCCAACCAGGAATTCTTGAATGGCTCTGCTCTATTGTTTTGCATAATTATGTTGAGGAAGGGGGGCCCAGCCCTTTCCCCTTGGGGGCACACGTACAGTCCCTAGGCTTACTCATGAGAAGGGCTGGGAAGCAGGAACAGTAATGCCTCCATTGAAAGGAGCGATTCCTTACATGTGGTGAGGATGGATGCTGTTCCTGAGTGAACCATTCATTCATGGGAGTGTAAGGCCATGGGGATACCCCTTCACAATTCATGAGAAGAACCATCTGTGGGGACAGGAGTGTGAGGCAGAATTGCTAATAATGTCCAATGACATCCGTTCTCCCATGGACTATTGTCTCAAGAGAGTGTCAGGCCATGGAGATATGTATGCAGGCCAGATGGCAAATGCTGCCCAGCCTGGTTGCTCCATACAAGCAAGCCATGGGGATGGATTGGCAACAAAACTCCTGGCAACAGCTCTCCTTGTCTTGGCGACTGCCACAAACAAGCTGTGAAAGCATGCTCTCTGCCAGCCCATCCACCCATTTGAATGTGTCCATCTTTATTTCTGCCCGGAATGGCAACCACACTCTACTGGGGTTACCAACAACTGGGTCTCCCCTCTCCCTTGATTCCCCACTGCAGCAGATCTGCATACAGTGCATCAGAAGTCCAAACCCAATTTGAATGAGAGTAGTCCTGATGTTTCCCCAGTCCTAATGTTTCCCCAGTCTGCCCACTTGGCTATGCCCAGACACATGGAACATCCAAATCTCTGTTGGATGTATAAAAGGCTTCCCTGGAGAGTAGGGAATCACTGTGCAAAAGTTCTATCATTAACCAGAGAGAATGGGGCCCCACACAAGCGGAGGCTCCGCTCTTTTTAATAGCTCAACTCATGATGGAACAAGGGTTTTTGAGCCTAAGGTCTTCCCCAGTAGACTGGCCCTTTCATGAGAATAAGAACTCAGGGAACAGGTTTGTTCTCTTGAAGCCAAGGTGGCTGACCTGGAGAAGCTCAGAGAGGTGTGTGGATGAGACCCTCAGGGATGTGGTAGAGGCATCCTACTCCCATGCTGATAGCACTTCTGCTGTCATGGAGAATGAGGGTCTCAGGGAAAGAGGACATCAGTCTGAAGAAGAGGGAAACACTCCCTTAGCAGGGACCCCTTCCTTGGGTGATGTGCCCATATTCTCTTGCAAAGAGTATACTCCTCCAGGGGGGTAGGGGCCTCTTAGTAGTGGGTGATTCAATTATTAGGTACATAGAGAGATGGGTCTGTGACCCGCGTGTAGACCACATGGTTACTTGCCTGCCTGGTGTGAAGGTTGTGGATATCACGCTGTGTCTAGGTAGGCTGTTGGGCAGTGCTGGGGAAGAGTCAGCTGTCCTGGTGCACGTTGGCACCAATGATGTTGGGAAATATAGTCAGGAGGTCCTGGAAGCCAAATTTAGGCTGCTAGGTAGCAAACTGAAGTCTAGGAACCCCAGGGTAGCGATCTCTGAAGTGCTATCTGTTCCATGTGCAGGGACAGTGAGACAGGTGGAGCTGAGGGGTCTCAATGCATGGATGAGATGGTGGTGCCGGGAAGGAGGGTTTAGATTCATTAGGCACTGGGATACATTTTGGGGGAAGTGAAGCCTATACAAAAGGGATGGGCTCCACTTGAATCAAAATGGAACCAGACTGCTGGTGCTAAAAATCAAAAAGGTCACAGCAGCTTTTAAAATTATGTCTGGGGGATTGACGGCGGGAACAGGGTGGTATCTGCTTTGGCTGGCAAAATCCCTTAAGGTGTGAGGGTGAACATGTTTCGGATAAACCAGAAGGGGACAGAGTAAAGCGAGGAGTGGAGCAGAAGGAAACAAAGGACAGCTTGCCAAAAGGGTCAAATGATGACCCAAAAGGGTCACACCAACACCATGTGAGAGACCCGGCGTATATGTGTCTGTCACACAAACACCATGTGAGAGACCCGGCGTATATGTGTCTGTATACCAATGCCAGAGCCTCCGAGCCAAGATGGCTGAGCTGGAGTACTTGGTTACTAATGAAAACATTGATATAGTGGGTGTAACGGAAACCTGGTGGAATGGTGAGAACCAGTGGGACATGATTATTCCTGGATATAAAATCTATAGAAGGTACAGGGAGGGGAAGGTTGGGGGAGGAGTGTCCCTGTATATCAAAGAAGGGATAGATTCCAATAAGCTAGAAAACCTAGGTGTACCAGAGTCCTTCACAGAATCATTATGGGCAACATTATGAGGACTGAAAGGAAATGTGTTACTAGGGACGTGCTATCGTCCTCCAGATCAAAGTGCTGAGAATGACCTGGAGTTGGAAAAACAAATAAGACAGCCATCAAAGAGAGACAGGGCAGTAATAATGGGTGACTTCAACTACCCACACATAGACTGGGTAAATTCACATTCAGGTAATGACGGAGAGTCCAAATTTATAGAAGTGCTAAATGACTGTGCCTTAGAACTGTTAGTCACGGAACCAACCAGAGAGATGGCGACTTTGGATTTAAACCTGTGTGGTGCCCAGGATCTGGTGCGAGATGTCAGACTTGCAGAACCATTGGGTAGCAGTGACCACAGTGTGATCCAATTCAGCTTATATGCGAGTGGAGAATTGTCAAGGAAATCCAATACAGATATGCTGGACTTCAAAAGAGGAAACTTCTCAAAAATGAGGGAACTGGTAAGAAAGAAGTTGAAAGGGAAAGTCAGGAGGGTCAAATCACTCCAGAAGGCATGGAACTTATTTAAAACCACTAGAAGCACAGTTAGAATGTATTCCAAGAAGGAGGAAAGGTACCACCATGTTCAGGAGGATGCCAGCATGGCTAATAAGTAGAATCAGGGAAGCTATAAAAGAGAAGAAGACTTCCTTCAGAAAATGGAAGTCCTGCCCAAATGAAGAGAACAGGAAGGAACATAAATTCTGGCAAAAGAAATGCAAGGAGACAATAAGGGATGCAAAGAGAGAGTTTGAGGAGCATATAGTTAGAAGTGTCAAGGGGAATAAAAAAAACTTCTTTAAATATATCAGAAGTAGAAAACCTGCCAGGGAAGCGGTGGGACCCTTAGATGATGAGAGTGTGAAAGGGATTGTTATGGAGGATAAGGAGATTGCAGAGAAGCTGAACGAGTTCTTTGCATCTGTTTTCACGGCGGAGGATACTGACCATAAACCCTCTCCAGAATTGAGTTTTTGAGGAACTGGGGAATTTGAGGTGAGTGTCTGAGGAACTGGGGAATTTGAAGTGACAAGGAAATAAGTTCTAAACTGTCTTGAAAAGCTAAAAATTAACAAATTGCCAGGGCCAAATGGCATCCACCCAAGAGTTCTGAAGGAACTCAAATGTGAAATTGCTGATCTCCTAGCAGAAATATATAACTTGTCCCTACAATCAGTCTCTGTACCAGAGGACTGGAAAGTAGCCAATGTGACTCCAGTTTTCAAGAAGGGATCCAGGAGGCATCTGGGATATTACAGGCTGGCCAGCTTAACTTCAGTGCCAGGTAAATTGATGGAAAGCATACTTATGAACAAAATGGTTGTGCATATAGAAGAACAAGCCTTGTTGAAGGAGAACAAGCATGGCTTCTCCAAAGGAAAGTCTTGCGTCACTGACCTTTTGGAGAGTGTCAACAATAAAGGTGATCTGGTTGACATATTACACTTGGACGTTTGAAAAGCCTTTGATAAAGTTCCCTACCAAATGCTCTTGAGTAAACTTAGCAGTCATGGAATAAGGGGACAGGTTCATGTTTGGATCAGTAAGTAACTTCTTGAAGGAAAGAAAACAGAGAGTAGGAATAAATGGACGGTTTTCACAATGGAGGTAGGTAGGAAGTGGAGTCCCCCAGTGTTCGGTACTGGGACCAGTGCTCTTTAAATTGTTCATAAACAATCTAGAAGTTGGGGTGACCAACAAAGTGGCCAGATTTGCAGATAACACTAAACTATTTGGGGTAGTGAAATCCACAATGGTTTGTGAGGAACTCCAAAAAGATCTCTCCAAACTTCCCCTCCAGGGGAAGGGTAGTCAGAAATTTATTAGCTGTCTCCCCTTCCAGCTGCCTTTCCAGCTCTTTGACCACGGGGAGCACTGCCAACAACCCACATAGCCTTACCTTGCTCCTCTGCAATGCCAGGTCAGTCCAAAATAAGCCAGAACTCATCCATGATTTGATTATAGATGAATGGGTCGACCTGGTATATATTACTGAGACTTGGTTGAGGGAGGCTAGAGGTCCAGTCAGGTCCCAGCTTCTCCCTTCAGGATATTCTGTGGAGGAGCAGGTGAGGGGACGTGGGCAGGGAGGTGGAGTGGCTGTGGTCTGTAAAGATAACATATCCCTTACCAGAGTCCCTGTTAGGGAATTGGACCATATTGAATGTGTGTACTTAAGTTTGGGGACCAGGGATAGATTGGGACTTCTGTTGGTGTACCGATTGCCCCGCTGCCCAATGGAATCTCTTACTGAGCTCACGGACTTGGTCATGGAACTTGCGTTGAAGTCTCCCAGACTTTTGGTGCTGGGGGACTTCAATGTTCATTTCAGGACCAATTTATCTGGGGCAGCTCAGGGGTTCATAGCAGCCATGACAACTATGGGCCTATCCCAAGCGGTCTCTGGACCAATGCATATTGTAGGTCACACTCTTGATTTGGTCTTCTACTCTGATCAGGGTGGTATTCTGTGGGTGGGGACTCTCCCTGTTGTCATGGATGGACCGCCATCTGGTTAAGGTGGGACTTACAACCACTTCCCACCTCCTCAAGGGCGAGGGGCCTATTAGAATGGTCCGCCCAAAGAGGTTATTGGATCCAGTATGATCCCAAGAAGCCTTGGAGGGATTCAGTGTTGGCTTTGCTGGTGATCCTGTTGATGCGCTGTTTGAGAATTGGAACAATTCGCTCAACAGGGCAGTAGACACGATTGCCCCCAAGCGTCCCCTCTGACCCGCTTCAAAACTGGCCCCTTGGTATACGGAAGATCTGCGGGGGCTGAAGCGGCAAGGTAGGCGACTACTGCTCAAGTGGAGAAAGATTCGACTCGAATCCTACAGACTATGATATAGAGCACATTTAAAGATCTATGCTCAGGCAATATGTGTGGCAAAGAAATGTTTCTTTTCTGCCCGTATTGCCTCTGTGAGTTCACATCCAGTGGAGTTGTTCAGGGTTGTGAGGGGACTATTATCTGCCACCCCCCAAACCAGAATTTGGAGCCGTAAGTTACCCGCTGTGACGTGTTTGAAGAGTTTTTCGCAGACAAAATCTCTCGGATTCAGGCCGACCTAGATGGAGACTCCACAATTAATCTGATGTCTGAACTGGAGGTGTCCGACAACTCCTCTTATGCGATTCGATTGGATCGGTTTCAGTTTGTGACTCCAGAGGATGTGGACAAGTTGCTTGGAGAGGTGAGACTTACCACTTTTTCTCTTGACCCTTGTCCAACATGGCTTGTTTGATCTAGCAGGGAGGCTGTTATAGACAGCCAGGTGGAAATCATAAATGCTTCTCTGAGGGAGGGCAGGATGCCTCCTTGTCTTAAGGAGGTAATCATTAGATCTCTTCTAAAGAAGCCTACATTAGATCCCTCAGAGTTGAGCAATTATAGGCCTGTCTCCAACCTCCCGTGGCTGGGCAAGGTAATTGAGAGGGTGGTGGCCTCTCAGCTCTAGTCGGTCTTGGAGGAAACTGATTATCTAGACCCATTTCAAACTGGCTTTCGGGCGGGCTACGGGGTGGACACTGCCTTGGTTGGCCTGATGGATGATCTCCAATTGGGAATTGACAGAGGAATTGTGACTCTGTTGGTCCTTTTGGATCTCTCAGATGCTTTCGATATTATCGACCATATTATCCTTCTGGAACGTCTGAGGGTGTTGGGGGTGGGAGGCACTGTTTTACAGTGGTTCCGCTTCTACCTCTCGGATAGATTCCAGATGGTGTTGATTGGAGACTGTTGCTCTTCAAGATCTGAGCTTAAGTATGGCATCCCTCAAGGCTCCGTACTTTCTCCAATGCTTTTTAACATCTACATGAAACTGCTGGGAGAGATCATCAGGGGATTTGGAGCGGGTTGATACCAGTATGCTAATGACACCCAGATCTACTTCTCCATGCCAACTTCTTCAGGAGCTGGCAAATCCTCCATAAATGCCTGCTTGGAAGCAGTAATGAGCTGGATGAGGGAGAACAAACTGAAGCTGAATCCAGATAAGACAGAGGTACTTATTGTGCGTGGTCAGAACTCCAGAGACGATCTTGATCTACCTGTTCTGGATGAGGTCACACTTCCCCAAAAGGAACAGGTTCGCAGTCTGGGAGTACTTCTGGATCCACACCTCTCCCTGGTTTCTCAGGTTGAGGCGGTGGCCAGTGGTGCTTTCTATCAGCTTCGGCTGATACACCAGCTGCACCCGTTTCTCGAGATCAATGACCTCAAAACAGTGGTAACATTTGTTGGTAACCTCCAGACTTGACTTCTGTAATGCGCCCTACGTGGGGCTGCCTTTCTATGTAGTCCAGAAACTCCAGTTTGTTCAGAATGTGGCAGCCAGATCTCTCCAAGATTACCCTGGTCTCAGGGTCATCTCGGAGAGACCACATTACTCCTTTGCTGATTTAGCTTCACTGGCTGCCAATAGGTTTCCGGGCAAAATACAAAGTGCTAGTTGTAACTTATAAAGCCCTAAATGGCTTAGGTCCTGGGTATTTAAGAGTGCGTCTTCTTCACTATGACCCACACTGCCCATTGAGGTCATCTGAGGAGATCCGTCTCCGGTTACCACCAACTCGTCTGGTGGCTACACAGAGACGGGCCTTCTCGGTCGCTGCCCTGAGATTGTGGAATGTGCTCCCTGCTGAGATACGATCCTCCCCATCTCTAGCAATTTTTAAAAAACACCCAAGCTTTCCCAGCTTTTAAAAAGTGTCTGTTTTTAATTTTATGGCTGTTTTTTAATTGTTGCATTGTTTTAACTTTTATATGTATTTTAATTGTTTTTATGTTAACCGCCCGGAGACGAAAGTTTGGGCGGTATAAAAAATAAATAAATAAATAAATAAATAAATAAATAAATGAATAAATAAATAATTAACTGGGCAACAAAATGGCAAATGCGGTTCAATGTAAGCAAGTGTAAGATGTTGTACATTGAGGCAAAAAGAACCAACTTCACATATACGCTGATGAGATCTGAGCTGTCAGTGACTGACCAGGAGAGAGATCTTGGGGTCGTGGTGGACAGCTTGTTGAAAGTGTCGTCTCAGAGCATGGCAGCTGTGAAAAAAAGCTATTTCCATTCTAGGAATCATTAGGAGGGGGGTTGAAAATAAAAAATGCTAATATTATAATGCCCTTAAACAAATCTATGGTGCGGCCACATCTGGAGTACTGCATACAGCTTTGGGCAACATACAGGTGAAACTCGGAAAATTAGAATATCGTGCAAAAGTCCATTAATTTCAGTAATGCAAATTAAAAGGTGAAACTGATATATGAGACAGATGCATTACATGCAAAGCGAGATAAGTCAAGCCTTAATTTGTTATAATTGTGATGATCATGGCGTACAGCTCATGAAAACCCCAAATCCACAATCTCAGAAAATTAGAATATTACATGGAACCAAGAAGACAAGGATTGAAGAATAGAACAATATCGGACCTCTGAAAAGTATAAGCATGCATATGTATTCAGTACTTGGTCTGGGCCCCTTTTGCAGCAATTACTGCCTCATTGCGGCGTGGCATGGATGCTATCAGCCTGTGGCACTGATGAGGTATTATGGAAGACCAGGATGCTTCATTAGCGGCCTTCAGCAATTCTGCATTGTTTGTTCTCATGTCTCTCATCCTTCTCTTGGCAATGCCCCATAGATTCTCTATGGGGTCAGGTCAGGCGAGTTTGCTGGCCAATCAAGCACAGTACACTGTATACTTTTCAGAGGTCCGATATTGTTCTATTCTTCAATCCTTGTCTTCTTGGTTCCATGTAATATTCTAATTTTCTGAGATTGTGGATTTGGGGTTTTCATGAGCTGTACGCCATGATCATCACAATTATAACAAATTAAGGCTTGACTTATCTCGCTTTGCATGTAATGCGTCTGTCTCATATATCAGTTTCACCTTTTAATTTGCATTACTGAAATTAATGGACTTTTGCACGATATTCTAATTTTCCGCGTTTCACCTGTATCTTAAGAAGGATATTGTAGAACTGGAAAGGTACAGAAGAGGGCAACCAAAATGATCATGTGCCTGGAGCACCTTCCTCGTGAGGCTAGGCTACAGCATCTGGGGCTCTTTACCTTGGAAAAGAGGCGACTAAGGGGAGACATGATCGAAGTGTATAAAACTATGTATGGAGTAGAGAGGGTAGACAGAGATAATTTTTTCTCCCTCTCTCACAGCACTAGAACCAGGGGTCACCCCATGAAACTGAAAGTTGGGAAATTTAGGACAGACAAGTGGAAGAACTTTTTCACGCAGCACATAATTAATCTATGGAATTCCTTGCCATGGGATGTGGTGATGGCCACCAGCTTGGATGGCTTTAAAAAGGGTTTAGACAGATTCATGGAGGACAGGTCTATCAATGGCTACTAGTCAGATGGCTGTGGGCCATCTCCAGCCTCAGAGGCATGATGCCTCTCAATACCAGTTGCAGGGAAGAAACAACAGGAGAGAGGGCATGCACATACCTCTTGCCTGTGGTCTCCCCAGAGACATCTGGTGGGCCACTGTGTGAAACAGGATGCTGGACTAGATAGGCCCTGGGCCTGATCCAGCAGGGCTGTTCTTATGTTCTTATGAGAGTGCTAGTCCCCTGGCTGCAAGAGTATGGTTTGGTCTCCATGGATTGCTTTGCTGGGGTGATCCATTGAATCCTTGGTCACCATGGGCCAGACCCCAGGATACTTTGCCCTCCCTCATATACATAGTCCCTCCTAGGAAGTCATTATGTTCCCTTCCCTTTCTTGAGTAACAGGAAAATAGTGCCCTTCAGCATCCTCCCCTGCCAGAAATTGGACTTGTGTGAGACTATTTTTTTGTGCGGCACTTTTGAGGGGGATGGTGCAATTACAAGGTGAAGAAGAAGGGCTTTCATGGCAAGGTATTTAAAGGAATTTAAATGCTCTTTCCCTGCTGTGAGTGGCTGGACCATTCCAAAAAGGCACGATTGTACTCGGCATGCACCCTTGAAGATCGTAGCCAATGGCTGCTGTCCTAGAAATATCCTGATGCCTTGCATAGTCTGATGATGCAATTGCTACAGAGATTGCTGAGATGCAGCCTCGGTGGACCAGGAAGAGGGAGGGGCTCCCCTGCTTTGAATACAGAGGTTGCTGGACTGCAGTTGGATGAACATTTGCAGTATGATTCACGGTTGGAAAAATTAATTGCAAGTTTGGCAACCTCTGGTTTCACATTACATGCAAATGTGGTCAAAGAATCAAATGGCTCATAGACCATTTGGTTCATTCAGGCCCTATAGGCATTCTTTTAGTTAAGAAAATATAATTTGAACTTAATAGGTCCAATTCTGTTTATTAACTATGAAACCAATGCACTTGCTTGCTTCGTAACAGGACACATATTCCAGGTAAATGTATATTACAAACTTATATTAGTTTCATAGCTATTGAACTGTCATGGCTTCTCCAAGGAATCCTGGAGGCTGGTTTTTTTGTGTGTGTTTTTTTTTACAGTGCTAAGAATTCTCTATTGAAGTTCCCTGGTCCCTCTTTTATAACTACAGTTATTAGCAGAGAAGGAGATAATTGTTAAATCACTGGTCCACATCTTCCACAGCATTCAAGGGTGGAGCAAGTCTCCCTCCTTCACAGGAAGCCAGGACACTAGCTTGCTGTGCAATAGGAATGGAGATAGGAAAGCAATTTCCCATGCAAAAGCCCTTTTGGCTGCCAGAAATATGTCCCTGGTGGTTGGGTGGGGGGGGAAGCAAAAATTTCTTTCCCATTTCCACTCCCTGCCCCTCATGTGCTGGGCTGTGGAACAAGCCTTCAGCACAGCTAGTGTCCTGACTCCCTGTGGAGGTGGTACTCTTGCTCTGCCTTCAAATCATTGTAGAGAATGTACCACTTTATCTGTGTTGCAAATACAATACAATTGCTGAACCCAACAGTTCCACAAACCTGCTTTGTCAAATGGGCTTGCCCAATTTGGTGGCTGTCCAACAGGAAGGGTGCTGACAGGATCTTTTAGGCTCAGAATGTTATTTGTGTTCTAGGGAGAGGGGTACACTCCCTGACAATGTGACATTCCCTCTGAGCTCAGAGGACCCACAGAGCATACAAGGGCTTGGGCATGTCCAGAGAGATGTCTGGCTCTTTGAGCCCCATGCCATAGCATAAGCTCCTGTCTAAACTTTCCCAGCCAATGAAAACAGAAAAGAGGTCTATGCATCTCAAGTTATATTGAACAAACATAAGCTGTTTCAGTGGCTGTTTTGTTTTAAACTTTTTTCTTCATTGCCTTGTATTTCTCAACTTCTGTGCTTCTGAAACAAACTCAAAACTAAATTCCTGACAGGAAAACATTTTGCCCCAAATATGCCTGATGCATAACATCCAGCGTAAGACAGCTCCCCTTTTTTTGCTTAATACAAAGGTAGCAAAGCATGGTATGTCTTTTGACATGAATTCTTGATAAGAGTGATTATAATTTTAACATATGCTGCATTGTTTGATGAAACATTTTAGATGCTGAAAGGAAGAGTCCTTGAAGGCCAAACGTGAAAATAATGTCCTACTTGTGTAAAATAAATCTGAATCTTCAAGTACAGTAGCTGTTTATTGCTACCCAGAGTGCCATGTGGAACAGACATCAGAGAGTTCATCATGAGGCCGTGGATGTTTCTACTTTGTTTTCCTGAATTAGTTACAGATGCTTCATATATCCTTTCAGTTTTCTGATCCTATTCATGTTATATAGAGATAAACTGCTTCTGCAGTAAGTGGGGCACAATCCCAGGTAAGGTACATGACTGAGCAGTGGAGAAAGAAAGAAAGAAAGAAAGAAAGAAAGAAAGAAAGAAAGAAAGAAAGAAAGAAAGAAAGAAAGAAAGAAAGAAAGATCTGCCAATATTTTGAAGGATAGGTAGAATTCCCATAAGAACAGCTGTTTTATACTGTCTCAGGACTAACAGTTCACCATTGCCACTATGCCAGTAACCATTCACTTCTACAATAGATACTTTTACATGAAGGAACTGTGGATTAAATAGGGGCTTCTTGTTGACTGGTTTCTTAAAAAATAATAATCAAAAAATCACCCCTTTCCCATCAAAAGCACTCAAGGCAGTGCACAACAAGTATTATTAAATACAAAATAATACCATACTTAATATCTTGTTTCCTAATGTATTTTGTTACTTTCTCTGTTGTAGAGGTGTACATTCATTTTGTAACCAGTTTCCATTTGTCATGAAACAAATGCTTCTGGGGCCTGAATGAGGTGAATGGCATATAGGCCATTTGGTCCATTCAGGCCTCATTAACTTTGATGACGAAGTGGCGGGGGTGGTTACCTTGAAGCAGGGCAGAAGCCTCTTTTAAAAAACTGTCTCTAAAGTGTACAAGGAACACCAGAGCTGCTCCTGGTGGCAGCCTTCTGGCAGCAGCCATGGTTTCCCCCCACAATATTTTTTCTGACAGTGTCTCAGGTAGATACAATAACTGGGGGAAATCATAGTGGCCACCAGGTGATGTCCTGACACTCCTTTTCCACTTTAAAACAATTTAAAGAAAAGAAGAAGAAACCCACTCATCATCATCATGCCAATTTTCTAAACCTAATTGTGAGTTACAAAAATTTTGGTGAACAAAATTAAAACATTTGATGAATTTGTGAAGTAGGAAGTTTGTGCAAAGTAAACCAAAACAAGTGTTTTGAAAAATAAAGGGTGGCTGGATGTGCAAGCAAGCTCAAAATTGAGCCAGCTGAGCCTCAAACCAGCTAGGCTAAGCTGAACCAGACCTAGTTCAGTTTGAGTTGAACTGAACCACGCTGGCCAGCTCAGAGCCCCACCAGCAAAGGGGAATTGTCTCCTCAACTCCTGCCGGCCTCCGCTGGAGTCTCTTGGGCTGGCAGCGGGCTGGTTCAGCCCTGGATTGGGCCATTTCAGGCCATCTGGGGCCATTTCAGGCCTCTGTACTGGCATGGAGGCCATTTTTAACCTCCGTGCATGTACACAGGCCATTTGCATCACCACACATGTGCAGGGTGATGCAAATGGGTGATGTGCATACATGGAGGTAAAAAATCACCAGTGCAGAAGCCCCTGAACGGCCTGAACTGGGCCTGAAAAAGGCCCAGGAGGCTCCAGGGTAGGGATGTATACAAAACCAGTTTGCCCAGTTCAGTTCAAGTACAAACCAGACTTGAACCAGACTGGGCATGTTTGGTTTTGTGCACCCCCGAACACCCCCTATCAACACCACCCCCAATTCAGTTTGTGTTCGAGCCTGTTCATGGGTAATAAAAAATTTTAAAACCCTCACCGCCTCTAGGGGCAAGTGTCTCTGGAGGTTCCCCCTCCCCCTGCCGGCCTCCCCTATTATCATAATGGCCCAGTTTGGGAGTTTTTTGGCCCATTCTGGGCCTCTGTATAGTTGTGGAGGCCATTTTGGAGGCCGTCACATATGCACAATGGACACCTGCATGACCAGGGTTACCAGGTCCATGTAGGTGTCCATTGCCCATGTGCAGTGGCCTCCAAAATGGCCACTGCAACTACACAGAGTCCCGGAATGGGTCAAAAACTGCCAGAACCAGGCCATTATGTTTCTGGGGGAGGCCAGCGGGTGAAGTGGGAGCCTCCAGAAACCCCGGCCCCCACAGCAGTGCCCCTGGAGCTGATTAAAAGGTTTTTAAAAACCTTTTAACAGTTAGATCCCCTGAACTAGCTGGGTATGTTTGGCTCAATCTCAAGTTGAACTGAGATCTCAAGTTGAACTTGAGTTGAATTTTGCTGCACTGCAAAGCTGGTTGGCTCAACATTGTCATGACATAATCACTTTCATGACTTCCTGATCATTGGCTGGAATTAGGTAATAAAGGGAAATAAATGCAGTCAGGGTTTTTAAAAGGCAGCAAAACAGCAGCAAATCGAGGAGGTCTATTTTTCAAAGGGTTTATTTTTCAAGGGGTGCAGAAATGTTTATGAAATTCAGGCCCCGTCATTTATCTCCGTTCTAATATTTATGGATAAATGCCCTAAAATTCACAAACCTACACTACCAGTGAAAAGGTGAATCATAGGGCAGTGACTACACAAGTTGCTTTTCCCAGGTTCAAAAACCTAGGACTGGTTGGACAAAGGTCAATAGTTCTGATGCATGTGTGTAATTCCAGGACTGGAAGTAACTTATTATGTCTCCTATTGGTTTGTTTGTTTATTACATTTCTAGACTACCTCATCCAATGGCTCTGGGCAGTTTACAAACTAAAACAAAATACAATAATTCAAAAATCAATTGTAAAGTCATAAAATCTGAACACGTAAAACAGTTTAAAGCAGCTAAAACAATTAAAACAGTTTAAAAACCTTGTAAGGTAAGACCAAACAAATAAGTTTTAGTCTCTCTTAAAGGCCAATGATGTATTTAAACCATGAACCATGGTGGTATAAAAATTTAATAATCATAGTAATAATTAATTTATTATTATTATTATTATTATTATTATTATTATTATTATTATTATTTCTTGTTTACACAGTCAGACAGGTATTATTGACTGGTTTGTTTTATCCAGACATCGAGTCCTTCCCAAGGACCTGGGATGGCTGAATTTTATCAACAATACTGTTGGTTATTATAGATATCGTCGCAAAATATAGGCTGTTCCCAGTAAAGCTGCTTTTTGTAATTGGCTGATGGTGATTTCTGTGGCCCCTATGGTGTTGAGGTGCTCTTCAAGGTCTTTTGGAACTGCACCCAGGGCGCCAATTACCACTGGGATTATTTTGGTCTTTTTCTGCCACAGCCTTTCAGTTTCAATTTGTAGATCTTTGTATTTGGTGGTTTTTTCTATTTCTTTTTCTTCTATTCTGCTATCACCTAGTATGGCTATGTCGATTATTTTAACTTGTTTTTCTTTCTTCTTGACTACAGTTATATCTGGTGTATTGTGTGGCAGATGTTTGTCTGTTTGTAGTCAGAAGTCCCATAATATTTTTACATCTTCATTTTCTTCAACTTTTTCAATTTTATGGTCCCACCAATTCTTGGCTACAGGTAGCTTGTATTTTTTGCAGATGTTCCAGTGTATCATCCCTGCTACCTTGTCATGCCTTTGTTTGTAGTCAGTCTGTGCAATCTTCTTACAACAGCTGATTAGGTGGTCCCCGGTTTCATTTGCTTCTTTACAAAGGCGGCACTTGCTGTTTGTGGTTGATTTTTCGACTTTTGCTCTTATTGCATTTGTTCTTAGTGCCTGTTCTTGTGCAGCCAGTATTAAACCCTCTGTTTCTTTCTTCAAGTTTCCATTCTTAAGCCATTGCCAGGTCTTGGTGATGTCTGATTTTCCACTTATATTGTGCAAATATTGACCATGCAGGGGCTTATTTTTCCATTTTTCCGCTCGGTTCTTGACTTGTTCTTTCTTGTAGGCCTGCTTTGTTTCATTGGTGTTGAATAGTTTCGCATTATTGACCATTTGAAGTGCATCTTCTTCACTGTCCTTGATATATTCTTCAAGGCCTCTTTTCTCCTCCTTTACTGTTTGATGGACTTGCAGCATTCCTCTTCCACCTGAGCTGCGAGGGAGATAGAGCCTATCTACATCACTGTGGGGGTGCAGTGCATGATTGATGGTCATGATTTTCCTAGTCTTACGATCTAGCGTCTCTAGCTCTGCCTGGGTCCAGTCTATTATTCCTGCAGTGTATCTGATAACAGGTATAGCCCAGGTGTTTATGGCTTGTATGGTGTTCCCGCCATTGAGTTTGGACTTGAGGATTTTTCTAACTCTCCTGATGTATTCACTTCCAATTTTTCTTTTAACTTCAGTGTGTGCGATGTTATCAGCCTGGAGAATGCCCAAGTATTTGTAACGTTCTTTCTCTTCCACATCTTATTATTATTATTATTATTATTATTATTATTATTATTATTTCTGTGGGGAGTGCATTGCACAACCTAGAAGCGGCTACAGAGAAAGCCCAGTCCCAAGTCTCCACCAGACGCACCGGTGGCATCTGGAGATGGACCTCAGCATGCGGTGGGGATCATACAGAAGAAGCCGTTCTCTAAGGTAACCTGGTCCTAAGCCATTCAGGGCTTTAAAGGTAATAAATAGCACTCTGTATTTTGCCCAGAAACGTATTGGCATCCAGTGCAGCTTTTTAAGTATAGGCATAATATGGTCTCTCCAGGTTGCCCCAGAAACCAATCTGGCTGCCGCATTTTGAACTAACTGAAGTTTCCAAACTATATACAAAGACAGCCCAATTAAGCATTCTCTCAGGTGTTTTTTTCCCCCTTACATACTGCTTAATTTTAAAATTTTAGGCCAGATTTCACCTGAACTAGATTGTGGATTGTTACTTTAATTGATCCCTGTTCTTCCTAATTTTTTTTAAAACATTATTTTATAAATTCTGTTCCTTATGTATAAAAATTAAAAGAATAACTCAATTGTTTATAGACACATTTCCCAAACTTAAACTAATTACTTAGTTTTGTGCACTTTCGATAAGATAAGATAAGATGATAAGATAAAACATGCCTCCAATGTTGGTAATATTTATATAATTGTTGAGAACATATCCATGATGTTTTGAGGCCGTACTTCACAGCACTTCACACCTCCTGATCCTTGACCTCTTTGTCCACACTGATGTCTAATCATGTTAGCTAGGGTGACTCATGGTTTTGTTGATAATCTCACAAGTCTGCATAAGGCTACATCCGACACTGTGATATCATGGATGCTTGCAGACAAAAAGCTGTGATCAGCAAGTCAGTTAAGGGGCACTTCGGCCATGGGCAATAGTGCTGAGGTGCACCAAAGAAGCAGCAGCAAGAAAATGGTGCCTCACCCACCCACCCATGAAGCAGCCAGGAGAATAAAAGGGCATGAACACAGCATCAAGCTCTTGTGAATGTTTAGCATGGTGACTATTGAAACCAATATTAAAATTAGAGGATTTTCTGTTCAGCCCTAGAAATGTCACACACCATATGAAACTCTGAAGTAGGCCGAATCACTAATGCTTGTATTTAGCCTGTAGGTGGCAGCAAATACCCGAATCTCATGTGAAAAGATCATGAAATGAATTGGTCTCTTCAGAAAGTTATCAGTATCCTAAAGAGGGATATTCTCTTCATAATACATGAACATTATTTAACGGGAGTGAGGGTGTCACTAGAATATAAACAATGGTTTTCCTAACCACTCACCCCCCGAAAAGCTCCAGCAGCCAGAATGAGTCTCTCCCTTTGATGAAGTGAAGGGCTCCTTCAATTTGCTCAGCGTGGGAGTCTTTGTCATTTTAACAGGATGGCACAATAGATATTGATAAAAATAAAAGTCTTTTAACATAATAGCAAGGCAAGACAATAGCAAGAAAGTAGTGAATCGGTGATGGCCATTAAAAATGTATTAAAACATGTATTCAGCTCCTTTATTCCTGACAATAATAATATAAAAAAGGTTGGTAAGTGCTTACATGCAAAATCCTTCTATAAAGAGAGAAATAAAAGGGGTGGCAGAAGGAGGCCACCAGATTTAGACATGGGAGAGAAATGAAAATAAAGAAAAAGGCCCTTTGGGACAAAAGAAAAGCTCAATGGCTGGGTTGAGCCTGAGGGAGAAAGATAATCAGTCGAATACAATGCCACAGAAGTCTTAGGACAGACATTGTGAGAAATATCACTGGAAACTTCTGCCTACAAGATTCCCCTGTCACTCCTTCTGAATCACATTGAACAAAGTTTTCTTTCTAGAATTCACAGTGCTGTACAGCAGGAAAGATCTACCATATCTTCAGTCTGATCCTACTCATGTGTACTTGGAAAGGAATTCTTTTGATCTAGATTGCAATACTAAAGTGCACATGCTGAACACAATGTAGTATATTTCTGAGCCAACAGTACTCGATGTTTGGGGTATTAAAAGGTAGTAGTTCTGTTCTTTGAAAACAATACATCATTGGTCCATATTCCTTAGATCTAATCTTCCCTTGTTAAAAGTTGCTTTATGTTAGCAACTCATAGGTTAGCAGTGAACCATGGGATATCCTCTCCCCCACACATATTTTATTTACTTATCTTAAAGGGAAACAAAGGAAGGCTTTTACTCATTTCAGGAGAATGGTCAGTAGGTGCAGAGAATCTAAGATTAAAGGGTAGAATATCATCTGCAGCAAGCATTTTCTGGTGAAGCCAGCAAGTGAGGAAGGAACTATTATTTTACAGTGCCTTGCAGGGTTCCAAGCAGACATATTAAAACAACTTACAGATGTAGTTTGTGCAAAATACTAATCCGGGTGCCTTCTAAACTCACATTGCTGAACTGTTTCCACCCTTTCAAAAATGCATCTAAGTCCTGTAAATCCTCCAGAGCTCACTGTCTAATTATGTTGGGCATCCTGTATACCTTCTCATTAAAAACTAACCTCTTATTTTAATGACTTGGTTTTAGTCCTTTGAAGATCAGACTGTAATAGTGGCTCAGTGTTAGCAATATAGAGATCTATATATCAGCTTTAAAAAACCCTTCCTTTCCTTCTAACCCTTGGTGAATTCTTTACTATTTTTACCCAAGGACACACTTCTCTTGCAAGCTTTGTCAAACCGCAGTTCCAAAGCCACACTAACCCTTCACACCAAGGGTCAGGCAATGTTAAGTGCCTTGGCTGCTCCACTTAAATACTAAGCAGATATCTCCAGCTGATATTTTTATTTCAGAGGTACATTTCAAACCATGTACAATAGAACATAATGGCATAAAATAGTGTATTTGACAAAATGAACTATGGTTCACTGATGCCTTTAAATGTATGAAGCTGCTTTATACTGCACCAGAGCTTGTCCATTGGTTCATTATAGGACTGAAGTGAAATGCTCCTATTTTCACTCCCACTTTAATAGGAGCCAAAGATGGGGAGGGTTGGGTTTTTTTGCCTGCTAGAAGTGAGAATTCTAAAGCATTAATACATTTTTTAAAACTCAACCTAATGTCTAGAGATGTGCAAAACAATTCAAGTTTGAATCAATTCGAACTCTAAATAGGCCATTTTGAGTGATTCAAACTCGAAACAACACACCCCTAAAATAAATGGCCTGTTTCAAGTTCAAATCACAACAACCCCATTTAGAGCTGAAATTGATGTAAATGTTTTGAATGCCATTTTGAATCCTATTTTCTTCCTTCCTGGTTGGTTTTCTCTCACTGGCTTCTGATTGCCTTGAGATCTCATTGCTGCTTCTTGATTGGCTTGTTATCATACAAATCAAGAGTTGGCATGGGCAACTGTTCCCCCATTGGTGGGGGGGGGAGGCAGGAGGGAGGAGGAGGAGGCCAAAGGAGGGAGTTTCAAAATGTATTTAAGGGCCTAGGCAGGCTGGCGTTCTATGACTTCTGTCTGGTGCTCAGCCTGCTCGGGCTCTCTTTGTTTCCATGCTGTTTCTTATTCCCCCCACCTCAACTTTTCTTTTTTGATATTTTGGGTGGGTGCCTGACTGGTACTCATCTGCCTTCCCCCCAGCAGTTGTTCTGGTGTCTGTTTGGCCAGAGTGTCTCCAGGGCAACACCTGGCCAAACTCCAGCAGAAGATGCCAATAGGTCATCCCCCTCCCACCCCACACACATACCCTTGATCACCTAATCAGAGAACATATTCTTTAAATAGGCCCTAGTTTGGGGAAGGGATTAGGTAGGAACTAGGACAACGGTAGGACAGGAGGGGTATGCTAACTTAGGAGAGCTCACAGTAATCCCCTCTCCCCTTCCATTAGACTTACCCTATTGTTCCCCTACACCCCACATAGCCTGCTTCTTTATTTAGGAGGATTTTAATTTTTCTAGCTTCTCTGTGTGCAATACAATTCTATAGTTAACATTGTGTGTGGCACACACAGCAAAAATAGACCACCTTGACCCCCAAACTCACTCAAAGGTGCTTCTTCCCTCCCCATCAGAGTTGGCTTCAATTAAAAAAAAAAACCCTCCAAAAAACCAAAAAAAAAACCAAAAAAAAAACACCCTCCAAGATGTCTGGGAGGGTGCGAGGCAGAGTCAGGCAGAGGGAGGGGTGATGCTGCTGGTTGCCATGGTGACAGCAGGAGTGGCCTATGCCCCAAGTCATCCCCACTGCTACAGTGCTGCACAGGCTCACCTATCTGGAGGAGCCTGGTCCTAAAGCACAGCCACCTGGGTTGGCTGAGGTAGAATTAATGAGGTAGACCTAACCATCAGTGAAGAAGATCTTCCTATGGCAGCGGAGGAAGTGCTGTCGGCTGCTAGGCCAGCCAAATCACTCTCTCCATCCTCTCCAATCCCTGTTGGCAGTGCTACTGCACCCCACCATCAGAGACTGAAGAGGAGCAGGAAGTACTTACACGTTCTGGACCTTCTCAGTCCCAGACTAAGGGTGGTGGTGGTGGTGGTCCCCAACCGATAGGAGCATGGTGTGGGACCACTTTGAGCTCCACCCTGGTGACCCAAACCATGCTGCCTGGATCCACTGTGGGACACCGGTGAGCAGGGAGAAAGACCCTAAGAATCTTATGAAATCAGGGATGCTGCAGCACCTGTGATGGCATCACCCAGGGCTCCCTGCTAATGCTGGCAGCAATAGGCCTGGTGCATCCTCAAGTAATGGCAAGGCTCCTGCTCTCAAGGAGGGGAAGTTGCAGGTGGTGGTCAAGCAATCTGGTCATCCAGACAACAGCTCATCAACTGGGCCATTGCTGAGATGACCACTTTGACCAACCATTCCAAGTGGTGGAGAATTCTGTCTTCCGCCATCTGCTCCAATTACTTGTCATTGACTACAAGAACCCCTCATGCACCACCTTCAGCAGGCAAGTGCTGCCATCCCTTTACCGGGCATGCAACGAGGCTGTCTTGGGGCTGCTGAATGTAGCAGCATCTGACATCAGCATGCACTTCACTGTAGATCTGTGGACTAGCCACAATGGGAAGCATGCTTTGTTTCTGTCCCTCATGGTAAACTGGTGGGGAAAGGAAAGTGAGGGGACATCTGCTGCAGGTGGCATGGACAACCCCTCCCATGCAGGATAGCTCAGGTGGGCTGTGCTGCATGTAGTGGTGCTGGCACTGAGCACATGGCAGATGAGCTGACGGTGGCCATGCATCACCAGGTGGAGGAATAGCTGTCAGGGCAAACAAACCTTTGCTAAGGGTTCATGGTCACCAACAATGCTGCCAACATAATTAGGGCAGCTGAGCAGGATCAGTTTGTGTCCATCCATTGTGTGGGATGTGCTAAGCACTTTCTGGGGCTGAAACTACCGGCCAGACGTTCCCGCTGCAGTTGGTGGGTGCCATTCTGCTGCTGTCATGGCTGCTCCTGTGGATAGGAACTACAAGATAGCAGATTTCTTCCAAAATGAAAAGCATAGGCATATGGCTCATGGAGTGGCATCTTGAGCTGGGCCTACTTGAATACCTAAACCTTCAATATGTTCCTACCCAGTGGAACTCCACCTTTCTCTTGCTCCAGCACCTGCAACACCACTGGCAGCTCACCCCACCCTGGCCAACTCCAAACCCAGATGTGTCACAGTCTGCCTGTTAGTTCTGCTGACACATGCAGTCAACCATGCATGCCAGTGCCATGGCGCATGATGATATGGACTGGTGCCCTGACCCATGTGTCAGGCTCTTAGCCAGGGCCCAGCACCGATCTGAGTCCATGGTTTTATGCAGACACAGGCAGGCAGGCAGGGATGTACACTAGAGAAGAAGAGGGGAAAAAGAAGAGTTCTTCTCATGGTAAAATTCTAGATGATTTGTTTCTTGTCCAACAATTGGTCCATCAGGCCATGACTGCACTGTCCACCTGTCTCTCTGTGGCAGGCAGGATGGAAGGAAGGAAGCTTTGATTTTGTGATTTTCTCAGTACTGAGTATAATATGCTGTGCTATTGCTGCTAAAACTGTTTTTGCTGGATCTCAGATTAACAAAGGCAGAATTTGGGTGCCTTCCTTCCTTGTGTTGTGGTTTACTTTGTTTATGAGACTAACCTGTGCTTTACTCAATTCTCTGGTCTGCCCAGCAATCTGCATTATGCATTGCAAGGTGTACTCAGTCAAAATGTGGCTGAAGACATTGTTCTAGTTGAGCTTATGGCTACGCTTGCTGCTAAGAGTACTGCTGTGGCAGCTGTTGCAATGGAGTCATAATTGTGAGTGAGAGAGCAACTGGTGCCAATGATGCTACTGCAGCACAGGCACTGTGGCTGGCAGTGGATTCTGGTGAGTGATGGTTTTTTGGTCATTTTTGGACTGTGTTCAAAATGTGTGTTGGGAGGGACAGATTTCCTTTTACTGTGTGCTTCTGCAGTGCTTCTTAAGGCAGATTTGCAAAATGCACTGCAAATTTCAATGCAAAAACTTGTGTATGCACTCTGTGAGTGCAGCTTGTTTCAGCCATAGAGAACAATGGGGAACTCAAAACACCCCATTGGGCATCTCCTAGGAACACCAAAGAGGGTTGTGTGCTATGGCATGATGGGTGCTACCTACTACCCAACCCAGAAAGAAATGGGAGAATAGGGAATTAAAAAAAAATGTTTAACCTTTCTCCAACCCTCACTTAGGATCCTATGTGGATTTGGGGAAAGGTTAAAAAAAAACATTAATCACCTGCTTGCCCATTTCATTTGTGGGTTGGGTGGTAGGTAGCACTCATCATGCCATACCACCCAACTTACTTTGGTGTCCCTAGGAGCTACCCGTGGGGAACAATGGAGTATTTTGAGTTCCCCATTGTTCCCTGTGGCCAAATCACTCAAATTCTTTCAAGGTTAATTCATTGAAACAGCCGGCTTGGCCACTGTTCTGTCAGATCATTTTGAGGATTTTGCTATTCATTTCATTCTTGAAACAAATCACAAAATCCGTTTTGTGCACATCTCTACTATTGTCTCCAGATAATCTCTTTGGCTAAATTTCTTTACCACCAGAGCATACCCTATTGTGTGACGACTTCAAAGAATTTCTTCACACCCTTCAACAGTGTTATGGGCCCAGATCTCTGAGGCTGGTGAAGCAGGTAACTAGCCTGAATAAGAAAACAAAGTTTTCTCAAAGATGGAAACAGGACAAGTGCTACATAGGACTGAGAAATTACAAGGTCCAGATTTTGAACTATGATCTTTCAAAATGGAGATGCTCCTAAAAAGCCATGCAATCAGCAGGGTCTTACACACAGAGTGTCCTGTCAGAGAAGGGGAAGAATGACAAGCCTGGGACATTGCAGATTATAAAGCCACCAACATAATTTGTTTATTAGTGAGTGACTCTCTATTGGTGCATTGAATAAATAAACAGCATGCCAAGGACATCTGGGAGACTAAAGCAATTGTATGGAAGTTAGCTGTCTCCAAGGTGCATCAAATTATAAAGTTGTGTAATAAGGAACTAAAGGAGGAAAAGGATCTAAGCATGTAAATAAGATTCATTACAGTTGCAAGCACAGAGAGTAATTTTGTCTTACATTTCAGAATGGATTGTTATTGAACTGTCTTCCTCAGCAGTTTGAGCCTATTGTAAATGTATTAGAAGCCAAAGATGATTTGAGTTTAGAGTTTGTAATAAACTGCTTGGAATACTTCAATTTGTGCAGAGGCAAAGGACAGCAACAGAAGTCAAGTGAAAAAAAAATTTTTTTAATTTATCAAAAGAACAAAGTGTTTTATCTGTGGGAGTCCCAGACATATGAAGGTTCAATGCCCTCAGAACAAAGAATTTGCAGCTAAAAAGGAGGTAAAACCTAAGCATAAAATAAAAAGGAGGTGGGTCTGGTTAGATCTGAATCATGTTGTTGGAGATCTATTATACTTTACTGGTTAAAATTGGTATTCACAAAAGTCGGCATAGTACATTTAATTTTAGAAGACTTTTAAAAATCCAAGTGGAAATTGGCAATTACAAGAAAATTACTATTATACGGATTCTCTCAAGATGATCTTATTAGATTAGGTTTCGACCAGGCTAGAAGAACAATTGTGCAACGTATCCATGGTGTGGAGTTGCAGATGGTACATGCAAAGCTATCGAGTAACATTTACATAGGAAGTCAGAGCATAGAGCTCAAGCCTGCTACATATTTAAGTAGCATCCTTATTCCAAAGTTTAGACGAGCTCTAACACTTGCCCATGTAAATGCTCTCCTAACAGCTGTGCTCCATGGGAGATTCCAGGGTATACCATAGGCATCAAGATTATGCCCTTGTGGATCTGGTAACATTGAAACAACTGCTCATGTTCTTTTGTATTGTGATTATTACAGAGACATAAGACGCCAACTGATTGCCCCCCTTTTGATTAATTTTCCGGGTCATGGAGATGATTTTTATTTAAATTATTTGCTCACGAATCCTAATTCGGATGTTATTCATATTGTGGCCAAATATTGTTATATAATATGCCAAATGCGTATAAATGTAGACTGATTTTATATTATTAGTATTTTATATTGTTGTATTGCTGGTCTATGACCGAAATAAAGTTTTACTTTCTTACTTACTTCACATAAAATAAAAATTCATGAAAGCAAGAAGAGAATGAAGCTATTCACACACATGTGCAAAACTGGGAGAAGGAAGCCCAGCCCAGTTTTGCACACGTGTGTACCGCTGGGATTGGGCCCAATCCTGTGGCAAACCTGCCTATGAAGCCTCCCTCTAAAATGAGGTTAGGACAGCGAGCACTCTACTTACCCCGTCTTTTCAATCATCTGCCAGCCATCGCTGAGTAGTTACAGCTCATATAAAGCTGCCAGCAAGTAGTAATCCTAGACCAGTGGGCTATGTGGATGCAGAGTGAGTAAAAGATAGAACAGATCATAAATTCACAAGTGGATACCTGTTCTTTTGTGGAGGTGGAGCAATTAACAAAAGCAAAACACAGTTGCTCTTTCCTTTAGGGAAGTGACATATGTGACAACCACTCAGTCTTGCCAGGAAATGGCATGGATACACAAATTGTTGCAAGACTTTGGAGATGATGAACCCAAACCAATTCAATTGTTTGAGGACAATCAAAGTTGTATTTCACTTTCACAAATGGAAAAGACAAAATCCAGAACAAAGCAAAATACCATTATGTACGTGATGTACATGAAAAGGGTCTTGTGGAGTTGAAATACTACCGAACAAAGTAGATGTTAGCAGATGTACTCACAAAGCCTTTGGCAAGAGATCATTGTCTTGCATTTTGTGAGATGATGGGAGTTATTGATCGGTTCTCAAGCAATGAGAAAGAGTGTTAGAAGTGAGCATTCTAAAGCATTGCTCTTAGCACCACAGTAACCTCTTCTGACCACTAGAGGCATGATGAGATGTTACTAGGTCTTTCTTGGTCAGTTAGAGTCACTTAGAATTGTTCAGTTGTTGTTGAAGGTAGTGCCTGTTTGGGCATGTTGTTCAATGGCTCTCTCTCAGAATATGATGTTTTAATTTCTTAATTAGTCTTTGTTTTTTGAACTCAACGTACTGTCTCCAGCTAATCTCTAGGGCTAAACTTCTCTAGCACCAGAGCATACTTTAATGTTTCTTCTCACATCTCTCAACAACTTTTCAGAGAGCCTGTAAGAAATTCTCTGGAATTTAGTCCAGTACAGTCTACTCCGACTGCCTGTGTCTCTTGGAGATCCCAGGCAGTAGGGATGTGCACAAAACCGGTTTGCCTGGTTCGGTTCAAATTCTAACCTGAACCAGGTTCGAACCAGGAGGGGGTGGTTCAATTTTGGTTTTGCTCAAACCTCCCCCTGGTTCGGTTCGAACTTCTCTATAGAGAAAAACCTTAAAGCCACTTGTGGGGTTCTGGGATGGCCCAGAGTTAGTGGTGGCCTAGTGCACAGAGGGTGCCAACCACCCCCATGGGTTGCTAACCCATGGGGTACTGGGTTTTGTTGTTTCTGAGGTGTTCTGAGTGTAGATTCTTTGGTAGCATATTAGATTTTCAATGACAAACCATGAATCCACTCTCGTCTGCTAACCTTAAAGACACATAAACTTCAAAAATCACTTAAAAATCAGCCCTTTGCCCATTCCTTTCAAATGATTCTGATCGCTTCCTTGCCCCCCTTGGGCACTACCACCCACCACACTCTGCTCTAGGCCACCCCTTTGCCCCCGACGTGAAGTTAGACATTTGCTGACACCTACATGCTTCTTTATGGAGAAAAACCTTAAAGACGCGTAAACTTCAAAAATCACTTAAAAATCAGCCTTTTGCCCAATTCCTTTCAAATAATTCTGAAAGCTTCCTTGACCACCTTGGGAACTACCACCCACCACACTCTGCTCTATGACACCCCTTTCCCCCCGATGTGAAGCTATACATTTGCTGCAATCCTCATTATTCGCTATGAGGAATTCAAAAATACTTTTAAAATTCACCAGTAATCGGAGGAGTGTCTGATTGCCTTGAGGTTTTTTGGTTGGTAGGAACCTCTGAGTGCCTACCACCCACCCCACATTTGTGCCCCTAGATGATCCACAATAGGGGATAATGGACTGGTTTGGGTCCCATTATACCCTATGAGAAAAATAATTAAAAATATTTCAAATATTCATTAAAAAAATCGTACGAGTGTCCGATTGCTTTGGGGTTTGTGTGTTTGTTGGCACCCATGGGTGCTCCACAATAGGGAATAATGGGCTGGTTCGAGTCCCATTATATCCTATGAGAGAAAAATAAAAATAAAATTCAAAAATTCATAAAAAATTGTACAAATGTCCGATTGCTTTGGGGTTTGGGTGGTAGGTACCCCTGGGTGCCAGCTACCACCCCACCCACTTTTGGAGGTTCAAACCAGTTAGAACCAGTTCAAACCTGTTTGAATTGAACCACCCCCTGTTTGGTTCAAATTTGAACCTGCAGCTCGAACCTGATGGCTGGTCTGGTTCGAATTTGAACCTTCGAACCACCCTGGTTTGAATTTGAACTGGTTAGAATTTGAACCGGTTCTCACATCCCTACCAGGCAGTCATCTTCTCAGCCCTGCTGCCTGAGATTCTTTTATCTAGAGATAGTGGCGATGGAATGTGGAATCTTCTGCATACAAAACATGTGTTTGACTCCTAAACTATTGCTACTCCAGTTGCATTAATTGCTTTCTACTCTCTGTGCCCAGTCCACCCTCATCATTGGCCCAACCCTCTATAAATGGCAAAGTGCAGGCCAAACATCTGAAAGTCTTCTCACCCTTCTGCCCCACCTGAGGCCTTATTAGTCCCCCAGCCCTTTCATCCTTGTCTATCTTGCTTGCCATTACCACCTCCCTGGTGTTCACCAGCAACCATGCCTCCTCCCACCCTCAATGATGGGAACTGCCCAATGATGCCATCCTCCTGATCTCATCAGAAGGTGCCTATGGCATTTCCAGCTCCTGGTGGTTAGTCGGAGCCCAGCATTTCCAGGCACACAGGGTGAAGGCTGCCACATGCTGCTGTCTCACTCCACTCCCTCGGAGATGACAATGCCTCCTCGGGTGAGTGCCAGCTCTTGTGGGTTCCTGCTCCTCTTTCCCATTCAGACCTCTTTCCCCTCAGATCTGTCCAATGTCAATGTGCCTCCTTGGATGCCCAACTTTGGTGGGCATCCTAGAATAGCAAAACCACCTGCTCTCCTGTTCACCTGACATTTGTCTGCGATCCTCCCCTGCCTGTGAAACTTTTTGTTCCACAGCAGGTGGTGGAGGGTTAGGGGCTGGGGGCAGAAGGCACTTCCCTTTCTGGTGCTTTGGAGCTTTTAAGGGGACTGGCATGATCTCCAGCTTGACAGCTGGCAAGTCTACTATTTGATGTTATTACCTGCTTAGCAAACCCACACACATTTTGTTCTCAAGTACAGAGATAGGTATTCATAATTTAAGACTCCAGAAATCTCAAGCCAGGAATTTTAACACTGAGACTCAGTGTCAAACTACTGTACATATTACATTAAAGGCATTTGTCAACTATGTGCTTAAAGCTGGCTGCATCTTTTTTCTTAACAGCAACAGCCACTGGGGAAGGGCTGAACTGAATCAGCACCATGGTGCTCCCCTGTGCATGACTGAGAATTAGGTTCTCCCACACAAAGTTGCTACTTGCAATTGAAAAAACAAACATTTTAGCAGATCTAAAAACAAATGATGGCTTCAACAGTACCATTGGTTCCTGGTGACACAGGCTTCCAGCATGAACTGCAAGTCCAGTGCCTTTTGTGACTTATGAGCCTACTAATGTTACTAAGCAAGACTTCTCTCAGCCACCTGACATATGTAACCAAGATTTGAAGTTAGGTGGCAGATGCCGGATGGCTTAGGGAAGTTTGTGCAAAAAAACAGACCAGACCCAGTTTGGCTCGAGTCCGGTTTGACTTGAACTGAACTGGGTTTTCCAGTTTTGTGCACATGCCTAGTGCCCATACCCTGACCAAGGTTTATAGGACATTGATGTAGATAGGCCTATAACAATGCCTGTTTTCTTACTATTTTAATTTTGCATCAAACTGACATCCAATAATTGTGATGCAGGAATTGTGTCTATCAAAGATTCTGACTGTCATAACACTTCCCTTTTGTTCCATGTAATTTCCCCCTATTGTGAGTGTTTGTACTAGAATACTATGAAGATTAAAACAAATTTGTAATGCATCCTCAACAACTTCCCAATTGACTTCAGCAATATTCCCATTGATTCCAAAATACTTCACATTCTGCTAAGTATCTGAAAGTATTCGTTTATGACAGTGAATGTATAGTCCACCTGACCTCATCCCAAGTGCTTTGGGTGGGTAAACAAGATGACCAGTATGAATAAAAGTGCTTTGTGCCACTTCAAGAAGACACAATCTTGGGTTTAGACTTTTGTAAGTCTCCAGGGAAAACGAATTTCAAAGATGAGGGAAAGACACTTAGAATATTTTTATTATGATTATTTCTTGTTTACACAGTCAAACAGGTGTTATTGACTGGTTTGTTTTATCCAGACATCAAGTCCTTCCCAAGGACCTGGGATGGCTAAATTTTATTGTCAATTGTTATACATATCGTCGCAGAATATAGGCTGTTCCCAGTAAAGCTGCTTTTTGTAATTGGCTGATGGTGATTTCTGTGGCCCCTATGGTGTTGAGGTGCTCTTCAAGGTCTTTTGGAACTGCACCCAGGGCACCAGTTACCACTGGGATTATTTTGGTCTTTTTCTGCCACAGCCTTTCAATTTTAATTTGTAGATCTTTGTATTTGGTGATTTTTTCTTTTTCTTCTATTCTGCTATCCCCTGGTATTGCTATGTTGATTATTTTGACTTGTTTTTCTTTCTTCTCGACTACAGTTATATCTTGTGTTTTGTGTGGCAGATGTTTGTCTGTTTGTAGTCGGAAGTCCCATAATATTTTTACATCTTCATTTTCTTCAACTTTTTCAATTTTATGGTCCCACCAATTTTTGGCTACAGGTAGCTTGTATTTTTTGCAGATGTTCCAGTGTATCAGCCCTGCTACTTTGTCATGCCTTTGTTTGTAGTCAGTCTGTGCGATCTTTTTACAACAGCTGATTAGGTGGTCCACTGTTTCATCTGCTTCTTTACAAAGGCGGCACTTGCTGTTTGTGGTTGATTTTTCGACTTTTGCTCTTATTGCATTTGTTCTTAGTGCCTGTTCTTGTGCAGCCAGGAATAAACCCTCTGTTTCTTTCTTCAAGTTGGCATTCTTAAGCCATTGCCAGGTCTTGGTGATGTCTGATTTTCCACTTATATTGTGCAAATATTGACCATGCAGTGGCTTCTTTTTCCATTTTTCTGCTCGGTTCTTGACTTGTTCTTTCTTGTAGGCCTGCTTTGTTTGATTGGTGTTGAATAGTTTCTCATTATTGACCATTTGAAGTGCATCTTCTTCACTGTCCTTGATATATTCTTCAAGGCCTCTTTTCTCCTTCTCTACTGTTTGATGGACTTGCAGCATTCCTCTTCCACCTGAGCTGCGAGGGAGGTAGAGCCTATCTACATCACTGCGGGGGTGCAGAGCATGCTTGATGGTCATGATTTTCCTGGTCTTACGATCTAGCGTCTCTAGCTATGCCTGGGTCCAGTCTATTATTCCTGCAGTGTATCTGATAACAGGTATAGCCCAGGTGTTTATGGCTTGTATGGTGTTCCCGCCATTGAGTTTGGACTTTGAACATGGTTGGCAGGCAGGTTATTGGTCTATAATTATTTGGAACTGCACCTTTTGCTGGGTCTTTCATGATGAGATGAGTTTTCCCAGTTGTTAGCCATTGTTCAATATCACCTCCTTGCAAAATTTGATTGAACTGTTTTGATAGTTGTTTATGAAGCCGGCTCTGCTTTTGGAAGCTCAGGTGGAGGCGGTGGCCAGGGGTGCCTTTGCATGGCTTCGGCTGGTGCGCCAGCTGCGTCCCTTTCTCGAGAAGGCAGATCTGGCCACGGTTACCCACGCCTTAGTCACATTGCGGCTGGATTACTGTAACGCGCTCTACGTGGGGCTGCCCTTGAAGAATATCCGGAAACTGCAGCTAGTGCAAAACGCGGCAGCGAGGGTGTTATCCAGAGCTGCCCGTTGGGAACATATCACCCCCATTCTGAAAGATGTGCTCTGGCTGCCGGTTTGTTTCCGGGTCCAATTCAAGGTGCTGGTTTTGAACTTTAAAGCCCTTAACGGTTTGGGCCCGGGGTATTTGAGGGACTGCCTGCTCCCAAGGGTTGCTGCCCACTTGACAAGGACATCTGAGGGGGCCCTGCTCCGGGTGCCGACAATGAGGGAGGCCCGGCTTTCGTGCACTCGGGATAGGGCCTTCTCTGTTGCTGCCCCTAGACTCTGGAATGCTCTCCCAGTGGCCATTCGTTCCTCAAACTCCATCACGGCTTTTAGAAAGCTTTTAAAGCTTTCTTTAGAAAGCTTTTTCTTTAGAAAGCTTTTTACCCAGGCTTTTGCATAATCATTTTTACTGCGGCTTCTCTGTGTTTTTATCTGTTATCTGTTGTCTTGTTTTTATGCTTGTTTTATATGTTTTTAGCTTGATGTTTTTATTGCTTGATGTTTTTATTGCTTTTATTGTATGTTTTAATTTTTGTAAACTGCCTTGGGGTTTTCTTTTAATGGTATAGAAATGTAAAAATAAATAAAAATAAAATAAATAAATGAAGGCTTGTTAGGTGTTTAAGCCAAAAGCCATGCAGTTCATCGTCGCCTGGAGCAGTCCAATTTTTAATTTTCTTTGCTCTTTCACTTATTAATTCTGGTGTTATTATTAGATCTTGCTTTTGCTGGTGACATTTCTTTGACCTCTTTCATCCAGCCTGCTTTTTTAGTATAATCTATTGGATTGTCCCATGATTTCCCCCAGAATTGCACTATTTCTTCTTTATTTGGTGTTTCTATGTTTCTTGCAGTTTCTCCTTCTATGCTTTGATAGAAACGTCTCTAATTCGACTGGAATTGGAGATTCTGCCTGTGTTGTGTAATTCTGGCTTCATATCTGCTAATCTTCTTGGACACTGCTGTTATTTGCTGCTTTATTATTTACAGGACTTCTCTAATTTTCCTTGAATCTAGGTGGTATTTTTGGATCAGATACTGTTTGGTGTTTTCATTCTTCAGCTTCTTGTCTTTCATATCTTTCAATTTACTAGCATCTGATCTGAGCCTGGAGATTTTATTTTCTAATCTAATCTTCTATTTAGGTGATGTACTGCTTTCTTTTTTGACAGGTCCACTGATCTTATATCCGAGCTCTTGTGTTGTTATTGTTGCTGTACTGTACACTAGTTGGTTTGTTTCTTGCAATTTATTGGTTGTTATTTCTGCAAGTGCAGCATTGACATCTTTTAATGCCTGAGCAAGTTGTTTTTTGGCAACTGTTTTTAGAGCTAGAAGTCGAACCCTGGTGGTTGTTTGGTTCATGTGCTCATTTATTTTTTGCTTTAGTTCTTGTTTCTTTTCTGTTAAATGGCATTTGGGTTATTGAGGTGAAGGCAAAGGGGAGGTTGCCTGGTTTTGATTTTGAAACAGTTCAGCAACAGTGGCATCCTCTATTTCCAACACCTCCTACACCTGCGCCTGAGCAACTGCTTCAGTTGGTAGTAATTCTTCTTCCATATCTTGAAGCTGTGTTGCTCTTTGCAGTTCTTCCAACTCTACTCCTGTGAATAGTTTGTTTCTTATTATGAATCTTCTCTGGTCTGCTAGACTTTGTTCTGTTATTTCTGTATCTGGATGCTTCTCTTTCCAAATTTGGTACATTCTTTTAAAATAACCTCTTCTAGTTGGACTAGACTTGTAATAGCAGATCATTATTTCCTTGTTGGCATTTTTCGTATTTTTTTTTGGTTAAGGGACGTTTCTTCCAGTAACCTTGCAATCTCCAGCCCTGGTTGCTCAACTGAAGATCCTGAGTCCTGTAGCCCACTTGCCACCAGATGTCCAGGGACTCCAGTACCTGGTCCAATCCTTGTTGACCCAGGCGACGACTGATCCAGTATAGATTTATTAAAGTTACGTCTCACCATATTGTTGATGGGAGAGGCACTCTTTGTCTGGCTCCTCTGGTAAGACCTGTCCAGTATGGTTGGACCTCTGGCATAGCTCTCACCTTCCTCAGATCATGCAAGCCCCACAACCATGCCAATTTTGTTGTTGTTGTTGTTATTTTCTAAATGTATATACTGCCCAAACTTTCATCTCTTGGCAGTTAACATTAAACAATTAAAACACATATAAAAATTAAAACAAATCAACAGTTTAAAATCAACCATAAAATTAAAACAGACAATTTTAAAAAAAACTGAGAAAGCTTGGATGAAAAGATGGGTTTTCAGGTGTGTGTGTTTTAAATGCAGGAAATAGGGAGCATCGTATCTCAGCAGGGAGTGCATTCCACTCTCTTGAGGCAGTGACCGAGAAGACCCTTATCTGTGTAGCCACCAAACAAGTTGGCAGCAACTGGAGACGGACCTCCTCAGATGACCTCAATGGGCAGTGGGCTCGTAGTGAAGAAGACTCTCTCTTAAAGCCACTCTTCCCAGAAGACACTCCTCCCAGAGTGTCCTTGCGAAAAAGTTGGTACAATAGAAGGATTTTTTTAAGTTGATCTTAAAGGCCCTTGTGGAACATAGGGATGGATGCAGTTTCTTACATATGCTGGCCACAAGTTTTTAAAGCTTTATAAGTACTTTATCATTACCAGAACTTCACAGCACGTGGTCAATCATTCAAACTAGAAAGCTTGTTTTCAGCATTATGATAATCAGTTTGTTTGTTTTGCTCTTAATTTTCAGGTAAGTAGTGTACTAGTTCCAACTTCTATGCAAACAGATGTCAGGAATGATTTAACTAAAACTAGTTAAATCATTCCTGAAATCCCAAATGAATGCCAACTATTTCAGTGCCCCAGTAAGCCATCTTACTATCTAGTGCAGCTCATAGCTTAGTGGTAGAGTGCATATACACTTTACTTGTACGTTCTCAGGGTTAAAACAGGCAGCCTTTGCCTTACTCCAAGTTAAGATGAATGGCACTTAAGACAGCAGTAAATTGCCTTGTGTTTCAACTTTCCAGCTGTGTTTCAACTTTAAAACACTTGCCATGGGAGGGAAGGCTCCACTAGATAGCTGCAGATGTGTGGTCTGGAGCAGAAGGAGGAGGCAACAATGGCTAAAGGAGGAGGCTAAAGCATACATTGCCATTGGCAGTCCTGGTGGCAGCTAATGCTTCATCAGAGCCTGTGGAGGGATTGGATGACTCACCTACTCAAGAGACTCCCCCAGCCGCCGCCTCTGTCATTTCTGTTCCTTCTCCTCTTGGCTCAGCTGCCATGCTGAGGGAGGCAGCCTGGCCCATTCCCAGCCCACACACAGCCTCTTGCCCATCCTCCCTCCCTCCCTCCCTCCCTCCCATCTAACCTTTGCCCTGGAGAAGGAAGAGGAGATGGCCACAAGCTAACTAGCTGATTCCTTTTCTTCCATGGAAAAGTGAGAAAGAGTCAGGAAGGAGCTGGAAAGGGAGTTGGTTGCAAGGTGAGTAACTTCTTATTTTCCATCAACTGCTCTGCCATATGTCTGTACACCTGTGACTGACACACCATACACAGTTTTGATAGCAGCAGAAGAAGAAAAACAGGGTAACCAGCCTTGGTTCAGGAATGAAACTCCCCATTATAACATCACTTCCTATGGGAAAGTAGGTTCCACATTAAGACCTTTTAAAAACCAAAGACTAAAAGGTCTTTTGCGCAACCTCCCTTCTTGGAGCCAGGTACGGTTGGCAGGGAGGCAGGCTCCTATTTGACTCCCTTCATGATCCTCTGTCTTCTCTAAGCTGTGGAACTTGCTGCAGCACACAAGCGGCACTGTGGTGAGTGGAGGGCTTCTCGTGTGAACAGTGGTTCATAGCCTGGGTTCTTGCTGGGAGTTGTAGTTCAGCAACATCTGGAGGAACCCAGGTTGGGGACCACTGCGTGTGAACAACCTTGTTGTTTTCAACAACCAATTGCATTGTAAGTATTCAGGATCTCAAAAAAAATCTCAGGCCCCACTGCCTTCACTTACCTAAGAGAACCCAATGAAGGCCCAGTCTACAGATCATACAACACTAGAGGTGAGCCTCACCTATATTGAGGTAGGCAGCATACCTTGACAGCATGTAATTCTGGTCACCCGTGGATATTTTCCAAACCAGGGCTGTTCTCTCTGGCAAGTGGCCTGGCCCCTAAAGGACACATGAATATGAAAGCAGTTGCTTGTGATGTGAAATCCCTTTGCAGAGAAGGTTTGTCAGGTCTGAGAGAAGAGTTTTACTCATAGAGGTTAATGCTTCATAAGTGCTGCTCTCTCTCTGATAGAAGGAAGAAAACTGGTAGTAAGGCAGCTCTTATTGGAATGCCCTGCATCAAAAATACAAATAATTTTCTATTAGCCGTGTCAGCAGGATAAATAACAGCTAGGTGGAATCGAGGCTATTATCTGGAAATGTATGAACATTCTTCAAGACAGCCCTGACCTTAATAACTTGTTTAAAGATCTCCTCCTGATGGTTTATGGAAGAAGCCCAACTTAAAAGACAAAAGTGTGCTCAGCATGCATTGTTAATCACTCTAGACTCTCATTGGCACAGTTACCTGATGGCAATTACTTTTGTGATGCCTGTGACTGTGTAATTCAGCCCCCAAATAGAAGTGTTTTATTTTATCACCCTATTAGAGGGAAAATATCCTCTCCCATTTAATGAATAACATGCACTACAAAGAGTGAACAGGAGCCCATCTAACCAAATGTCCTTGTACTGCAGTTAGCCAGAGATCAGACCACAAAAATGATGAGTGAACCCCGCAAAAGGGGGGGGGGACCTTATCTCCATTAGTGGGAATGATGGAGCCTTTCAGAAAGATGAGCACATTAACACTCGGCTTACACTGCTGGATCTATGAAATTATGTGTTTTTGATATTGCTAGAGCTTGCGGCAGTGTGTCTGTAAGGAAAGTCAGTGGATATATCTTGAAAGGATAAGGCTGCTTTATGTAAAGGATTCAAAGAAGAATGCTACTAGCATTTTGCCCAAAGAAATTCAGATCATTGGTATAAAGTGTGTGTGTGTGTATACGCATACACATTAAGTTAACTATTTGCTATTTGTTTTTTGCTTTTGTTGTTCATGGTTTATGCTGGCACTGCATTTATTGTACTGTTCTGGCTTTTGGAGGAGTTTTAGGCTACTACCTTTTAAAGTTTTCAAATGTGCCTTCATAACTGGGTACTGAGAGAGATGCTGCTGCTGAAGATGGAGGTTCCATTTTGTTATCATGACTAATATTCATTAATAAACATATTTTTGATGAAAATGTCTCATGATTTGTATATGTGTTAGCCATCTAACATAGTGGCAATAGCAACTTGCCTAGTGGTGAAGACAATTTAATTTTGTCTACATCATTAGCAAAGGCAATGCAATGACATGTGTAAACACCTGTGCATAAGTATTTTTTTTAAATTAAAATTTAGTGGAAAATTGGGCTGGAAATCCAGCTTTTACCTACTTCATCCAGCAAGTGGGGTGAGTGTATATATTCTAAAATCGGAGAGGATGGACGTTTTCTGCTCAGTTGGCAATCCTTTTGCAGATGCATCCACGAATGTGCCAGGTTTTCTTCCTCTGCTGACATTTATTCAAAGTGCTTAGAGATGGGATGCTCTTGGAGATTGTGGACAATGTGATTTTGTAGCCCTCCAGCTATGGAAGAAGAACTGTAGATCCATAAGCAACCTTCAGTGTCCCTGCACAAAAGGCAGTTTTGAGCAGCGAACTGGGTGTAGACTGGGAGCAAATTTTTGTTTCTCCATTTTTATGTTCCTTCCTCCAAAAGCTCTTTCTGTTTGTATAAATACGACCATCAGGAATAGAATTGTACAAGTAGAGTGGGCTATTGGAGGGAGGGAAGAGATGTGAAAATCTCATCCCCTTCCATGTCCGATCTGATATGCAAAACAGCCTTCAGGGCAAGGTCATTGCATGTGGATCCACGGCCTGCCTTCCTTTGCCAGAGAGCTGCCAATCATGTTAGCCATTTTCTCCAGAAAGATAGTGTTGCACCAAATAAATGGAATGGCCTTTTGATAGCACACACTACATGGCTGCATGTAGTAAGAGATCAGGGGTATATCCAGTAGAGGTGCTGGGGTGCCCTAGCATCCCCTGTGAAAATAATTGCAATTTGGGCATTTCTCCCAAACAGCACACAGGAAAAACAGCAGCAGCAACAGCAGGGGAAAAAACAATCACCCACAGAGTGTCTGTAGAATCCAAGGGAAGGAGTTGAGGTATGCAAGGACAAGGCAGTGGAGTTGAATCAGAAATATTAACAGTTTGATGAAATAGATATATGTACAGAGAGGCAAGTGCAGTCTGCCTTCAGTGCTCTTGCTGCTGGTAGGGATGTGCCAGTTCATCAACAAACTGGTTCAGTTCGACAGTATGGGGTTGAACCGAACTACCCCCAGTTTGGTTCTGCCCCAGACCAACCAACCACCAGGCCATGGGGGTGGGTACGTTCATGAACATTTTCCCCCACTTACCTCCTCCAGGGGGCTTCTCCAAGGCTGGGGGTGGTGGTCCACAGATGCTCCCCTCCTCCAGCCTCCCTTGTGCAGTAAATCACCCTGTTTGGGTGTTCCTAGGCCCTTTCTGGGCCTTCCCTCCATCACGGTGGCCGTTTTGTGATTTACTGCATAACGGAGGCCATCAGGGAGAGGAGGAACCTCCGTGGACCCCCACATGGCCTGGGAGAAGGCCCCCGGAGGGCGTAAGTGGGGAAGAGTTCGCAACCCCCCCTGACCAAACCGGGGGGGGGGGTTGATGGGGGGCAAAACCAAACTGACCTGGTCTAGTTTGGGTCCAGTGCAGACTCAAACCAAACTGGCCAGTAAGTTTCATTCACACCCCTAGCTGCTAGCTGTTTGTTAGCCCCACCTCTACTCCAGGACTGGAATACAAGTAACTAAAGCCCCATTCAAAAGCTGGCCTGGATCAAGGAATGCATTAATAATAATAATAATAATAATAATAATAATAATAATAATAAACAGTGTCTAGCAGGGTGGGGGGGATGGGACAGAAGCACCTGGTGAGTGGCCATGAGGTTGTCATGCTGACCCAGTGCCCCATCTCACAAATGTGTGAGCAGGTAATTCAACCATACTGGTCTCCTGATCCCTCTGCCTCCCTTGCCAACTTCGCTGATGGCCCTGCCCATCTGCTGAAGGTCACCCACCCCAACTGTTCTCCCCACCCCAGTCAGCATCACAGGGATCACGGTCAGCTCACTCACTTCTTCCTTACTCATCACCCCCAGCCTCCATTCCCCAGCTAGAGAGCTGCATCGCTGTGGGCAGCCTATGCCACACAGTTTAAACACTACTCCCTCTTCAAGGCTCACCTCTCCTTCTGTCCAAGTAGAAAACAAAGGGGAACTGAAAGGGTTAAAGGCTTAAGCAGCTCAATTGGCTCTCCTCCTCTAGTTCTGGCCATTTCATCCTCCCTGCTTGGAACCTGAATGGAGTTGGAGAGTGAGGGAGCTACAATGGAGAAATGGAGACCTGGGCTTGTTTTCCTCTGTGCAAAGAAAAGGGAACAATAAGAATAATGTCAGCTAATTCAAATGGCAGAATTGTCCATGCAAAACTTGATATCGAGTTCAATAGGATGTATGTTATTCAGAAAATCTAAAAATTTTCTGAATAAAATTTCTAAAATTCTTAAAAAAAAAATTACAAACAAAATACCAAAAAAAAAAGTTTCAACCATTCCCTGAGCTTATTCTGGAGTAAAAAGTAGAGTGCTCATCTAATTTAAGTGGTAGGATTGTCTATGCAAAACTTGGTATCTGCAGGTCAGTGGTAAGTACATGATTCAGAATTTCTTCTAAAAATAAAAATGCTATCTAAGTGAGTGACTGTGTTCATGTCCTGAGGTGAATTCCATAAAGTGATGAGGATGAGGTACCATTCTGCATATTTTGTGTGGCACCTCCTGTAATTTTCTGCTGGATCCACCCCTTTAAGAGACATAAGGATTGTAAAACCACTCTTCCTCCTCAATCTTGGGAAAGCTTCCTAGTGGGTGGTAGCAGAAATGGTATGGAGGAGCAAGAGTGGTAGTAAGCAACATCTTAGACCAATGTTCTTCACTGTATGGCCCAGGGGTCAGTGGTGGTCCCTATCAACCCTAAGTGTGAAGCTAAACAAACTGATTGGCTATGAGGAAAGCAAAACCTATGGAACCAAAGACAATCTGGAACAGCACCATGAACTGGTGGCTGGTACAGTCCATAGCAAATAGGCCTTGAAAATTCAATAGATGGAAAAGGGAAGCTGGGAAGAAAAAACACTGGCCAGCACCTGGACAGGGCCCCCATCTATAGCCAAAGAATGCACCAGAGGAGGAGCATTCAGTCTGGCTATTATCATGACCTCCCCAAACCAGGCAAAGGGAACCTAGCCTGGTTTGGAGAGGTCGTGTGCAGCATCGGAAGCCATGTGGCTCCTAGCTGCAAGCCCTCCAAAGTACCCCTCCCCTAAAATGAAATTAGTGGAGCGAGGACTCCGCTAACCCCATTCTTTTATCTACATCTCAGCCTCGGGAGTCTCCCCAGAATGCCACACACACTTGGGGCATTCTTGGACTTCTGGGAGCTGGGTGGCCCCCGATCCCCGCCACCCCTACTAGCTCCATAACGGAGCCAGTAATCGTGTGGACGGCCGATCTGGCCATCCAGGGCTAGGTGGATGCTCATGTGCAGGGAGAGTGGGCTTGACCTGTTCTCCCCACCAAACCCCCTATGCCTCTCCACACTGCTGCTGTGGAGTGCCTCAGTATCACAGAATCCTTTTCATGCCATGGCAACTTCCACAATTGTATACTGTAATGTGTTGTACATGGTGCTGCCATTGAAGCTGCATTCAAAATGCAGCTGCTAGAGTGCTAATTGGACCAGGCAGTGGGAATATATATCACAAGCACTTAAATAAGTCTCCAGTGCTTCCAGCCTACAGGAGACCCAAGTAAATCTTCATTTAGCCATAAAACTCATGACTGGGGAAGTTATTTATCTATCAGCCTCATGGGGTTATTGTGAGGATACCCAGAACATGTGCACTGCTCTGGGTTCCTCAGCAAAACAACAGGATATAAATGTAAAAATAAAGAAATACACAAAATATATACTGAGCACTATTCAAGATGCTGGTGTTGACCTTTAACACCCTACATGGCTTAGGACCATTTACCTGTACATCAAGATCATATTCAGGTGCCCTCACCATCTGAGGTGAGGAGAGTGGTAAACAGGGAAAGGACCTTTTCATTGATACTCACATTGTGAATTCCCTTCTCAGAGATAATCACCTAGTAGTGGGATCTTGCACACAATCAGCAAGGGGTGATTTGGGGCTGGGTGGCCTGGCACATTGGCAGAGCCTCCACATAGCCAGGCGTTCTCATTCAGTTTGCTGGGGGGTGCCAGCAACGGCACTCTGCTGAGGCTGCCAGGGTAGGTCACAGGCCAGGGCTGAATGAAGGTTTGAGCAGGAGTGCAGATGAAGGCAGATACAAGGCAGCAGCAGCAGAGTCTGGAGCCAGGTAGTTGGTGGAGTCAGGAATAAGTACCAAAATGCAGACCCGAAATAGAAAAAAACAATGAATTACCTAGTAGATAATTAGATGTATTATAATATAAATAGAAAGAGAATGTATACATTGGTAAAGGATGAACATACAATATGAAGTATCCCAATGGGTAATGATACAACGCACAAAATGCTGAGATAGACAAATTGCTGACACCACACGTTTTCACTCAACTCACAGGGAGCAGCCTTGCTTTTAAGAAGAATAAGAAACCTGGAGACCAACTTTGTCCTTGTGGTGATACCTGTAAGGCCAATAAGAGCCATTGGAGGTATAAGGCACTACTTATGTAGCTCTGCTCCTTGAAAAGACAACAGAAGTCCATTTGAAAACATGATTGATTCCTCATTTGAAGACTGAGAGAGACATTCCTGATCTACCATGTGGACTTCAAGATCACTAGCTCCCTTTTGGACTTAAGAAGGACTTTGTTATGCAAGTACAATTATAACTAATAATACAGTGACAGATATATTGGGTTCTCATTTGACTGAAGAAGCCTTCAAAACTTTGCTTGAGTGCTACAAGTCTCAGCAATTTGTCTAGTTCAGCAGTTTGGTAATTGTATCATTACTCATCGGGTTGTTCATACTGTATGCTCATCCTTTGCCAATGTATACATTCTCTTTCTATTGATATTATAACACATCCAATTATCTACTAGGTACTTCATTGTTGTTGCTGCTGTTTTTATTTCAGGAGTTAGGAGCAAGGCAGCTGATGGCAGAGAGCATAAGCAGCTGGGGCTTGAAGGTCTCTGCTACTTACTGGCTGAGTTCAGAAACGAGGGCACAAGAGAGAAGATCAGCAAGAGCTGCTATTGTTCTAGCATTGAGCATACTAGTCTGAGCGGCTTATAAAGCTGGAGCTTGGAGAACCTAATGAATTGTTTGTCACAGCAGGGGCTGCCTGCCTGCTGGCTTCTAAGCAGAACTCATCCTCCCAAGAAAACCCTTCCCTTTGCTCATGGGTAGTCCATGTCCCAAGTTCCTTTCTGGCAACTAAGTGTGCACTTTGCCTGTGTCTGTGGAGTCACAAAACTAGCATTTTCCGGTCGAATGGGAAGGCTCCTCCTGATTAGAGTCCACAGGGGCTCTTGAGGGGACCCCCCATACCCATGATGATCTGGTTATGAGGGTATCTCTCTCTCTCTCTTCTGTAGTATCCCTTGGCTCCAAGGACTTGGGAGGGGCTTCGGAAGGGTCCCTGCTTCCTGGCTCAGTGGTCTCCACACTAGCTGGGGCTTCAGTGGGCAAGTCCAAGACCTCTGGTTCATTGGTCCAAGCCCCCTCCTGTTCCTCGGAGTCTAACTCTGGTGGTCTGGGGCAATCCCTTGAGAGTCCATACCACATGCAAAACAGATTAACAGAGCCTCCATTGGGCTCTGCATTGCAACCCTACTAGTTGCATCAGCTAGCTTGGATCCGGGAAGTTCTCCAAGAATTGGGGGAAATTTCCCACAATGCATCATGCTACCAGGAAAAGAGAAAACCGCATTATTTCACAGCCACCCTCTGATGGCCACGGAAGAAAATGAGGTGGGACAAGCCCCATTCAAACCATTTTGAGCAAGTGATCATAGAATGGTCTGTGCAAATCAGCACAATCACATAACACAGCCTCTCCAACCACAGAACTCTCCAACAAACTTGGCAGCTGGCTGCCACGATCTGAAAACTCAGTGAAAAGTGGACACATGATCAAGAACTCTAGGTACTACGTCCCCTGCTGTGTACTGACTAGGGGTGTGCAATTCGGATTTTCGGGTGATTCGGCTCGGACCCGAGCCGAATCACCCCCGTTCTGTTTTGTGCCCGAATCTGGGTCACCCGAATCACCCTTGATTCGGTTCGGATTCGGATTTAATCCGAATCCGAATCCGAATCGATTCGGGGGGGTAAAAAGGGGCCCAGGGGCAAAATTTTGGGATGGGGTGGTAGTGCCCAATGGGTAGAGTCTACCACCCCAATTTCAGGGGGATTGGGCAAAGTCCTGATTTTTTGTGAATTTTTAAAGTTTTAGTGACTTTGGGGCAGTTCGGGGGCATAGCATGGGATTTGGGCAAAAGGAGTGGGGTGGGGTGGTAGCGCCTAATGAGTGCAGGCTACCACCCCAATTTCAGGGGGATTGGGCAAAGGGCTGATTTTTGGTAAATTTCTGAAAATTTCATGTCTTTGGGGCAGATTGGGGCATATTGGGGCAGAAGGTGGGGGCTGGGGCAGAATAGTGGGGTGGAGTGGTAGTGCCTAATGGGTGCAGGCTACCACACCAATTTCAGGGGGTTTGGACAAAGGGGTGATTTTTTGAGAATTTTTGAAGTTTTGGTGACTTTGGGGCAGTTTGGGGGCAGAAAGTGGATCTGCCCCAAAAGAGTGGGGTGGGGTGGTAGTGCCTAATGGGTGGAGGCTACCACACCAATTTCAGGGGGATTGGGCAGAGGGCTGATTTTTTGAGAATTTTTGAAGTTTGGGTGTCTTTGGGGCAGATTGGGGGCAGAAAGTGGATCTGCCCCAAAGGAGTGGGGTGGGCTGGTAGATAGTGCCTGATGGCTGTAGGCTACCACCCATCCCCTATTTAAGAGTGATTGGGCAGAGGGGTGAATTATGGTGAATTTATTTGTATGAGGTTTGTCTTCATAAGGTGAAGTGTGCTAAAGTGATTACTTCCTCATATTATTCATAGTAAAGGAAAGTGTGAAAAAGTGAAAGTGGGGTCATGAGAGTTGTTTAATTGAAAAAAATCTCATTTGCTATGATAGAATGAGAATTCACACCTCAGAAAAAACTTCTGACGTGTGAATTCTCATTCTATCATAGCAAATGAGATTTTTTTCAATTAAACAACTCTCATGACCCCACTTTCACTTTTTCACACTTTCCTTTACTATGAATAATATGAGGAAGTAATCAATTTAGCACACTTCACCTTATGAAGACAAACCTCATAAAAATAAATTCACCAAAATTCACCCCCTGCCCAATCACTCTTAAATTGGGGATGGGTGGTAGCCTCCACCCATTAGACACTATCTAGCAGCCCACCCCACTCCTTTGGGGCAGATCCACTTTCTGCCCCCAATCTGCCCCAAAGACACCCAAACTTCAAAAATTCTCAAAAAATCAGCCCTCTGCCCAATCCCCCTGAAATTGGTGTGGTAGCCTCCACCCATTAGGCACTACCACCCCACCCCACTCTTTTGGGGCAGATCCACTTTCTGCCCCCAAACTGCCCCAAAGTCACCAAAACTTCAAAAATTCTCAAAAAATCACCCCTTTGTCCAAACCCCCTGAAATTGGTGTGGTAGCCTGCACCCATTAGGCACTACCACCCCACCCCACTATTCTGCCCCAGCCCCCACTTTCTGCCCCAATATGCCCCAATCTGCCCCAAAGACATGAAATTTTCAGAAATTTACCAAAAATCAGCCCTTTGCCCAATCCCCCTGAAATTGGGGTGGTAGCCTGCACTCATTAGGCGCTACCACCCCACCCCACTCCTTTTGCCCAAATCCCATGCTATGCCCCCGAACTGCCCCAAAGTCACTAAAACTTTAAAAAATCTCCAAAAATCAACCATGAACCGAATCACCCGAATTTTTTTTGCCCGAAATTCGGGTGATTCGGCTCGTGTCCGAAAAAATTCGGGGGACATCGGGGGTGATTCGGTTCGGCCCCGAATCACCCGAAATTGTTCGTTTCGGGCACAGATCGTTCTGTGCCCGAAATTTTTTGCACATCCCTAGTACTGACCTCATCTAAGTCCAAGGGTTAGAAGCAGGCTACCCAGATTTGGACTCCCAGGGCTTGGGGATTTTGCTCTGGTTCACACAAGCATGCAAGCCTGGGTTAGAGGCAGATAACCCAGGTTTAGATGCTTATGTGAAGAGACTTGCTGTCAACCTTGCTATCCCTCCAGTATTATACAAAGAATCTTTGATTCTCCCAGGCTTTTAATGCTATAATTGTGCTGCAGTTTGTAGCTGCTGTTTAACACTGTAATGGGCTTATGCTTTTACCTGTAAATTTTTGAGAAACTGTTGAAAGTATTTGGCAGTATATAAATTGATTGATTGATTGATTAAGTGCCATCAAGTCGGTGTCAACTCTTAGTGACCACATAGATAGATAGATTCTCTCCAGGATGATCTGTTAATATGTATATGTATATGTGTATGTATATGTATATACACAGAAGTTCATCTGCATGTCCTTATGCTTAGTTTCAGTAAGGGGTTAGGACTAAGATGTTAAGCCAAATAAATGGCCTTTTCACTACAACAGACTCATCAGCATACATAGCAGTATGTTTATAGAAGAGTTTGTTTTCTTTTTCTTTTTTTACAAAGGTGTGGTGTTGTAAAATCAGCATTTGAAGAAATAATTTTTAAAAATGCATGTGGTATATTATCACTTACAAAAGCCGTATATGGTCAGTGGACTTATAACATTATAATTGATTGACTGATTTTGATTAATTGACTTACAAAATCCCTTTCCAGATAGATAGACATAGTACAATAATTAATAATTCAACCAATTTATAGAGGTAAGAAACTCCTTCACATTTCTCTTAGGATATACTGACTATCTATCATTCAACAACATGACAAATATTCCTGCCTGAATGTGAGTCACCAGAACAACATAGATTACATTGCCTATCTGTGATGTCACCTGGCCTTCTGTTTTAAGTGTTCAATTCTTTTTCTTTGCACTTTGTGCTCCTGTCATATATGGGTACCCAGAATTAATAGGTGTGATTAATGTATTACCGGTGCAGGACTGGAGCTATTTAAGAGAGCGTCTTCTTTGCTATGAGCTCCACCACCAATTGAGGTCACTTGAGGAGGTCCGTCTCCAGTTGCCACCAATTCGTTTGATGGCTACACAGAGATGGGCCTTCTCAGCTGCTGCCCCGAGATTGTGGAATGCGCTCCCTGCTGAGATACGATCCTCCCCATCTCTGGCAGTTTTTTAAAAACTTCTGAAAACACATCTCTTCAACCAGGCTTTCTCAGCTTTTTAAAACTTGTTTTTAAATTGTTCTGGTTATTTAATTGCTGTTTTATGATGTTTTTTATTGTTAATCATTGTTGTATGCTTTTATAATTTTTGTTTTAATTATTAACTGATTTTAATGGTGTTTTAATGTAAACTGCCCTGAGCCTTTTGGAAGGGCGGTATAAAAGTTTTAATATTATTATTATTATTATTATTATTATTATTATTATTATTATTATTATTATTATTATTTCCCATTAATGGATCTCACAGCACTCAAAACAATTGCCACCTCAGCCCAACATTCACTATGGGAGAAACTTCCCACAGTTAACATACAAACTGGTTGCTCAGAAGACTCTGAGGAAATTCTCACGATCGGCCAAAAGTGGGCTAAGAGAGTCTAGCCCACTTTTTGGCGAGTATGAGAATCACCGGGCTTGCAGGCGAGCCCAGTTTCCTCAAAGTGGTTAACCTGCTTAGGTAGTCCTCCCCTTAGATGAGGTTAGCAGAGCGAGTACTCCACTGACCCCTTCTATTTGATTGTGTATTGCCGCGGCGTGGCTCCCGCCATGGCAACACATGAGGAGACCCCCACCAGGAGGCTTGTTTCAGCCTGGCGTGGGGCATTCTGGAACTTCCGGGGGCCATGCTGGCCCCGATCCCCACAGCCCTTGGCGGTTCCATGACAGAGCAGGCAGTAATGTGGGTGGCCAATCCAGCCACCCAGGGCTGCTGGTGTGCTCTTCTGCGAAGAGAGCGGGCTAAGCCAGCTCTCCCCACTAACCTCGCTTACCACTTGTCTTAAGAGCTCTTGGAACCACAGTGCCAGATTGGGTCCTCTCTTTGGGGATTTCTGTGTATATATTGTCTTTGTCCTTGCCACTAATGTATTATATGTATATCTGTGTGTAGGCTTGGGGTAGAGTTTAGAATGTTCGTGTCAATCATCAGTTCTGTAGACTGATTGGTCAGTTTGTGCCTTTGACACAATTTCTAGAGGGCTTTATGGGCTAAATTGGCTGCTTCATCAATAGATGAAAGGTTTTTTATATCTAATTATTAAATTGCATGAGATTTCTTCTCTTTGCATGCGGCTTGACTCAGGTGGTAATCTTTCTAATCCAATATCAACTTTGAAAGGAGTGAGGCAAGGCTGTATCTTGGCTCCATTTTTATTTAATTATTATGTAAATGATTTAATTAAACTTTTACAAAATCCTGACATTCACGCCCTGAAACCTGCAGACAAGAGGCTCCCAATTTTGATGTATGCTGATGATGTGGTCATTCTTTCTCAAACCAGGGTAGGTCTCAAGAAAGCTCTGCATCTCCTTGCCCTTTATTGTAAGGAGGAGCAGCTAGTTATCAATTAACTAGCCCCTGCTAACTGGGCAAAGAGGCACCTTTTACCACGGTGATTCTCTTTATTTAGCAGGGGGAGAGTAACTAGCCCTATCCACTCCCAGCACAGTACATCCAGTGACTATTGCTGGTGTATATCTTATGTTTCGTTTTAGAATGTGAGCCCTTTGGGGACAGGGAGACATCTTATTTATTTGTTATTTCTCTGTGTAAACCACCCTGAGCCATTTTTGGAAGGGCGGTATAGAAATTGAAATAATAATAATAATAACAACAACAACAACCCCCAGTGAGGCACTACCTTGGTGTGGTTGTGGGGCCTGCGTGCCCTGAGGAATGTGAGAGCTATGCCAGAGGTTCAACCATACTGGACAGGTCTCACCAGAGGAGCCAGACAAAGAGTGCCTCTCCCATCAACAATATGGTGAGACGTAACTTTAATAAATCTATACCGGATTGGTCGTCGCCCAGGTCAACAAGGACCGTGCCAGGTGCTGGTGTCCCTGGACATCTGGTGGCAAGTGGGCTACAGGACTCAGGATCTTCAGTTGAGCAACCAGGGCTGGAGACTGCAAGGTTACTGGAAGAAACGTCCCATAACCAAAAAAAAAAGCCAACGAAAAATGCCAACAAGGAAATAATGATCTGCTATTACAAGTCTAGTCCAACTAGAAGAGGTTATTTAAAAAGGATAAACCAAATTTGGAAAGAGAAGCATCCAGATACAGAAATAACAGAACAAAGGCTAGCAGACCAGAGAAGATTCATAATAAGAAATAAAGTATTCACAAGAGTTCAGCTGGAAGAACTGCAAAGAGCAACACAGGTGCAAGTTATGGAAGAAGAATTACCACTAACTGAAGCAATTGCTCAGGCGCAGGTGTAGGAGGTGTTGGGAATCGAGGATGCCACTGTTGCTGAACTGTTTCAAAATCAAAACCAGGCAACATCGTTTTTCCTTCTCCTCAAAAACCCGAATGCATTTTAACAGAAAAGAAACAAGAACTAAAGCAAAAAATAAATGAGCACATGAACCAATCAACTGCCAGGGTTCGACTTCCAGCTCTAAAACCACTTGCCAAGAAACAACTTGCTCAGGCATTAAAAGATGCCAATGCTGCACTTGCAGAAATAACAACCAATAATTTGCAAGAAACAAACCAACTAATGTACAGTGCAGCAACAATAACAACACAAGAGCTCGGATATAAGATCAGTGGACCTGTAAAAAAAGAAAGCAGTACATCACCTAAATGGAAGATAAGGTTAGAAAATAAAATCGCCAGGCTTAGATAAGATGCTCGTAAATTGAAAGATATGAAAGACAAGAAGCTGACGAATAAAAACACCAAACAGTATCTGATCCAAAAATACCACCTAGATTCAAAGGAAAATTAGAGAAGTCCTGTAAATAATAAAGCAGCAAATAACAGCAGTGTCCAAGAAGATTAGCAGATATGAAGCCAGAATTACACAACACAGGCAGAATCTCCAATTCCAGTCGAATCAGAGACGTTTCTACCAAAGCATAGAAGGAGAAACGGCAAGAAACGTAGAAACACCAAATGAAGAAGAGACAGTGCAACTCTGGGGGAAATTATGGGACTATCCAATAGATTATAATAAAAAAGCAGGCTGGATGATAGAGGTCAAAAAATGTAACCAACAAATGCAAGATCTAATAATAACACCAGAATTAATAAGTGAAAGAGCAAAGAAAATTAAAAATTGGACTGCTCCAGGCGACGATGAACTGCATGGCTTTTGGCTCAAACACCTAATAAGCCTTCATAAACAACTATCAAAACAGTTCAATCACATTTTGCAAGGGGGTGATATTATTGAACAATGGCTAACAACTGGGAAAACTTATCTCATCATGAAAGACCCAGCAAAAGGTGCAGTTCCAAATAATTATAAACCGATAACCTGCCTGCCAACCATTTTCAAATTATTAACTGGAATAATCTCTGATGAAGTGATGCAACACTTATTAACTAACAAACAGCTTCCAGTTGAACAGAAAGAAAATTGCCCGAAAACCAGAGGAACAAAAGACCAGCTGCTGATTGACAAAATGATTTTAGAAAATTGCAAGAGAAGAAAAACAAATCTAAGTGTTGCATGGATTGACTACAAGAAAGCCTTCGATTCATTGCCTCACACATGGATACTAAAATGTTTAGAAACAACTGGTGTCAGCAAAAACATTTGGATATTTATTTTAAAAAGCAATGAGCATGTGGAGTACACACTTCACAATCAATGGCAGGACACTTGGACAGGTTAGCATTGGAAGAGGCATTTTCCAAGGGGACTCACTATCCCCTCTGTTTTTTGTAATCGCCATGACCTCACTTTCACAAATACTAAACAAAACAGGCCTTGGATACCAAACATCTAAAATATCAGGTAAAATCAACCATCTGCTGTACATGGACGATCTGATGTTGTATGGAAAGTCCCAGTCAGAAATCGAATCACTGCTAAACACTGTCCGTATATTCAGTAGCGATATAGCAATGGAGTTTGGACTAGATAAGTGTGCTGCATTAATAATGAACAGAGGAAAAATAAGAAAAACAGAAGGAATAGAACTGCCCAATGGAAGCAAGATCAAGAACCTGGAAGCGAAAGAACATTACAAATACTTGGGCATTCTCCAGGCTGATAACATTGCACATGCTGAAGTTAAAAGAAAAATGGGAAGTGAATACATCAGGAGAGTTAGAAAAATCCTCAAGTCCAAACTCAATGGCGGGAACACCATACAAGCCATCAACACCTGGCCTATACCTGTTATCAGATACACTGCAGGAATAATAGACTGGACCCAGGCAGAGCTAGAGACTCTAGATCGTAAGACCAGGAAAATCATGACCATCAAGCATGCTCTGCACCCCTGCAGTGATGTAGATAGGCTCTACCTCCCTCGCAGCTCAGGTGGAAGAGGAATGCTGCAAGTCCATCAAACAGTAAAGGAGGAGAAAAGAGGCCTTGAAGAATATATCAAGGACAGTGAAGAAGATGCACTTCAAATGGTCAATAATGAGAAACTATTCAACACCAATGAAAGAAAGCAGGCCTACAAGAAAGAACAAGCCAAGAACCGAGCAGGAAAATGGAAAAAGAAGCCACTGCATGGTCAATATTTGCACAATATAAGTGGAAAATCAGACATCACCAAGACCTGGCAATGGCTTAAGAATGGCAACTTGAAGAAAGAAACAGAGGGTTTAATACTGGCTGCACAAGAACAGGCACTAAGAACAAATGCAATAAGAGCAAAAATCGAAAAATCAACCACAAACAGCAAGTGCCACCTTTGTAAAGAAGCAGATGAAACCGTGGACCACCTAATCAACTGTTGTAAAAAGATCACACAGACTGACTACAAACAAAGGCATGACAAGGTAGCAGGGATGATACACTGGAACATCTGCAAAAAATACAAGCTACCTGTAGCCAAAAATTGGTGGGACCATAAAATTGAAAAAGTTGAAGAAAATGAAGATGTAAAAATATTATGGGACTTCCGACTACAAACAGACAAACATCTGCCACATAATACACCAGATATAACTGTAGTCAAGAAGAAAGTAAAACAATTAAAATAATCGACATAGCAATACCAGGGGATAGCAGAATAGAAGAAAAAGAAAAAATCACAAAATACAAAGATTTACAAATTGAAATTGAAAGGCTGTGGCAGAAAAAGACCAAAATAATCCCAGTGGTAATTGGCGCCCTGGGTGCAGCTCCAAAAGACCTTGAAGAGCACCTCAACACCATAGGGGCCACAGAAATCACCATCAGCCAATTACAAAAAGGAACTTTACTGGGAACAGCCTATATTCTGTGACGATATCTATAACCACAGCAACAACATTGACAATAAAATTCAGCCATCCCAGGTCCTTGGGAAGGATTCGATGTCTGGATAAAACAAACTAGTCAATAACACCTGTCTGACTGTGTAAATAAATAAATAATAATAATTATTATTATTGTTATTATTCTAAATCAAAAATTATTTTAACAGCAGAGTCAAGAAATCTACCTGGTTTCTGGATGGGCATCAAATTGAGCAAGTTAATCAATTTAAATATTTGGGTGTGGTTTTCCAGCAAAACGGCGGAAATTCTGCACATGTTGAAGTGGTTTCTGAGATGGCAAGACGTAGGCGGAGATTTTATTGTGCTCAAGGTGGTGGTTTTATTCCTGCAGCCTTGAAATTGTACTCAGCTAAAGTAATACCTCAACTTTTGTACGGCATTCAGTTAGGCCCTTACAATAATTTTGCTGCTTTAGAGAGCATGCAGACTGGTTTTTTGAGAGCTCTTTTTGGCACACTGAGATGTATCGCCAATGTGGTTATATGCATGGAGGCTGGCCAACTAAGGGTAGAGGTGTGGGCCTGCCTTCAAATTATTTATTGTTGGCTAAAAATACATCTGTGACCAGTAGGGCTAATTCCTATGTTTCTCTCGGCGGAGCCATAGCTGACCTGGTGTTTCAACAGTGATCAACAAACTTTTTTCTATGGGATTATCCCTGGAGCTGTTATTGAAATCAGACTTCGTGAGCGATAAAAGAGTAGTCTGCCAGAGATTAGAAGACATTGAGATTCAAAATGATTGGGCTTGTTTGCCCATGTTTTACAAAGTTATAAAGACCAAAGTTGCTCTTTGTCCTGCTTTGTATCTGTTCAACATCACATTTAGTAAGTTTCACTGGGCTCTTTTGAGAGCTAGGTTCAATGCTCTTCCATGTGCTTTATTGCTTTGGAGATTTCATCATCTTCTCCTGGAGGCTCGACTGTGTCATTGTAATTCCAGTAAAGTCGAAACAGTAGCTCATATTTTATTACATTGTAAATTTTACCGGGAGTTCAGACATCGTTTAATTTTTCCTATATTGTCCAGATTGCCAGGCCAATCGGATGATCATTTAGTGAAATTTTTACTTTCAGATAGATTCTCCTCTGTCTCTAATGCAGTAGCAAAGTTTTGCTATATTGCCTTTAGATTGCACACTTCCCTGACTGTTATGAAGGGAAGTGAAATGGTGTATGCATTGTATTCTTGTTATGTTTTTGGTCAATGACCGTAAATAATAAACTGAAACTGATTGGTCAGTTTGAATTTATTACTGGATGTTTGAGATCTTTATTTTTCTATTAGGACGACCTTTCACTCAGAGCAGGGCGCCACCGAGTGGGCGGAGGCTGTGAGAGGCACCTTTAACTGTAAATTAGTGGGTGCTTACCTCTCCTCCAGCCTTACCTGAAAGCCATTCAGAACATCTGTGTGCCACCCAGCACCCACTGAGGTGGAGGATTGGCTCTGCCACTTAGCTGGTGGAGGCCATTTGTGTGACCAGCAAATGTCCTTCATGCATGTGCAGAGGCCAGCTGAGTGGCAGAGCTGAACAGCTGCTTTCAGGTGCAGCAGGAGGAGAGGTAAGCACCTACTAATTTTCAGTTAAAGGTGCCTCCCGCTACCGCCTGGAGGCAGCCGCACTGGCCACCATTGACTCAGAGTAGGTATGTTGTTTATAATTTGGTAATAGTTAAGTAATAAATGTTAGTAACTGTCTTCAATAAATTTAAGCAGCCTCAGTTTCTACTGCTATTACACTCCACTACACACTCACTCTCTCCCCCCTGTTCCCCTTTCCACCTGAAATCTGCCTTGTGGGGTTGCTGTGAGAATAAAACAGGGGACATGAAAAATCTGCATATATTATGCTCTCCAGGGCCAGCCCTACAGCAGGGTGAAATGGGCTGCTTCCAGTTTTCAGAGGCAGTTGGCAGTGTCCACCCTGCACCCAAAATCCATGGATGATCTGCAGAGGAAGGCGATGGTATCATTGTGCTTTTCTGCTTCTCTTCCTAATGGGAGAGGAAGGAAGAGTAATGAACTGGAAAGATGAAGGTGATTGTGGGGTGTCATTTTGATAGAAAAAAGGAGAAAGGAGAGGGAGGTTGTGGCGCGATCAGGAAATAACATCTCATGTGCAGGCACTACCCCTTCCTGATGGCTCTTTGGAAACTGGCAGAAAAGAGGGCTCTTGAATGGCTCTTTGCCATGTCTAGAGAACTTTCAGAACACAGCAGTAGTCTAGAGCCACTGAGAATTTTGAAAGCAAATGGTGACTGATTATACTCAGCATGTCTCCATTCCCAAACACACAAAGTGCCTACATTCCCTCTTTACTATTGAATTGGAATGGAAAGTTTCCACCTTTCATCTTTCCACCAGAGGAGGTGGAAAGATGAAAGGTGGAAAGCTGAGAGGTTGGATGAAGAGAAAAGGAAGGGAATTGGGCAGGAGAGGTTCAGTGACCATTGGAGAGAGGAAAGGAGAGAGTTGATTAATGAATAGGAGGAAAGGAACATGGGTTGGGAGTTGAGCAAGGAGGGGCAGGAGCAAGGTGTATACGGGCTACAAATTCAAAATTATCTTGTTTGATAGTTCTAATGATTCAGATACAGTCGGTGTGGCTCAGGATTTCATGGCCTCCATGGCAACCATGGGCCTGTGTCAATTGGTATCAGGCCCTACCCACATGCCAGGCCGTACTCTGGATCTGGTTTTTGCCGGCCAGAGAATAAATGATCTGGTGGTGGGGGAGTTTGAGATAACTCCCTTGTCATGGACAGATCATCATCTGGTGGGGTTTAGTTTGACTGCTCCGTCTGCCCTCTGTAGGGGTGGTGGACTGATTAGAATGGTCCGGCCCCAGAGGCTTATGGATCCGCTTGGGTTCCAGAAGGCCCTCGGGGAGTTTCCAGTGTCCAGAGCTGGTGACCCTGTCAAAGCCCTGGTTGATGTCTGGAATGGAGAGACGGCCTGGGCTGTTGACACGGTTGCTCCTAAATGCCCTCTCCGGCTTTGTGGAGCCCGTTCAGCTCCTTGGTTTTCCTTGGAGCTTAGGGTGATGAAACAACTTGGGCGATGGCAGGAATGATGCTGGAGGAAGAATCATGATGAATTCGACTGAACACGGGCTAGAGCCCATTTTAGGGACTACTCCGTGGCGGTGGAGGAGGCGAAGAAATGCTTTTTCTCCACCTCCATTGTATCTGCTCAGTGCAGACCGGCAAAGCTGTTTCGTGTAGCTAAGACATTGCTGCACACATCTCCCCAGGTAATGGGGGAGGAATCACCTACAGCCCGCTGTGATCAGTTTGTGTGTCACTTTGCAGATAAAGTTGCTTGCATCCATGCTGATTTGGACTCCAGAGTTTTGGCAGTTCCGGCAGATGTGCCTCTGGTACTATCTGGTCCTATTGTGTTGGATATTTTTCAGTTGGTGCAGCCTGGGGATGTGGACAAGATCCTGGGCAGTGTGCAGGCGACATTGTGTGCTCTTGACCCTTGTCCTTCATGGCTAATAAAAGCTGCCAGGGAGGTGATTATTAATGCCTCATTAAGGGAGGGCAGGATGCCATCGTGCCTCAAGGAGGCAATGGTAAGACCATTATTTAAAAAGCCCTCCCTTGATTCCTCCAACCTGGACAACTATAGACTGGTCTCTAGCCTGCCCTTTTTGGGCAAAGTAATAGCGCGTGTGGTGGCGTCCCAGCTGCAGAGGGTCTTGGATGATACGGATTATCTGGACCCTTTTCAATCTGGCTTCCACCCCGGATATGGGATTGAAACTGCCTTGGTCGCTCTAGTGGATGACCTACGCTGGGAACTAGACAGGGGGAGTGCGTCCCTGTTGGTTCTGCTGGACCTCTTGGCGGCGTTCGATACCATCGACCATAGTATTCTTCTGGGCCGCCTCTTGAGTATGGGAATCGGAGGTACTGCGTTGCAGTGGTTTTGGTCCTTTCTTAGGGGGAGGGTCCAGAAGGTGGTTCTGGGGGACTACTGCTTGGCTCTGTGGCCATTGGCCTGTGGGGTCCCGCAGGGATAGTTCTTGACCCCCATGCTGTTTAACATCTACATGAAACCGCTGGGAGAGGTCATCCGGGGACTTGGACTGAGTTGTCAGCAATATGCGGATGACACTTAGCTCTATCTCTCCTTGTCACCTGATCCTAAGGAGGCGGTGGATGTCCTGAATTGGGGGCTGGAGGCCATGATGGGTTGGATGTGGGCTAATGAACTGAAATTGAATCCAGACAAGAAGGAGGTACTGTTGGTCAGTAGGAGAGCCAACCAAGATGAGGAGATTTTACCAGTTCTGGATGGGGTTGCACTCCCCTTGAAGGAACAAGTATGCAGAGTGGAGGTATTACTGGACCCAGCTCTGCTTTTGGAAGCTCAAGTGGAGGTGGTGGCCAGGGGTGCCTTTGCATGGTTTCAGCTAGTGCGCCAGCTGCGTCCCTTTCTCGAGAAACCAGATCTGGCCACAGTTACCTATGTCTTAGTCAGGCCGCTGCTGGATTACTGTAACATGCTCTACGTGGGGCTGCCCTTGAAGAATATCCGGAAACTGCAGCTAGTGCAAAATGCGGCAGCTAGGGTTTAAACTGGAGTTTCCTGGTGGGAGCACATCACAACCATTTTGAAAGAGCTGCACTGGCTACCAGTTTGTTTCTGGGTCCAATTCAAGGTGCTGGTTTTGACCTTTAAAGCACTTAATGGTTTAGGCCTGGGATACCTGAGGAACAGCCTGCTCTCAAGGGTTAATGCCCACTTGACGAGGTCATCGAGGGGGCTCTGCTCTGGGTGCCGACAATGAGGGAGGCTTGGTTGTCGTGCACCCAAGACAGGGCCTTCTCTGTTGCTGCCCCAGACTCTGGAATGCTCTCCCAGTGGTTATTCGCTCCTCCTCAGTCTCCACCACAGCTTTTAGAAAGAGTGTAAAATCTTGATTTTTTGCCCAGGTATTTATTTGATTCTATGCTGCTGCTCTTTGTACTCTGTATTGCTTTTATGCTTTGGTTTTAAATTTTTAATCAGATTTGTTTAATATTTTTCACTTAATATTTTAATTGTGTCTTTTTTAACATTCCAATTTTTGCTGTAAACCGCCTTGGGATTGTTTTATAAATTTAACAATAAGTAAGTAAGTAAGTAAATAAATGCTTACATGTCTGCATATGCTATGTAAATCATACTCTCATCTAATCAAGTCATTGGTATTTTGTATTGGGGTGTGCACAAAACTGGTTTGCCCAGTTCGGTTTGAGTCTGAATCAGACTCAAACTGAACCAGGCATGTTTGGTTTTGCCCCCTGAACAGACCCCCCACACCCAGTTTGTCTCAAATATTAGTTGGTTCAGGGGTTCTACAGTTTTATATATATATATATTAGGCATGTGCCCGAAATGTTTCGGAGGCCATTGTAAAGGCCTCCAAAACATTTCGGATTTGGGGCCGTTTTGGCATTTCAGCGCCGGCAGGGGTAGCGCTTTAAGGGCGGGGGAGGGTGTACTCACCCCTCCCGCCGCATTTCTCCCGCCAGTGCGCTGTCGGTTTTAAGCCCCTTGGGGCAGCAGCATTCCTCCCTGCCGCCCCATTTCTGCCATCGGCCGGAAGTGGCGAGTGCGCGTGCTCGTGCGCCCGTTGTGTGCGCACGTGCACAGCAGAGGGGCACGCGCGCACACACAACGGGCGCACGTGCACTCGCCACTTCTGGCCACTTCCGGTCGATGGCAGAAATGGGGCGGCAGGGAGGAACGCTGCCACCCCGAGGGGCTTAAAACCGACAGCACGCCGGCGGGGGAAATGCGGCGGGAGGGGTGAGTACACCCTCCCCCGCCCTTAAAGTGCTACCGCCGCCGGCGCCGAAGATCTCTGTGCACATCCCTAATATATATATACACACACACACACACATATTAATTAAACAAGTCACTGCTTCCGGGGGGTGCTGCCACAGCAGCGGAAGAGTCTCTGTTGTTTCCCCCTCCCACATTGGCCTCCCCATGGCCATTCCGGCACCTTCTGATGTGGCAGAAGCCATTCTGGAGGCTATGGCATATGTATTTTATTTTATTTATTCATCAAATTTGTACACCGCCCCAAACTTTCATCTTTGGGTGCCCTGGTCATTTGCCCTGGCCATTTGCCTTGCCACTGTAGAAACCCCAAACTGGTCCCAAGCCAGCCCCAAAGCCCGCATGGGGTTTTTTTTGACTAAACCTTGAGCTGAACTGTGCCCAGTCCGTCATGAGGGCAAGCCCTTGAGCTAGACCAGTTCGATGGAGAACCGGCTCAAGGTCGAGCCAGTATGCACATCCCTATTTTGTACATCTGCCGATCACTGAAAGTTTAAAAAAACATGGTGAGAAATCTGTCATCATTTCTCTTGTGTGTATGTGTGACTGTATCATTTCCTTAAAGGTTATATCCTATTAAATTCATGTTGTACCATAATACCAGTGTGGAAGTATTTTGCAGTGTGCTGGTCAGAGTGTTAGACTTGGACTGAGAATACAAGGGTATAAATTGATGTTTATCAACAGAGTTCCCAGGGTGCTCTTCGTCACCCCCTCCCCAGTCATCTACATCACAGGGTTATATTGTGAGAATAAAGTGGGGGGTGCAGGAAATCTAAATGTGCTGCCCTGAAGTCCTTGAAGTAAAGACAGAATAAAAATGTATTAATTAATCATAGACTGACACATACTGCCAGTTAGGCTACCTACTAAATAATGGTAGTCCTAAATTAGTAGTAGTCTAATAAGTTATTATTAATAGTTTGTAATACTACAACTAATGGTAGTATTACAGTAGAAATGAGGTGAAGTAATCTGCTACTGGATCATTCTGAAAACAAGTGAACAGGCAATCATACTGTCTATGGCCACTGAACAAGTCTTGAAAATTACTAGAGAATCACAGATCAGCTATTAATTTAATTTATTGGAATTCTTTTCAAGTTCCATATATTTGATCACTTGAATAGCCTGACTGAAGTTCAAAGAACTATTTTGATGACAAAATATAAATATAGAAGTGTGTATAGCAGGATCAAATTCTGAAATGCAATGAAAAATGAATATGTGAGTTCAGTGTGTTTTTGTGAATAACTCATCAAACAACCACTAAGGCACATGGACTGACAACTACTGATTCTTCATTGAATGCTACAGTAGCTATACCCATAAAAACTAATCAGATTTGCCATCTAAGAAATCCCTATTTAAATAAAAGTGATGGGGCTTTTTAAAAAGAAAAAAAAATGAAGCCTCATGGAAATGAAAATTACTTAGAAGGCTAACACACCCTAATGAAAGGAACAGGATTCCATAACTATCAGTCCCAGGAGAGATGTTAATTATCAAGCCCCATTCATTTTCAGGGGAATAAATTGCAGCAGTCCCTTCCATTCTAATGCGAAGGGCCACCTGTCAAATTCTTCTGCACAGAGGCTAGAGTTGAGCTATGAACCAGGAAGTTCATGGCAGCAGCAGTTTGAGGCGGGCTGCTGATCGAAGCCCCACCCTCTGCATAAGACAGGTGCTAATGCTACCTCTCCCCTGTCTCTGCCCTGTCATGACTCACTGCACCCAGACTGGGAGAGCAATGCTGAGCACTGCCTCTCCTCTGAAAGAACTCATTAGATGTTGGTTTCTAGGCAATCAACAATTCCTTAGCCTCAGCCAAATTTTAAGCAAATTGCAAAGATCTGCAATTTGCTTAAAATAATGCTGTTGCTCTACCTTATATGGTTATTTTAAATATTATTGACTGACGTCATGACTAACTAAGCATCATTGCAACAGAAGAAGCAGTAGTGCAGCTTCAGTTTGTCTGAAGAGTTGCAGACTGTGCTGGAGTGCACAGGTGGGGGAATTTCAAGAATCTTATGTTCCCCCAGAATCCCAATGTATCTCCCAAAAATATGTCCCTGAGTTTAATATGACCCTCAGAGACATATTTTTGGGTAGCACAGAGTGTTATGGAAAATTGTGTCCCCCCACTACATGAACAGTGGAGCTGAATTTGTTGCATTTTTCAGAAGCACAGATGGGTCCCCTGTTGCACTAGTGCTTAGCTCATCAGGATGTCATCCACTATCATGGTGTATGTGAAATACTTTGAAATCTCAAATACAGAGTTTATAAAGAATTACTATTTTTCACCTCAACTGGGAGTTCACTATTTATCAAAATCTACCACCACCATTTTAAAATTATGCCCAGCTCTCTTACTGACATCATATCCACACATCATGGGATACTGTGTTTCACTTGCATATATTTAAGGAAGTCGTCCCAGTTTAAGCAAATGCAAGGGTGTTTGTTTTTTTAAAAACACAATTCATGAAAAAACCTAAGTGTGTATTTATCTATTTATTTTGTTCCAGGCCCAAAAGGTTTAGGCTAGGTTGCAGTACTTTAACACTGGATAACTGCAATTGGAAGGTACCTTGAGGAATGAGGTATTGTTGGCTAGAGGGAGCAGTTTCAATGGAAGCTAAGCATAACATGGCCATTTCAAATTAATTTTCTTGGAGAGTTATGATTTAATGGGACCCAAGATTTGAATCAAAACTCGAGGGAATGCTGTTGAGATTATCAAAACAGTTTAACGTGAATCACCGCAAACTGATATTGACAACTGTTATGCGGCTCTGGTGAAATGATTTTACTGCTGACTTTAGTCTTCTTGAATTATCATTTTGGGAAAGATTAACCTAATCTGTTTCAGACACATATAAATAACCCTGTCACTATTCTTCATAAAAATCTTTAGAAATGGCTCTATCCAAATAGATATGATAATCAGTTAAAGAAGCACAAATAGAACTTGAGACAAAATGTTGCATACCTGACCCTAATGCCCACATATCATGGTTACAGATTCAGCCTGGCCAATTCCCTCTGCTTCCTCTTCCTAGTTCCCACCCACCCAACCATCAACATTTCAGGATTCCTGAAATCACTGGGCATGCTCAGTCCTAATTGGGCTATTTTGGGGGATGGGGGAGGATTTATTTGCTGTTTTAATTTAGGGACTGTTTTTTAATTTAGGGACCCATATACCTTTGCATACCTAGGAAGCCCCCTGAGTATGTAAAAACCACTTCTTTCATTTCAGGTGGCCCTGTTTTGCTGCCAACTGATAGGCATTGAACCACTTACGTTTGCTATTAGTATATGTGATACTTTGCTTGACGGAATGAGCTCAGTATTAATTATGTCAAATATATTGAGCACATCAGACTGTAGAATTTGGGTACCATTATGGAAACACTGGCGGACATGCTAGTCAAGGATATGTCAGCCCAGTAATGTTACATGTGTACAAGTTGTGCAATCACAAAAATGGCAAAAAGCATGTTACACCAGAATAAGCGCACTATTTCCAATGGACGTGTTCTTATGGAACACTATTTGTGCACTTTGTGCAATTTTGCAATTTGCACAACCTGTGTACACACAATGTAACTGGTTTGGCATATCCTTGCACAGGATGTCAGCCACCATCTTTACAATGACTATGTGCTCCAACACTCTACTGTAGAAAATGTAACTACAGTATTTAGTAATCAAATACTGGGTTTTTTAGGTGTGTTAGGGCATAAACAGTAGCAACCAGTGAGGATGGTGGTGAGGATGGTAGGATATAACCTACCCACTTAATTCACCTGAACTTAGCCACTGCCAGCACCCAGAATCCTTAGGGAACTGGTGGCAGCCAACCCAGCATGCCTCTGGGAGGATGCCCCACCCCTGCACAAGTTGCCAATGGGTAAATAGATGAGTTGCTTATATTTATTCGTAGTTATATGTGGTAATATCTAAAGAGGAATTCACAGGTCCAAGATGCAGAAACATTTTGTGTGTGCTAGTTTCTCTTTTGAATGTACAATTCCCATAATACTTTCCCCACAATAGTACTCAGACCAATGAAAACACAAAGCTTAATTGGAGGAAAGGGCCACAATTTTATTCAATTAATGTCCAATGAAATAACAGAAAAGGGATTGGCTCCATCAGGGGCATAGCAAGGCTGGAGTGGGCCCTGGGACAAAAAGTGATGGGCCCTTGCCCTCAGACTAAGTGTGAGGGGGAGAGCAGAGAGCAAGCTGCCACCCAGCTGGTAGCCCCCTTTCCTCAAGGGTCCAGGGACATTGTTCCCCCACCTTGTTCAATTGTTGCTATGCTCCTGCTTTCTACCCTCCTGTGTTATGGAGAATTAATGACTTACCACCCAAGTTCCATACTTATATCACATCACCTCAGGCAGCACACGTCAGCTCAGAACAGCATTATGGTCCTATGGCAATTGCTGCTCCCCTTTGCTGACCCAAAAAGTCAAGATATCTTCAGGAGGCATTATTCCTTCCTCAAGCCATGCAGCCATTAAGGTTGGCAATGCCAGCAGCATACAGAAAACCCCCAGCCAGCACTCTTCTAGCTGTCAAGCCATGGGCTCCTTCTTATGTCCAATACGCTCACCAATAATGTTCTCACCAGTCTACTCCTTTAAATTCCCAATCCTGCACTGCAGCTGCAGTTGTGACCAAGGAAGGAGTAGTGTGGAGTAGGCAAAAAAATCTCCATCAACAGACATGTTGATGGAGGCCAAGATGTTCCTACATGGCCCTCTAAAGGGTGACAAGCCAAAACCCATACTATGCTCCAGGGTGGCTGGGAAGGGTTGCCTCTCACACTGAATAAGGATTTTGGCTGGCTAAAGCAATGGCTCAACAAATTCCACCCATCTAGATCCTGAGCCAATCAATTCATTCCAAATGGCTCATGCTTCATTAAGAAGCAAGGCTGGGTCATACAAACCATAGCTGTGGCCAGGACATGCCTCAGCCATCATCTACATTTTCAGATGTGTGAGAAATGTTGTTTTGAAGTTAATGAGGCCTAATTGCCATTACTTGTATTGAGATGCAACTCATAATGCATTTATATAATGAACCCAACTTAAATGTCAAAAATACAACAATTAAGCCAAATTGTTATACGTATTTGACCAGGGAGAGCTGGCCTGCCAATTGGGAGGAGTGGGATCCCAATTGGTAGAGCAGCTCCCCGCAAAAAACCTGGAGAGCTGGTCTACCAATTAGGATCAGTGGGTAGAATCACTGAATCACCACCGATTCTACCAGAATTGATTTGTTGGAGAATCGAATTGCACATCCCTAGAAATATATGAAGGTGTGTAAAACAAGGAATGTTCAGTTCAGGAGGGACGGGGAGAATGATAAATGATTATCAAGCCTTATGAGGGATTGGTACAGCAACAGAGATCTGATTTTATTTGTAACATTGTATCATAACAAATTCACAACCCTACAACCAAGAAGAGATAAACAAACCTTCAAACAACAACCCTAAACAATGTTATTCTATTTTTGTTTGTTGAAATGATCTGTTCTGAGTAAATTGTGTAAAATCCTCCTCACACTTGTAAAGCTATGTTAACCAGCATGAAGGGGAATTAGTGGTTTACTGGGACTTTATATTGAGGTCGTTCTCATGACCAGCTCTACCTCTGCTAATAGTGAGGTAGAAGGGTGGGAGTGCACCCTTCTACCCCACTTCCCAGTTCTGTGAATGCTTGGGCTGCCTGCAGCATAAGCATTCACAGAGCTGGGCAGCAAGAACACCCAGCAGCACAATATGTGTGGTGGCATAAATGACTTTCGCACTTGCTGAAAGTCATGCAAATGGCTTCCGCGCATGTGTGGAGGCTGGAACTGGGCTGCCCGCTGCCCACAGTGTGGAGAGAAAGTGCTGGCAGTGCCAAGTGGGGCTGCCAGTGGGGAGCCACCACAACAGCCACCACTGCGAGAGCCAGTAAGGTGCCACTTCGCTCGCCCCCCCCAAACCCATGTTTAGTTAGGCAATCCTCCTTTGCTTGTAATAGGGATGTGCACAAAACCGGCTTGGCCTGTTTGGTTTGAATTTGAACCAGCTTTGAACCAGGGTGGGTAGGTCTGGTTTTGCTCAAACCCCCACTCCAGTTTAGTTTGAATTCAAACCCAGTTCAAACTGGTTCTAAAAAGTCCCACGTAGGGTATAATGGGGACTCGAACCAGCCCATTACTCCCTATGTAGAGCACCTAGGGTCACAAAAAGGGGTGAGTGGTAGGCAAGCAGGGAGTGAGTGGTAGGCAATTGGATACTTCTGTGATATTTAATGAATTTTTGAATATTTTTCCAATTTTTGCATTCTTCCCATAGGAAATAATGGGGATTTGAGGCAGCCTCATTTCCCCCTTTGGGGGTCTGGGGGCATGGTAGGTTGTACCACAACTCTCCCCAGGCAGCCCCAAGCAGGTGGGGTTCATGTTTCCCCCCCCCTAGAATTTTTTCAGTTACTGTCCTTTTAACAAGTCTATCTCTATCAGAGTAGCTTCTCTGGTGTGTGTGTGTGTGTGTGTGGTGTGTGTGTGTGTGTGTGTGTGTGTGTGTGTGTGTGTGTGTGTGTGTGTGGAGAGAGAGAGAGAGAGAGAGAGAGAGAGAGAGAGAGAGAGAGAGAGAGATAGATATCTTGATAGGGATTCATTGAGATAATTAATAAACAGCAAGTCCAAACACAAATTGGATTCTTGGTGGCTGTATGAGTTCTCTCAACGAATCCCTATCAAGATTAGCTACCCTAATAGCGACAGACTTGTTAAAAGGACAGTAACTGAAAACATTCCTGGGGGAGGATAATTAACCTCACTGGCTTGGGGCTGCCTGGGGGGAGTTGTGGAACAATCCCTCAGACCCATTTTGGGGTGCCTCAAATCTCACTTTGGTGTGCTGGGCCACCTCAAATCCCTATTATTCCCAATGGGAGGAATGCAAAATTTGGAAAAATCTAAAATCACAGAAGTGTCCGATTGCTTTGGGGTTCGGTGGGTGATTGGCACCCCTGGGTGCCCATCACCCACCCCAGTTTTGTGCCTCTAGCAGGCCGCCACACCAACACACAGTGATACAACTAAGAAGACAACCAACTGGAAACCAAAAAACCACCACAGAAACAGACCTGCTGCTGTGCCCACACAACTGCAAAGCCAAGGGGACCAAAACAAAACAAACAACAGCACACAAACTACACAACAACAGCCACAAACTAACAAGACCTAACTAGATGGCGCAAGGTAGTAAAACCAACCTGGCATGCAAACTGCAAAGAAAGAGGGGCAAGGCAAAAACACACCAACACACTGAAGGAGAAGTTAAAGTAACACACACCTGGTTCTTCTGCTCTTCTCTTCGTGTGCAATGCATGCGTTTTGCCTGTGGGGAAAGAAATGCCTCAGATTGTCTGGTCCACCACATCTTTGCTGGAGGCCACACAGGGCCCCAGGCACATGGTAGCACCAGTGGTGTGCATGCATCTTTGCATTTGGTGTGTGTGTGTGTGCTGCTAGCTAGAAGAGCAGAAAAGGAAGGCTCTTAAAAAATTAAATGGATAGGAAAGTCCGGCTCAGAGGCAGGTCCATGGAGGCCACACATGACTTGGTGTGGTGGGAGAGCACTTACTCATTATGACCGGTGCATGTGTGTCTGGTGTGTGTGTGTGCACATGCATGTCAGCAGAATCAAACGAAAGGGAAGAGTGGGGCATACTTAATAAAAACAATTCACAAATACATATATACACAAAGTATATATACAAATCTATCTATACCTTAAAACCTATCTGTTTGGCCTGGCCTTCCAGGGTTTTTAATTAGTTTTAATTTTTTTAATATTGTAACCTGGTTTTCAGGGTTGTAATTGTTCTGATTGTTTAATTGTTTTTTATGATGTTTTAATTGTTAATTGATGTTTACATTTGTTATTGGTTTTAACGGTTTCTGTTTTAATTGTAAACCGCCCTGAGCCATTTTGGAAGGGCAGTATAAACATCGAATAATATAATATAATATAATATAATATAATATAATATAAAGCAGCTATACAGTAATATTTACACCAACAACTATCTATCGACACAAACCAGACCAAAAACACTATCTACAGAAAGGAAAGGGGGAAAACCTCTGCTACTGACAACATACACCACTACCACTCCCCCCCACACATACAACAGAAGAAACCTACACACACACACATGCACACACAACACTTCTATCTACACAAGCATATATTTACACACATTGAAATATTTACAAATATACATTTTGGCAGTCCCACTGCCCTCTCCCCGCAAGTCAACTATGTACAACAACAAGCAAAACAACACACATCAAAATATTTACACATCATCTACACAGTACCACACTGGCACAAACCGCCTAGTGCCTGTGTGTGTGCCCACAGCCCCCCGAGTGCTGTGGTGTGATCAGGTGGAACCAGGGGCTAGTTCAGCATTGCATTACACCAGTGGGGGTGTATATCCAGTTGCCAAGTCACAACACTAGCAGGCACGCTGTGACGTGGCAGGGCTGAAGGAGGAAGGGTAGGGATGAGCAGAAGCTGCTGCCAGGCAAGTGTCAACCATGAGCCAATCACTGTGGCAGCAACAGCACTTACCATGTGCCATGGAACTGTGCCATGTTCCCTGGATGCCTTCACCTCCTTGAGGCCAAGGGCATTCCTGACAATGAGGTGGAGTGTGTGTGCCATGCAGCGGATGTTCACACACTTCAACACTGACTCAACCACTGCTGTGACATTGGAGCCATTGTCTGTCACAATGAAGACCCAGGAGAGGTGTGGCAACCCACCTATCCACTCCTCAGTTTGGCAGCCTAGTATGGCTGCCACTACCTCCTTGGTGTGCTTGACGTCCAAGGTCTCCACATGCAAGATGGCCCACCTGTGCTAAAATGTGGTGTGGGACACGCTGGAACCAGAGGCAGCACCAGAGGTCTCCTCTCTCTCCGGACCCCACGAGTGGGCAGTAAGGATCAGGAAAGCAGCGTGCATCCCACTCACACTGTTCCACAGATCAGGGATGAAATGCACACTGCTTCCAGCCGGTGCTGCACGCAGCATGGCTGACATGAGCTCCCTGTACTGCCTGTACAGGGAGGGGACCATGTTCCAGCTGAACATGGTCCTTGAAGTGATGGCACTAGCAGATGGAGTATCCGGTGGAAGCCAGACTTCTCGATGGCCTGAAAAGGCTGGTCGTCAGTGGCCATAATCTCCCCTCTGATGCGGGTGAGGAGACATAGATCCACATGACCAGGGCGCTTCTTGTCCGACTGGGTCCATAGAAGCTGGCGCACTGCCCTTGTCAGTGCTAGTTGCAGGCACACGAGGCATACTAGCACTGCCAGCGGAGATCGAGGTGATGCAGGCTGGCACAGTGTGGGCAGGCAGGCACAGCTGAGGTGAGGGTAGGGCAGAATGAAAAGCTTTTAAGCTATTTCACCCACCCCAAAAACGAATTAAAAGTAAAAACACTGATAAAATAAATAAAAAGGCTGGTGGGGAAAAGGCTGTGGGAATGGGGATGGGGAAGTTGGGGGAAAGGGAAGGAAATGGGAGGACAGAGGTACCTGACTCCGGAGCAGGCGCTGTGCTAAGCACAGCAAGTAAAGGATTAACAAAGAAAAGCACCTGCTCCAGAGAAAACAAGGGAAATCCCCACCCAAGAACCCAGAATAAAATAAAAACAATTGACAGTGGCTGCTGAGATGAGGAGGACTCTCTCTCTCTCTCAACTCAGCCAACAGATTTAAAAGCAAAAAAAGATGGGGGAAAGTTGGGACTGGGTTAGGGAAATGGGCCAGAGAGAGGCCTCAGGCCAAAGGGCTTGGGCCCCCCTGGGCAAGAGGAGAGGGGAATGAGAGACAGAGAAAGACACTCACTCACTCACTTACTCAGGGGGAAAAATAAAAGCAGCAGAACAAACACACAGCAACAGACACACACCAGGGGGGAAATGGTTTAAAGCAGGGGAGAGAAGGGGGGGCAGAGAGAAACAGGCAGAAGGGAATAAGGGATTGGGCACAAAAATACAGCCAGGTTTGCCAAACAGACTCTCACCACACCAGTAGCACCAGCACCAGCAGGCCAGAAGGAAGCCAAGCAGCAACTACAGCCAGAGTGATATTGCTAGGCCAGAGGCTTGGCTTAAATAGGATTTGAAACTCCCTCCTTAGGTAGCCCCCACTTTGCCCTCACTCCTGGCCAACAGGGTGCTAGTTCTAAAGGACTGGCACAGTGCAGAGTCTACCAGACAGCCAGACTCATCTGGCCAATCCGGGAAGCAACAGCTCAGCCAATAAAATCAAGCAACACAAGTCATACAAAATGGAGGACAACATCTAAAATGACCTCTAGAACCTTCGAACCAGCTCAAATAGACTCGAACCAAACCTGGCTCGATTGGTTTGAACTCAGACCGGCATTGCCAATGCAATGCCATGTTTGGTCTGAGTTCAAACCTTCGAACCAAACCAGTTAGAATTTGAACCAGCTAGAATTCAAACTGGTTTGCACATCCCTAGCTTGTAATGGGGAATCTTTACCAGATTCCTATTTACAAGCAGGGAAATCAAACCAGTCAAACTAGGCCAAATTGCTTTGATCCAAACTGGGCCCGGTTCGGTTCAGGTCGAACTTGGACCAGCTGCCTCTTTTGGGGGGACAGTCCAGTTTCAGCTTGAACCGGTTGAACTGGGCCAGTTTGAATCAAACCACATTAGATTCAAACAGTGGAAACCAAAAGATTTTCCATACTTACTATTTGCCATTATATGTTATGCTGCCCAAAGAAAATCCATTGTCTGTATCTTAATTCAACTCTTCCACTCTAATTAATGGGACTTTGTTTTGACTGGATCATGTTCAATGTATTTTTTGGAAAAAAATCTAAATGAAAAATAACCAGTTTGTCACAAAATTTACATATTGTGACAAATGAAAGGTTTTAAATATTAACAATTCTTTTATCCACATGGGTTCATTATTGTCTACTGATTGCACAGAAGCACATGGCAGATTCAAATAAAGCAACTGCAATTCTTTTCTTTCCAAGCTGCTGCCAGATCTTAGAAGTGGCAGCCCAGCAAGATATCTAACTAATGCATGTTCCACTCCATAATTCTGGTTTCTCTGAATCATAATGGGCATGTATACTTATGTCTATGTCTAAATTAAAGAAATCGTACCTTATTTATTTATTTTGCAGATCAATCTGAAGAAACAAGTTAGACGGCAAATGTCTTTATTTGAAATTAGCATGTTTAGGCTAAATTTATTTTAACAAATTTGCAATGTGCTTTGCTCTTTGATCTCTTCATTTGAAACACTGCCTGTTGTTCCATTATTCCACCATCCATTTACAGATAACAATACATCAGAACTTTTTTTCCCTTGCTGCAGAAACAATGCCCTTTAGTTGAGAAAGGACGTTGTTTTGACAGATAAAGTAGGCATTTGATAAATTGAAACTGGTTCTGAATTATTTTGAGGGGAATGCGTGCTACATCTGTCTGCTGATTCTTCCAGTGAAGCAGTGCTTAACTTTCTTGTCTGTTTGTGATTTATAGAGCTGCAAGAAAGGTTAGGAAAATTTCATGCCTCTTCTCTTATAATTTGTAAGTGAATCAAAAAGCATTTGTTACTGTTTAGGATGCTCAAAAAGACAAAACTGGATATCAAATGTTTATTCAAAACAAAGCAGACAGTGACAAACCAACCCCTCCTAGGAAAATATCAAGAATTGATTTGTTCCCTTTTTTGATGTATAAATCTTAAGACAGTGGATAAAACAAATTTCAGTAAAGTTCTGAATGTGTTTTTTGAGGTTAGTCTGGGGGAAAAGGAACTCACAAATACATTTGAAAATGTCAACTTCAGTTCAGTATATTAATAAGCAGTATAAAAAAAATCACATATACTTTATGATGATGCATTTGATCACATAGTCTTTTATTCCTCATGTTTCTCTGTTCATTATGTAGTACTACTACTACTATTTATATAGCTTTTTTCAACAAAAGTTCTCAAAGCAGTTTACATGGAAACAATAAATAAATGAGATGGTCCCTTGTCCCCAAAGGGCTTGAAATCTAAAAGAAATATAAGGTAGACATCACTGGAGGGATGCTGTGCTGGGGTTGTATAGCGCCCGTTGCTCTCCTCTTGCTTGTAAATATAAGAGAATCACCATTTTAAAAATGTCTCTTTTCTCAGTTAGTACTAACTTTATAAATTCCTGAAGTGTTACAGCTGTGTACTCTACCTACTTACCTTACCATACCAAACCACACTACACCAATATAAAGCCACTATTGTCTGTTCAGGTTGTTTCCACACACAGCCACTACTAGGACTGTGCCACTACTAGGGCTGTGCATGGACAAAATTATCAGATCTGATGCAAGCGATTATTGAATCATGCATTCCTAACTGTACTGGCCTGACTCAAATAATGTGATTCATCATTATTGGGATGATGCATCATCAATAGATAGGGGATATAATGGCCCATAGGAAATAATGGGAATTCATCAAAATAAATTGGATCAGAATTGGAAACAACTTTCAGGCATGCTAGTTCTCTCTTCGAATTGGTGTTTGGCTCTTTTAAAGTCTTGATTTCAAGCAGAAGTGACAGGATTTCGGTGAAGCAGACAAATCTTCCCTGCCCCCTTTTCACACTTTTGCTTTGACTATATATACATACATTCAGATCAGATCAACAATATTCAGATAAGGCTTCTTTTTTATAGTTGCTTCCCTCATAAACATGAAGTAGTCTTAACTTGGTTTAACTAAGAGTTTATCCAGAAACAACTAAATTTCCCCCCTTCTGCTCTCTATAGGATTCCCACTGGGACAAACATCTAAAATCACAAAGCATAAAAGACTAGATAGAATACACCTCCCTAGGCAATCAGTACCTTCCCAATGCTCCTCTAAAGGGCCACTCGCAGAAGGGTGGAGTTTTGGCTCAGACACCTTGTAATATACAATTCTACTCCCCTTCCCCCCAAGCACTGTGTGATTGGAACGCAGATTAACCAATTGAAGCATGCTTGGAGCAGCTGCAAGCTTGAGTCTCTGAAGCAGAAATGTCAATCACATCACTTCATTCTTCTTCCCTCCACTTTCTCCATATATCACACATCAGCAGATGCAGCCTGATATGATACAGGAAATACTGTATCAGGCAGTAGGGATGTGCATCGACTGGTTTGACCCCAAACAGGTCCATCCCAAAATGGGCCAGTACAAGCAGTTCAGTTGCGAACCACTTCAAACTAGTTCGAGCCAATTTGGCAACCTGACCAGCCCAGCCGGTGGGTTTGCCCAAATTAGTTCAGGGACCCACAGTTTGGTCTGAATTTGGTTCTGATTCAGACCGAACTGTGGCAATTGGTCTGTGCACACCTGTGCATGCCCCAGAAAAAAAAGCATGTAAACCGTCATCCAATCATCAGATGGTGTCTGATATAGCCTGATATGATATGGAAAATATTGTATGGGGCAGAAGGGGTGTGCATGGATGGGTTTGACTGTGAATTGGTCCGGCATGAACCAAGCTAGTTCAAGCGGTTTGATCATGAACCACTTTGAACAGGTTCAAACTGGTTCAGCAACCCGAATGGCCCAGCTGAACTGGTTCAGGAACCCACGGTTCAGTCTGGATTTGGTTCGGATTCAGACTGAACTGCGGCAACCCTGTGCAACAGTCTGTGCAACCCCATTAGGTAGAGCTAATAGTTATTTCACATCAAAAACAATACAATGCAAAATGCTGCCAATAGAGGCTGTATAGAATTAGATCTGATTGTTCTTTCTATTCGCTGCACAACCTTAGCCACTACTAGACACAAATGATTTGCAATGGGCAACCCAATAACCTGTGCTCAATGCCAAGGGTGTGCAAAATTGATCCTCCAATTTATTGTGGCTGGGGAAGATGGGCGCTGTAGTTCAACAGCAGTTTAAAGGCCAGGATTGCCTACTGTGCTATTATCTGCCTGCTCCGAAGCCCTGCATCTCACAGCCTCTTGTGGCAGCTTGTTACATTACAAGCAGACTCCTAGGCTTCTGAAACTCTGGGCAAGCCCTGCCTTATGACATCACTCATTGGCAAGCAAGTGTACAAGACTTCCTGGCTGAGGCAGGCCTTGACTCAGCATCAAGGTCTGTGTGGGTGTGGTGTCTTGCTCCTAATTACTCCTTAGTTTGGCAGTTGATGTGTTCCTGGCGGCTGCATGTCCCTGATGACTTCTGCTTCACCTCTGGGATGTTACTGTCTTTTGACTTCTGTCTTGACCCTCCTAGCTCTCTAGTGTCTAGTTCCTGCCTCCTCCTGTCTCAGCTTTGGACCTCTGCATACAGCGCAGCTGCCTGATACTCTAAATGCTGACAAAACACTGTGTCTGACCGCCAAAGCAGCAATATGAGAGGCAGCAGCGCTGCTTCATCATACAGAGAGGCTCCTCTTAACTCATCCAGAGTATTTCTAAGCAGCAGAGTGCACGGGGAAAGGGGGGCAGTGATTTTCAATGCTCTCCCTTGCCTCCATAAGTGCTCTTTGACTTCTAAAAATATGCTTCAAGGACATATTCCTAGAAGCCAAAGTTCACTTATGGAGGCAGAGGGAGCAGAGGCGTAACTATAGGGGGGGGCAGGGGGGGCACGTGCCCCGGGCGCCATCTTTTCTGGTCACATGGGGGGCACCACCATGACCAATTTTTTTTTAAAAAAAAATTTAAATTTTTTGTTAATACAAATGTTTCCTGCTCAGTGCAGCAGCGCTGCAGCAGTCAAGGGAGTGCGTCAGTGCCCCCTTCCCCACGAGCGGTCCCTTCCGTGCCGCCTGCGCCCCCCCCCCCATTGCTTTGCTGGCACCTGGCAGCCAGTCAGTGGCCTGGCTTGGCGGCGGCGGTGGGCACTTGTGAGGAAAAACCTAAGTATAATGTAGTATGTTGGGAGGGGACGGGGGGCACAGTGGGGGGGCGCCATTTCAGTGCTTGCCCCGGGCGCCATTTTCCCTAGTTACGCCTCTGAGAGGGAGAGCAGCACCCCCAGATTGCTGTTCTGATATCAGCTCATGTTTTGTAATACTATTGAACTGGTGCAGTGCTCAAAATTGCTTTCTACAGTCAACTCCTATGGCTTTCTGAGCCAGCAAGTAACAATGTTTTAAAGCTTTTTTAAAACAACCATTTACGCTATATTTGATTTGTCAGCTGCAGAATAATATTTCTCATGCAAAATGTTACTCTCAGACATGACAAAAGCACTTGGGATGTTTAGCTGCTCAAGAGAAAATCATTCTAAATTGCCTCCGTCTGAAACTGATAGCGCAGCTACAATCAAGGTGCTAAATTACTTATCCTGATCAAACCTTTCAGTCGTTATCTCATAGCTCAGATTTTTTAAAACAATGAAAGTGGAAGGTATCAGCTAAAAGAATATCTTTTTGCCATTTCTCTATCTTTATTTAAGGTGTGTGTGTATATGTGTATACACACACACACACACACACACACACACACACATAATTGTTGTGCTAAGGTAACAGGGTTTTGACTATATATACACCAAATATCTCTGAATACAACAGATTAGTGCCATCTCTTTTAGTTCATTCAGACATACAAGACATACCTTTGTGCTTGACAAAATGTGAGCAAAGATATTGTTCAACTCAGAAATGGAATCTTACTGTGAAAGCACAGTGATTGTTTTAAATGGAAAGCTTTGTCAAACTCTGTCACTGTTAGACAAAAAGGGTGGAAAACCACTGATTTGGCACTCTCTGGAGTTTTATTGTGTTTTTGTTGTACCTATTTTATGAGGGGGTTTCCTTACCAAGGGCAGATGGGGCATTGCCTTCTCACCATCCAAGTGTCCTTCACTCTCACCCACCCACTACCCATGTTTTTGGAAACGGAACTTGCAATTTTTTCTATTGTGCCACAGGAGACCAGTTCCTCTGGCCCCTCCCCACCGTGCTCAGTACCTCGCCAGTAAAACAAAACAAAACAAAACTTTACTTTCCACCCACCCACCCGCCAACTTAGGGTTGCTTCAGGCAGGGCATCCTGTTGCAACACTCTACTCTTCCACAAAGGCTCAGTCTCTAATGGGCCAACTATGTGACCAAAAGCCCGTTAGGATCTAATGCCCACTGCCAGTCCTGTTTTAGAAGAGCAGCTGTGCTGTCTAATGGTGCCTTGAGAGAACAAAAGGCTGTAACCTTATGCAGTGGGAATAATCCCAGTGGAAATAATAGGAGTTACTCTTGTGTAAACATGCATAGGACTTGAATTCCTTTCACACAGGTGTGTGTGTGTGTGTGTGTGTGTGTGTGTGTGAGAGAGAGAGAGAGAGAGAGAGAGAGAGAGAGAGAAGCCGTATTCTCATGGGAAATCATTGACTTTTCTCCCCCACCCCATGCACTTGCTGTGCAGGTTGTGGAACTGGATGTGTGGGCTTCCTTCTGGCATGAAGGAGAGTCCTGGCAGCCAATCACTGCTGGAGTGAGGGAAGAGCTTCCTCCCTCAACTCTGGATACTCTGGTTACAGCTCGCTGAACCAAGATTTCTGCACTGGTTCGGCACCATCGGGAAGGGAGCAGTGAGCAAAATCTTCTTTAAAAGAGGTCCTTATCTGCTCTCCGTTGCCCCATGCAGCTTTTCCTGCTTTAGCGACACTCATCCCAAGAACCCACAAACAGCACCAGCATGCATATGGCATCCACACATGTGTAGGCGCCATTTGCATGGTCAGCATAGTGTTGCTGACCAAGCAATTAGCACCTGCACATTCGCAAATGCCATGTGCATGCCAGTAACACATGTAGGTTCTTGGGAATTAATGCTGCCGAATGCAAACTTCAGATAAGAGCAGCAGAACTCACTACAACCTGAGGGTTGAAATTGGAGTTTAGGAAGGGAAACCTTGGGTCTTTTTTCTGACGGAATCATGGCTGCACGCATTCAGACGTACAAGAAACTCAACCTCAGGCTCTTTCACCTCCAGTTTCCTGTTACACCCAAATGCAGTGAGAGAGATTCAGAGAAAGAGAGAGAGAGAGAGAGAGAGAGAGAGAGAGAGAGAGAGAGAGAGAGCCTTTGCCTTTATAATTCCTGAAAAATACTACCTACCCTTTGCTGCCCCCTCTACTAACTGAGTTTCCAACCAGCTGAAAAATCCATTTGAGCATGTATGGTGTAGCATTCATTCATTCATTCATTCATTCATAACATATTTGTACGACGCCCAAAACCCGTGTCTCTGGGAGGTGGTACATCTAGGCTCATCTAAGAAAAAAGATGTATTCATCAAAAGTTATTTCACAGGCATTCTTAACTAGCGCTAATAAAATCAACTGACCATCACTGAACATTAGCAACATCCTGCAATTCACATTATAGTTTCTGTTTCATGGCCAAATATTGCATTGGTTTGTCTGTCTTATCCCTGCTTTGTGAATGCTAGGGATGTGTGAATCAATTTGGCTACAAAATTATTTGTACCTGAATCTGGCTGATTTGGGTGATTTGTAGACAGAACAAATCACCCCTGTGGTCAATTGCCCAGTTTGGGGTACAAAACATATCACCCCATATTCAGACCTGGACAATTCAGAGATTTGGGCCTCAGTTTTGTGGCCAAAGTGGGCTGGGTGGTAGAGCCCAATGGGTGGAAGCTACCACCCAAATTTCAAAGAAATTGGGCAAAGGGGTGATTTTTTAAATAAAAAATTGAATTTGGCACATCTTTAAGCTATTTCCCATAGGGAATAATGGGGATTTCAGCAGCCTTATAGCTCCACATGGGCTGCACAAGGGTGGCGCAGGGTGGTTTGTTGTGGGTGGTAGTGCCCGATGGGTGCAAGGAAGCTACCACCCAGATTTCAAAGGAACTGGGCAAAGGATTTTTTTTTAAATTGAACTTGGCAGGTCTTTGTGGCAGATTCAGGGCAAAAAAGGGGGTTGGGGGGGGAGAAGAGTGGGTCAGGTGGTAGTGCCCCAATGGGTGCCTGCTACCACCCAGATTTCAAATAAACTGGTGAAAGGGGTGATATTAATTTTTTCCTGAAGTTCACGAGTCTTTAAGCTTCCCCCCCATAGGGAATAATGGGGAATTTCAGCAGCCCCATAACGCCACTTGGGGGGCACAAGGGTGGCCCAGATGAGGTTGTGATGAAGTGCACATAGGGTGCCAATCATCACCAAAACAACAAGCCCATGGGGCACTGGGTTTTCATGTTTTCAGTTTCTGAGGTGTTCTTCTGAGAGTAGATTGGTAGGAAATGAGAGAATCCACTCGTAGGAAATGAGGGAAACCTATCCACTCTGGGCTACCCTGGTGCCACCCAAGTGGAGTTGTGAGACTGCTGAAATTCCCCAATATTCCCTATGGGGGGGAAGCTTAAACTTTTTTAAACTTCAGAAAAAACTTCAGGGGAAAAACTTCGAGGGGGGAGATTAAAATCACCCCTTTCACCAATTTATTTGAAATCTTGGTGGTAGCAGGCACCCATTGGGGCACTACCACCCTACCCACCATTCTGCCTCCAAAACCCCCTTTCTACCCCAAATATGCCACAAAGACATGCCAACTTTTCAATTTTAAAAAACCAAAACTTTTGCCCAATTTCTTGGAAATCTGGGTGGTAGCTTCCTTGCACCCATTGGGCACTTCCACCTACCACAACCCACTCTGGGCCACCCTAGTGCCCCTCCCCCATGGAGCTATAAGGCTGCTGAAATTCCCATTATTCCCTATGGGGAAAAGCTTAAAGATGCACCAGCTTCAAAAGGTTTTTTAAAAAATCACCCCTTTGCCCAATTTCTTTGAAATTTGGGTGGTAGCTTCCACCCATTGGGCACTACCCCACTCTTTTGCCCCCAGAACCCCTTTTTTGCCCTGAATCAATTCAGATTCAGAAAATTTGGGTGCAAATCAAATCTGGGGTGATTCAGGGGGCAGATTCAGACTGAGAACAAATTGGAGGTGATTCAAGTCAGGTACAAATTGAATCAAAAAAATTGATTCGTGCACATTCCTAGTGAATACACCCTCTCATCTGCTGCAGGCCATTTCTTCTTTGTGTATTTGTTTTCTTTTCCAAGTGCATTGCTCAAGTTATTTTGCCCTTCTTCCCCCACCCCCACCACCTTTCTAGGTCATTTTGTCTTATATCTCTTCTCAGCAGTGCTCCCAACCTATTGCAGTTTGATATCATCTGCAGTTTTAATTAATGTGCTGTTTACTTCTTATTTTCCAGATAAATTATAGATATATATTCTCAGTTCAACAGTCAAACACCATCTGCAACCCCTCTCTTTCTCCCTGGCACATGCCTGAACATGCCCTTCCACATATTCTAGCCCATCTGTGTATCTTGAGGGGGGAGAATCAAACAGACAAGAATAGGAATGAGTTGATCAATGTCATTCACTTATTAGAAGCTCAACTTCCTAAGGTTGGGGAGGAACAGTGTACTACCAACACCGTTGTGGTATAGTTGGCAATGTTGACTTAGATCAGGAGGAATGGTATTCAGGTTAGTTGCTAACCAGTACCTTACATGGTCATTCATAGGGTGGCCTTTGGCAAACCATTACTATTGCATTGATGATTACTAAAATTACTAGACTCTGTAAAAAAACAAACAGGCCATCTTCACAGGATTACAATCTAATGTTCATACACATTAGTGGGGAAAGGAAAAGGGGAGGGGAGTGCATTAAGAAAAGGGGGAATAAATAGATGTGTGTTCATGCACATGTCTTAAGGAGGTACTTGAATGCAATAACAAAGGTAAGGAGTCAGATGCCAGGTAGAAAGGTATTCTAGTGGTTGGGAATTGGAAGGGGAAATGGACGCAAGTGAAGAAAAAATAGAGCAATCTTGGGTTTAAGCAGAAAATTGATGCTTGAAGAACAAATATTCCGAAGAGGTAGATATAGAGCAGGAAGAGCTCAGAGACATCTAATAGTGCATTTATAAGTTAAAAGCGTGATATAGAAAGTCAGGGAAGAGAATGATACAAAGGAGTAACATTATTTCAGTGACAAGCAGGAAAGATCAAGTGAATGTAAGGACTGAAGACAGAGTAGAGAGCTTTATAGTAGAAACAGCAAGATGACAAGAAGAGAATTATTGTAATGAACATGAGAAATAAGAGAAGGAACTGAAAACTTGGGTAGTGTCTGGCAAAAGAAAAGAGTGCATTCTAAAAATATAGTTCCATTGAAACCAATGTTGACCCTCCATGAAACCATAAAGTATGAACAGAGCTTCCACCCATCTCATAGGAGTCTTGTAAGAATAAGCATGTGTGCTGTAGGGATGTGTGAACTGGCTTGAAATCAAGCTGGTTTGAACCAGCTCTGTTCAAAGGCTCAATCTCCTGTCGAATGTGTGGTCATGCAAATGGTTCGTGCACATGCACAGAGGTAACAAAAATGGCTTCCATGCCTATGCGGAGGGCCGAAATGGGCTCGAAAAGGCCTAGGCCACCACCTGCCCAGGAGACTTGGAGGAGGCTGCGGAGGTTGGGGAGTTGTCGCTACCCACCCTGCTTCTCTTTACTCCCCTCTTCCCTTAGGGAAGCCGCACCCCTATGCCTTTACCAGTAAAGCAGAATTCTCACTGGATTCCAGTTTGCCAGTAGGGCTTCGAGCTGGTTCAAACTGATTTCAATTCAGACCGAACTGGGGGCCTGTCAGGAGGGCCCAAAACTCAACCGGGGAAACCCGGGGTTTTGCACATCCCTAGTGTGCTGCCCTAAAATGCTCAGGATGCAAATGAAATAAATAGTTCATGCTGTTCGAGTCGCATGAACTGCTGGGTGCAGAGGTAAGCAGGGGGATGGCTTCCTCTTCGCAAGGTCAGGGGTGAGGCACAAATTATTCCACTTCACTGTTTCAAAGCCAAATCTTTGGACAGGCCTAGCTAATAGCCAATGATAGCTCTATCTCCCAAGAATTTCAAGTACCCTCTTAAAGCCATCTTAGCTTGTGACCATCACTTCATCTTGTGGCAGTGGATTCCATAAGCTACCATATTTTACGGACTATAAGACGCACCTAAATTTTAATCCAGTTTTTCAGAGTTTTAACATATTAAACTGTTAAAACATATAAGACGCACCTGAATTTTGGCGGATATTTTTTGAGGAAAAAAGTGAGTCTTATAGTCCATAAAATACGGTAATTATATATTGTGTTAAAATAATTCATTTTATTTGTTCCGTGTGATATTGCGCAGTGTAATGTGGGTGGTTTAAATCACTGCCCTCACTGTTGCAAGAACAACATCAGGACTGTTGCAAAACAACCCTGTTCCCCTATGACTTAATATTGTGCAATTGCAGTTGTGCAACACTATGCCCATAAGCAATAATGGATGAACCATTGAGCAACTGCAATTGTGCCATTTTAAGTAGCAGAAGCATAGGGCTGTTCCACAAAAGCCCAGGTGGTGCTTTAGACAATTGCAGTGGTACAGGCAGGTACAATCAGTTCTGAACAGCTCATTTTATGCTGTAGAACATGTCAGCCAGTTTCATTGGATGACGCCAAGTTTTATTTTTTATGAGAGAAGCAGAATTGAAGGTAGGTGTGTGTGTGTGTGTGTGTGTGTGTGTGTGTGTGTGTGTGTGTGTGTGTGTGAAGTCCAGTACTGGATCATTATATAATGTGGATGTTCAAGATAAATAAAGATGACATGGAACAATAATGCTGTTTTAGGAATTAGGTATTCCAAAGGCATCAATGGGAACTGTATGATCTTGAAGCTGAGTGCCTAAAAAGAATTACAACATGGAAAGCAAGTGTATTGTATTCATTTAAAATAAAGTATTGAAAGAAATACATTTTTAATGATATCAGGCACAAAAAACACTTAGCATGTTCACTCAAACACAAATGTTTAATCCCTTGAATTCTTTAAATCTCTGATCTCCTTTGGGAACGAAATAACTGCAGGGCTCAATTTGTACTGGTAGCTTAATGATTAAAGATGAAAAAAATTCTTTGCCTATGCATCTGATTTTTATATGCCGTGTTTTACTGCAAATCCTATTAAAATAAACTCTGTTGTTAGATGCTGGGAGTAATTGGATCCAATGCTTCACAGCTGAAAAAAAAAGTTCACTCCTATTTGAAGCCTTTTAGTAGAAAAGGAATTGACGGTAAGGGAGGAAGAAAAAGAAGATTCTATTAGGTGAAAATGTATACTATAAAAAAGCACTACCGTTTGGGCACTACCATCAATGTACCTAGGAAAACACATCTGTCAATGAATTTGATGGTAAAGTGTTACACTGTACTTATGTCACTTCCAACAGTGCAGAGCTTATGACACCTTATTTGTGCTAATAATATATATGCACTCCAAAGCATTTAATGGAGATCTCTGTGAACGCTGAAGAATTATTAAGATACCTGGGACTGCTACAAAATGATATCCCAGTAACAAAGTCAAAACAAAACTGAGGCAGAGGTTGGAACTCTAGTACATCCAAATTTGTGCCAAGAGCAACCTGTGGTTTGCCTCGCCAAGTTCCAATTTGAACCTTTGGTTTGCAGTGAGGTTCACTGCCAAGACCCCAGGTTTAACCGCTGAAGTATTAGGTCTGATCAGAGGCGTAACTAGGGAAAACGGCGCCCGGGGCAAGCACTGAAATGGTGCCCCCCCGCCCCCCACATACTACATTATACTTAGGTTTTTCCTCACAAGCGCCCGCCGCCGCCGCCAATTCTCGGGCGGCGCAGAAAGGACCTCTTGTGGGGGAGGGGGCGCCGACGCGCTCCCTTGACTGCTGCAGCGCTGCTGCACTGAGCAGGAAACATTTGTATTAACAAAAAAATCTAAAAAAAATTTAAAAAAATTTTTTTCGTCATGGCAGCGCCCCCCACGTGACCAGAAAAGATGGCGCCCGGGGCACATGCCCCCCCTGCCCCCCCTATAGTTACGCCTCTGGGTCTGATCCCGGACATAACTGCATTTTTTTGCCGATTTTGAAACCACAATCAAAGAGTCAGCAGCGCAGACCCACCAAGGATAATGGGCGCTCCATGGCTGCGGTGCTTCTTGCTGGTCGCCTCTCTGAGCACCAGCCCCACCACTCCTGTCACCAATCCAGCTATGGAGTTGCTCAGCAACAGGGTCGCTGCCACGTCCCATCCGAAGTCTGTCAGCCTGTCAAGCAGCACAGTCACACAGGCAAATTCCCCCTTCCCACTCTGTCACTTGCTCCTCCCACTTGGCAAGCAGGAGGGAAAGGTGATAGGATGACAGAATGGGTAACAAGTGCTTTGCTCCCTGAGAATGAAGCAACAATGATGCATGTTCACAAGCACAAACACTCCAGGTGGCTACATAAGCTGGGCACCCCATCATAGCACTGGGAGGGGAACAAATGGCTAGGCGGGGGGAGACACGGGGTTGGGTTTAAAAGGCAGCCCCAGCCAGGGATTCTCGAGCAGGCAAGTTCTATTTTTTTTTTTCACAGAAAGGTTGAGGGAGGGCAGCCAACCCCTTCACTTTCCAGTTTTGTGGTCCCTAGGCTTACTCATGAGCAGGGCTGGACAGCAAGATCAGCACTGTCATCTCTGAGAAGGGAGACTCCTCCTCTGTGATAGTGATGGGTGCCGACCCGGGGTGGACCGGGCTCACTCCAGGCCATAAAAACACCCCTCACAACTCATGAGAAGAACCATCTGCGGGGGAGAGGGCAGGGGTGGCAGCCACAATCTTTAATCATATGTGATGACAAAAAACCTTTTCTCCCATGGACCACTCTCTCACAAGAGTGTCAGGCCATTGGGGCTCTCTATCGAGCCAGGTTGCTCTATGGAAGAAAGCCATGGGGACAGGTACCTCAGCAATTGCTCTCCCTGTCTTAGTGACTGCTGCCAAGCAGCTGTCAAAGCATTCCACTTGCCAGTCTGTCTGCCCATGTAGGCATGTGTACCCTTGCATGTGCCCTGAAATGGTGGCCCCACTCTCCTGGGGTCTATGGAAGTCAGGGCTTCCCTCTCCCATGATTCCCGGTGCTGGCAGATATGCATACGGCGCAACGCCAGACTGAACCTGGAAATGTTGAATGAGTTTAAAGATCTGTCCACACCCGATGTTCCCCCCATCTGTGCACGTGGCCAGGGTCTGACACATTGCTCCTTTGGGTGTGTGCAGAGCTTCACATGGAAGGGGGAGGTTGCAGCGCTTCTGTTCTATCTTTTACCATGGAGAGTCGCAGGCCCCCCTTGGTTGAGTTAGCTCAGCTCATGAGTATGCAGTCTGACTGGAGACCTAGGACCCATACCCCATGGTTCTCCTCAGTAGACTAGCCCTCTTGTGAGAGAAATAGCCCACTGGCAGCAAGCTGCCAGTAGATCCAGAAAGCAATTTGGTCTGCGTGGACTGCTTTGATGGGGTAATCCCTCACAACAGCATCCTAGGTCACGACGGTACAGAGCCCCCAGGATCCTTTGCTCTCCCTCATATACATATACCCTCCTAGGAAGCCTTCCCTTCCCTTCCCTAACACGGAAATAGTGCCCCCCCAGCACCTGCCCTCCTGCACCCACTGATCCCCCAGTACCATCCCCGATTTCATGCTTGTGTGTGACTATTCTGATGCAGCGCTTGCAGGGGGCAGCAGTGCCATCACTGTCAGAAGAAGCGCAGGCATGGCAGGCCATTCAAAGGGACTGAAATGCTCTTTCCATGCCGAGAGCAGGCGGACTGCTCTAAAAATGCAGGATTGCACTTATCACACCCCCATCCAGATCATGGTCAATAACCTCCACTCCACTGACGTGCTGAGGCTTTGCCCATAGTCTGGCCGTGGAGCTTGCTGGGAATGGTCCTTGGCATCTGAGGAGCAGGGAAGAGCTCCCCTTTCCTGGAACTGGAGGTTGACAGACTGCAGTTGGACAAATGTCTGTGTTGCAATTTACAGTTTAAAACTGAAACTGTGGCTTTGCCAACCTCCAGTTTCATGTTATGTATGAATTCGGTGAGAGAGAGAGAGAGAGAGAGAGAGAGAGGCAGGCATCTTGACTAGAGTAGCAGCAGTGCACAGAGAGGTTGGGCCCCACACTGCAGAAAGCTTGCAGAACTGCACAGTGTCTAATAAAGCAGGAGAGCAATTTTTTGCCTCTCAAAATGTGCTCCCAAGGGTGCACTACACTCAGGGACAAATATTCAGGGATGCAAGGCATTTCTGGGAAAGCAGAGATAAGCCCAAGTCATCCCCCTGCATGCTTCATGACCACAGTGTGGGCACGACTTCCCTGCATGCTGCTGCTGCCTTAGACAGAATGTCAACCACTAAGAGGACATTGCTCTATCTCTCATTACAGATGAACAGTAGAGGGTAGGCCCAGTTGTGCAGGCAAGCAGCAATATTGTCATAGGTGATAATTACCTAACAGGAAAATGGAATGACCCATGCCTATGGAAGGAGAGCTGGTCTTGTGTTAGCAAGCATGACTTGTCCTCTTTGCTAAGCAAGGTGTGCCCTGTTTTGCATTTGAATGGGAGACTATATGTAGCACTGTAAGGTATTCCCCTTAGGGGGTGGGGCCATTCTAGGAAAAGCATCTGCATGCTTGCATGCAGAAGGTTAGAAGTTCCCTCCCTGGCATCTCCAGATAGGGCTGAGAGAGACTCCTGCCTGCAACCCCAGAGAAACCAATGCCAGTCTGTGTAGACAATACTGAGCTATATGGACCAATAGTTTTTCTTGGTAGAAGGCAGCTTCCTATGTTCCTGTGTTCTAAGGTACTTCCTTGTCACTCTAGTGCCAAATCACATCCCTGGAATGAGAAGATGAAATAATCATGCAGACAGAGAGACTGAAGAACCTATTAAATAATACAATTGTTGGAGAAGTCAGAGGCTGACATACTGTGCAATCTTATGCACAGTGGAAAATAACATCTGTGCAGGTATGCAAAGTGCAAAAATTGTGCACTCAATTTGTGCAACAGTGAAGCCAATTATGTATATGTATATGTATATGTATATGGTGTGTGTGTGTGTGTGTGTGTGTGTGTGTGTGTGTGTGTGTGGGCTTCATTGTTGTGCAGCAGCAGTTGCACAATTCTAGCACTTGTGCAACAGCACTCTTCACTGTGTGAGTAATATTGTGCAGTATGTCAGCCAAGAAGATGCTAGCAGGCAGTGAGGCCCAGAGCTTCATTATATATTGTTGCATGTAATGATGAAATCACACAAACATTCGCAAGCAGCTCCTTAAGAAAGCAGGTGAGGACAGCTCCCTCAGCTCAAAGCAAACACATCTTCACAAAGCAGTGACCACACTAGCCCTCATGCATTCAACTTTGTACCATCTTGGGTGGAGTCACCAGCCTCTGCAATTCTTTATGAAGCCAGGAAAGAGCCAGCAGCTTCAGCTTGGATGGTAACTGCTGTGAGTAGGCATTTGCACAGGGATTTTCTCCAGCAGCCCTTGGCTAACAGAGAACATGCAACAGAGGAGACAAAAGACCAGAATTTAACTGCTCACAGCTGAAGCCCGGTGTAAAAGACGGAGAAGCATTGTGATTCTTCCTCTGTACCAGGAGCAAGCCACCTAAGGCCCTTGGCAGGGCCAGAGTAGTAGAACACCTGGCCTCCTGGTGCCTCCTATGTTGATAGCAATGTACTGGTCCCCCTTGACTTGTTTTCTTTTTCTTCTCTAATTAAACTGCTGGGACTCATTGGCTTTGGGACAAAGGAAAGAGAGGGGAACTGGTCTTGTGGTAGCAAGCATGACTTGTCCCCTTAGCTAAGCAGGGTCTGCCCTGGTTGCATATGAATGGGAGACTAGGAAGTGTGAGCACAGTAAGATATTCCCCTTAGGGGATCGAGCTTCTGCTCTGAGAAGAGCAGAAGGTTTCAAGTTCCCTCCCTGGCATTTCCAAGATAGGGCTGAGAGAGATTCCTGCCTGCAACCTTGGAGAAGCTGCTGCCAGTCTGTGAAGACAATATTAAGCTAGATAGACCAGTGGTCTTACTGTGGCAGCTTCCTGTGTTCCTATGTTCCTAAAGGCTATGTAATTGAGAAAGCCACAACTTTAGGACTGTCAGATGGAAAAAAGAGGAGAGGTCTCCTATATAATTAAGAAATGCACAGAAGAGCAAGTTTCAGCAGGTGCAGCTTTTCTCCCCCATGCATGACAAGTGATGCACCTACTAAAATGTCCTCTTTTCCATCCGACAGCCCTATCCAACTTGTTTCTTGGCCCCACAGAATACAACAGGCACTTGCCTGCATGCTCTGGCCCTATGTGTGCCCTGAGCTTGAAATCCCCCTATGATGATAGCCAGTACCAAGCAGGGGCTCTGATTTGCCTACTTCACTATCCCAAGCAGGGAATCATCACTTTAGGATGCAGCTCAGGTAGCTTCAAAAATTTGAAATGACTGGAAGGGGACATATTTGAGCATGCCCTCCCAGGGTCATTCCGCCCTCCCTGACCTCCGCTGAGTATTGGTGAACTTGGCCATCAAGAGTTTCGTCTGCTCTTTGAAAAGACCATCACCTCTGAGATTTAGTTTCAGTACTCTCTGTCCTGAGGTCTTGGCAAGATTAAGCCTCAGTTCAGGACATCAATCCCCCAGCCACACATGCAAAGTCAAATACTCTTTCCAGTTTTGAAAATCCTGTGTGTGTGTGTGTGTGTGTGTGTTTTACATATAGCAGATGATATAAGGAATACATTCTTTGAACATGTAGTAGAATGACTGAAATAGAAATGCAAAACTTCCATTTCCAGTACTCGAGTGAAATGCTTTAAAGCCACAAGTTTCAGTGACAAAAACCAACCTTATAAATCTTTCTCTCTACAGATGCAATTTAGTGAAATATGCAGTTTTCTGTTTTCCATTACTGTATACAGTATAAATTCTTTCCTCTCAAAGATAGATTGTGCAAATTTGCAAACAGCATCTGTATTCACACATTTGAAACGTTAATTTATCTGGCAATAAAAATTTTGATTTCCCAAAAGGAGTGCCAAGTCTGAGAACTAATGCCTAATTTTTTGAGACTTAACTGAATTTTCAGCGTTAGTTATTTTGTGGTGAGTTACAATGCTCTAGTAGCAAAATATACAACTTAACAGCAAGTACAGAGCATTAAAAGCATAATGCTTGGTCACACCAAGCATAAATCTCTGTGCCTAGCTTATGTATGTATATAATTTATAATAACAGACAAAGTTCTGAAAGGCAGACTTTCCATTGTGGAAAAATGCTTTTGTTAAGGGCACAGTTTAAATAAATAACGAGTAAGATCTACAGTTTTTTTCTCTCTCTCTTTCTCTTTTTCTTTACCTAAATGGAAATAATATATTCAAGGTACTTGATCAGAGATAGAGATATTTATTATTTTTAAAACAGGAAGTATATGTGTGTTTGTATATTCTGATATTAATGTTTTTGTCCACTGGAGGAAATTTCAAATACTACAAACAGAGGCTTACATAGAGTGGAAGGACCTGGTGGCTCAACTGTTTCCATCAGTCTGAAAACTGCATTGACACTGCTGGAGATCCTCTGCAGCTACTAAGAATACTGCCAGTGCTTAGCAAATCTTCCCCTATTTTTTCCTAATGGAGGTGCTTCAGCAATGTCAAAGTTGTTTTCACATAGACGGAAGCAGCACAGGCACCCTACTCTCCTTAAGTTCCTGCCCTCTTCTTAAGAAAGAGAAACTATTAAAATGCAATCCTTCCTTTCTATAGCTTTCTCTATCATCAAGCATCATGGAATCAGTCTTGCATTAACACAAGAAACACACGAGACAACATACAAAGAGCCCTACTGGATCAGGCCGTGCTGGATCAGTGTTTCCCACGGGGCCCACCAGATGCCTCTGAGAAGCCTACAGGCAACGGGGGGGGGGCATGTCCCACTCCCCAGCTGTTACTCCCCTGGTACTTAGAGGCACTGGAAAGTAGCAAATGTAACACCGATTTTCAAAAAGGGACCCGGGGCAATCCGGGAAATTACAGGCCAGTTAACTTAATGTCCATTCCAGGGAAATTGATGAAAGCATCCTCAAGGATAAAATTGTAAAGCACATAGAAGAATAGACCCTGCTGGAAGAGATCCAGCATGGCTTCTGAAAAGGTAATTCTTGCCTCACAAACCTTTTGGTGATCTTTGAGAGGATCAACAAATGTGTGGATAAAGGTGATCCAGTTGACATAGTATACCTGGACTTCCAAAAAGCTTTTGACAAAGTTCCTCATCAAAGACTCTTGAAAAAACTTAGCAGTCATTGGATAAGGGGACAAGTACATGTGTGGATTCCTAACTGGCTGAAGGAGAGGAAACAGAGGGTAGGGATAAATTGGAAGTTTTCACAATGGAGGGAAGTAAGAAGTGGAGTCACCTAGGGATCTGTACAAGGACCGGTGCTTTTAAATTTATTCATAAATGATCTACAAGAAGGGTTAAACAACGAGGTGGCCAAATTTGCAGATGGTACTAAACTCTTTTGGGTAGTGAAATCCAAAACAGATTGTGAGGAGCACCAAAAGGATCTCTCCAAACTAGGTGAGTGGGCAACAAAATGGCAAATGCATTTTAATGTTGGCAAGTATAAAATAATGTACACTAGCCGACCCTGCACAGAGCATCTGTGCACTCTTTGGGTCCGGAAGTTACCTCTACCATACAATTCTGGTCACCACATCTAAAAAAGGACATTGTAGAACTGGAAAAGGTGCAGAAGAGGGCAACCAAGAGAATCAGGGGCCTAGAACACCTTTCTTATAAGGCAAGGCGACAACATCTGGGGCTATTTCGTTTAGAAAAAAGACGACTGCAGGGAGACATGATAGAGGTCTATAAAATCATGCATGGTGTGGAGAAAGTCGATAGAGAGAAATTCTTCTCCCTCTCACATAAGACTAGAACCAGGGGTCATCCCATGAAATTGATTGCCAGGGAATTTAGGACCAGCAAATGGAAGTACTTTTTCACACAATGCATAATCAACTTGTGAAATTCTCTGCCACAAGATGTGGTGACAGCCAACAACTTGGATGGATTTAAAATGGGTTTGGATAACTTCATGGAGGAGAGTTCTATCAATGGCTATTTGCCAGAGGGCTATAGGCCTCAAAGGTAGGATGCCTCTGAGTACCAGTTGCAGGGGAGGAAGAGCAGGAGAGACGGCATGCCCTCAACTTCTGCCTGTAGGCTTCCAGTGGCATCTGATGGGCCACTGTGTGAAACAGGATGCTGGACTAGATGGGCCTTGGGCCTGATCCAGCAGGGCTGTTCTTATGTACTTATCTTGCCTCTGAGACTGGAGGTGGCCTATAGCCACCAGACTAGTAGCCATTGATAGACCTGTCCTCCTTTAAGCCATGCAAGCTAATCACCATCACCACATCCCAAGGCAGAGAATTCCATAGATTAATTATGCACTGTGTGAAAAAGCACTTCCTTTTTCTCTGAGTTCAGAGATAGTGGATGCCATGGATTTTTAGTGTATTTTTTAGTGGATAGTGGATTTAAAAAAAATAAAATTCACTGCCAGCAACCATTCTGTTTTGGAATTAGTGGAGGGAGCACAATGGATTCAAACGCTGATTAATTATGGTATATAGAAACATAAGAATCACTTTGTTGGATTGGACCAAAAAGCATTCATCTGACGGACTCTGTTGTTCTTTATAGATCTCTTGGTGGCTTTCGATACCATCGGCCATGGTATCCTTCTGGGGCACCTGAAGGAGTTGGGAGTGGGAGGCACAGCTTTGCAGTGGTTCCACTCCAACCTCATAGGTAAGTTCCAGATGGTGTTGCTTGGAGACTGTTGCTTTTCAAAACAAAAGCTCTGGTATGGGGTCCCACAAGGCTCCATACTGTCTCCAATGCTTTTTAACATCTACATGAAACCGCTGGAAGAGATTATCAGGGGATTTGGTGCAGGGTGTTATCAGTATGATGATGATACCCAAATCTATTGGTGGCAACTCAAAACCGGGCCTTTTCTAGAGTTGCCCCGGGACTCTGGAAGGCACTTTCTAGTGAAATTAGAGTTTCCCCTTCTCTGAATGTTTTTAAGAAGGACCTGAAAACATACCTGTTTAGCCAGGCTTTTAGTTTATAGTTTTAAAGCTTCGGATTTTAGCATTTTTATATTTTCAATTGTTTTAATCGTATTAATGTCTTAATGGTTTTTAGATTGTGAACTGCCCAGGGTCTTTTTTGTATGGAGTGGTATAGAAATGTATGAAATAAATAAATAATAAGATAAATTCAATAGTGGGAATTATTTCTAGAACACTGTGACCCATTGCTTATCAGGGCTCACATACTGTATATGCTGCTCTTGCATTGGCTATCATGGAGTACTGACATATATGCAGTCCTGTCACATATTCAACATAAAAATGGCAACTGCCCTTTTCAGGTTATGAATGTGTGAAGAGAATGCATATGGGCAGGAGGGGGGACATCACAGCAGGCTCCTCCCCTAAAACATACACACGTTCATTTCCATGGCAGAAACTTTTTCAGCATCCCTTGTAGAAATGACATTCCATTGACTGCCTGTAATTGCTCTCAGAGGGGGTCAGTGTTCTGCCTGGCCTAATGGAGTGAGGCCACAGTAGGGAACTATAAACAAATGCAATGCATTATTGAGCATTGTCCTTTTACTGTACTGGTATGCTGAAGGCTTTGGATTTGCCTAACTGTATCCCACTCGCTCAATAAATAATATATTGCCAACTGAAGCATGAGGTATTCTTGAAGTACTTGATCAATGTAATTTCTCCCATCTCTATTTAAATCAAGTTGGGACACTGCATATCTTTATGGAATCCCATGTCTAGTTCATTTTGTAAAATACTGTAGGGAACACTTGATTTAGAAATGATGCCCAACTCCTTTTTTAAAAAAAGGTCTATATTCATGCAAATAAAAGCAGTATTTCTTTTTTTATTTTTCAACAAAAATGAAATGGTCCAAGATGTCAAAATTCAAATAGCTTTTTCTATCAGTCAAATCGAGTATCTAAAACTTGTATCTATGCTGTTAGTTTAATTATAAGATTACCCCAAAGAAAATAATATTCAACAGGATTATCTGCCAAAGTTTTGTAGTGGATAATTTAAGCACACTATAAGATGTACTGTTGACTAGGGCATTCATATAGGTTTCTCTTTCCTGCTGTCATACTTTTGAGTAGTTGTCATACAACTATTTTTAGGCAAATTGTTAAAACAAAGCTTTACACCACACATGACAGTATTGTGGAGAAAGCATGTTGACAATTATGATCATATGCAAACAAGTAGTCAAAGAACTCTTTCCTTAAAAGGACACAAAGACTTGCCTGTTAAGTAGAACGAAGCTTTATCTAGGATGATTGGTGGAATATCTATGGGCAAAGTGGGAGGTTCTCACCTTAAATTGCTCTGTCAGCCATGTTGTCTCTGCCTCCAATTTGTGTGCCTACTGCCTCCCTCTGTTGTTCCCTGCTGCTCTTGCCTGCAGCCTGCTGCTACTTTAAAAGTGGTGAGGTGAGTGACAGTAGTACCAACTTCAAAGAACAAATGAAAAGCCACAGATCTTTTAAAATATTAATATTAATAAGGCAGGAGCCAATAAGCATGCTCACTTTTATTCTTGCAAAGTGGGCGGTCCTAGGACCACCTTAGTCAGAGAGGGATTAGGGTGAGTGACTCCTCAGGCAGACAATCAGAATGCCCAAAGGGTGGGGAAGTCTTTTTCTTTTAGCTACTCAGAAGAATCCAGTTGCCACTTTGCTTAAAGAGCAGGTAGGCAGGCTGGCTGTTGGTAAGAAGTCTGATCTTTTGCTGGCTTCTTTGTTTGAAGGGGAGGAATGCAACCTCTGCTTTCCCTCCCTTGCTCTCTGATCTGATCTGTATGCAAAGCATTATAGCCTATTTCCATAATGACATGCCATAATACATTGGAAGGAACAGCAAACTGTAAAACTGGACTAATTAGATTAGAAACTGGCATATGGAGCTAGAAAATTATTTTAGGGCATATGCATGGATTTCTGAGTCCAAACTGCTTTTCAAATAATTGTAGAAGTAGCTTTCCACGTGGGTGTGTGTAGAGAAGGAATGGATTCTGTTAAAAGGAAAATAATTTTAAAAATCAATCTGTTATGCAGAGAGCTGACCAGGTTTTTCTCTGGATTGTGGCCAGTATCTGTAACATTAATATGTCCACTAGGGGTTATGGTTTATTGGGCAAGGATTAAGGAAGTGATCTCTATTTAAAGAAATTGTTGCTTGCTAGAATGGACACTCAGCCGAAGTGGTGGGCACCCAAGGTGGGCAGAGGGTGGCATCCAGCTGTTCAGCAGGCAATGAGTAGAGAGAGGGTGTCCCTATGCATCTTTGCTTCCCATAGTGTCCTCTGAGTTAAAGAAGATGGTTCATAGCTGCAGCAAGCATATTGAAAAACCTCTGATTTTTCTATTATTTTATATATGCATTTTTTAAATAGGCAGGCAGAGCAATCCTTGTAACTTTAGAATGCATTTGTTCTCTGTTTTTTGTAGCTGGTCTCTGCTTTATCTATGGATTATATAGATTTGTTTACTTTTACATGTCTGCTCCTTTATGTCTCCTCACCATCCCAATTCTCTAAGTTGGAGTTAACAGGCGGAGAGTGCTAAACTCCAGACCATAGGTCTTGCCCTTTGAGATTTGCCTCTTTTTAGAAAGATGGTGAACCCTGGTGGGGTGGTGAAACCCAGGGATGTAAGTAAAGGCTTAGATGAGCTCCAGATATCATCAGAGCAAGTTGTATCCTTGGAACTAGCTGGGGTCCTGCAACTCTAGCTATGCCTGCTCAACTATCCCACCTTGTGCTTCATGGGATTTTCCTCATGATCAGGACAGGACAGGTTTAGAATTCTGTAGAAGTGCACTTTCTCACATGAGTTCTTTCATCCAACTTTTGGGGTATTTTAAATATGTTGTAGTGTAACCAGCACAATTTATTGTGTGCTGTGTGAAAAAGGGTTTCCTCTTGTTTCTTCTGAATCTCCTGCCAATCAGTTTCATTGAGTAATCTTGTATTCTAGTGTTATGAGAGAGGAAGAATTTTCTTCTTTTCTCACGCATCATTTTATAAACTTCAGTCACATTCCTCATCAGTAGCCTTGTTTCTAAACATTAAGCTTGAAACACATGGAAAATGTAGCCTTTCCTCAGATAAAATATTTCCCCAGTGATTTTTAAAGCAACCTCTAAATGTTCAGCTTTGGTTCAAAACTAGAGTTTCTACTGAAATTTTACCTAAGGTTAAATTTAACTAAATTTGTGGTTGTTCCTCAGGAGAAACTTCTGTGGTATTTTAAAATTATTTCAGAGAGTTTTAGTAAAACTACAAAAATTGCTTGGGCTGGAAGGCTCACACATCCCTATTCAAAATGCAGATTTGTTTGCAGATCAGTTTACAGTTAGGGTAGATCAGAGTTGAGTATCAATAACATTCCATTGACTAGATTCTAAAACAACTCCATAGGATAATAAGTCACAGAAACTGCTGAATAATTTAAAGTGGGAGCTCAAACTAATTAAAATATTCTCTTACATTTCTGTAGAGCTGAATGCAGAATAGAAAACATTATGAAGAAATCTGGTACTTGATCATCAGCTTATTTGTTCCAAACCTATCTAATTAGTCTTAAAGCGGGATAAATGCCAAAACAAAAACAACAAATAAAGAACATAAAAACTCGGAGTTCTCAGAACTGAAAACACTCCTTGATTTTATAAATATCAGTAAGCCAATTATCATTGTATTGATTGATTGATTGATTGATTGATTGACAATTGTTTATATCTATGTAAACCACTTTGGGAACTTATGCTGAAAAGTGGTATATACATTTCGTTGTATTTGTACCTCCAAAGAATAAGGAGAATTAAGACTACTGTGGTGATCTACTGTGCAACTGTCTGTCAGCCTAGGAACATTGCATTTGCACAATTTGTGTAAGTTGTACAAGTTGTGCAAATGCAACATTTTCACAAATTTCATTACACAAGAGTAAGCCCAATGAAAATAATGGTATAGTTTATTATATTTGTCACCACCATAACGTAATGGTACGGGGGGGGGGATTTCTTTGAACTTTTTAAAATTCATGGCATCACCCTGTCACATTGCTTCACTCCAAAAAAACAAGATAACCTGCTCTAAAACAATAGATGAATCAATGCATTATAAATTGTTCTCTAGTGGTGCATGATTTAGCATTATAATAACCACTCTTAATTATCTTTCCTTTCCCCAGAAAAGCCAAGCTTATTCTAAACACAGGTCTTCTTAAAGATACATGCTTTTAAATGCTCCTATTGCCCACATACTATATCCAGTAGAGCTTCCACAAACTATTACTACAATTTCTCTTACAGTTGCTAGAATTTGATTGATCTAACCAGAAGGTCCTCTTACTAAAACAAGAGACTGTAAACCCAGAAAACAACATAATATGTTTCTGTTATTTTCCTCTTGTATGTAGATGTGTAGGGTTTTCTTCTTCTTTTTTAAATGAAAAGACCATGCCCTGCAGGAGGAGTTATGCATGTTCTCAACAATATAACAATCATCAGGTATGGATTAATGCATAGGCAATATAGGCACTTGCCTTTGGTGGCAAATTTTGAGGGGCAGCAAATCTTGGAGGGAGGGGGAAGTTAAATCTGTTTTTAATACCTTTTAAAACCACAGCTGCATGGCAGCAGCGCAACAGGGATGGTGGCAACAGCTCCTAGTGGGTCCGCCTGCCTCACAAATCATGACAGGTCGGGCCATCTTCGTGCGTGGCACAGAATGGTGGCAGAGAGCAAGAGCTCCTTGTCCCATGGGCCCACTTTCCTCCCCAATGATGGGCTGTTTTTAGACCCTTTCAGGCTTCTGCACACACATGTGTATGTGCAGAGGCCCAGAATGGGCTGAAAACGGCCTGACCTGTCATTTGGGAGGCGGGCGGGCCTATGGGAGGAGCTCTCCTCACTGTCTCTGCCACCATTCCACCTCACTCGCAAAGACGGCCTGACCTGTCATGATTTGGGATGCAGGGGGGCCGACTAGGAGTTTTCGCCACCATCCCTGCCGCACTACCACTGTGTAGCTGCAGTTTTAAAAGGTATTAACAGGTATTTGCCTATGGGTGGCAAAAAAGCTTAATTCACCCCTGACAATCATACTGTATTAAACCTGCCAGCCATACCAGAATGCAAAGCAATCACAAAAGAGGATGCACAAGCTTGGTTCAGAGAGTTGACAACTCCCCACAATTGCTCACAGAAGCATGTTGGGCTATTGGTGGATTTGCAGCCCAACTGATCATATATAGGGCCCTCTATGGGACCTATGTATGTGGCCTCCATAATTTGCACAGGCTCGGCACTGCTATTTGTTTAGGTTCCATTGGAAATTTCCATTCATACAATGGTTATTTCTAATTTTAATGTATTTATTTTTATTTGAAAGATATATACCCTGCCTTTCGATCTAAAACAGGCCTGCTCAACATAGCCCCCCCACAAGTGTTTTTGGACTACAACTCCCATAATCCCCAGCTACAGTGGCCAATAGCCAGAAGTTATGGGAGTTGTAGGCCAACATCTGCATGAGGGCTGAAGTTGAGCCGCCCTGCTTTAAAAGGTATTGAAGATTACTGAAAATAATTTACCCAATAGTACAATAAAAGCAATTCTTCTGGGACTGGCAAGAGAGATGCCATGAATAAAGCCACTGGCTGCTGTCCTGAGGGGCCTGGGTAATGCCCATAAATAACCCCCACCCACCCACGCACCAGAGTGTGGTGCCAACTAGCACCAGATTGTGCAACTCAGCTGCAGTTAACTCTATAACTCTATGCAATGTAGGAAAGGAAAGGTTATGCCGTCAAGTTGGTGTTGACTCCTGACAACCACAGAGCCATGTCGTTTTCTTGGTAGAAATACAGGAGTGGTTTACCATTGCCTTCTCCCGTGCAGTATGAGATGATGCCTTTCAGCATCTTCCTATATCACTGCTGCCCGATATAGGAATTTCCCATATTCTGGGAAACACACCAGCAGGGATTGTAACCAAGAGCCTCCTGCTCTCTAGGCAGGTTGCTTCCCAACTGTGCCATTAGGTGACTCTATGCAATGTACCAGGTGACAAGTCCACCTCCGTCTGTTGGGTGACAAGTCCACCTCTGTTTGTTGCTGTGGGCAGTTGCCTGGGGAATGCCAAGCTCTGAACTGGGCTGCAAACTTTAGCAATAGTATTCATTTTGTCATAGCTCTAAATGCCCTTGCTTGAGGAAGGATGTTGTGAATGTTAAAGGATTACAACTTCTTCTTTTTTAAAAAAAATGTAAAAACTAGTTCTTACAACCTTGGAGCACAATGATCACCAGGCACGTAACAATACTTCGACTCTAGAAAATGTAGATTTATTAAGGTAAAATATTTAAAAAGAAAAGAGAGGTATCTAGAGTTCTACAAGAAGCCCCCTTACACAGTATGTCCTTCCTGGCCGCTCTTCCCAAAGCAGCTCCCCAAAAGCTTCTTCTGAGGGATAATGTGCATGTGGCTGCAGGCGATGGGGAACTGCTGAAACGTGGACACTGTGGAAAAAATCCCACATACACAGTATGGCCTACCTGTCCCGCAGCACAGTACTTCCAGTGGCTGTTGCTGGTGTCTATCTGATGTTGCTTTTTAGATTGCGAGCCCTTTGGGGACAGGGATCCATCTTATTTATTTATTATTTATCTGTGTAAACCTCCCTGAGCCATTTTTGGAAAGGCGGTATAGAAATTGAATAAATACTACTAATAAGTAATAATAATAATATTGGCCAAACTGCAGCCCCCTATCCCCAGAGACCTCCCAACCCTCACCCAAGTCCCACTTCTGCTCCTCCCCACATGAACAGCAGCAGCAGTGTTGACGGGGCCCTTCTTCACTGCTGCTACCACCATGGCCACTTGTTCCCCTCAGGCCACTGACAGGCCCGGGCCCATCCCTTATCTGCCTGCCTCCTTCCGCCAATGGCCTCGGTAGCCCCAAACAGCAGCAGTGGTTGACTGGAATCTTCGTTGCTGCTGCCGCCACCACCACCATGTTCTTTCCCCTCAGGCCGCTGACAGGCCCAGGCCTGTCCTTCACCCTTCCTTCTTTCTCTCTTCCCCACCCTTCTTTTTCTCTCTTTCTCTCTCCTCCACTCACTCTTCCCCTCTGTCTTTCCTCCCTTCTTTTTGCTTTTTCTCTCTTTCTCTCTCCCTTCCTGAGTTAACAGATCTTGTTCATCTTGTTTCCTCATCTAATTCCCAAAACAGCAGCCTCCTTCTCCTGAAGTGGTTCCTTCCTCCTTCACGACCCCTTCCTTCACAGACCCCTGCCCTCTATGCTTTATATTTATAGATACCTTTCCTCTACAATCAAGAACATCTTCCGACCAGTACCAGTTGTATTCCAACTTAACTTAACCATCACAGGCTCCTCCACCCTGTCTGCATATGGAATCCCACTGCCCAATAACCATGATGCTTCTGCTCTCACAGGCTCCTCCTTCCTATCTGCATACGGAGTCCCGACTGCCCAATCATGTGCTTCTGCTTGCAAATTCTCATGAGAGCTGCCAGGCACGGGATTAGTCATGGGTATGCCTTAGAGAATTAGAGAAAGAGAGAGAATAAAAGTCCTCTTATCTCCTCCCTCCCCCTCTGTCTCCCCTCCCCTTCTGTGTTGACGAGCTCAAATTATATTGGAAGCAAGTGGAGGAGGAAGGAGGTGTGGAGTTTGTGATCTTTGTGGAGGAAAGGAGGGGAAAGCTGAGATTTCTCCCTGCCTGTTTCTCTCCCCGTGCTGAGGAGGCAGAGGATGCAAGCACAGATTGTGGGAGAGGAGCGGCAAAGAACTGTCCATACTGCAACATGCTGCAATGCATAAACTCCGTTGCAAGCCTTCCTATTATGGAAAAAGACAGCTACTTGTCTGCAATGCTATTACCATGTTATAGGGCCATAATGCATCGTTAAAATTTGAAACAAGGCATTGGAAATATGGACAGCACCCTGCTGACAGCACAGCGAGTGCAATGTCAAAACATTGGCAATACAGAGGGGCACTTATAGGACATGTGGCAGTATGTAATCTGGAAAATGCCCTGGAAGAAGAGGGGAGCAGGGAGGCAGGTTGCAGTTCAGGTCCTGTAAAGTGCAGGACCCTGAGTAACCGGCCCTTTCAGAAAACCCCTGGATGATGCTTCCACCCAATTCTCAGCAATTCCCCTTCCCCTATGCGGCATCCAACCTCCTTTTTACGAGTTCCTCAAACCGCAGGAGAAGCACTTTACAGGGTGCAGGGGACCACTGTAGGGAGGAGGGCGATGGAAACCCCTGCTGTACATGCAGATGTCCAGAAATACAACTTGTGCCGCAACCCATTATTCTAAATTTTCTTCCTGCAAAAGGTGTTAAATAATTACCACTTCATAGTAGGCCCATTGCTCCCAGACCCCACAAAAAAATATGAGATGCAGGAGTGGAATTAAACAGGCCACAACTTTTTAAATTAAATCAAAAGAAAAACTTGAGGACTGGCTCTCCACCCCCCACCCCAATGCAGAAACTAAATATTCACTGATCCCAGTGAATCCACCTAGAGATAATGGGTGCTACACCTTGGCTCCAGCCAGCATCAGCCATGTGGTTAATGCTGCCATCTTAGCTGGCCTAGCCACCTGCCTCCAGATCACCCTCCTCAAGCCGTAGAGTCCTTTAAAGAGGGTGATCCCTTGCCAGGGAGGGTTGAATCCAGGACCGGTGCTCCTTGAGCCATGAGGCCTCTAAGGACTGCCAAGGACTCCTCCTGATGGTAACATGCCTTGCTTTAAGGTGTCCACCATGAACTACACTGCCCATTTCTTACAACACTGTGCCTGCCATTGTGTCCATGAAGGAACTATCTAACTAAGGGTAGCAGTGAGAGGTAGGCAAAAAGAAGCCCCCAGCAAGAGCCAATCAGCAGGAGGGCAAAAAAATCCTACCTGGCCCTCAAGAAGGGCAACCAGGCATGAGAAGGAGGGGGTTGCTGCTCTGAAACAGACTGGAAGGGAATGCCAGCGTGCCGGCCTGTAGCTGGCTTAAGGCCTGCCCCCCACCCAATTCAGCCAACAGGCTGTATGCAAAGCCTTCTGCCTTGTTTGAACAGGGCAGGAGCAAAGACGCCACGCCTCAAACAAGTTGGGAATGAGTGGCTGCATTCACACGTTATGTTCAAAAAAAATACAAAAATATAAAAATAGTGTACAGCTACACAGGTACAGATATGGGCATAGGTACAGTAATTCACAGTGAATGCAGGTACAGAAGTATGCTTCCTATCTGTACCATGCAGTTGAAGGGCGTGAATCCAGGTTCACTTTTAAAATGAACACAGGTACAGTTATTCACACATGTACAGGTGTACAGACAACTGTACACTCATACAGCATAATGTCTGCATCAGGCTAGTAGATCATAGAGAGATATAGCTATAGATATAACACATTCTGATACCTGGTTTGTTTGTTTTTTAATAAAATGTGTAAATGGATAAGCTGGTGACAGGGCTGTGCATGGTTCCATTTTCTCAACATTAGTCCTCTGCACACTTAATCTGTGTTTTTGTTTTATATTGATAGAATTGATATAAACAATTAGACCTGACCATCTCTCAAAATTTATGTCATTCAATATAGTATCTATCTTTAAATTTTTAAGAAGAAAGATAGCATGTCTTAGATAGACCTTAATTTTCTGTGATCTTTCCACAGTTTATTGAGATTAAAATTACATGATTATACAGGTTTAACAAAACAAAGACCAAAACTTATTTGTATACTTGATTCTGGGACATGTGCTATCAGAGATGCCACTTCAGTTTTATTCTTTAAAACACATATTTACTGTATCTAGTAGGGATGTGCATGAATTGTTTTTTAAAATTCGATGTGTACCTGAATTGAATCACCCCTGATTTGTTTTGGGTCCGAATCTGGCCAGTTAGCACGGGGCAGTTTGTTTTGTTCACAAATCTCCCAAAACAGGTAGATTCAGGTACAAATCATTTTGTACCCAAATCAATTCGCACAGACAGCAGGTGCAGGCAGTGATTCTCTCAGCAGCAAGAAGGGGGTTAAAAAAAATCTCTTTTCTTTTCCTCAGTGAGGAAAGCAGGAACAAAAAGAAGAGAATATACTCCAGGCAGCAGGCAGGCAAGGCAAAGCAAAGCAAAGCAAAGCTCCTCTGGCTCTTTCTCTCTTCTCCCAAGAGGCAGAAAGGCAGAATGGTGGCTGGCTGCCTCTTTAAGTACCCTTCCCCTAGCCAATGAGGGGCCAGTCACCCATGGCAATACAAGATTTGAATGAAAATGAGCCAATCTAGATCCAGGGGGGAATCACCAGCCAGTCGTTGCACACTGCAAGTCACCAATCTGAAGCTTGGGGGCAGGGGCGGGACTTTCAAAATATTTTCCTGACACAAAATGGTGACAGCAAGAGAGATTGCCACAAAATGGAGGTCTGAATCTACGAATTTTTCAGGTTCAAAATCTGGATGATTTGTTTTGGAAATGAATCTGGCCAACTAGCACGGGGGTGATTTGTTTTGTCCACAAATCACCCCAAACAGGTAGATTTGGGTACAAATTGTTTTGTACCTGAATCGATTCGCGCATCCCTAGTATCTAGTGTCATTTAATTCTGAAGATCAATTGGCAAAATAAATGGTAATGGATATGGAACCTCTTTTATTTTCAGACATGCAATTAATATGTGATTTCCTGTTTTAAAGAAGTTCTTCTTGAATGCTTAGGAAGCATCCATGTTTGATCCAACCCTCTGCAACTCCTCCAACAGTGGATATCTGGTTTGGCTGAAGTGTGAGCAAATGGTGTCAAGCTGCACAACCTTCCAGGGCTGAGAGTGCCTCTGTAATCTAGTTCAGATTATTTGAAGACCACAGATGAACTCTGAAAATGAAGATCTACCTCATGGCATTGATAGGAGATGCTTTTAGCAGACTATTAGTGGATAATGGATAATGTCTTTGTTTATAATTGTGCATAAAGTCACAGTGTATCTTGGAGAAATCCATTAGGTGCATCTGTAGCAAGTGATTGTAGATCATATAACATTATAACATGTAATCTGCTAGCTGAGCAAAGAGGCACCTTTTTAAAAAGGTGATTCTCTTTATTGAGCAGGGGAAGAGCAACTGGCCCTATCCAACCCCAGCACAGCATCCCTCCAGTGGCTGTTGCTGGTATGTGCCTTATGTTTCTTTTTAGATTGTGAGCCCTTTGGGGACAAGGAGCTGTTTTTTTTATTTAATTTATTTATTTATTTATATTCTCTATGTAAACTGCTTTGGGAACTTTTGTAGAAAAGTGGTATATAAATATCTGAAGTAGTAGTAGAAGCGGCATATGTTGACATTCTGCCTGGCTATTTACTATTTTGGCATTTTGGCTGGCATTATGAAAAAGCAATGTGCTTTATTTATATATTTATATTTATACATTTGTGTCCTGCACTTTCTCTGAGGCGCCTAGAGAAATTATGTTTATCCTCACAATAACCCTGTAAGGTATGTTAGGCTGAGACAGAAGTGACTGGCCTAGGGTCACCCAGTGAATTTTGTGGGATTTGAACTAGGGATGTGCACGGAACCGCGGAGCTGCAGTCCGACGCCGCAGGAGGTGGCTCTTTAAGGGCGGGGGAGGGTGCACTTACCCCTCCTGCCGCTTTTCCCTCGCTGATACTGTGTTATTTTCCAAAATCCATGAGATGGAAACATACCTACCTTCTGCCCCTTCCCCCGTTGTTGGCCGGAAATGCAGAAGTATAGTCTGTGTGTGCACCCGCCCGCTGTGCCCATCACATGTCACAAATGCATGTCGTGTGTGTGACGTACGCACATGATGTGTGACATGTGGCGGGCGCGCATGGGCGACAGTGGGCATGTGTGTGCGACAGTGGGCACACGCACAGACTATACTTCAGCATTTCCAGCCAATAATGGGGGAAGAGGCAGCAGGGAGGTATGCTGCCGTCCCATGGATTTTGGAAAATAACAGAGCACCGGCAGGAGGGAAGCAGCGGGAGGGGTAAGTGCACCCTCCCACGCCCTTAAAGAGCTACCCCCCCATGGTGTCGGACCGGCGGAACCACCGGATCTTTGAACCAGTTTGGAGGCCCATAAAGGGCCTCCAGATCGGTTCCGTGCACATCCCTAATTTGAACTCAGGCCTCCCTGGTCCTAGTACAGCACTCTTTCCACTTACACTTGTGTATAATATAGGGAAATATCTGGCAGAAATTCATTATTTGCATGCTTAGCAAGTGATTAGGGCAGTAGCACCTGTTGAATTTCTGCCTCAATGCATCCTTCATCAGCACAGTGTCAAGCTAAAAGTCTATGGCAAAGGCTATGGCAGGTGCATGGAGCCTAATTTTTAAAGTAATACAATGTATAGGAGAATAAAGTGTGTACAGAGTCTCTGTTGCTTATGTGGCACAGAGGTAAAAGTTACCAACTTAGCTGAACACTTATATACTTCTTAGAACACAAATGAAAATTGTAAGTATCTTTATTTATATTATTTATAATATAAATGATATAATATATATATTTATTTATTTATATGATTATTTATATTCAAATTATAATTTACATCTTAGGGCAATCACAAGTGGATTACAAAATGGTTTAAGATGGAAATTCTAGATATTTAGTGAATATTTAGCTATTTTTGACGTCTCTTTGAAGTTTTTAAATCGCTCCAGTTAAAATAAAATGGACTTAAAATTGCTTAACTTTGCAGGATCATTATCTTATTTTTGTACACTTCCCCCCTTTCATTAGGTTATTTTGCTTCAACATGTTCTTCAAATAAAAACATTTTTAATGCTGTGTTAAAACAATAGAAGTGGTTTATTTATAGCTACAAGACATATCTGCCCTCTGCAGTTTTATCATTTATATATTCCTTACAGTCTTAATGCCACACTGGTTATTTTCCTGGGTTTTATAGCTATTAAATATGATATTGTTTTGTTCTTCTAATAGTTGCAGCCATTACCAGAAGAATCCATTTGGGTTGCAGTCATTATTGATGTCTAAATATTACCTCGGTAGTTTCCCTGTTCTGATGTATTTCTGCTATATTAAAGTGCACCATTTGAAAGATTTATTTTTTTGTTTAGTTGCTCTAACACTTGGATACTTAGGGGGTGTTCTTTATATGGAATAAGTCAAACCTGCTGTTTGAGGTTATTTGGTTTGCCATGTACAACAGTTTCAGTATTAAGATCCTGTAATGGGGTTTATGGGTCACTGCCTTAACTAAAACACTACTACTTCCTTGCTGTAAAAGTGGAATATGGGCATGGGAGAACATAGCAATCAGGAAGAGCCTTTGAAAAATGTTCAAGCCACCAATTCAAGAAGAAAAGGGGATTGTCACCAACATAATTTGACTTGCTTGCACCTGCTTGTCCTCCAACATCTCACAGAGAAAAATAGGGACACGTGGTCTTATAAAAGCCTTATTTTCACATCAAGGGCCATTGTCTAAATCTCTCTCTCTCTCTCTCTCTCTCTCTCTCTCTCTCTCTCTCTCTCTCTCTCACACACACACACACACACACACACACTTACACACTTATGCACTGCTCTTTTCTGCCTGCTGTTCATTTGTCCTGCAATAGCTGCACCTGCCCCGTTTCTGTTTCAGAAATCTAACAGGTGGGACACAGCGTGCCCGCCCATAAATGCACTTTGCTCCTTCTGTGCTCCCCTCCCCCATTTTTTTCTGGTTCCACCACTGCCCACACCAAATCTTTTACCACCCCAAACACAGGTTCAGGATGCCCATTGCTTCTGCTTCCCTGGGATTAGATGGCATATGAGGTCGATCTGACACTGCAACCCAAAACTTCTTCCAGGAAAATGTTAAACAACATGGGGGACAGAAGTTCCATGTAGATATTAAATAGCACTGGAGACAGTACAGAACCTTGTGGGACCCTGAAGCCCAAGGGCCACAGGGCTGAACGGAAACCTCCAATGAGACCTTCTGAATGCTCACCTCCAGGAAGAATTGGGAGCACTGAAATGTTCAACAGAATCAACGGTTGTTGATTCCAGTTCACAGTGTAATCAGTCAGCTAACAGGACCAAGACAGTCTCAGTCCCAAAAGCCAGACATTTGCAACCAGGCTTTAATCCTTAATGCCACAGGCACACCAGGTACTTAATGTACTTCAGCAGCAATCATAATTGAGCCTATGCAGTCCTGCTTTTGTTTGCCCTCCACCTCTCTCGCTATATATTTTTGTACGACTGGGATTTTAATGAAGTTGGCACAAAGCCTGCAATGTAATTTGCTATTTTTATTACTCTGTCAATATTGTGCATTAAGGCCCTCAATAGTCTTCAATGAACGTAAAAGAACTCTTTAAACCATGCAATGTCGAAGTGAAAACAGGAAACTGCTAATGCATGTGTCTTAATACACTAGCCCAGATTAAGGCCTTTGAAGCAGTCTCTCACTAATTAATTTGAAACTGTGATGAAAACACAAAGTGCCCCATAGATGTGAGGCTGCTAAGGTTTTTCTGACAAGAGCATTTCAAAATGGGTGTTCTTTTCTTGGTTTCTTTACAAAAGCCATACATCACACCCAGAATATTTTCCCTGATTGATGGCCAAGCCTCTTGCTGTTTCTCAGATGGGACGATTGAAACACAAATTCCACTTCTGGTCCTGGACTCATCAACTCTAAAATCAAAGCAACAACCTATAGGGCTCCAGGACCAGAAAAGGAGAGAAGTACATCTGATTCTGATTTGCTCATACTATCCTATGTTGATGATTCTAAATGTGCTCAAAACTAGCGGATGCACTGCGTACATGTTTACCATCGTAGTATCTCATTGAAATACAAAATAAGAAATAAATAATATCCCATATTGCATGACAGCAAAATATATGGGCTGTCTCTGTGACAAAGAGATGAAGTGATATAGTTGTCAGAGTGTCAGATTTAGGCGAAGGCTAGACCGAGGTTCAAATTAGCCATGAAGCTCACTGGGTCAATTGAGCTGGGGCATCATTGGAGGAGACGCTAGCCACACTACTTGATGCCTGCTCCAGTGTCAAGGATAGTGGCAGCCCTGCCTCCCTCACACGTGGATCTCCTGACTGCTTAATTTTCCAGGCAGCTGAGTATTTAAATGAGAGATTGGTGGGGAGCCAATCTCCAGTTTAAGAGCCTGGCTGACCAGAAGATTAAGCAACTGAGAAATGCTTGCCCAAAAGAGGAGGGGAGGAAGGGCATGGAAAGAGTGGAGCTGGATGCTTTTTCTCTTGCCTTCCCATGCCATACCTTCCACCTATAGATGTCCATCTAGCCAGATGGATGCCTATTTGTGGAAGGCATGGGGGAGTGTAAGAGAGCAAGAAATAATCCAACTCCACTCTCTTTGTCCCTTCTTTCCTTGCCTCCTTTGTGCAATGGCTGCCTAACCTTCTGGGCAGCTGGACTCTTAAACTGGAGATGGGTTCACTTCTCTGCTATCTCCAGTTTAATAGCCCAACTCCCAGAAAGTTCAGAAAGCCAGGAGATGCACATGGGAGATGACAGAGGGTGCTGGGAGGGGGGTGGGAGCAGGGAGATGGGAGGGGGTTCTAGAGTCTTCCCCCCCCGCCCCTAGCTAGCTAGATGCCTGTAGCTTGGGAGAAAGCATCCAGCTCCATTCTCTCCATTCCCTTCTTCTCTGTCTGCTTCACACACAGATCTCCCAACTAACCTTCTCCACGACGAGATGCTGACCCACAGATTGACTCCCCAGCAAGTTTAACAGCCCAGCTACCCAGGATATTAAGCAGGAGATGTGCACCTGCTGAGTTGGCCAGTAGGTGGGGAGGAAATGGGGTTCACTTCCTTTCTCCTCCTCTACTGTTTGATGGACTTGCAGCATTCCTCTTCCACCTGCTCTGAGAGGAAGGTATAGCCTATCTACATCACTGTGGGGGTGCAAAGCATGATTGAAGGTCAATATTTTCCTGGTCTTATGATCTAGCGTCCCTAGCTCTGCCTGGGGCCAGTCTATTATTCCTGCAGTGAATAGGCCGGGTGTTTATGGCTTGTATGGTGTTCCCGCCATTGAGTTTGGACCTGAGGATTTTTCTAACTCTCCTGATGTATTCACTTCCAATTTTTCTTTTAACTTCAGTGTGTGCAATGTTATCAGCCTGGAGAATGCCCAAGATTCTCCAAGAAAATGCCCAAGTATTTGCAATGTTCTTTCTCTTCCAGGTTCTTGATGTTGCTTCCATTGGGCAGTTCTATTCCTTCTGTTTTTCTTATTTTCCCTCTGTTTATTATTAATGCAGCTCACTTGTCTAGTGCAAACTCCATTGCTATATGGCTACTGACCATACATACAGTGTTTAGCAGTGATTCAATTTCTGATTGGGACTTTCCATACAACTTCAAATCGTCCATGCAGAGCAGATGATTTATTTTACTTGATGTTTTAGATGTTTGGTATCCAAGGTATTTGTATTTGGTATTTGTTTATTATTTGTGAAAGTGGGGTCATGGCGATTACAAACAGAGGGGATAGTGAGTCCCTTTGGAAAATACCTCTTCTAATGCTAACCTGGAAAATACCTCTTCTAATGCTAACCTGTCCAGGTGTCTCACCATTGATTGTTAACTGTGTATTCCATATGCTCATTGCTTTTTAAATAAATATCTGAATGTTTATGTCATTTCTAAACATTTTAGTATCCATGTGTGAGGCAATGAGTCGAAGGCTTTCTTGTAGTCAATCCATGCAACACTTAGATTTGTTTTTCTTCTCCTGCAGTTTTCTAAAATCATTTTGTCAATCAGCAGCTGGTCTTTTGTGCCTCTAGTGTTCGGGCAATTTCCTTTCTGTTCAACTGGAAGCTGTTTGTTAGTTAATAAGTGTTGCATCACTTCATCTGCTATTATTCCAGTTAATAATTTGAACATGGTTGGCAGGCAGGTTATGGGTCTATAATTACTTGGAACTGCACCTTTTTTACGAGATGAGCTTTCCCAGTTGTTAACCATTGTTCAATATCACCTCCTTACAAAATGTGATTGAACTGTTTTGATAGTTGTATATGAAGGCTTGTTAGTTGTTTAAGCCAAACACCATGCCATTAATCGTCACCTGGTGCAGTCCAATTTTTTTTTTTTTTTTTGCTCTTCCACTTATTAATTCTGGTGTTATTATTAGATCTTGCATTTGTTGGTTACATTTTTCGACCTCTTTCACCCAGCCTGCTTTTTAATTATAATCTATTGGATTGTCCAAGAATTCTTCCCAGAATTGCACTGTTACTTCTTTATTTGGTATTTCTACGTTTCTTGCAGTTTCTCCTTCTATGCTTTGGTAGAAATGTTTCTGATTTGACTGGAATTGGAGATTCTGCCTTTGTTGTGTAATTCTGGCTTCGTATCTGCTAATCTTCTTTGACACTGCTGTTATTTGCTGCTTTATTATTTCCAGGACTTCTCTAATTTCCCTTGAATGTAGGTGGTATTTTTGGATCAGATATTGTTTGGTGTTTTCATTCTTCAGCTTCTTGTCTTTCATATCTTTCAATTCACTAGCATCTGATCTAAGCCTGGCGATTTTATTTTCTAATCTAATCTTCCATTTAGGTGGTGTAGTACTTTCTTTTTTGACAGGTCCACTGAACTTATATCTGGGCTCTTGTGTTATTGTTGCTGCACTGTATATTAGTTGGTTTGTTTCTTGAAAATTATTGGTTGTTATTTCTGCAAGTGCAGCATTGACATCTTTTAATGCCTGAGCAAGTTGTTTAATGGCAACTGTTTTTAGAGCTGGAAGTCGAACTCTGGTGGTTGTTTGGTTCATGTGCTCAGTTATTTTTTGCTTTAGTTCCTGTTGCTTTTCTGTTAAATGGCATTCAGGTTTTTGAGGTGAAGGCAAAAGGGAGGTTGCCTGGTTTTGATTTTGAAACATTTCCGGGGCAGTGGCATCCTCTATTGCTGACACCTCCTCCACCTGCGCCTGAGCAACTTCTTCAGTTGGTGGTAATTCTTCTTCCATATCTTGAGCATATGTTGCTCTTTGCAGTTCTTCCAGCTCAACTCCTGTGAATAATTTATTTCTTATTATGAATCTTCTCTGGTCTGCTAGCCTTTGTTCTGTTATTTCTGTATCTGGATGCTTCTCTTTCCAAATTTGGTACATTCCTTTTAAATAACCTCTTCTAGTTGGACTAGACTTGTAATAGCAAATCATTATTTCCTTGTTGGCGTTTTTTGTATATTTTTTTCTGATTAAGCAACATTTCTTCCAGTAACCTTGCAGTCTCCAGCCCTGGTTGCTCAACTGAAGATCCTGAGTCCTGTAGCCCACTTGCCTCCTGATGTCCAGGGACTCTAGCACCTGGCGCGGTCCTTGTTGACCTGGGCGACAACCATTCTGATATAGATTTATTAAAGTTAAGTAGCACCAAATTGTTTATGCGGGAGGCACTCTTCGTCTGACTCCTCTGATGAGACCTGTCCAGTATGTTTGAAGCTCTGGCATAGCTCGCACCTTCCTCAGAGCATGCAAGCCCCACAACCATGCCAAAGTAGTACCTTACTTATTATTATTATTATTATTTTGCTTTATTTTTTCATTATTTCATTATTGAACTTTGTAATATTTTTATATAACTGGGTCACCTTTAGACAACATTGTATGTTTTGAACACATGCACTGTATAAATTGTATTTTAGTATTAGTTCCATTGTCATTTTTTGTTTGAACGATGGCTTCCTAATGGTCAGAAAAGCTTAAATGGTATGTTTCCTTAATGAGCAATTTACCTGCAGGGTGGTTTCAGCTGAGTGTGTGTGTAAAGGAAGGTTGAATGTAGCCAGTAAGAAACCCAAAACTGAATTTTGCAGGTGAGTTGTAAAAAGAAATAGTATTGTAAGACTCCTTTTGCTTTGATGAATTGATGCAGCTTTACATACTGGTATTGTATGTCTAGGTGCCTCTCTGTACCACCATGCTACATATTTGCAAACAAAGTGAAGTTGCAAATGCTCCAATAAATTTGCAGTAATCTGCAAGCAAATCTCTGCAGCACCGCCCTTGGAGCCTTTCACTGCTTAGGGAAGTGTGGAGTGTGTAAACAGCATTGTGCTGTTTGATCTGTTATGGCTATTGCACTATTACAGTAGGCACTTGAATTTGCATCACTGAGTTAGGAGTGTGCGCATGTGTGATCATGATACATTAGTATAATAAGTGCAAATATTTAATGAACATGGATACAAATCCTTATGCTTGGGATGCAAAGGATCAGAGTTCACAGAGTGTCCGATAATTTATAGCAAATCACCACTTTGGGGGCAAATTACCATTTTAGAGGGCTAATTTGGGGATTCAAAATGGTGCAGGAGAAAAGTGTTAACTCCTTCCCTGACATGTGCCAGATTCCCAGACTGGATCAGACTGGGCCCCTGTTGTTAATTGATAAAGACAAAAGGACCACTTCTGGACAAGGGAAGCATTAAGCCCATCTTCTGCATTAAGCCTGTCTTGGAAAGATTAGCTTAATATCAGATGTAATTTGGCGCACATAGTGTGACTAAGGCTAAAATATACACATCACAGATGAAAACAGCAGCTTTTGTCAAATCCTCATTCACAGTGGTGGAGACAGGCATACCGTGACATTGGGATGTGAATAATTTGTATTAGATATTACAAAGGAATCAGAGCTAAATATGTGTTGGTATTTTCAGCAGCAGAGGCAGTATATCTTTACATGAGCAGCTGAACCTGGGTTATCTGATTCCAACCCAGGCTTGCATGCACATGTGAATCAAGGCAACTGCACCAAGCCCTGGAAGTTTGAATCTAGGTAACCCTGCTCCTAACCTTTCCTCTTAACCCAGGTTAGTGAAATTCCATGCTAGGGATCATTAGGAATGGGATTGAAAATAATTATGCTAATATTATAATGCCCTTATATAATCTATGGTGCACCCACATTTGGGGTACTGCATACACCATATCTTAAGAAGGACAGAGCTGGAAAAGGTACAGAAGAGGACAGCCAAGATGATCAGGGACCTGGAGCACCTTTCTTATGAGGCAAGGCTACAGCATTTCGGGCTTTTTAGTTTGGAAAAGAGGCGATGACTGGGAGACATAAAAGAGGTGAATAAAACTATTCATCGAATAGAGAGAGTGGACAGAGAGAACTTTTTATCCCTCTCTCACAAGGCTAGAATGAGGGGGTCATCCCTTCAAACTGATGGCCAAGAGATTTAGTACCAACAAAAGTAAGTACTTTTTGACTTAGTGCATAATTAATCTATGGAATTCTCTGCCATGGGATGTGGTAATGGTCACTAGCTTGGATGGCTTTAAAAGGGGCTTAGATAAATTCATGGAGGGGTCTGTAAATACCAATAGCAGGGGAGCAACAGCAGGAGAGAGGGCATGCCCTCAGCTCTTGCCTGTGGGCTTCTCAGAGACATCTGGTGAGCCACTGTGTCAAACAGGATGCTGGATAATCCTAGGGCCTGATCCAGAAGGGCTCTTCTTATGTTTTTAAGAACAGGGGTCCCAGTACCTAGGCTTGTCAATCATGTCCCACTTTTCCTGGTGTTTTCAGGTCCCAGGGGATGGCTGCCATGTTTGTAAGAGAGAGCTCAAGGAAATAGGGATGTGCAAATTGATTGGGTACAAATCGATTTGTACCTGATTCTAGCTGATTTGGGTGATTTGGAGACAAAACAAATTACCCCTGTGGTCCATTGGCTAGATTAGGGTACAAATCGAATTGTGCATGATTCGATTCAAATCAATTTGAGATTTGAATCCCTCCTATTAATTCTGCCAGATTCCCAACTTTCATTTTAAAAAAGAAGCTAAGCTCCAGCCCTTGTAGAAGTGGAGTTATGGAGCAAAATGTGTGGTCACTATTTTTCAAGTGTTGGGATTATTTGGTATATAATAACTTTCCCTCAATGAATCATTTCATTCTATTCATTTTGACTGTCTTTTTGAGAGTGCCAACTGTCAACTGCCATGTGCCAGCTACACCCCACTCCCTGTCATGGCTCAGACCTCTGACTCAGAAGAGTCAGAGGAGGAACGGGAAGACTCAGTTGGGAGTGCAGGCTCAGAGGCATAGCAACAGGATTTGGCAGGGAGTACAGACTCTGGAGCTGAGGGATCGGAACAGCTGCTAGACATGAGGACTCAGGAGGCTGATCAGGAGGAGGCGGGGATTTCGCCTGTCTTGAGAAGATGTCTCAAGAGGAAGGCTCAGTGGGAGACACGCAGGTGCAGGATATCACAGGAGAGGAAGTAGAAGTGCTGACTCAGGAAAGCCTGATTGGCTGCCAGTTGTCTTGAGCCCTATATTAAGCAGTCTGTTAGTTGCACAGAATGCTGTCAGCAACTTTCACTTACCGCAGACTGTGTTCCTATTTAGAATTCCTCAACCTTTCGAGTTCCAGTTTGCCCTTCTTCTGTTCTTCCTGCTCTGTTGTCCCTTGTTCCATTAATTCCTTGCTCTGTTGTCCCTTGTTCTATCCATTCCTTGCTCTGTTGTTTTCTTTTCAGTTATTACTCATTTATCATAGAGGGAGGTATCTAGTTTTGTTCAGGAGACTTTATTTGTTCTATTTTTCTTTGTGAGTCTTTTGTTTTCCTTTGTACAGCTTCACTGCTACTTTCTGTTTAACTCACAGGGGGAGAGCTGAAGGGGTTGTAAATCCTGTTGGGTTAGCCAAGCTAACAGATTTATGACACTCCCACCCGCAAGGCAGTGGGGTACTACTCAGTTTATGTCCTAGGATTTTTTTCAAGCATTTAGGCTCTTTGGTGTCTTATAACCTTTCCACATAATGAATCTCTATGAGGATTCATTGCGCACCAAAGAGTTTAAAAACCTCAAAAAATCCTAAAATATAAACTGAGTACCCATTGGCTTGTGAACTGAGGCGTAGTTGGAAGATGGGATGCCACTAATTCTCCCTCCACCCCCACCTGCAACCCTAACCCACCTGCAAAGCAGTGGGGTCAAAATGAACAGAAGAAAGGAAGGAGTGTAATGAAGATACCAAATAATCTAAACACTTCAAAAATTCATAAAAATAAATGGAGTACCCCAGTGTGTGTGTGGCGGGGGGAGGGTGTAGCTGGCACATGGCAGTTGACAGTTGGCACTGTCCAATGATAGTCAAAATGAACAGAAGGAATGAAGGCGTATAATGAATCCTCATAGGGATTCATTATGAGGAAAGTTATTAGACACCAAAGAATCTAAACATTTCAATATTCCTAAAAATTAAAATTAGTACCCCACTGCCCTGCAGGAGTTTTTTTTTTGGGGGGGGGGTAGTTGCCACATGGCAGTTGACAGTTGGCACTGTCCAGTAACAGTCAAAATGAACAGAAGAAATGAAGGTGTGCAATGAATCCTCATAGGGATTCATTATGAGGAAAAGTTATTATACACCAAAGAATCCAAACACTTGAATAATAATCACTGCACATTTTGCTCCATAACTCCACTTCTACAAGGGCTAGAGCTTAGCTTAGCTTAGCTTAGCTTAGCTTAGCTTAGCTTAGCTTAGCTTAGCTTAGCTTAGCAAGAAAGAAAGAAAGAAAGAAAGAAAGAAAGAAAGAAAGAAAGAAAGAAAGAAAGAAAGAAAGAAAGAAAGAAACCTGGGGATTTGTGTTAGGGTTAGGATATGGCAACTTCAAATCCCCATTGTTTCCTATGGAAGAAATGTTCAAAATCAGTAAAAACTGAAAACAATTTATTAAAAATCAACCAAGTGTCCCACTGCCTTGAAATTTGGGTGGTAGGTGGCACCCATGGGGACCTACCCAGCACCCAAATTTGGTGCCTGTAGGACTTTATTAAGTTGTCTGAATCAGTCTGAATTGGAATTGAATCAAAGCAAATACAAAATGAATCTGGGGTGATTTGGAGGGGGTAGATTTGGATGTAAAACAAATCAGGGGTGATTTGTTTTGGGCACAAATCGAATCAAAAAAATTGATTTGTGCATATCCCTACAAGGAAATGCTAGCTGTGGATGTGGTGCTCTGCACAACACTCTCTATGGTGCCATACTAGCAGTAGCTTGAATAGGGCTGAGTCTTCCTCCTTCTCCCTTCTGGCCAACCAGAGTTCAGCTGATGATGTCATGTGGTTTCCTGCCTCCTAGCTACATGGCGCATTATTTATTTATTTATTTATTTATTTATTTATTATTAAAACTTTTATACCACCTTTCCAAAAGGCTCAGGGCAGTTTACATTACATTACATTACATGATGCATTATGGGAAGGTTTTCCCAATTCTCAAGGGGCTTTCTTGATCCAAGCTCACTGCTAAAGTGGTCATGTGGGAATGGGGGTTGCAGAGCCCAACACAGGCTCTGCTCATCTGTCCAGTATGGGTTAAGTACTTTTCCAAGCCCCAAACGACTCCCTTCTGAACTTGTGCAAGCACCCAATATCTCATTTCAACAAGACATGTGTAGGTCCTACAAAAGTGTGTTTGAGGAATAGTTAATGTTTTCAAGAAGTTATAATATTTATAATAATTTGCTCAAAATTAAAGGTTCACTACAGAAAATGGGGCGGGGGGTGAATGAAATTAAGATTGAAAATGCTATGCTTATATTGTGGAAACTGAAAATGATCACCATTTATAACAACTGTTGCTATATTTCTGCATGGTAATGTTTGGATGTACCCATTTAGCCCAAGTTTCTTCACTGAGGATAAATTATGTTTTGTTTACAAATCACAGCCATAGATTTCTGATTACAATGTGTAAATGCATTTAGAGTTAAAAATGGAATAACATCAGTTCAGTTTCAAATAGGGAACCTGACTTGAAAATAAGTTCATTACATGCTGTGTTCATGTTTTAAAAAATAAATCTACCTGTTGGCTTCAGATTCCAAGTGCAGCTAATAGACACAGGAGAACCTGATTTACAGAGGTGGTTAGCAGTCAGAGGGTATGGATTTGAACATGGTAATAGGATTTCATACACTTATTGTCTATAGAGATCTGCTTGTAGTGTTAACAGTGACTTGAATTTATGATGAAATTTATTGTAACAAATACTGGTTGCTAACTAGCTTTGGTTGTCCTCTTATTTGAGCCATAAAAAGGCCTTCAAAGGAAGCAGCTGCCAAATATTACCCAAAACAGTCCTTCAGGTTTCTTTTTCCATGGTGATTATTTTAAAAAGAAGAAGAATAGAATACAAATTCAGAGCACATTTTGTCACAGTGCAAACAGTTAATGACCAGATAACATCCCCAAATGCAGAACAGGCTGCTGTATATCATGCACTACCTTCCATACATTTTACATAGAAAAGTATGAAGCAATGATGATAAATAGTCATTGATCCCCTAAAGCCCACTTCAGATTATCTCCCCATGTGTTCAACTGACATGTAGAAGTTATCATCTGAAGGGAGCTTATGATCTACATAATGCTACTTGATCCACACAGAGGTTTGTATTTATAGAAGCCCATTTTCAACAACTCTCCCCAGCTTTGTGAAATGGAAAAATGACTTCAATTGGATCTACACTCAATTCAAGCTCTACATCACCTTACTGTAGAAGAGAGGGCAGAGGCATGGTCTTCTGCTTGTGAACAAAATCGCCCTGTATGAATCATCTCAACATCAATGTAAGCTCTGTTAACTGAGCAAAGAGACTCAGTGGTGGTTCTCCTATATTTAGCAGGGGGAGAACAACTGTCCCTATGCAATCCAAGATAGCATCCCAGTGGCTGCTGTTTGGATTTTTCTATGACATTGTCTCAGTTATTTGTATGGGGCACACTTCTTTATTTGAATGTGTCTGTGTCCTGGCTTGTGGGATAGAGTCTCAGTGTTTGTCTTCTCTTAACTTTTTGCTTTGAATTTAAAACTGAGAGGTTCTCCCCCTCTCTGCTTAAGAAACTGTTAGTCCATTTATTGTTTTCTTAGCCTGTGTTTATTTAGTAATACATATCAAACTCTTGTTTCCTAATTAAGGTTGGCTTCTTGTTCAATTACTTATAGAGGATAAGTAATTACTCTGCAACATTGGGTTATGGGCCCAGTTTGTGAGATGACAAAGAGTTTGTAGGCAAGAAAGCTAGACAAGATGACTACTTTTGCATCTGTGGGGAGGCATCCCACTGTTAAATTCCTCTATGAAACAAACTACAGAAAATGGTCTTTCAGAGTGAAGTTGTTGCTGAATACTCTTGAATTATCTCATATATCTTGGAGGTACAAAGACCAACAGAGAATAAAGAGAAACTACTTGTGCTGGGCACAAAACGTATGCACCTCTGGCTAGCCCACTCACCTGCCACTGCCTTCTTCCCCCACCAGCATGCCTGCCACCTTTTTCTGGCTTCTTACCCCTCCCCATTTTCTGGCAGGTGGGCAGGCCAGCCAGCTTCTTCTCACCTGTGCGCCCACCAGTTTCTGGCCCGCTGGGCACTGGCTTTTCTCTTACCCCCTGTCACTTTCTGGCCAGCCAGGCGCTGGCCTCTTCTCCGACCCTCCCACCGGCTTCTGCTCCTGCCCCCCCTCCCCTGCCTCTTTCTGGCTTCTTCTCTCCTTCCCACCCACTGCTTCCCATCCCCTCCCTGCTTGGTCATCCAAGTTAGGAATGCATTTCAAAATTAGTAAAAGAGCAATTGGTAAGAAATCTACCAAGTAAACTATGCAAATCTGGTCAAATGCATTGAATGTGTTAAAGCAAAAGCAACAAGGGAAACATTCATCAGCCACAGAAAGGCAATCCAGTGAGATTTTGGATTTGACTCAGTGATATTTGTGGGCCCCTTCCAGCAAAGACACTAGGCAAGGATCTCTATTTCCAGACTTTCATAGATGATGTTTCTTGCTATATTTGCACTTTCCAACTCACAGAGAAAAAAATGAGGTGTTGCCAAAACTAATGGAATATGTGGCTAGAGTAAGCAACAAGTCTGGAAGAAAACTAAGACTTTGTGCATTGATAATGGTGGGGAATATACTGAGAAGGATATTGAGCAATTCTTAAAAGAACAAGGAATTAAACATGAGAGAACAATACTTTATACGCCAGAACTAAATGGAGTGGCAGAGAGAAAAAACAGAACTTTGAAATGTCTAGAAGAATTCTTCTTGACGCAGGTCTGCAAAACAAATACGGGGGAGAAGCTAGAATAACTGCAACTTATTTGCAGAATATACTTCCAACTAAAACTAAAGTAATAACACCCTTTTAACTCTGGAATGAGACAAAACCTAATTTAAACCATATTAGAGTATTTGGATGCCAAACATATGCATACATATCTTAAGAACACAGAATAAAATCAGATTGCAGAAGTTAAAAAAGAATACAGTTGAAACTCAGAAAATTAGAATATCGTGCAAAAGTCCATTAATTTCAGTAATGCAAATTAAAAGGTGAAACTGATATATGAGACAGACGCATTACATGCAAAGCGAGATAAGTCAAGCCTTAATTTGTTATAATTGTGATGATCATGGCGTACAGCTCATGAAAACCCCAAATCCACAATCTCAGAAAATTAAAATATTACATGGAACCAAGAAGACAAGGATTGTAGAATAGAACAATATCGGACCTCTGAAAAGTTTAAGCATGCATATGTATTCAGTACTTGGTTTGGGCCCCTTTTGCAGCAATTACTGCCTCAATGCGGCGTGGCATGGATGCTATCAGCCTGTGGCACTGATGAGGTGTTATGGAAGACCAGGATGCTTCATTAGCGGCCTTCAGCTCTTCTGCATTGTTTGGTCTCATGTCTCTCATCCTTCTCTTGGCAATGCCCCATAGATTCTCTATGGGGTCAGATCAGGCAAGTTTGCTGGCCAATCAAGCACAGTACACTGTATACTTTTCGGAGGTCCGATATTGTTCTATTCTACAATCTTTGTCTTCTTGGTTCCATGTAATATTCTAATTTTCTGGGATTGTGGATTTGGGGTTTTCATGAGCTGTACGCCATGATCATCACAATTATAACAAATTAAGGCTTGACTTATCTCGCTTTGCATGTAATGTGTCTGTCTCATATATCAGTTTCACCTTTTAATTTGCATTACTGAAATTAATGGACTTTTGCACGATATTCTAATTTTCCGAGTTTCACCTGTATTCATAGGTTCTGCACTGAATAGCAAAAGTTACAGAATACTTTATACTATTACAGAAACTGTTAAACTGTGCAGTGTTGCTTATTTAAATGAGAGGAAAAAGTCAAATGATAGTGTGATGTCCAGCTGTGACTTGGATTTTCCAATAAGTGAAGAGGCTGAAGAGCAACCACAGCAACAAAATGAGCAAGTTATCATAGACTATGATGCAATAGAGAGACTCAACAGAGTGGAAGAGATTGAGACAGAACCAGGAAGATCCAGTCAAGAAGGGAAGATTGAGGTGGAACAAGAAGTAAAACACTCAAACAGAATTAATAAAGCAATTCCACCAAAACAAATGTAACTGGCAGCCAAAGAGAAGAAAATGCCAGAACCTACATATTGGCACAAAATTGAAGGCATGCAAGATTCAGAGACAGATAAATTGTTGCAATTAGGAAAGGAAATATTGCATGACATCATAAAACAAAATGTGGGATTTGGAATTCAAGAACAAGACTATGAGAAAGGGAACGCTGGGATTTTTGCCATGCATGTTGCCCTGGATTTTTGCCATGGATGTTGTTGTTTGTGTGTGTGTGTGTGGGGGGGGTGTTTTGTGGTTTTTGTGACACATTTGAATGTGTCTATTTACTGGCTTGTGGGTGGAGTCACAGTGTTTGTTTGCTCCTCACTTGCTGTCCTGAACTCAAACTGAGAGGCTCTCCCTCTCTCTGCATAAGAAAGTGTTAGTCTGTTTATTGTTTTCTTAGCCTGTGTTTAGTTAGTAATCAATATCAAACACTTGTTTCTCAGTTAAGTTTGGCTTCTTGTTCAATTGCTTATAGAGGATAAACAATTACTCTGCAACAGCTGCTTCTGGTGTGTCTCTTTCACCAGCATTTTACTTTATTTTGTTCAGTGTTTCTCTTTTAATTTGTTTGTTTGTTTGAGTAGGTGGAAGACTGAACAATCTGCCTTCCCCCCTCCCTGGCTGAGTGTGCTGCCAGCCTGCCACTAGTCAGGGTTATTTTTCCTGACCAGTATGTCGGGCAAAAGACTCTTCAAGACGACAGGGAGGGGTAAGTGATTGCTTTTTGGTGCCCCCTTGACCTTAGTTTTTATTAAATAGGGCCTCCTTTGGTTGGGTTTGTGGAGGTGTTTTCTGTTTTGTTTTGTTTTTAAGGTTGTATCTTGTTTTGCAGGTCCCTCTTAGTTATTCCCCATTATATTGTGTTGTGGTGGGTGGGTGGGTGATTAAGGTTTTTTTAAAAAGGGGGGTTCTAAATTTTTAGATTTCCCCCCAAAAAACCTTTTTTATTTTTTCCTAAAAGATGAGCCCCCCAGGATTGGGAAGATGTCTGAGAACTATGTGGTGAGCAAGTCTCATAGCAGGGTGGCAGGCAGAGGTGGGAGGGGTGTCCCAGCTAGTGTGAGAAGTTGGGGGGGGCATAGAAGACGGCACATGTCCCACAGATCCCTATTGGCAGCTCTCCTATCCGGAGGAACCTGCTTGTGCTGAGCCATGTCCAGGTACACCACCAGTGCTGCTGCCCTGGTTGGAGCCTGGCAATGCAGAGGGCTCACCTGCCAGGGAAGCTGCTTCCATGATAGGGGTGGAGGGCAAGGGCTTGACACCTGGGAGTGCAGCTAGACTGTCCCTCTCTCTTCTGCCCCCCACCGCTCCTCTCGCCACTCAGTGCCCCCTCCAATGATGCCCAACAAGTCATGGTGGAGTCCAGTTTTGGGTCCTCTGGGGCCCAGTCTGACTCTAAGGAAGGGTCTGCTGATGCGGAGGAGATGCCTCCTCAGCTTTGGCCAGGACCTTCTGGCATGCAGGGTTGAAAGGGGGTGGGTGATGGTAGTGGTAGCCAGTGGCCCCCATAGGTCCGCCATCACCAAAGATGCCCAAGATGGTATCCAGGACATTGGAGCCCACTCAGAGCAGCAATGTTTGGTGGCATTTTGAAATCACTCAAAATGCCCCAACCTCTGCTTGCTGTGTTCATTGTAGGGCACAGGTCAGTTGGGGGAAGGATGCTAAGGAACTGGGGGTGGCCTCCATGTGGTAACACATGCAGCTGTATCACACAGATCTCCTTGCCTTCACTGGCGGTGTTAGTGTGCCTGCAACTAGTGCTGACAAGGGCAATTAGAAGGGTTCCCTGAAGCAGGGCATGCTGCCAGTCAAGTGGAGGACACAGTCATGGAGCAAGAAGTGTCCTGGTCACACAAACACATGTCTCCTCACCTGCCTCATAGGGGAGATGATGGCCACTGATGACCAACCTTTTCAGGTGGTCGGGAACCCTGGCTTGTGCCGGATTATCCAGACGCTTGAGCCAGCTACACAATTCCATCACAAGCCATGTCCAGCCAGACCGTGATTCCCTCCCTGTACATGAGGTGCAGGGAGCTCGTGTCAGCCTTATTGCATGCAGCATTGCCTGGCATCGGTGTGCATTTCTCCACTGACCTCTGAAGCACTGTGAGTGGCATACATGCTGCTTTCCTGGCTCTAACTGCTCACTGGTGGGGCCCAGAGAGGGGGGACCTCTGGTGCTGCTTCTGGCTCCGGCTTGTCCTACACTGCTTTTTGGCTCAGGTGGGCCATCTTTCACATGGAGACCTTGCATGTCAAGCACACCAAGGAGGATGTGGCAGCCCTACTCGTCCACCAAATTGAGGAGTGGCTATGTGGGTTGCCATACCTCACCAGGAGCTGCATTATGACAGACAAAGGCTCCAATGTCACCGCAGCCATAGAGACAGTGATGGAGTTTGTGAACATCAGCTGCATGGTACACATGCTCCACCTGGCTGTCAGGGATGCCCTTGGCCTCAAGCTTCTACTCATCCCTCCCCTCCCCCTTCTTTCTTCAGCCATGCCATGTCATAGCATGCTGCTCGTGCTGTGACATGACAACTAGACACACACACACACACACACACACACACTGGCATAACCCATGATGCTGAACATCCCCCTGGTTCCACCTGGCCAGCAGCACTCGGCGGGCCAGGAGCACACACACAAACACTATATGCTTGTGCCAGTGCAGCACCGTGTATATTTGTAAATGTGTAAAACTGTAAATATGTAAATTTGTATATTTGTAAATTTTTGTAAATTTTTGAATGTGTACATAAGTGACAGGGGAAGACAGTGGGGCTGTAGATTTGTACAAATGTGTAGAATTGTTGTCCAGATGTGTGAGTGTGTGTGTGTGTGTAGGTTTTTGTGGTGTGGGTGACAGTATGTGGTGGAGACAGTCTAGAGGTTTCTTTCTTTTGTGTACATAGTGTTTTGGAAGCTTTGGTTTGAGTTGATGTTGTAAATTCTTTGCAGTGAAGTGTCTGTATAAATAACACTGTACTATTTGTGTATTGTGATGTGTTGTGTAATGTGTATAAGTCCCCATTTCTTTTCCTTCTTCAATTAGTTCTCTCTCTCTCTCTCTCTCTCTCTCTCACACACACACACACACACACACACACACACACACACACACCAAACACGCATGCATGGCCAATGATAAATAAGTAGTGTCTGGTGCCAACACCTGTCTGGGGCCTGTCTCCAGCAAAGATGTGTGTGGACCTGCCAGTTTGAGATAGATTTTCCTTGTAGGCACACTGCATGTACAAAGAAAGGAGCAGAAAAAATCTCAAGGTGTATTATTCTAATTTTTCATTCAATGTGGTGTGTTGTTTCTTAGCCCTCTTTCTTTGCAGTTTCCGTGCTGGGTTGGTTTTGCTGCCTTGCGCCATAGTGTGTCTTGCTAGGTGTTTGTTTGTGGCAGACAGTCGCTGTAGTAGTTGATGTTTGGTTTGCTTTCCTTGGTTTTGCAGTTGTGCACTGTGCTGGCAGGTCTGTCACTGTGCTTGTTTTTTGGTTTGCAGATTGGTGTCTTTTTAGTTGAGTCACTGCACAAAATTGGGGTGGGTGGTAGGCACCCATGGTGCCAACTACCATAGGAACCGCATGGCAACTCGAGCCAGTTCTTAAAGGTTCTACATAGGGTATAATGGGAATTTGAACCAGCCCATTATTCCCTATGTAGAGCACCTAGGGGAACAAAACCAAGGTGGGTGGTAGGCATTCATGGGTGCCAACTACCACCTAGACCCCAAAGCAATCGGACACTCCTGCAATATTTAATGATTTTTTGAAAATATTTCAAATGTTTGCATTTTTCCCATAGGGAATAATGGAGATAAGCCTTCCCCATAAAGTGGGTTTGGGGGCAAGGCACATTGTGCCACAACTCCCCCCAGAAGCCCCAAGCTGGTGGGGTCATGGTTTTTTTAAATTATTATTTTTTTAAAAAATTAGCCTGTTTGGCAGAATGTCAATGCAATGAATATGAATCCCTCCTCCATTCAGAAAAAGAACAGTGTGTGACCTTAATTACTGTGAACTCTGTATAATTTCAGTCTGGATGAGAGGGCCATACAGCTAAATTCCCTTATATATGCCCCCCACCCCCCGGGCAAATCTCCACATGAAGAACAACCAAGTCAGAGAGTAGGGTTCTAGATAGCATAGCTTTCTCACTGACATGCCAGGTCTCAACTGGCAGAGAATTGTTTTTTTTAAATAAAGAAGCACTCTATCATGAAACACTACAGTTTGTGTTGGTGCAGTTCAGAATTGGGTTTATTGCCTCAGTGAGAACTCAGAGGCTATTCTCATGATGGGGGAAAACTGGGCTAAAGAATCCCAGCCTGGTTTTTCCCCACTGTGAGAACCATTGGGCTCGTGGGTAAGCCCGATGGTTCTCTGGTGGCTAGCCCACCAAAGTAGCCCTCCCCTTAGCCCAGGTTAGCAGAGCAAGCACTCTGCTAACCCAGGATTCCTGACCGTGTGCTGCCATGGCACGGCTCCGCACCATGTCGACACATGAGGAGACTCCCACCGGGAGGCTGCAAACAGCCTCCCAGGTTCGGAGGTCTCTCCAGGATGCCCTGTGTGCTCATGCGGGGCATCCTGGAACTTCCGTGTGCTGCGCGGCCCCCAACCCCCACCACCCTGTCGGCTCCTTGATGGAGCTGGCAGTCATGTGGGCAGCCGATCCGGCTGCCCAGCTATGAGTGGCTGCTCGTCTGCGGAGAGAGCGGACTAAGCCTGCTCTCCCTGCAGAACCCCCTCAGGTGCTTCACACCAGTCGTGTGAAGCGCCTCTTAATCTTCTCACTGTGAATGAAAAATGCTCAGGCTAAAGCTTTTACTTCAAAAGAGGGGAAATAGCCATTTCTTTTAGAAGTCATCAGCTGGGTGGGAGGCTTCTTCTTCATGAACCCCACTGCCTATTAAGATCATGGGGGAGGTCTGGTTGCAGATAGAAACATAGGAAGTTGTCATATTCTGAGTCAGACCATAGGTCCATCTAGCTCAGTATTGTCTACACAGACTGGCAATGGCTTCTCCAAGGGTGCAGGCAGGAATCTCTCTCAGCCCTATCTTGGAGAAGCCAGGGAGGGAACTTGGAACCTTCTGCTCTTCCCAGAGTGGCTCCATCCCTTAAGGGAAATATCTTGCAGTGCTCAGACATCAAGTCTCCCATTCATATGCAACCAGGGCAGACCCTGCTTAGCTAAGAGGACAAGTCATGCTTGCTACCACAAGCATGGTATCTATCTCTTATCTATCTAAAGGGCTCTCTTGGTGGCAACCCAAAACTGGGGCTTCTCTAGATTTGCCTGGGGTTCTGGAATACACTCCCAAATGATTTCAGAATCTCCCCATCTCTGATTGTTTTAAAACAACTTTTGAAACACACCTGTTTTATCAGGCTGTTATTTTATGTTTTAAAGTTTTATTTATGGTAATCTTAATCAGTTTTATATGATTTTTATGTTTTACTTGTTGTTTGCTGTTTGTTTAAATTGTAAACCGCCCTGAGTTTTTATATAGGACAGTATATAAATGTGACAAATAAATAAATAAATATAGCTGTCTCCAGTAACTTCTGCTTCTATTCAGGAAAACGTTACCTCAGATGATGAATCTTATATTGAAGATCAAGGGGGGAAATGCGTGGAGCATAGCCTTTTGTCATTAATATACATTGACAGCAATCTGGAGTTTACTTAATTTATGTGTTTATTATTCGTGTGCTCACACACATCCTGTCCTTGCCGTCTTTTTAAAAAAACTTTCTCTACATACATTTCAGGTTTGCCAAGTTGAGAAAGAGCCAACTGTAAGGGATTTGTCTCTTGGTTTAACTTCTGCTTCTATCTCGGCTTCCAAGAACTTGCTATTCTTGCTTCTGCTCTTAGGCTGCCTGCCAACTGCTCTGCTACTTTGCACCAGCTTGACAAGGCTCACTAATTATAAAGAAATGCCCAATATCTCAGATAGTAGAAGCAGGAGGAAAAAAAGAAAAGAAGAAATGGCAGTAGTAAGGGTGCCATAAATATCCACTACGGGCCTAAAGCAAAAACTGCATGTTTGCTCTTGTGAAAAAGTTTCTTGAAAAAGCCATTTGATTAGGTCCTTGGGGAAACATTGGTGACTGTGCACACCAGCTACTCCAGACTATTAAAAGGATCAGGCCCAAGGTCAGTGTTATATTGATTAGATCCGTGCTTTTGGGTAGGGAATTATTTGCAATTAAGCCAGAGCACAAGTAAGGCAGAAATCTATGTTTGTAAATGACACAGACCATTTACCACACAGGTAAATAATTTTACCTGATTGTAAAATCAGGTTTGTGTTTTAAAATCGGGAATAATCTACATTTAAGCCAAGCTAATGCTTTTTAATGGAATGTGATACACAATTCAGTCATCCCTGGATAAGATATACCACAATGATTTGGAAATTTCAAGTACTGAAGATTTCTATGTTCTGTGTTTGATGAAGTGTCCCAGATATGATGCTGGTGTTCAAGAAATATGCCAATATCTATGGAAATAAGTCAGAAGCCTTCACATGCTCAGTTGTAACTGTAGTTAGTAAATTATTTGAATTTGGGGCAAATGCATTTTTAATTATTTAGTAGTGTTTGTAATTAATGAAGCATCAGGCAGGATTAACACTGTGAAACTTTCAAAGTCCTCAGAGCTCCTCCTCCAGCAAGTTTTGCTTGCTCCCATATTACCCCTGTAACCTCAAATTATATTTGAAACATTTTCCATGATTTTTTTTGTCTCAGCCCTGAAAATGAATTCACATGGGATAAGTGGCATTGCAAGATCAAGCATCTTCCTTGACCTACATGCCTTCAACAGAGCCAGTCTCTCCCAGCTTCTCCCTCCAGGGTACTCTGTTGAGAAGCAGATGAGAGGATGTGGGCAGGGAGGTGGACTGGCTGTGGTCTATAAGAATAGCATCTCCCTTACCAGGATTCCTGTTGAAGTGTCAGACCATATCAAATGTTTGTACTTATGTTTGGGGACCGGGAATAGACTGGGACTTTTGTTGCTGTACTGATCACCCTGCTGCCCATTGAGTCCCTAACTGAGCTGATGGACTTAGTCTCAGGCTTGCGGCTGGAATTTCCCAGGCTTATGGTGGTAGAGGACTTCAGTGTTCATTTCGAGACCAATTTGTCCGGGGCAGCACAGGAGTTCATAGCAGACAGTTATGGACTTATCCCAAGTGGTCTCTAGACTGACGCATGTTGCTGGACACATGCTCGATTAGGTCTTTTACTTTGAGAAAGGGTGGTGTTCCATGAGTGGGGACTCCTGTGATTTCTACATTGTCATGGAGGGACCAACATCTGGATAAAGTTGGATTCACAACCATGTCCCACCTCCACAGGGGTGAGTGGCCTATTAGGATAGTCTGCCCAAGAAGATTATTGGATCCAATAGGATTCCAAGAAGCCTTTGAAGGAATTAGGTTTGGCTGTACCAGTGATTCTGTCAATGCACTGGTGGAGAACTGGAACATCAAACTCACTAGGGCAGTAGACATGATCACTCCTAAGCAACCTCTCTGACTGGCTTCAAAATTGGCCCCTTCATATACAGACGAACTGTGGGAGCAGAAGTGGTACGGTAGATGGCTGGAGAACAAGTGGAGAAAGACTTGACTTGAATCTGACAGATTACAACATAGAGAGCATTTGAAGACCTCTGTTCAGGCAATATGTGTGGCAAAGAAGAGATTCTTTTCTGCCCTATTGCATCCACAAGCTCATGAACCTTGAATCAGAATTTGGAACCATCAGTTAACAGTTGTGACATTTTTAATGAGTTCTTTGTTGATAAAATATCTCATATTCAGGCCAGCTTGGACTCAGACCCCATAATTATTGCCGAGTCTAATGCAGAAGAGTTTCTATGTAAAATGAATGGGAAGTAGTGCATGATTATCTCACTTCCTACCAGAGAATCTACCATCAGAACACCTGAGACACTGAAAACAACAAAACCCAGTGCCCCATGGACTTGTCATTTTGCGGGTGGTTGGCACCCTATTTGCATTACACCACAACAGGCTCTTGGCACCAAGTGGAGTTATGGGGCTGCTGAAATTCCCCATTATTCCCTATGGGGAGAAAGCTTAAAGATGTGCAAACTTCAGGGGGGGGGCAATCACCCCTTTCACAAATTTATTTGAAATCTGGGTGGTAGCAAGCACCCATTGAGGCACTACCACTTGACACACTCTTATGCCCCCAAACACCCTTTTCTGCCCAAATCTGCCACAAAGACATGCCAACTTAAAAAAAAAAAAACCACACCAAAAAAACCCACAACTTTGCCCAATTTCATTGAAATCTGTGTGGTAGCTTCCTTGCACCCATTGGACACTACCACCCACCACAATCCACTCTGAGCCATCCTGCCCTCCCCCCCCCCCATGTAGAGCTATAAAGCTGCAGAAATCCCCATTATTTCCTATGGGGAAAAGCTTAAAGACGCACCAAATTCAATTCATTATCTAAAAAATCATCCCTTTGCTCTATTTCTTTTAAATTTGGGTGGTAGCTCCCACCCATTGGGCACTACCACCCAACACACTTTGGCCAAATCTCCAATTCTGAGTGATCCAAATCTGGGGTGATTTTTTTTAACCCAAATCTGGGCACTGAGCACAGGGGTGATTTGTTCTGTCAGCCAGATTTGGGTACAAATCATTTTGTAGATGAATCAGTTCACACATCCATACTATTTTCAGGCAGCAGCAGTGGCAGAGATGGCAGTGGTGGCAGTGGAGGTGGTGGTAGCGTCTCCAAATTCCCTGCCAACACCCTCCTGAAGATCAGCCTTGGCCAGCAGTAGCCTGGGTCATGCCTCTGTGCATGCATGTTGGCCATTTTTGTGACCTCCATGCGTGCGCAGAGGCCATTTGCATGGTGACAAAATGGTCTCCAGAGGTCACACAAAGGTCATGAAAATGTCCTCCACACCTGCACAGAGGCTCAGCCTGGGCTGATCTTCAGGAGGCCAGCAGGGGGTTGGAGGAGGCTCTGCCAACTCCACCACCACATCTGCCGTCTCTGGCATTGCTGCCACCTGCAAATAGCAGGTATCAACCTCCCCCCTCAGCCATCTTTAGGCTAGGGATTGCCCCTTTACTTGTAAAGGGGAATCCTTACCAAATTCCCCTTTATGAGTATATACCCAAACCAGTTCAGACTGGTTCTTTTGGACCCGGGACCAGAGTGGACCGGTTCAAATTGAGCTGGCTCGCACATCCCCACTTAATCTGCCATGAAGCACAGTTCATACAAGTGGTTTCAGAGCCAGATTAATAAATAAGAATTTGATTGTGTTCATAATCAGCCATACAGTCTTGTATTTTATGAGGAGATCCCATGTAACACAAATCACAAACCAAAGAAATGAATGCATAGAGGGGAGAAACAGGATCACACCTTTTGCTTCCAACTTCCATATGTAAAACAGAACATTTCTTCAAATGTATATAAGTATTCATCCCCATATCTTTAGGCTTTTGAGACAACATTTGTACTCTCCATTTTTGCAGGCTCTAGATTGTGCATTCAGAGGCTTGGGTGTACACAGAGTTTGGTGTATCTTGCTCCCCCTCTACATGTTCATTCCTTCCCTGTTTGTCTGCAAAGAGCTACAGTTTCTGCCTTTGCGAATGCTTTGGGAAATTAACATTTTAGATGAAACTGAGCTGCCTTCATCTATCTTATTCATGTTTGTAGATAAATCAGTTTTGACCTCAGACTAAAAAGTGAAAGGTCGTATGATTAATCCACCACACTGAGCCATTCCCTTCCTCATTTGTTCATATTTTGGATGAATTTTCTATTACTTTCAATTAAGTTATCAATAACTTCTCAAATTCAGTGTTGTAAAGGAAGTGCAGATGTGTTTGAATTGTGTCACTACATGTATCTGTCAATACTGTCTGTAAGATTGCATTTCTGCAGGTAAAGGCAAAGTCCTTTACATAGCTCTCCATTTCAACACTGTTAATGAAGATTCATTTCAAGTTGCAGCTTTACATAAACATTACTTTCCTTGTTTGCAGAAAAGGGAGGCAAGTCTCTCACAATCTATTTTAGCACTTGCACAAAGGTGCTGTTCTCCTCTTCCATTTGTCATGAAGAATGAGTTGAAAATTATACTGCCTGCCAATGGCATTGTCTGCCTGCAAGTGCAGAGCCAATAGAGCTGAGGGAAGCATGAAATGGCTGACAACACCATCAGATTCATAATATGAAGCATCACCTTTTATTGTGCTCTTTTCCAGAGGCATTGTAGGCATTAACAAGAGCTAAGTTTTAATATCTTTATGATTATGCTAATTTGGAGGCAAAGATACTTTCTCATCTTGGAGGAGGTATAAATATTTTCCTCATGCTCAGTCTGCCTAGACTGTGGCTTGCAAACTGCAGTTCCTAAGATAGTCAAGCCTGTGCCCCCAACCCCATACCTACCTACCTCTCTCTCTCTCTCTCTCTCTCTCTCTCTCTCTCTCTCTCTCTCTCTCTCTGTGCAGCAGGAAAAGGCAAGGTTTCCTTCCTCTCCAAAAAGAGAGACCGTGCCTGTTTTTAATATAAGTAATATAAAAACTTCTCAATATAAACTTCCTTTATGGACTGACAAAGGACCTCTGAGGTCCATATGATACAATTAGCGGAGTCAGCTGGTGAAACTGTACTACACCAGGCTTCAGGTTGTGAGGATGCATGTTGGGTGTGAGGAGTAGGGATCCTGGACTTAGAAAAATGGCATGTCAGGGATAAAGCTAGCTAGCCCAGATCCTCCTCCATCATGGTATACTTTTGTTTTATATTCAGGTAGAATTTGGAGAGTAGAAGCATTCAGATCTGATATCACAAATAATGAAAAGACTGAACTTCTGGTTATGCTCCAGAATCAGCATAAAATAGTAAAAATATTGAAAAGGTTTCCTCTTCACATGAATCCCATGGCACCATGAATCCCATGGCACCCTGCATTAAAACCCCTGACGGAGAACTTAAAGGGCAAAGGTAGCACCCTTTAAATTACTACCAAGACATGCTCTGTATATTTCTTCTAAAAATAGATTTTTTTAAAAAAAAAACAACCCACAAAAGCTGGCAGTTCTTTTTCATTCATTCACCTTTAATTGTTGGCTCCAGTAGTTTAATATATAATAGTTTATGCCCGCAGGCCAAATAATATCACTTAGATCAGTGGCCAATATCCAAAGCAGTGTTCTTCTAACATCCCTAACATCTTGCGGCATGTAACACTAGCCCTGGTGCATGCTCTCCTGAAGCACTGGCACTTTGGCACTTTTGTGCAAGAGTGCAAACAAATACTTTCTGGAGCTCCAGTGTTCCTAGGTTAGAGTGATAACACATCACTGAGGGCCAAGCAATGTTTTTCCACTCTCTTCCAGATCATGGGCAAAGCATTTATGTTCTTGCACTAAGATTGAAAAGTCTCCACACTTCATGGAGAACATGCTACAGTGCAGGGGCTAGCACTGCATGCCACCAATAGTTAGGAGCATCAGTAGTACACTGTTCTGGATGTTGGCCACCGACTTCAAAATTTCTAGTTTCAAAGAAACATTTCCTCATTGACTTGATTGTCAAGGAACCCTCAAGCATCTCTCAATGAATCTCTGTAGGCTTGATCCAAAGTTTCCCTTCTTCTGTTGGAATGAATTTCCTCTTATTGAAGGCATTTTCCACCAGAGGTACACTTCTTTTTTGATAGAAAGCTTCTTCCATCAGCAGAAGAGTACCTCTAGGTCCAACCCAATAAGGTGATTCACACAAGCATGTGTGAATAGTGGGGAGGGTAGACGGGGAGACAAGATCCAGCTTACTTTCCCCCTATCAGACGATTGTCAGTTATTCCTTTGGCACGCTGCTATGCACCCACACTATTCACTCTGCTCCTGGCAGCATGGATCACTGGAGGCTGGGACAACAACTCCTTGCCCCCAGGAACCCCACAATCCAATGCACAATGAGCATATGCACTACATGCAGCCCAAGCATATACACACATCCCCATGTCTGCAGTAAATGCACTCACCCTTTCTCCCTTGCTGATTGGTTTTCTGGAACTGGCTTCCACACTTTGACTGGCACAGTGAAAATGAGGCTGAGGTTGTTCTAGTTGAGCTGTGCTTGCTGCTAAGAGTGCTGCTGTGGCAGCTGCTGCTAGGGATGTGCATAAAACCGGTTCTCCCGGTTCGGTTCGGGTCCGAACCGGGTCCGAACCGGACCAGGGTGGTTCGGTTTTGGTTTTGCCGAACCACCCCCCCAGTTCGGTTCGGATCCGAACCGGTTCGGATCCGAACCGAACCGGTTCGGATCTCAAAAAATGGCTGGTTTGAAAGGGGACCTTGTGTTCTACCTGCCACCCAAATTTCAAGTCGATTGGACCTTCCTATGATTTTTGGCGATTTTTTAAAGTTTTAGTGACTTTGGGGCAGTTCGGGGGCATAGCATGGGATCTGGGCAAAAGGAGTGGGGTGGGGTGGTAGTGCCTAATGGGTGCAGGCTACCACCCCAATTTCAGGGGGATTGGGCAAAGGGCTGATTTTTGGTAAATTTCTGAAAATTTCATGTCTTTGGGGCAGATTGGGGCATATTGGGGCAGAAAGTGGGGGCGGGGGCAGAATAGTGGGGTATGGTGGTAGTGCCTAATGGGTGGAGGCTACCACCCCAATTTCAGGGGGTTTGGACAAAGGGGTGATTTTTTGAGAATTTTTGAAGTTTTAGTGACTTTGGGGCAGTTTGGGGGCAGAAAGTGGATCTGCCCCAAAATAGTGGGGTGGGGTGGTAGTGCCTCATGGGTGGAGGCTACCACACCAATTTCAGGGGGATTGGGCAGAGGGCTGATTTTTTGAGAATTTTTGAAGTTTGGGTGTCTTTGGGGCAGATTGGGGGCAGAAAGTGGATCTGCCCCAAAGGAGTGGGGTGGGCTGGTAGATAGTGCCTAATGGGTGGAGGCTACCACCCATCCCCAATTTAAGAGTGATTGGGCAGAGGGGTGAATTATGGTGAATAGAAAAGGTGTGAATTCTCATTCTATCATAGCAAATGAGATATTTTTCAATTAAACAACTCTCATGACCCCACTTTCACTTTTTCACACTTTCCTTTACTATGAATAATATGAGGAAGTAATCAATTTAGCACACTTCACCTTATGAAGACAAACCTCATACAAATAAATTCACCATAATTCACCCCTCTGCGCAATCACTCTTAAATTGGGGATGGGTGGTAGCCTCCACCCATTAGGCACTATCTACCAGCCCACCCCACTCCTTTGGGGTAGATCCACTTTCTGCCCCCAATCTGCCCCAAAGACACCCAAACTTCAAAAATTCTCAAAAAATCAGCCCTCTGCCCAATCCCCCTGAAATTGGGGTGGTAGCCTCCACCCATTAGGCACTACCACCCCACTATTTTGGGGCAGATCCACTTTCTGCCCCCGAACTGCCCCAAAGTCACTAAAACTTCAAAAATTCTCAAAAAATCACCCCTTTGTCCAAACCCCCTGAAATTGGGGTGGTAACCTCCACCCATTAGGCACTACCACCACACCCCACTATTCTGCCCCAGGCCCCACTTTCTGCCCCAATATGCCCCAATATGCCCCAAAGATATGAAATTTTCAGAAATTTACCAAAAATCAGCCCTTTGCCCAATCCCCCTGAAATTGGGGTGGTAGCCTGCACCCATTAGGCACTACCACCCCACCCCACTCCTTTTGCCCAAATCCCATGCTATGCCCCCGAACTGCCCCAAAGTCACTAAAACTTTAAAAATTCACCAAAAATCAGCCCTTTGCCCAATCCCCCTGAAATTGGGGTGGTAGACTCTACTCATTGGGCACTACCACCCCACCCCAAAATTTTGCCCCTGGGCCCCTTTTTACCCCCCCGAATCGATTCGGATTTGGATTAAATCCGAATCCGAACCAAATCAAGGGTGATTCGGGTGACCCAGATTTGGGCACAAAACAGAACGGGGGTGATTCGGTTCGGGTCCGAGCCAAATCACCCAAAATCCCAAATTGCACACCCCTACTAAGCACACACACAGAGAAGAAGCAGGAGGCGGAGTGTGGATTCTATGATAGCATATTAGAGTGGATTGATGGTGTCTCATTGAAAATCTCATTTGCTATCATAGAATCCACACTCAATACCTCAGAAACAAGAGAACCCTGTACCCATGGGGGTGCCCCTACCAGAGATCCCTGTACCCCATGGGTTAGAAACCCATGGGGGTGGTTGGCACCCTATGTGCACTACACCACCACTTGCTCTGGGCCACCCCAGCACCCCCATGTGCACTTATAGGGCTGCTGAAAGCTCCATTATAACTTATTATGAGGAAAAACCTTAAAGACGCGTAAACTTCAAAAATCACTTAAAAATCACCTCTTTGCCCAATTCCTTTCAAATAATTCTGATAGCTTCCTTGCCCACCCTAGGAACTACCACCCACCACACTGCACTCTACGACACCCCTTTCCCCCCGACGTGAAGCTATACATTTGCTGCAATCCTAATTATTCTCTATGAGGAATTCAAAAACACTTAACAATTCACCAATAATCAGAGGAGTGTCCAATTGCCTTGAGATTTTTTGGGTGGTAGGCACCCATGCCTGTCTACCACCCACCCTGCTTTTGTGCTCCTAGGTCCTCCACAACAGGGGATATGGACTGGTTCGGGTCCCATTATACTCAATGAGAAAAATAATTAAAAATATTTCAAATATTCATAAAAAATCACAGGGGTGTCTGATTGCTTCAGGGTTTGCATGGTTGTTGGCACCCATGAGTGCTCCACAATAAGAAATAATGGCCTGGTTCGGGTCCCATTATATCCTATGAGAGAAAAATAAAAATATTTTTCAAAAATTCATAAAAAATCGTACGAGTGTCCGATTGCTTTGGGGTTTGGGTGACAGGTACCCCTGGGTGCCAGCTACCATCTGACCAATTTTCAGCTTTCCGAACCGATCCGAACCGGTCCGAACCGGTTCGAAACGAACCACCCCCAGTTCGGTTCGGATTCGAACCGAACCAGGGGTGGTTCGGTTCGATCCGAACCTCCGAACCGGAACCGGTTCGGACCCGAACCGGTTCGGATCCGAACCGGTTCGCACATCCCTAGCTGCTGCAATGCTAGGATATGACTGGATCCCCATAGGACCCTATGGGGGTTTGGGGGGGAAATTTAAAAAATGTTATATATCACCTGCTTGCCAATTTTTTTTGTGGGTTGGATGGTAGGTAGGTAGCACCCATCAAGCCCTACCACACAACCACACATCCCAGTGTCCCTAGGAGCTACCCATGGGGAGCAATGGGGTGCTTTGAGTTTCCCCATTGTTCCCTATGGCCAAAACATGTTTGTTTCATTAAAACAACCAGTTCGACCGCTGTTTCGACAAAATGTTTTGACAATCTGCATTTTGTTTTGAGTTTGAAACAAAGCGCAAAATCTGTGTTGCGCACATCCCTAGTGGAAATTACTGACTAACATTAAAAGCTGGAGCCATGAAGACAAACGCGGAGTTCAAAAAGAACAAAGGGGCTATTCACATGCACAGGCAAAACTAGGCTAAGGTAGCTCAGTCCAAATCTGCTGGTTCCTGTAAACCGCCGGGAGCTTCATGGCTCCCGACAGCGGCATGGCAGCAAACCTGCTTAGGGAGCCTGCCACTTAGCCCAGGCATTGGGTGTGAGGGGTCCCCTTAAACTGGGCTTAGTGCTCATGTATTGGTGCTGTGTGGCTCCACATGGCACCTACATGTGAGTGGCCTCTCTGCCAGTGCCAGGAGGAGCCCTATAATGCACCATGCTCTGTTCAGATGCATCCCAGCCCGCAGCCCTCCACATTGCCCGCAGTAGCCAGCAGTTGTCTGGGCGGGCGTTCTGCTTGCCTAGGAAGAGGCCCTTGATCATCTGCTGGGGAGGTAAGCACTTTAAAGTTTCCTTCCCTGCAGATCAGAGCCCTTTCTCACTGATTGTGAGAAAGGGCTAAATGCCATCCTTTTTGGTGAAAGAGGAAGATGTTGCACAGCTTGAGCCCTTTTGTCTCATTGGAGAAGGGACATTTATGGAATTTTTATATCTGCCATTTTTACCATTTTCCATGTCATCCAGATAAATAACCTCACATGGATCCATATCAGGCACATTCCAATATTAATGTTTTAGTACTTTTAGAAATACCTGATCTACATTCAGAATAACATAGGCAAACGTTTTGGGTGCACTCCCAAATAAACCTCTAAAACAAAGATCATTCTTCAGTAATTGAGTTGGATACATACTTTTCAGTGAGCATGTTCAATAAATTTGAACAAGTATAAGTACTTTTCAATGAGCTCAGTAAGAACTGTCCCTGAGTTTAAAGTAAATTATTTTTCTAACTTCCATTACCATTCAAGGATAACTAAGTAGTGAACAAGGAAGGCAGGAAGGAGGGAAGGAAGGAGGGAAGGAAGGAAGGAATCATACTCTGTATGATCAGAGTGATGAGTACTTACCAAAATGGAAACTGGTTTTTTTAAAAAAATAATACTTTGGACCTTCTGTCACAAAGTATGACAATGGCCCTGAATTTTAAAAAGGAATGGGTTTTAAAAAAAATTAATATGGTTTATAGCAGTAATCCTCTTAAATACTTGAGGCTTTGCCAGCTTTTTGCTAACAAGCTCAGTTATTAACGGCTGCAGTGCTACAACACTCAAAGGATTATTGTCTAAGTTTGCTGACAATGCATTGCCTACTGACCAGTTTCTAACATGCAATCTGTTATTGTATTTCACAAACCAGATCAATGTTTAAAACCGCTTGAAGCATAAAGTCTTGACTTTCTCTTTCTCTCTCCCTTTAAAATAAATAAATAAAACAAATAAATTTTAAAAAAATGTTGCATTGCATCATTCTTTTTAAAATCTGTGATTAAAGGCTATGATTATTATCAGCGAAGTTATCTGGCAGCATTTTGGGGTTTGGGGCTTGATCAAGTAAACTTGAAAAGAACATCAAGCTTTTCTCTCTCTCTCTCTCTCTCTCTTTTTAAATTTACCTTTCTTTCTTTTTTAAAAAAATGGAACAGAACTGTCAGGAAGCTGTCTCTCTTCTCCTAATTCTTAATATGGAACTTCTGACAAGTATACAGATTTGCCTTAATTATTTATTCATTTTATTGAAAGTGTCTTCATCTGCTTTAAATTTCTAATAAGTCTAATTTAAATAAAGAGAATCCTGTCTGAATGTTGATTTCACGTTTAGAAATCCTGAAGGTGGCTGTAGATGCATAGTGGAGGTATTTGGTATGCACCCTTTTAATGAACTCATTCCTTGTTAAACTACCTACTGCTCTGCTTTACTGTATCCTAAAGCGAGTGTACAGAACATAAATCTGCCTGCTTGTCAGACAAGAAGCCTTAAAGTCTGGGTGCAAGCAGATGTGACAAGAAACAAGAGTCTACCACCCAAGGCCAAAATGTTTAATTTTTCACCCACACCAATAAATGCACAAGGTAAGATATCTTGGAGGTAAGGGCCACAACTTTCTATCAAATCCAATGAATGTTGCAGTAGGCTCTTCACCCCCTAATAGCGTGAGCATTAATAACTTATGAACCAAAATGCCATCCCTATATCTAACTCTTGATGAGTGATTACAGCCCGGCTTGAAGCAGCCTCATGACCATAAGGCTGAGCACTGCTCTTCTTAGCCAACCTATATAGGATCACGGTGTCTGCATCGCTGCCTTCAAGCCGAACAGCCTTTAGGCTAACAATGCCTCACTGCCAGGAGAAACTCCAGGCAAACTACTCTGAGCTATGGAGCTTGTAGGCAGTGGCTGGAACTCCCCTTCATGCAAAACGATGTGCCTTAGGGTGTTCAGCAACACAGCTTTGTCTAACTACCCTCCGAGCCACCTAATGGTGCAGTGGGGAAATTACTTGCCTAGCGAGCAAGAGGCTGTCAGTTTGAATCCCTGCTGGTGGTATGTTACCCAGACTATGGGAAACATAGGAAGGTGCAGAAAGGCATAATCTCAAACTGCGTAGTAGGAGGCAATGGTAAACCCCTCCTGCATTCTACCAAGAAAACCATGTGGCTCTGTGGTCACCAGGAGTCGACACTGACTCGATGGCACAATCTTTCCTTTTTCCTTTAACCACCCTCCAACCTGTAGATGCCATTATGACCAAGAATGCTAGCTAACTATGGGGAACAGTATGAAGTAGCAAAAAACAAATCAAATCAAAACAAAACAAAACCACCACTATCACTGGCCAGTTTGATGAGGAGTCAAAGTTCCTACCCAGCCCCAAAAGGATGACCAGACAAGTCCCAAACTGTTCTCCAGGGAGGGAGGGAGGAATTTCTCTCAAACGCTGATGGCTGGTTTGGGTGAAAGAGAGCTCTGTTGGGTCCCTGGCCTTGACCTCAAAAAGTGTATACCAATTAAATAACCCCACCAGCCTCCTGTATTATCAAAGGCTGGGTGGAGCAAAATTGCTGCACCCAGTATACACTGGGTGGGCAGCATCATTCCTCTCCCCCAGTTGTAACATCTAGTAATGGAAATGCATGATATGGCACCATCACTTCTCAGGTGTTTCTCCACTCTGAAGCTGGGCTCCCACTGGTGGGGACAGGGAAATGATGTCACCATGTCACATCATGCATTTCCATTAAAACATGTTAAGGGAGGAGAAGGAACTTGTCATAGAACTGCCATTTTCAATGAGAGCTCTATGTTACCACATCAAATTCTACCCTTAAATATTTAAATGTAGGGCTAATTTAACTGCAGATCATGTGTGTGTGTGTACAGTTCTTGTACAGATGTTATATTTGTTGCTCATGGAGCATTACCCAAGCAAAGTGCTATATCTAATTCGCAAAATTTTAGCAGCAGGAAAATGCAGTTTAATTGCCTTACTTCAGTTAATGTATCCTTTGTTAGTGCAATATGATTACATGTCACAAGCTCCTATTGAGTGCCAGTACCATCATGAGAGACATAATCACATTATGCAAGGAGGTGATATTGAACAATGGCTAACAACTGGGAAAACTCATCTCATCATGAAAGACCCAGCAAAAGGTGCAGTTCCAAGTAATTAGAGACGGATAACCTGTTTGCCAAACATGTTCAAATTATTAACTGGAATAATAGCAGATGAAGATATGCAACACTTATTACCTAACAAGCAGCTTCCAGTTGAACAGAAAGGAAATTGCCCGAAGACCAGAGGAACAAAAGACCAGCTGCTGATTGACAAAATGATTTTAGAAAATTGCAAGAAAAGAAAAACAAAGCTAAGTGTTGCATGGATTGACTACAAGAAAGCCTTCGATTCATTGCCTCACACATGGATACTAAAATGTTTAGAAACAACTGGTGTCAGCAAAAACATTCAGATTTTTTTTTTAAAAAGCAATGAGCATGTGGATTACACAGTTAACAATCAATGGTGAGACACCTGGACAGGTTAGCATTAGAAGAGGCATTTTGCAACGTGACTCACTGTCCCCTCTGTTGTTTGTAATCGCCATGACCCCACTTTCACAAATATTAAACAAAACAGGCCTCGGATACCAAACATCTAAAACATCAAGTAAAATAAACCATCTGCTGTACATGGACAGTTGTATGGAAAGTCCCAGTCAGAAATCGAATCACTGCTAAATACTGTCCATATATTCAGTAGCGATATAGCAATGGAGTTTGGACTAGACAAGTGTGCTGCATTAATAATGAACAGAGGAAAAATAACAAAAACAGAAGGAATAGAACTGCCCAATGGAAGCAAGATCAAGAACCTGGAAGAGAAAGAACATTACAAATACTTGGGCATTCTCCAGGCTGATAACATCACACATGCTGAAGTTAAAAGAAAAATTGGAAGTGAATACATCAGGAGAGTTAGAAAAATCCTAAAGTCCAAACTCAATGGTGGGAACACCATACAAGCCATAAACACCTGGGCTATACCTGTTATCAGAAACACTGCAGGAATAATAGACTGGACCCAGGCAGCGCTAGAGACGCTAGATCGTAAGACCAGGAAAATCATGACCATCAATCATGCTCTGCACCCCCACAGTGATGTCGATAGGCTCTACCTCCCTCGCAGCTCAGGTGGAAGAGGAATGCTGCAAGTCCATCAAACAGTAGAGAAGGAGAAAAGAGGCCTTGAAGAATATATCAATGACAGTGAAGAAGATGCACTTCAAATGGTCAAGAACGAGAAACTATTCAACACCAATGAAACAAAGCAGGCCTACAAGAAAGAACAAGTCAAGAACCGAGCAGAAAGATGGAGAAATAAGCCCCTGCATGGTCAATATTTGCACAATATAAGTGGAAAATCAGACACCACCAAGACCTGGCAATGGCTTAAGAATGGCAACTTGAAGAAAGAAACAGAGGGTTTAATACTGGCTGCACAAGAACAGGTGCTAAGAATAAATGCAATAAGAGCAAAAGTAGAAAAGTCAACAGCAAACAGCAAGTGCCGCCTTTGTAAAGAAGCAGATGAAACCATGGACCACCTAATCAGCTCACGCAGACTGACTACAAACAAAGGCATGACAAAGTAGCAGGGATGATACACTGGAACATCTGCAAAAAATGCAAGCTACCTGTAGCCAAAAATTGGTGGGACCATAAAATTGAAAAAGTTTAAGAAAATGAAGATATAAAAATATTATGGGACTTCCAACTACAAACATACAAACATCTGCCACACAATACACCAGACATAACTGTAGTCGAGAAGAAAGAAAAACAAGTTAAAATAATCGACATAGAAATACCAGGGGATAGCAGAAAGGAGAAAAAGAAATAGAAAAAAATCACCAAATACAAAGATCTACAAATTGAAATTGAAAGGCTGTGGCAGAAAAAGACCAAAATAATCCCAGTGGTAATTGGTGCCTGGGTGCAGTTCCAAAAGACCTTGAAGAGCACCTCAACATCATAAGGGCCACAGAAATCACCATCAGCCAATTACAAAAAGCAGCTTTACTGGGAACAGCCTATATTCTGTTACGATATCTATAACAACTGACAATAATATTCAGCCATCCCAGGTCCTTGGGAAGGACTCGATGTCTGGATAAAACAAACCAGTCAATAACACCTGTCTGACTGTGTAAATAAATAAATAAATAAATAAATAAATAAATAATAAAAGTTGCTGGGAACACAGAACAAGCTCCCAGATGAATCTCCGGAGGCTGGGATAACATGTCCTGCCTCTGGAGATCTGGACCGTAGTGCTTGCGCCCTTAACCCTGGCTAACAGCTGGGCTACAGCCAGGTTTTGTGGCATGGCAGCTCTGGGATCTGAGTGGATCCCAGCGGTTCTCACAGGCAGCCAAGAACCTGTAAGAACCACAGGTATGTCTTAGTATGTATCAGAGATCTTCCACACTATAGCAAGCAGCACAAGAGGCAGTGCAAGTGATGATTCACGAGTGATTCTTCTATTCCTACTTCTGCTGAAATGAGTGGTGTGAAGTTATCTCTCTACCCTTGCATGTTTCTGGATCTTCTGCAGGAAAGTTGCCTGTGTTATCCACACTGCCTAAAGCAAAGCACCAAATGACACCCTAGTCTAATGGCCACTTTTTCTTTTTTCTGTTATCATCACATCCTTAGTTTCTTTCTTCCTTTGCTGCTAGGGATTGAAGAGGGAAAGCATTGTGGTGGTGCCTCTGCAAGCCATCTATGGAATGGGGTTGTGTGTCTGCTCAGCCTGCTTGCCAGAGTGCCCGTCTCCTGGAAGAATTCCCCCATGCACAATGCTCATAGTGTGGTACATTGAGAGATCTCCAGAGGTGGGACACATCATTCCAGTCTCCGTAAATTTATCTGGGAGCTTGTCCCATGTTCTCAGCAACTTTTACTTCAGTGTCTGGGGGGGAAGGTGAGTTGGATCCAGCCTTCACCTCTGCCTGCCTGGTCATGTGAAAGGCCTCACTGATTTTGAGCAAGTTATCCTTAATTTCTTCCTTCCTTTGCTACTAAGCACGGAAGAGGAAAAGCTGTGTGGTGCCTTTGCAAGCCATCTATGGAGCGGGGTGCTGGGTGGGCTGCTGTGACACAGTTTGCCACCTGACAGGGATGGACTTGTGTGTTCTTACTTTTGCATGTTATAGAGAAAACACATCACTTTCTCTTTAAGCTGCTCCCAGTAGCTTGTAAAAGAGCCTTCAGCATATAAAGCAAAATAACTGATACTGCTGATTGCATCTCAGGACTCCAGAAATTTAGCATCACAGATCACACCCAGTTTCTTTCTCTCCTGGATCTTAGGCAGTTGAGCACATGGAGAACTGAAGTGTGAGTCCCAACTGGATTGGAACAAGAATTGGATGGAGATCCACATAGAATATATTCAAAAGAGTTCTAAGCTAGAGTCTGAGCCAATCAGAAGGCAATGAGAGTGTGAATGCAGACAAAGATCAGGCAGAGGTTCAGGCAAGCAGATAAAGAAGCCTTTAGGCAGGGAGATAGGAAAAAAATGTGACTCTTTCAGGCAGAAGTACCAAGAACATTGCAATGGCGCCTAGGGATGTGCAGAACCGGTACGGTGGTCCACGGTCTGACGGTTCGGTCTGGGGGTTCATGGGTTTGTGATCTGAAACACACACACCCTGTTCCATCTGGACCAGAACCGGACCGCTGGGTCCACAAACTTTTTTTTTAAAAAAAAAAATTTAAATGTAAAAAGGAACTACCTGTAGCCCCTTTGGGAGGCTTGCTATAGCCGCGGCAGGGGTGTGTGTCCATGCAGGTTCCGTCTCCCCATGCCAGCCTCTCTCATCACCACCGCGGCTGGGTAAATGTAGTCTTTTGGGCCTTTTTGGGCCTTCATAAAAGCGAGCGGCCGCCATTTTGGCCACCACCACACATGCGCAAATGCCCTCTGTGAGGACTGGCATGGCCTATGGCCTCACAGAGGACATTTACGCATTCACGGCGGTGGGCAAAATGGTGGCCGCTTGCTTTTACGAAGGCCCCAAAAGGCCAAAAAGACTACGTTTACCCGGCCACGGCAGTGATGAGAGAGGCTGGCGGGGGGAGAGGGAACCCGCGTGGACCCCCCCTCCACCGTGGCTACAGCAAGCCCCCCGAAGGGGCTACAGGTAGTTCCTTTTTGCATTTTAATTTTTAGAAGAAGAAAAAGTTCATGGACTGGTCTGGGACCAGACCGGGAGGGGGTTCGATGGGAGCCTTGAACCAAACTGAGCCAGACAGTTCCGTGCACACCCCTAATGGAGCCACTCAAGCAAGACCAGAGCCTGTTATGCTGGCAGAGACCCAGGTCTCATCCAGATCATTTATACTCAGGCCAGATCAGGAGGTTCCAATGGAGAAGCAGAAGTGAAAGGCTGATGATACCTAGTAGAACAATACTCCTAGATACCAGTATGTGAATCTCCATGCTATGACTTCAAGTGGTTTGCCATAACAGGTACAAATGCACAATCTGGGAAGCCTCCTGCTTGAGTCCAGCTGATCCTTTCCTCTACAGCTGAGATTCACTTATTTTCACATACGGCATGACCAGGCAGGCAGACTAAAGCTAACAAAACAACCAAAGTACTTCAAAACATCGTTATGCACATATTATCCATATGTGTGCTGAAAGGCCACTTCAAACCTGTCATTATATGGCTTGGTTGAAAATATTTCCCTAAAACAATGGTCAGGCTATTATTTTATGTTTCAGGCTGTTGTCAAACTGTGGAATGGAGAACAAAAGAGATTAAAACTGGCCAGGTGTGGGGGGGTGAATATGGCAAGGCATTTAGTTTAAATGCTGGCTTGACCATCACATTTTTTAAAAAACTCGTGTTGGCTGCATAGGGGAGGAGGCATTGATGGTAGAGGATTTCCACATGGACAACAAAGCCCCCAAAGATGTCTGTTGAATTCTTCCACTCCAGCATACTTTCTGGCAAGGGGGGGCTTTGTTCTTTTGCTTCACAGATGGTAACGGAAAAAGAACTGAAGGCTGTACAAGACATTTCACAGAGATGGTTCTGACAGGTGATCAAATCACCGAACGCTTCTCCCTGCACAACAAAGTTCAGATGCAGCCTGAGTGTGCACCCCATGACAGCATGAACATGCCTTTCTGTGTGTTGACATTCATTTTAATAATAGAAAATGCAAGCAGGATATTGTGAAGATGACAACTACAAGGGGGGGAGAGTATGCACCTTCATGTTAGCAATGCAGAATTTCTTATCAATTAATCTGTTTCTTTAAGTTAGGAATGACTGTTTTAACCAGATGCCTTTTAATTTTTGAGAGCATGAGCAGAAGTCATGTGCATAGACTTGCTCGCTTTATGAGCAAGGGAAATGATCCTCTTCAGGATGGGATTATAAATGTTGGCAAAGATGCTATTAATGGTGTTAACATGAGAGCTTCCTACTAAATCATGTCCTTGATACTGGGAGCTAAACACATAAACAACGTTTCAAGGCTCCTGTCACTCAGAGGCACCTTTCTGCAGCACATAAGCACATCTGTCACTCCAAGATGTATACAGGCAGTTTTTTAATGCAAATAACATGCTCATTTTTAACTCTGAATTGTCCAAAAATGCCTCGGCAATGACATCAATATTTCATAAAAATTGTAATCTTAATCTTGCTGAAGCTTGAGAAAATAGATTGCAAGCACACACTATCTTCCCATTCTGATGGACTAAATTCAAATCTCAACTCCTCTATGATTCACTGTGAAACATCGTGAGTGTCATCTAATCTAATCTATATATCCTAGGAACACCTCTTTTCTGAACAGCTGGAAAGCTATTAGTGACAAAAATATTCACATCATGAGTTGACCAATAGCCACTCTATATGAATGGTGGCAATGTTTATGAATACATGCTTAACTGCCAACATTATCTTTACTTTTTTCATATGTAAGAGTTGCATAAACTCCTTGAACTCAATGGCACTCTGACCTGATCTACACAGCAGTATAGAACCTTTGAGCAAAATGCTCAAGCATGTGATGGCTGACCAGTTCAGATTTCTTTGAGGGACACTGATCACCTAGATCCATTGATTATCAATCCAGATTCAGGCCCAGGTTTGATATGGATACTTTGGATATCCTTTGGACCAGGATATTTGTGAGCATTTTCAGATCAAGGGTTAAAATGCCAAGTCCTATAGCTGTAACATTCTTGATGAAGTAGCAGTACAGAGCACCATGCTATATGTTAGCATATTTTAGAATAAGAATATGGTAAAACGTTTGTAATAAGTAGACTGAAAAATATAGCGAAGTACCCAGAAGTGTTTTGCTTTTTAAATTTTGTTTTCAGAAACCAAAATAGTGCATGTTATTTTTCCCGGAAGATGACTCTTTTAAAGTAAATAATATATGTTAATGCGGTACATGCATCATATTCTACATTAATTAGGGATTTTTTCTCCATCAAGTCCCACAAAGCAGTTTGAAGTAGCAATGTCAACAACAGTTAATATGATTAAAACTGCATTCCTAATAAGATGTGTATCTCAACTTGTATTAATGTTTATTTTAAAATGCTTTTGTGTTGTAGTGCCATCTGCTTCTTGCTTTTTATGGTACCTACATTCCACAGTCATCAGGCCCAAGGGAGATCTCCTCCTCCTAATGATATAACTTACACTCAGATATTCATTCAAAGTTCTGCTTAAACAGAATGTATCTAAGTGAAAAATGTTCCTAGCATTTTAAAACATAAACTTCTCTCTTAATATGCAAACTATAGTATCCTTTCTAGTTTTCATACTCAATGAGACCTATCATTCTCCTTCTCATAGAGCTAAATAAGGAAGGAAATAAAAATCTGCATTGTCAAAAAGTAACATTTTAATTTATGTAAAAATCTTACTAAAACTGCAGCTAAGCTGCATTTGAATTATGACTTTCAAATCACCTTTTGCAGAACACTGAAATCAATTAAACAATAAGTATATTCTCATTTACAAAAGAAATCAATCAGCTGTCATTTTTGATTGATTATACTTGGATAGAGTGCTGTTTAATCTATGAATTTATTACACATTATTCCATGACTATAAAAACAGCATGTGGATTAGGCATGAGAGGTCTCACAGTAAATGGGGAAAGAATTTTGTTTCCCGTTTGAAGTCTTGCTTGTGGCAAGCAATCATCTGCTCTTGATTTAGGCGGGTTAAATCTCTTAAGCATCAAACTATATAACTTTCTAATAAAGGTCATGGAAATAAGTATTTCCAAATATAAGGCTATCAAAAGACATGTCCATGTACAGTGTTTAGAACTGTACTATAATAGTAGTCTTTGTAGAATCTGACCACAAGTTTAGAATACACACCCACACACACACACACACACATATCTAAGGCTTAACTGTGTAGATAAGTAGAGGTATTTATATTATATGAATCAATGGAAGATTTCCCATTGATCAAAGTAGTTTAGCTCTGAGCAAAATAGCTGGTATCCAAAGAACCACACAACTCGTTCCATATGCCCAAGGGGATTTGGACTATCTGGATTTTTTGAACAGGAACCCACTCCATGTGCACCATCTCACAATCTTCATAACAAACCATTTTTGAGAAGTTTAAAATCAGTTTCTAATATGGCACAGTGAGATCTTGAGGGGTGAGGCTTTGGCAGATGTCTAGCAAGGTGTATACATATCCGCCAATTCACATTGCGTTAAAGAAAATGTTTGGTGGCTGAGTCAGGCAGTTGAGCCTGGATGAAGACTAGGCATGATTCTGCTAACCACTGCATGTTGGGTTTATCCATCATTAGCATAAGTGATCAGCAGGAGCCTAGATGTGCAGTAAAGGGCCCGGATGACCATAATTCTGGTTGTCATCTTTCAGTCTAATTATGTATGAGATCCTTTTCAAATTCTGTGATTTTCTAGGCATTTATTTAATTTCAACAAAACTCCAAATAATTCTAAAGCCTGGCTAGAACCATTCCAGCCTTCAGAGAGAAGTGAACATCTTTTTATTACAGCAGGCATTTGGAATTTGGATATTTTTAATAATGCTGCTCCTGTTTTGCTGGTATTAGTATTGGTATAGTTTATGGCCATAATCCATTAGGCACACTTAAACCAATTAACTTGTGCCAAAGTATGTGCTGGATTGTGCTTGTACATTGTTATAGTGTTTTATGAATTGAATATGTTTGTTATGATTGTTAGCTGCTTGCATGCTGAAAAGTGGGACCAAAATGTTATAATTGGTAGCATGAACTAATCTCCTTAAACATGAAATAATTTTTAAATGTTTTACAAATCTGGAGCATAATCCAGCTAGAGTTACTCTTTTAAATAGAATTAATATCAGCAGATTTAAACTAGAGTTCAGCTAACTTTCCTGCTCCTAAATCAATTAAACTTCAATGTCCTTAACTCTAGCTAGATTGTAGTTTTAAAAGTACAGTAAATTCAACATGGCCTGTAGAACTTGAAGGAAAAGTGAAGGGAATCTCTTCCTTGTTATTGTGAGAGCAGCCAATATAATTTTTGAACTTCATGACAGCTCCATTGCTTTTAGCACCATGAAATGGCCGTCTTATGGGTGAGTTCATTTAGAAATGTTCTTTCATCTAGGACCACAAAGTCAAAGCTTTTCCTGTCATCCTTTTATGACATGTTGACCAGAAAAAAGATATTGCAGCAGAAAATGAACTACAAATAAATGTTAGCTGGATGAGTGTGCTCTTATAAATGTGCCCTCAAATAAATGTTAGCCAGAGTGCATGAGTGTTCTATCATAAATTTGACAGTGATTATGGTAAGATTGAGCTACTCACCAATGGATTTTGCATTTAATGAAGAAGCAGATTTTGACATGGAACTAACACACTTTACAATATTTGAGCAAGTGCACTGGATGAAAAAATATTGCCAATCTGGAAAAAAATTACTCTATAAAAATAAAACAGTCGCTCCAAGGACTGTGAACTAGTCCAGGGACTATTACACTGTCCATGGACTGAAAGGTCCTGCCCAGGAGCTGGATCTTTGTTTCTATAATGTATTTTTTGAGCCTAGGAAAACAAATATTCTGCACTTATTTAAACAAACGTTACCACCTATTGGATCTGGGAGAATGGCTTTCACAGCTGACGAACTGCTCATTCCTAAGGCTTACTATATTGGTACATAAATGTACCAGTATGCTCAGGATGAAGTTTACCAATGCAAAAACTAATGCAATGCCATAAACAGAAAGGCATGCTGGTGATGCCGGTATTGCCAATTTGAGAAACATGGGGTGGTTTTTTTGTGTGTTTTTAAAAAAACAGTTTCTAAATAGTTTTTAGTAGCAGCCCCACACATACATCATAACACTGCTACGGTTATTATGAAGTATGAAAATTAACTACAACAAATACTGTTAAAATGCACTGCTTTTTATGGTTTATTCTTAAATGCATCCAAGAGTGGGCTTTTCAGTCCCTGACCCATGGCCACCCATTGAATTTTGTTGATCTGAATCCAGTATGCTAACCATTGAACCACTCTGACTTTCAACATCCAATACCGCAAAAGAAATTAGTTGTTAGAGAGTCTCAGGTAGATGCTGAAATAGCAATTTAGCATCTTGATGAGAACTGAGAGGATGTCATGGGGTCAGGGCAAATAAGTGGATCAATCCAAAGTAAGTAATAAAATAAAAAGTAATAAAAAGTAACAGTGACTTTCAGTTCTGAAACAAATATTAAAAGGGTAAATGCCTTCATGTTATCTGAATAGCATTCAAAGAGATCCAGCGTATCAACATTTGTGCAAAGGCAACTTATAACTTCCAGAGTGAGTCTGTTGCAGCAAAAACATCCAAGGATTATGTGGCACTCTATGGACTAACAAATTTATTGTAACATAATTTTTTGGAAAAGAGACCACTTCAATGCACACATAAAGTGTAAATCTTTGTTGGTAGTATGCATTTGTTACACATATAAGTACAGAGAAAATACTAACTGACATCCTAACTAAGGGAGTGCTAGTGAATTGAGAGGATCAGGATGAGACTAACAGCACCAGTGCTCACATGGGTGTCTGTGTGATTTATTTATTTTTTGACAATGTATCCTTCATCAGCAAGTCTTGTGTGCCACCTGAAAATATGTCTCCAAGGGCTCTGCAGACTTCAAGGACATATTTTTGGGTGACACACAGGGCTTCCTGGGAAAGGGTGGTCGTTAAAAATTAACCCTTTCCTGGTACACTGATGTGGTTAGTCTGGAAGCGCTGTTATATTCATCCTCTTGCTGCACCGTCATTTATTTAATTAGGATGTCAGTGAGGCTAAACAGCCATGAACTGAAAGACGTTAAAGCCCTCTGCAGATGTTATAAAGTGCAAGAAGTGCTCATACTTGTAGTGGAGAAAACAGGGATGAAGTCCCGCCTCCTGCTGTCACACGTTCCTCTCACACACTGAATATGCTTACAGCACCATTTGTCTGAAGGAGGCAGCACCATGTGTTCAGTGGTGATTCCATGAATGGCAGCCTCAACTGATAGAGGTTGCAGCTCACAGAATTGCCAGTGAACACATTTACAGATCCGTACCCTTTAGACAAACGGCACTGTAAGTATGTTTGTAGGGTGGGAGGAGTGAGTGATAGTGGGGAACTGGGACTTCTCTCCCAGAAATGGGAATCCTCCCCATCTTCCCTGCTGCTTGCACTTTATAACATCTGAAGTGGGCTTAAGCATTTCAGAATTCTATATAATGTTTAAATGTATGATATGTGCCTAGTAATAATTCACAACAGCAATAATTGGTAACAGCAGTAGCACAACCTTCCTGACTAACCTAAGTTAGTTAACATCTGCAGTGAGAAAAGAAACAATTGTCTCAACTCAAGGCTCCCCAGTCTCAAATAACTACTCACCAACAACAGGCCACATCAGTAAACATAAACAACAAACCAAGATGACAATCTTAGCCACTCAGGCAGTAATATTGCAGGACTTAACATCATCAGGTGTTCATTCATTTGCAAATCCTCCAGAGTAGTATATGTGATTACATCCCCTTCTTCTGTCCACCTAGCTCAAACAAGTCAGTCTCTACCCAATAGAATAAATGGACACAAATCTGACATCACTTTTTCCATCTCCCTGGACACTCAGTTGACTTGAAAGTCACAATTTTTCCATAATGGAACTTTATAGGAAGATTGCAGCATGAAACTGCTGAATTATTTCTCAAGAGAGTTTATTGTATCCATTTAGACTTCAAGTGCCAGAAGGATATCCTGTCTCGCTACAGGTGTAAGTAACTTAATTAATTAATCAACCAATGCCCTGTCACCTGAGGGTGACTCCAAGATGAGTAAAGGGTCCAGAGCCCCAGCAGCATTCTCAGATCACTAGCAAGATAGAATTATTGGCTGGCATGCCTCCCAGGTTAAGGGGCCGCCTTGAGGCTTCCTTCCCCAAAGGCCCCCAAATCCTGGATCCAGCATTATGCAAACAGATGTTGCAGGGGGTAAGAAGGAGAGGCAGAATCAGCAAATGCAGCAGAGGGATGGCTCTGAGAGCAAATGTTGGAAGTGGACTAACCCTTTTAAAAATGACTTGGAAAACTGGACAATTTCACTTACAGAAATCTTGAAAAAGATTCCCTTCATTCATCACATAAACACAAACCACAATGTATATAATGAGTGATCTGTGAAATCTTGTGCAGAGGAGAGGGATGATAGATCAGATCTACAGAAATATCTAGCCCAAAAGTAAGCACTGAGTTTAATGTGTATTTGTAGTAAATCTTCTGTACATGTTGTTTAGGGGGGAAAAGTGCTATGGAGAACAATTAACTTAAAAGGCTCAAGTACATGTGGGAAGGGAGATTATCAGAGGAGAATGCAACTAAGGAAATGTTTTGCAGATGTACTGCATTTAAATTAATAAAATCTCATTAGGTTTTATGTTTGCCAATAATGGCTGGAAAAGTTACCATACATTGTAGGAACAATTACCCAAATCTTCACTGTCTCATTAGGTTTGTCATACTGTTTTCATTATAATACATTAGAACTTGCAAGTGAGCCTTCAGTAATGACATATTGTTCCAATTCGCCTTTCAGCAGGCTCTAAGATATTTTAGTATTTGTGTTATAAGCCAGCAGGTGTCTTCACTTTGCTTTTTTTCCCCCAATCAGTTTTATACACAGACCTCCAGACATAGAAAGGAATGTAAAAGGGCTTTCAACAGTCACATAAAAATGAGTCTGATTAAAGTAAAGCAATACACACTATTTTTATGTTTTGATGGTAATTCAAAACACTAAAAGTATGTACCTCTGGAATAGATGGTGATTTCTGTGCACTTTCTTACAAAATGAAATATTTAATGTAGACTATGTGATATCTAAGTGCAGAGATCTGCATAACAAATATGAATGCCAATTTGAATATCTAAGGATTTATGGACTTTACTGAGAACAATAATTAGTCTCTGAGCTGCTAAGGCTAAACATTCACACGATTTTAAAATGCTTGGAAGGCCCTTGTAACTATCACAGGCAGTGTTTTATTCACCAGACAATGACATAAGGGTGGCTTTGTATGTGCAGTTTTGCAGTGTTCCAGTTAAAATGAGTAACCTCCAATTAAATGTGCTTCGAATATCAGGATGAACATTTTCATTTTAAGACATCCCAGTAAGGCAGTTTTCATAACCATAGCTTGGGTATGACAAAAGATGAGTCTCTGGAAATCGTTTGGAAGGTTTACCGCCATCAGTGCAATTTCTTGTAATGTTTTATGACCAACCCAACAGGCAGTAGCATAAAGAGCTGCCTAGGGAAACTGGAATCCTTTTCTTTGTTACTGGCATATGCTTAAGTAAATTTTTTATGTTAATAAAGGTTTTCTCTCTTTTTCTCTTATAAAACTCTCTGGTGTTGTCTTACTTTTCTGTGGTTACTTTAATTTTTGTTTCTGACTGCCCCAACTCTGACCCTGATCCCGGCCCCAAGTCCTACCCTGAATCTAACCCTGAATCCAACTCAACTTTCTGAGGGGTCCAAAGGACCCCAAACTGATATTTGCAGGGTCAGAAAAGGTTGGGTTGGACCCAACTCTGACTTTTAGGCCTACAAAACAGGTGCTTGGTATTCCATGCTAATCAGGAAAATATTCAGTATTTAGGCAAGGTGCCTAAACTGGCCACAAAGTGATTGTATCAAACTCCTAGTGTGCTTTCCGGATTTTACTCAGCTGTATGGTAAAATATTTGTTTGTTCTTTCATTTGTAAAGGAAAAAAATGTTTTCATGTTGTAAGAGAGAGCATCCACACTTTGTTGCATCTCTGTATGATTTTGTATGTAATTCCACGGCTATGCCTCAGAACATAGCCTCCATAACTGTGAAGGGGATATGTTGGTGTGGTAGAATATACTTCTAGGCTGTGGACTGCTATCTGGAGAACAGAATCACAGAAGGTGTCATGTTGGCTCTAAGGGAAATATCTTCCCTCTTCCAACTGTGTTCCAGAACTTGGGAGTACAGGATCTGAGACATGGGAGCAATTGTCTGCCTGATTAATCTTCCTTATTATATCCCCATTTCCTCCTTTCCACACAAGTAGGAAACACCCTCAAAAGAAAACAGAGTTTCTCCTCTACTCCCATCACATATATACGAGATGCAGCAAAATTAATTATTACCCCAGGCAGCAAAATAGCTTGAGCTATCATAGCACCAATATTTCAGACATACCTTCTATATAGCCAACTAGTCTGTTACACATTGGTTCACTTCAGATTCATTGTGATGGTCATCTTCTCTTGTGCATATTACTCCATTAATACTCCAGGGCCTCCTGGGCTGCTCTTACCTTGCAGGGTTTCTTAATTTATTTCCCAGTGCTCAGATTTTTTTTTTAATTCCATCTTAATTTGTGCATGGACTTTAATTAATATCTTCCATCATGGTTCACAGATTTGGCAAGCTTTTATTAAAAGGGGGGGAAATGCAAATTTGCTCACCTAGCAAAATTTCATACACTTTCTTTCCTAGGGAAAAAAATCCATTACTGACTCCTGCTATGAATTAGAGAGTTAACAATAATGTCATCATTTATTTTAAGATTATTATAATATTAAACAAAGCAACCCAAAATTGCACATTTCAGGTTTGATATTGGGTTATTTTATTTTGTTTGTGGGAAGGGAAGTAAAATCAAACATTTAACCAATTCCAATAACTGCTTTGAAGATGCTTATATAACAAAACTGCATGATGGCCTGAAGGAAGCAAGGGCAATTTAAAGCCACATAATATCAGAACTACTTCCAACCTACCCAAGCAGCAAAAAGTTTAAAATTAAGCATGGTCTCAAAGCCTTGCCCACATGATTAACTTTTAAATGTAACTTTTAAAGAGTGAAGATTCTCTTCTGAATTCCCTTCTTTTCTTTCTGAATATTAAGAGGGTGCTTTTCAGCGATCTTCACTGCCTCTCATCTGCTTTCATGCAATAAACAAACAAACAAACAAACCACCTCTCATTGGCTTTTGCAACTACATGGTCTGAACACCATTGCCAAAGGAAAGAAGCAGCCTAAAATCAAGCTGAGAAGGAAGAGAGTTAATCTGGTGCTGCTGTTATAGGGGAAGGGATACGTGACAAAAACACAGCAGACCATCCCAGGCTGGGCAAACAACAGCAAAAAAGCAGAGGGGAAATATATGAGAGGATTGTAGGAGGCAAATGTGTTAAACAAATGTTTCTGAGTCAGGAGAATGCATGTGTAGTGTATATGTGAAAGTGGTTGGGTGTATGGGGAGTGTGTGGATAGTATGTGCATAGGAGCAAGAGAAAGAGCATGCCAGTAATGTTTTGGTTTTCACCATGTGCTTACAGTTCTCCAGAAAGAAAAATAACATGAGGGGAAGGGGAAAGAAGTATGGGGCCCAGGGGCCCATTTTCACATCTTTGAAGCCACACACCCCCAGAACTAGGAGGCCACGGGCCAAAGCCCCAAGGTCCGGAGGGTAAGAGCGCCTCTACCTGCTCTATACGTTCAAGTAAGTATATGAATTCTTGTGTTCAATTTCAAGTTTTCTTGGTTATCCACTTGAAACACCCAACATAATCTAGCATTACTTTGTTGAAAATCGTATCACATGTTTTGCTTTTTGAAATGCGTTTTCTTCTTAATTTAATCTGTCCCACAAGCTCTGGCAATCTCACTTCTTATCTCAACAGGGTTACCAAACTCTCCAAGATAGGCCTGTAATCTCTGTTGGAATCTGCATCAATATCCAGCTGACTAATCAAAGCAATCCCGTAGATTTTAAAGGCTCGATATTGTGAAAAGAACTGGGGGGGAATATTGGAATGAAGAAATCCAGGAATTGCTCCAGTGAGGAGTTCGCAACCCTGGATCTCAGTTTATCTCATAACAACTTAATGAGGAAAGACAGTAATGAAATTTTAGAGACCTGACAAAGGCCACAACAGTGAGTCTTTAGCTCAGCTTCAGTTAAGAGCAAATTCACTTGGCTTGTGGTAAAAAGAGAGGATTTGGGTGAGGTAACCAGGCCTTCTAAATACTTTGATATAAATCCAGATTTCAACTCACATCAGAAAACCTTCTTCTCCTTAATCCCTCATATAATCAAAAAAAGAAATCTTGCCTGCCATGATCAACCTTCCCCCTCCAATGTACAAGCATGTGAGAGTATTGGTGCTGGTGTTCTAAAACAATGCTTTCAGATCAGATCTGTTGACAGAAAGCTCATCAGGTTTGACTAGAACCAAAAGTGAACTGAACCTGTTATAGAATATAACCCAGGATCTTCTGCAAATGTTCTGTTCTTTTCTTTTCTTCCCCTGTGATTCCTGTTTCATGATTGCAATGGAGGGTGCTCTGTTTAATAAGGTTTTCAGTCAGACCTATTTGGAGTTCACCATAACTGTTCTAATTTTAACTTGATACTATTGTGTTATAATCCGTTTTATTATGCTGAGTCTCTTTTCTTACATGTAAGCATGTAAGTATGTATGTTTTAGCTATGCACTGGTCCATGACCGTAATAAAGGACTGACTGACTGACTGCAAATGCACAAAGGTTGACAATAGTTAAACCAATACAAAAAAGAGAGTAGGAGTGTAACCATCCTGAGGGAAGAAATTTGAAAACAACTATTCTAGATCAATTCAAATAACTAGAACTCATTGATTCCATTATCTTTGATGAAAGTTATGAAATGCTAGCTGAAGCATTTACAAGATGATGTCCAGGTGATGTACATTGCAGCAACCTATTAAATTTTGATCCTTGCTTCTCACTTTTCTGATGCCACTGGAAAAATCAGTGAATGAGTGTGTCTCCATGTGCTTGACAAAGAGCAGGAAAGGAGGAAAAGGAAGAGCATAAAGAATGGCAAAGTCTACAAAAGACTACAAAAACATTAAATAAATGAAATTGCTTGTAGCTGATAGTGAGTTACAATTTCTGGAGACTATAGGACAGAACTATGACATAACTCATGGTGGCCTCTGGTGCTAGTAAGTTATGAGATGTTCAAATATACGAGAAATTCTGTAAGTTACTGGAGTCTATATCATTACTTCATTATAGCTAGGGACATATGAAATGGCTGGAATGCAGCTCACACTCTTCAAGATCAGTCATAAAACTTAGCAAATCTGAACCTTTATTGATTTTGTACCAGTCTGAGTATTGGCATCGCTACAGAAGAAAAATGTAGAATTTTGTTTTCTTTGTGTTCTTGTGAATACCGTTAGTTAGAAATTGAAATTAAATAATAGACAATACTTGTAGCAGAGATAGCAATATCTCTTAAATGTTACCCCCATTATGCTAGCTTGTGTATATTATACTTAAGGGGAGTCTTTGGCCCCATTTGCACATAACAGCAAACCACAGGTAGAGAAACCCAAGGTTAATCTGTGTAACCATGAATCGCATCATAGACATTCCTCCAACTCCAGGACAGAAAGCTCCAGTTTCAGGGTAGGGGAACTGCCCCCTCTTTCTGGTCTGCTGAGGCTGCATCCCAACAAGCTCCATAGCGCTCACATTGCTAGACTGTGGGGCAAGGCATCAGAACGTCTACACGACTGTAGCCATTGGTCATGATCTTCAAGGGGGCGTGCCAAGCGTGGTCATGCCTTTTCAGAACGGAACACCTGCCCTCAGCAGGGAAAGGGCATTTAAATGCCTTTAAATGGCATGTAAGCCCTTCTCCTGACAGCAATTGTACCACCACCCTCATAAGAGCCCTAGACCAAAACAGTCTCGCACAAGCAGAATTACTGGCAAGGGGGTGGGATGCTGAGAGGCACTATTTTTCTGTTACTCTGGGGTGGGATGATGATGACAAATTCATTCAGGATGCCTCTGAATACCAGTTGTGGGGGGTAACAGCAGGAGGGAGGCCATGCCCTCAGCTCCTGCCTATAGGCTTCCAGCGGCATCTGGTGTGCCACTGTGTGAAACAGGATGCTGGACTAGATGGGCCTAATCCAGCAGGGCTGTTCTTATGACTTCCTACGAGGGGATATGTATATGAGGGAGGGCAAAGGATCCTGGGGTCTGGTCCACTGTGACCAAGGATGCTTTTGCGATAGCAGACTTCAGCAAAACAGTCCAGGAACACCCACACACACTCTGTGCCCCTGCCAGCTTGCTGGCCGAGGATTAGCCTCTCATGAGAGGGCCAGTCCACTAGGGAGGACCAGAGTCTCAGTAACCTTCAGTCCTCCATTGGACTGAACTCTCATGAGTTAGGCCATCCATATCAAGGGGCCCTCACTTATGCAGGGCCCCTGTTTTCTCTGGTAAATAACAGAAATTGTACACCATGACCCCCTCCTTTCCAGACAGCCCTTTCATACTCCCAAGGTGTAGTGGCTGCTCCATGTGTCGGGGTGATACCGTGTGGGCAGACTAGGGGTACACTGGGACTGGGGATAGATCCCTACTCTTGTTTGAATTTCCCAGGCTTGGACCAGCGTCACAGAGTATGGAATCGCATTGAAGAGTATGGAATTCCCTGCTGCCACAATGAAGAGGGGAGCCCCAATTATGAGCAAACCCAGGAAAGTAGGGTTGCCGTACTGGGCAAAAGCAAACATGGATATGTGCAAGTGGATGAGCAGACTGTCAGGACTGCTTCATTGTGGCAGTCACCAAGACAGGAAAAGGTGTTGCTGGGTTGCCTGTCCCTGTGGCTTGCTTGTGTTGAGCAACCAGACTGGGTGGCATCTGCTGCCCAGCCTACATTCATGTCTCCATGGCTTTCACTCATGGCTTTCATCCTGTGTACCTAAGGATGGTTATTCTCATGAGTAATGCCATAGAGTGCATGCTTGCATGCAAGGGGAAGGGTGTGGGCCCCCCTTCCCCAACTTTATTGCACAAAGATAAGAACAGAGGCATTCAAGAATTCCTGGGTGGGGCTGCCCTATCGCTGCCCTGCCATATGTTACATTTGCAGCAATCTAATCAGGTTGCACGGTTCATGGTGCCGCTGTGACAGCATGTGCTTGTGAACGTACTTCTTTATCGATTCATTTCTGGAGACCAAAACCCATAGTTTCCATCCTGTTTGGACATAACACTGCCATCTTCAAGCCTCAGGTTCAAGCAACAACACTTACTAGAAACTGAAGGTTCAGACTGGTGTTCAGTGAGGGAAACCACAGGTTGCTGTTGCCATGAAACCCCAGTTTCACCATTTGGACATACATACATTCCAACCTCTGCTCCATTCAACTCCGGTTTGATGTTACATGCAAATGGGGCCTTTAACTCTGTCTCCTCCTGCACAATATAGTGCAACTTTTTATTTTTAATATAATAAAAAGAAGGATAAGACAAATCTAAGTTCTAAATACACCCCACATTGGAACCCCAAGGGCTGCTTCATACTAGATATTAGTTAAGAATAAATTCCCTAGTTCACAAAATACACACAATTATGATAGGCACCTATGAATATTAACTGTGATTTCCCCCCCTTTCAAAATACCGAAAAATGAGAAAGAATCAGGACCCTGTTCATGTGTGTTCTGAATAGGAAAATGTGATATGTACACATGGTTACTCTTTATAACCTTATTGATTCTATATGCCTGTATTAAGTTAGAATACAAAATGTACTCTGTGAAATAGCATTGAATAAGCCTTCATTTTGAGAACATTTCATTGCCCATGATTACCAAGCACTGAAATAAACCAAATATACTGATGATGTAATTGTTTCAGGGAAAGGGGGGGATGGAGATGTAAAATTCTGGTCATTCATACTTCCCAGAAGAGAGAGGGCAGTTGGGATTTGATACGATGAAGACAATGCATAATACAACCCAGTAACTCAGCAAGGGCTGAGGACATCATAAGCGTCTGCCTGCCTTGGAGTATCTTTAGGTTCTGTAGTGCAGGATTATCACAGTGAAGTCCATGTTGCTTTCATGTTTACAAATCAATTAATCAGCTTGGTAAGATGACTCATATTTCAGTTCTCCCTTTTCTTTCTTTTTCTTTTTCATATCTAAGTTCTCCCTTTTCTTTGCTTCTTTCTACTGCTTCTTTAACTGTGCCAAAGCCATTGTGCAAAGATGTGCAAGTCATCGCACGGTGACTTGCCTGCCTGGTGCGAAGGTTGCGGACATCACGCAGCATCTAGATAGGCTCTTAGGCAGTGCTGGGGAGGAGACAGCTGTCGTGATTCATGTCGGCACCAACGATGTGGGGAAATGTAGTCGGGAGGTCCTGGAAGCCAAATTTAGGCTGATAGGTAGCATATTGAAGTCCAGGACCCACAAGGCAGCATTCTCAGAAATGCTACCTGTTCCACGCACAGGTACAGTGAGACAGGCAGAGCTGAGGGGTTTCAATGCGTGGATGATACGCTGGTGCCGGGAGGAGGGGTTTAGATTTGTTAGGCACTGGGATACATTTTGGGGTAAGAAAGGCCTGTACAAAAGGGATGGGCTGCACGTGAATCAAGATGGAACCAGACTGCTGGCACTTAAAATCAAAAAGGTTGCAGAGCAGCTTTTAAAATGACGCCTGGGGAATAGCCAACAGGAGCTGGGCAGTATCCCGTTCAGCAAAAGCCATCCTTTAAAGTGGGAGGGTGCAAAGGATTCAGATAAAACAGAAGGGAACGGAGCAGAACCGCATAAAGAGCAGATGGGAGACTGTGCCAGCTGGTCAAAGAGTCAAAAGAAAGATAGCGTACATCAGGTGAGAGATTCAGTGTATAGGTGCTTATATGCCAATGCCAGAAGCTTCCAAGCCAAAATGGGTGAGCTGGAGTGCTTGGTGGCTAACGCAGAAATAGGTATAGTGGGCATAACAGAAACATGGTGGAACCGTGAGAACCAGTGGGACACTGTTATCCCTGGGTATAAACTCTATAGAAAGGACAGGGAGGGGCGCCTTGGTCGAGTAGCACTGTATGTTAAAGAAGGGATAGAATCTAACAAGCTAGATAACCTGGGTGGACTAGAGTCCTCCACAGAAACCCTGTGGGTGACAATACAAGGCCTGAAAGGGAATTTGCTACTGGGGACATGCTATCGCCCTCCTGATCAAAATGCTGACAGTGACTGGGAGTTGCAGCAGGAAATCAGGGAGGCATCAAGGAGAGGCAGGGCTGCTATCATGGGTGACTTCAATTATCCACACATAGACTGGGTAAATTCACAGTCAGGTCAGGACAAAGAGGTCAAATTTCTAGATACACTAAATGACTGTGCCCTAGAACAGTTGGTCTTGGAACCAACCAGAGAGAAGGCAACCTTGGACTTAATTCTGAGTGGCACCCAGGATCTGGTGCGTGATGTCAGTGTCATCAACCCTTTAGGGAAGAGTGACCATAGTGCCATCAAATTCAGCATACATGCGGGGAGAGAATCACCAAGGAAGTCTAACACAGACATTTTGAATTTCAGAAGAGGAAACTTCTCTAAAATGAGGAGTATGGTGAAAAGGAAGCTGAAAGGGGAAATCAGGAGAGTCACTTTGCTCCAGAGTGCATGGAGTTTACTCAAAACCACAGTACTAGAAGCTCAGTTAGATTGTATACCCAAAAAGAGGAAAGGTACCACTAAGTCCAGGAAGATGCCAGCATGGCTAACGGGTACTGTCAAGGAAGCCATAAAAGGGAAGAAGACTTCCTGTCCAAATGAAGAGAACAGAAAGGAACACAAACTCTGGCAAAAGAAATGCAAGGCAACAATAAGAGGGGCGAAAAGAGAGTTTGAGGAACATTTAGCTAAAAGCATCAAGGGGAATAACAAAAACTTATTTAAATACATCAGAAGCAGGAAACCTGCCAGGGAGGCAATTGGACCATTAGACAATGAGGGAGTGAAAGGGATTATTAAGGAGGATATGGAGGTTGCAGAGAAGCTAAATGAGTTCTTTGCATCTGTCTTCATGGCAGAGGATACTGAGCATATACCTGTTCCTGAACCAGGCTTTTGAGGGGTGGCGGCTAAAGAACTGAGCCAGATAGAAATGACGAGAGATGATGTTCTAAACTGTCTGGAAAAATTGAAAACTAACAAATCACCAAGGCTGGATGGCATCCATCCAAGAGTCCTCAAAGAACTCAAATGTGAAATTGTTGACCTCCTTGCTAAAATATATAACTTATCCCTGCAATCAGGTTCTGTACCAGAGGACTGGAGAGTAGCAAATGTAACACTGATTTTCAAGAAGGGATCCAGGAGAGATCCAGGAAATTACAAGCCAGTTAGCTTAACATCCGTTCCAGGCAAATTGATGGAAAGCATCCTCAGGGATAAAATTGTAAAGCACATAGAAGAACAGGCCCTGCTGGGAGTGAACCAAAGGTAAATCTTGCCTCACCAACCTTTTGGACTTCTTTGAGAGTGTCAACAAGTGTGTGGATCAAGGTGATCCAGTTGACATAGTATACCTGGACTTCCAAAAAGCTTTTGACAAAGTTCCTCATCAACTACTCCTGAGGAAAGGGGGCTAGTATATGTGTGGATTGCTAACTGGCTGAAAGACAGGAAACAGAGGGTAGTTATAAATGGAGAGTTTTCACATTGGAGGGAAATAAGAAGTGCAGTCTCCCAGGGATCTGTACTGGGACCGGTGTTTTTTAATTTATTCATAAATGATCTAGAAGTAGGGGTAAGCAGCGAGGTGGCCAAATTTGCAGATGATACCAAACTCTTCCAGGTAGTGAAATCCATAACTGATTGTGAAGAGCTCCAAAAGGATCTCTCCAAACTGGGTGAGCGGGTGACAAAGTGGCAAATGCAGTTCAATGTTGGGAAGTGTAAAGTGATGCACATTGGGACGAAGAACCCCAACTTCAAGTATATGCTGATGGGATCTGAGCTGTTGATGACTGACCGGGAGAGGGATCTTGAGGTCGTGGTGGACAGCTTGTTGAAAGTGTCAACTCAGTGTGCGGCAGCTGTGAAAAAGGCCAATTCCATGCTGGGGATCATTAGGAAAGGGACTGAAAATAAAACGGCTAATATTATAATGCCCTTATACAAAATTATGGTGCGGCCACACCTGGAGTACTGTGTACAATTCTGGTTACCACATCTAAAAAAGGACACCGTAGAACTGGAAAAGGTGCAGAAGAGAGGAACCAAGATGATCAAGGGCCTAGAGCACCTTTCTTATGAGGCTAGGCTACAACACCTGGGGCTGTTTAGTTTAGAAAAAAGACGACTGTGGGGAGACATGATAGAGGTCTATAAAATAATGCATGGTGTGGAGAAAGTGGATAGAGAGAAATTCTTCTCTCTCTCCCATAACACTAGAACCACGGGTCATCCCATGAAATTGTTTGCCAGGAAATCTAGGACTAGCAAACGGAAGTACTTTTTCACACAATGCATAATCAACTTATGGAATTCTCTGCCACGAGATGTGGTGACAGCCAACAACCTGGATGGCTTTAAGAGGAGTTTGGATAACTTCATGGAGGAGAGGTCTATTGACGGCTACTAGTCGGAGGGCTGTAGGCCACCTCCAGCCTCGGGGGCGGGGTGCCTCTGGGTACCAGTTGTGGGGGAGTAACAGCAGGAAAGAGGGCGTGCCCTCAACTCCTGCCTGTGGCTTCCAGCAGCATCTGGTGGGCCACTGTGCGAAACAGGATGCTGGACTATATGGGCCTTGGGCCTGATCCAGCAGGGCTATTCTTATGTTCTTATGTTCTTATCTATTCTCATCTGTCCATGGTGGCCTGTAAGACCTGGTTCACACATGCATGTCCATTGCTTGATGGCTACACTTGTAAACTGAGTATTAAGTGATAACATGCATGTACAAATGCACCCACCAGCCTTGTGCAGGGAATGGCATTTTTTGCCTCACCTCAAACTGAAAAGGCACAAAGCTCTTCCAATTATTTCTTTTAAAAGAAGCTTTTTCTTTCTTTAAAAACCAATTCATTAATTTCATTAATAAAGTCATAGCCCTTTCTTCCACTTGGTTGTCCTGTGCTTCATTTGCATTGTGCCTTTGGGTGTTGGGGCAGTGAGTCATATTTGTCCTATAATATGGCAGACATCCTCACATCTGTTTGGTGGAGTCAGGTTGCAGGCTCAGATGCTCATCATCAAAAATGTAGTGTACATTCACTTGCCAGTTATCAAGACCTGGTTCACACAAGCATGTACAGCACTTGATTTCTCTACACATGATTATTGCACACTTGATGAGTGGCAACCAAACATGTGAACTAACCTCTGTGTCAGAGAGACATGAACATTATTTCTGTCACGTTGAAGCTGCAATGGCCATCAAGTCATCACTTGATGCCGCAGTCATCAATAATGATGGTAATCAAGCCTTGCATGTGTATGCATGGATCTGGCCGGGTTCTTCCTGAGTTCTCCCTCTTTTTACACTCTAACCAAGCCCTTTCTTTAAAAAGCATAATTATTCTGTTCTTCAGAAGCCACATATCACTGTGAATTTGTGGAAATTGCACATTTGTTTATTACGTTTATCCAAATATTTTGATAGTGTTTATGAATATTCTGCCTTGATTACAGAATTACATGACTGGGTGATCTTCATATTGCTCAGTTTGTTCCATCTTTTAACTGTATGTTTATTACACTGCATTTTATAGATTCTGTATTTTATCTATATTATCATCATCCCTATTTTTCCCTTTTTTGTGTTTCTGTCCTCTAGTTAATTTCTAGCTATTCTAGAAGTGAACATCATATGATTTACTTAGCTTACTTTGCAGTTAATCAACTGCTGCAAACACAGAGAACAATTTGTTTCCTACAGATTGTACTTGTGAAGTATGCCTGGAATGTTTTCTTAATTTACAGGGTATTTTTCTTTATCTTCTTTTCTGGGTGGCAGTTCTGGCATTTTCAAACTGCTTTCTCTTCTCTCTGTGTACATATAAATCCTTTCTAGCACTTTTCCTAATATATATTGCTTTTGGTATGCCTCTTTACAGGATGTTTTTGTATCTATGGAATATAAAATCATTACAATACATATATTCAATGAAGCTGTTCTCACACACAGGCAAAACCAGGCTGAGGAAGCCCAGCCCACTTTTGCCTGCATGTGGGAACCACTGGGAGCCATACAGCCCCGTCTGTTAGCCAGGGTTAAGGGCATGAGCATACACTTAGCCCAGGCTAAATGATCATGTGTCAGTGCCACGTGGCTTCATGTGGCACCAACACAGCAGCAGCTTCTGGATCAGTGCCAGGGGAATCCCCATAATGCACCACGCACTTGCACATGTCTCAGCCCCTGATCCTCCATGATGCCAGAGGAGGCAGCTGCACATCTGGGCATATGATATCCACACCCAGCATGGATGGAGGGATTATCTGCAGGGGAGGCAAGCTTTTCAAGGCTTCCTCGCTGCGGACCTCGAGCCCTTTCTCACTGATTATGAGAAAGGGTTCTATATGTAACATACAATAATCAGCCTAGGGTTAACTCCCTTCTGATGTAGGACTCTGCCTTCATCAGAGAATTATATGCCATCCAATCCAAAACAGCTTTAGCATCTCTAAAGTCAGTACTGGTTATGGCAGTTCTTGATACACCAGCTGGTCCCCAAACATAGTCTGACGGCATATGGTGCAGCCACTTTACTGACCTGGGCAAGTCAATGCCTGGACGGGAGACCACCTAAGAACCTGTGTACAGCACTCTGAGTCCTACCATCAAAAAAAGGCAGGACATAAGTACAGTAAATAAATAAATATAGCCTGTGAGTCCAATGAAGAATATGTACAAACACTATTCACATGAGGGCCTGCTATGGCACCTGCTCAGTCCAAATGCCTGGTCAAGCTGGTCTCACTTTGGTGGAACTTCTCAGCCTATGTGCCCAGTGGCCAGGGAGCCGCTATCCAAGGCTACAAAGAGCTCACAATAATAGAAAGCTTCTTAAAATGTGGGAGGCAAGGGTTTATGTTATTATAATCGGAAAGTATGACCACTTATGTGTTGGGAACTATGGGCCAAACTACATAAATGTGTAGTTTGACCTTCCTTCCTTCCTTCCTTCCTTCCTTCCTTCCTTCCTAACTTAAATGTTTTATAGCAATCACAGGGACCCTAGTCATCTTATTTATTAATTTGTCTATGTAAGCCGCTTTGGAAACTTCTGTTGAAAGTGGTATATAAATAGTAGTAGTAGTAATAGTAGTAGTAAGAATGGTGCAAGTGTGGCAAGATTATTTAATCCTACCTCACTGCAATCCTGATGAAAATCATGCATCCAAAACTGCTACTAGCCCTGGAATGAACGCTGTCCTTGGTGCCAATAGAAGCTTCCCTTCCAGGGCTAATAGTACATTTGACGGCATGATTGTCAGAACCGCAGTGTTGTGGGAAAAGATTGAATGCCTCCTCCCCTTTTGCTGTCATCCTGATCACACCCACAGCCACAGTTGCTTTTTCAACTGTTTCAAAAATTGTTTCAAAAACAGTTTCAAAAACACAATACAGAGTAGTTCCTTTCTTGCCAACATAACTGTTCAGTCACATCATTGGACTCCCCCCCTGTCTCCTTGTGAAAACAAGATGGCTAAATATATCATGCATGCTCATTAGGCTTGTGCAAAGTTTTGGCCAAAGCAGAAGATATTGGACTACCCCTCCAGTATAGCAGAAAGGCAAGCACTGGGAATGCCGACATGCATGTGGTACCTGAGGGGTAGTGCAAAGGCCAGAAATTTGGCTAAAGCTTTGCCGATGCCTAATGTTCATTATTTCTTCAAAGTTGTATATACAGCTTACTGCATTTTGTTTCATGCTGATTTTGTCCATTACTGCCCTGTAAGAGAAATTGTTGCATTCTGGCTGAGGTGGGTTGTTTTTTGTTTGTCTCCTGGCTATTTACCAGAAAATTTGTTGGTGAAACCAGATTTTGTGAGACAGAGATGGAGGAGAGCGGGGTGGAGGGAGAGAGAGAGATTGCCTGATATTTTTGTCAACTTGCACATATAGTTACCAAGTGCAGATCTAGCCATTACAGAGGACAGAAATCTGCCACAGATAAAATTGTGTCCCCAATATCTAGTCCTCTTCCAATCCTTCATTATGCCTACTGAAACTCATTGCCTGACATGACCTCACCACAGTAGTCATTACCGTGCTCTCCTCTCTACCTCATTGGTTGAATCTGATGGGGCAGGGAACTTCATGAGTCACTAGCCATTACAGAATTTCACTTTCTGTGGCAACCCTTCATGCCACGTCCTACCCTAAGGCACATAACTTTGATATTTAAACCTTATGCTTTAATGACGCCCAATTCTGTGTGATACAGGCTTGTTTCTTACATTTATAACCTGCCTTAGTTCCATGATGGTACTCAAAGCAGTATACATGGGTTTATAGGGGGAAACTATTCTGACCAAACCCAGAATGAATTGGCTGCAGCTAGTAGGCTGCACCATGTGCTCTCAGAACAAGCCCTGATACTTAAGACAGCTGAGGTCTTTAAAGACTAAGATGTCTCATTTGATATTGGTCTTTGGGAAAGCATGACTATTTGTTTGAACATGAGATTGTGTGCAGAATCAGCAAATGAGCAGGAATTACACAGCAGTATGTATCGAAACAGATCAGATAGTTTCCAGCTCTGCAAACAATAGATCAGAGCTACTGAACCATGAGCGTTAAAAACAAATGTAAACAGAAATTGAGGGAGGCGACAAAAACAGTTTAGAGATGATTTAAGTTGCTTCTGTCTAATAGAAGCTCCAGCTTGGGTCCAAATATGGCCCAATTATATTAAAGACCAGGTTCCCCCACCCCCCAAACTGCTGCTTTCCATCATGCTTCTGTGCGTTCTCCCAGTGTGCAGGCCAACATCAGCCACTATTAAGGAGTTTTCATGCGTGTAAAATAATATGATTTCACAATGATTACATATTCACTCTACAGCTGGCTGAGTTTTTACATCTCCATTTGTCATTGACTATTGTGTCCAATTAAATGATTAGCTTTTAAAAACTGCTGCACATTATGAGAGTGAACTTGTGTTCCATTGCACTGAGTGATGCAGAAACAAACTCATTACAGCATGTAATTCACCCATATTAAATAACAAACAGATGGCTGCTGTAAATGAGAGCTGTTTTTTCTCTTCAAAAGTGCCAGGGAAAAGGTGTTTTTATTTATCTTTGTTTCCAGCTTCTTTCTGTTTTCTTGACAAGTGGGCAGCTGGCTGCTGAGGTTTTCAATTGGTGCAGAAGAATGAAAAGCCGGTTTCCATTAATTTCCCCATAAAATAACTCTTTGAATCATTCCCGTTATAAATGCATGTGCAGTAGCAAGCTGCTGCTTGATTAATTCACTTATTATGAAGATTTCATCTTTTATAAGAGGGCCTGCAGGTAATTTATCTTGTTTAGTAAGATTAGAAAAATGTAATTATCTTGATACCTTTGGACCCCTCTCATTTTAATTGTGTTCCCATAAATTTAAAACATAAAGATGGAATTTTGTTTCTTTCTCTCTTTTTTGCACACAAATGTTCCAACATGTGGTAGGAAAATGTGTTGTACGATGTGTATTAAAAAGTTATGTGTTCAAATATATTTGATTTGTGCTGTTAGAAGACTCTCTAGCGTGGCAACCATTGGTGGCATCTTATCCAGATATCTGCATTTCTGATCCAATTGTCAAAATCTCTTAGCAGATAGAGCTGAATGCAAGCTATCTATCTATCTATCTATCTAGCCATACACACACACACTTTTTCTCATTCATGTATGTCTCTAGGGAAAGGCAGAAATCTGCCTTATTTTCACAAATCAAATTAAAATTGCATGTTCCTTTAGTTGTGACTTCAATACTGTGCACACTTCAATAACTTCAGCCCTACTTACATATTTGTTCAGCTATACAAAAGATTTCTTTGTTTTTCCTCCAAAGTGTAACACTTATTATGGATCCATTCCTTGATTATAGCCAAGATTCTGGAAGATCCTGATTGCAAAATAGAGCAGAGGGCATTCTGGGAAGAATTAAAGAGTACTTTTGTCATCATCTATATTTTCATATTCCCTCCCCCTCAGTCTTAATGCTACATCAATTTTAATCCCCGTAATACTGCAACACTTTCCTCATATTGCATTTACTGTATAGTATTACTGTTTTACAACTTGTGCTGGTCAACGACCGTAATAAAGATTATTATTATATTATTATTATATTTTCATCATCATGTATAGAACAAGATACGTGATAGGTAAGTGTTAGCTTACCTGAGAAAGCCTTGATGTTTTTGATTTCTAAGGGCCCTATTGCCTGGAAGCATGACACTTAGATCAAAGATCTTCCTTTGAGCCTCAACTCACAAATCAAGTGACCATGTTTTGCTTGGAATTAACTGTTGGGAAGTTTCTTCTTTCTTCCATGTTGTCTCCTATTGTATTCTATCTGAGGGGAGATTCACACTTTACATTTTGAACTCAGCTACAAAAATAACAGAATTTACATTTCAAAAGACATGCATGCCATTTACAAATATCATTTCTAAATGGCATATACACATTTAAATGATTTGGCTTCTTGAAATAAAACCACAATGCTGTGATTGGATTAAAATATCAGAAAAACCCGTAGTGCTTTTATTGCAAATCTGCAAGATTTCTTACTTGTAATGACTTGAAGTTTTTGGAATGTTACTTCCTACTCACTGTTCAAATGACAGGGGGAAAGGTCCAGGCCCTTAATAAAATGCACAAGGTCAATCCCTTGACTCCTTCCAATTTTAGCCATCTAAAGCAGAAGATAAAGGGACATTCACAAAAGATATGGGGGCACAACCCTCTGTTATTCAAACACTGAAATAGAACATGCTGAAAAGTGGACAAACCATGAAATTGGTGGTGGATGAAATCTTTGCATATAGAGACAGACATGATGCACAACTTACTGTGTCTGTAACTCTTTGTCCTGGGGCTGCTGCAACTTCATAAGCAGCCCCAATGTTGTTCAAGACTTGCAGCTGCACACATTTTTCCCTGCAATGGAGAAAACTGCAGGAGCACTGCTTGTGAAACTGCTGCTACTTCTGCCCATTTGACAGATGGAGGTGAATGAATGGAATAACCTTCCCTTCCATACTCAGAAGTGTTTCCTGTGAAAGCAAGGGTGCTCTGTATCTAGCAAGAACAAATTTCCTGTCACTTGAGCCCCGTATCTGACCTAGAAGCTTTCATAGGAGTCCTGATTTCCCTAGGCTTTTTGATGCAAAGAGTCTTCCATGTGGCTTACTATAAGGAGGTGTGGCTGTTCTCTTTGCAGCCCCCCCCCTTTAGCCAGTTCAAGAACAACAATAATTTTTTATTTATTTATTTATTTATTTATTTATTTATTTATTTTATTACATTTGTACACCACCCCAAACTTTCGTCTCTGGGTGGTTAACAATAGTATAAAACAAGTTAAAATATATACAAAAACTTAAAACAATTTAACAATTTAAAATCAACCACGAATTAAAACCTTAAAATTTTAAAGAACAGAAAAAGCTTGGGTGAAGAGGTGGGTTTTCAAATGCTTTCTAAAAATTGTCAGAGATGGGGAGGATCGTATCTCAGTAGGAAGCGCTTTCCACAGTCTTTGTGGAATATTGTGGAAACAATTATACCGCTTTTCTATACAAAAGCATTTATATACCGCTTTTCAACAAAAGTTTCCAAAGCAGTTTACATAGAGAAATAATAAATAAATAAGGGCTCACAATCTAAAAAGAAACGTGATAGACTCCAGCAACAGTCACTAGAGATACTGTGCAGGGGGTGGATAGGGGCGGATACCATACTAACATCTCCTATATATATTGGCCAATATTCTAGCAGTGGAACCATGGCATTAGCAACCTTCCAGGGCTGCTGGGTGTGTAAAAGGTAGCCCAGAGGCCGTTGCGAAGGCACACTGTTGTGAATGGACACTTCTGCAGTACTACTTCCATTGGAAAGAGAGAGGAGGAGACACTTCAACTCTACAGGCCCTTTCGACTTCAACTCTACTCTCTATACCCAAACCACTGTGGTTTGTTAGGTCAATACTTTTGGAATGAAGAAAATATTAATAGGATTTATTACCCTTTCTCCCCACCCCAAGAGCCTGTAGCTCGCCTCCAGCAACACTAATTATATTTTCATTAACCTCAGTGGCTAGTTCCTGCTCTGATAAGAGAAGGTAAGTACTACTCCCTCCTTCATTTTCTTGAGAAAGGATGTTTGAACAGTTAAATAGCTGACTAATACAGCTAAGACCTAACTGTCTAATAAACTGTCTCTAAATACTGTGAACAGCCAACAAATCTGGGCTTCATAACAGCCAGTTATGAAGATAGAAAGCCAGCAGGGGTGGAGCACTTCCCAGTGTATTGCACAGAGTGTTGCATTTATTACTATTTGCTTCATGGGCAGAGTCATGGGTTTGTGCTCGGTGCAAGGAACTCCTTGCTCTCAGGGAACAAGTTTGTTCCCTCGAGACCAAGGTGGTGGATCTGGAGAAGCTCAAAGAGACAGAGAGGTATGCAGAAGAGACCTTCAGGGACGTGGTAGAGGCATCCCATTCCAAGGCTGATAGCTCCTCTGCTGTCAGGGAGAATGAAGGTTTCGGGGAAGGAGGACATCAGTCTGAGGAAGAGGGAAATGCTCATTTAGAAGGGCCCCCTTCTGTGGATGATGAGCCCATATCCTCTCACACAGGGGATACTCCTCCGGGGGATGGGGGCCTCCTTTTAGTGGGTGATTCAATCATTAGAGGTATAGAAAGACGGGTTTGTTGACAGCACGAGTGCGAAGGTCATCCCATTCCAAGGCTGACTTAAATTTGGATTTCCCTGCAGAGTGATCAAAGGGGAAATGGAGAGGGGGGGTCAGAAAAAACACCTGTTGGCCTTAGAGACTTGTAACTTGCCACACATGTGGGGAAATGGGGACTCCTGCAGTGATTTTTAGTGATTTTTTAACAATTTTAAAAATCATTTCTAGCCATTTTTAAACAAAAATTTCAAAAATTCACCAAATATCAATGGATTATCCGATTCTCTTCAAATTAACCAGTGGGGTCCCTGGCCCCCTTCCCCATATGTGTGGCAAGCTTCAAGGAGCTAGGACCAACTGTTGTTTTGGTGGAGTTTTCCCCACCAATTTCCCCATTTACCTCTGTGGGGCAAATCCTATTGCATTTTGCTAATTCCAAAATTCCAAAGTATTTCCAAAATTAGTTTTGATATTTCAGAATTAATTCCAACTTTACCTATCTGATTTTTAAAAAAATGGATTCAGATTTAACCATTTTCTTTCCGAATATGGGCAATTTAGGATAAAAGATAGAGGTGCTAATTATTTAACAATGCTGCATTTTTCTAAATTTTGGGTCTCATTTGCTCGGGCCCGGTTTAATGTGTTGCCCTCTTCTCTTTTGGAATGGAGATTTGCTAGAGATCATCCTGTTGCGGTTTTCTGCCCTTGTGGCATCGGCCTTCTGGAAACTGTCACCCATGTACTGCTATACTGCTCTTTATATCGGGATGCTAGAGAAGAACTTATTTCCCCTCTGTTACTCAAATTTCCCGGAAGGTGTGAGCTCTTTTATACACATTACTGCCTCGCGGATTCAAGCCCTGGGATCACAAAAAATGTAGCCAAATTTTTCTACATTGCAATCAGGCTAAGGTCCCTATTAAGTGCTTAATTGCGAGAGCTGTCTATTGTTTTTAAGTAATTTATTATGAGGAATTGTATTCTGTTTTATTGTGTTTTAGCACTGTTTTACTGATCGTTGTATTGTGTATATTTGTTATTCCTATTTCTGCTGGCCAACGGCCGTAATAAAATTGATGATGATGATGATAAAATCAGATTTTCCAATTCTGAATTTGCACACAACTACTGTCCACAGCTCAACCCTGACAGTATTACAACAACATTGCCTAAGTGTTTACCATCTATCCATGCCTATTAGTGGGAGAGAGAATGATACCTTCCCCCAAAATGATATGATCCAAAGAACATCACATGTTTCTAGGTTGCCTAGAATGGCATATTCTTCTGAACAATGGCAGCAGAAGTTACTTTTTTTTCCCCCAAGTGAAATTTGAATTAGAATTGCATGTTCCTTCCCAAAAGAAACCAGATAATTTTCTCAGTTTTAACAAGCCCAGTTCCTTTCCAGTCCCTGACTCCACCCTAAAATACATGATTTGTGAAAAAACTTACACAGCATATATAAATAGAGGCTAAATGAGCTATCTGATATGTGAACCTGTGCCCTCTTCTGCAGGGTGGTGGTGTGGGTGCTGGTGGTGAATGTGGTGGTGGTAGGGTTAAATCTCACCAACCTTATGAATGCATTTATAATGTCTTGGATCAAATACTGCAATATCGTCTTGGTGGGGCTATCCCTGCAGATAACTGAAGTATCTGGTGCAGAATGTTGGTGGGAGCTTGTCTGGTAGGTGAAAACATAATCAGTCACTCTTGTGACAATTGCACTGCATTGTTTATCCTTTCAGTCTATTTATATAACAGGCCAGCTGTCAGATTAAAGCATATGGGCAGACATTTTTACACATACTCAGACCTGCATTGACACAATTGCGGAGGGACCAGCTACCCTAATACAAGTATACCCGTCACCCTGACCACAGGTAGTCCAAACCTCAGGGGTGATGACTTTTTTCGGCTCATCACATTTTATTTATTTTTGTAAATAGTACCAGTGGTAGAGGTGTTATATTTATGGGTTCAGTGGCACAGGCAGTAGACAGGAACAGAAAGGCTAATGGCATAAAGCCATGCCTGTACTGCTGCCCACTTCTGGTACTAAACCCTCTTATACTACAGCCAATTAGCCCTTTCTCACGATTAGTGAGAATAGCTTGAGGGCTTGTGGGGAGGAAGGCTGCTGAAGCTTATCTCATTTGCAAAGACTGCCCACCTAGACAGACATGGGCTGACCCCGGCAGCATGGAGGGTCAGGTGCCAGGATGCAGGGGCCAGGATGTGTTTTCCCGGCCTCCAAAAACCCATAATGCCCCACACGAGTGTGCAGTGCATTGTGGGTATCATGCGACGACAGGTGGGTGCCCATCACTGCTGCAGCACTGGCTAAAAGCAGCCAGTGCTGCACACGATTTAAAAAGGGGTGGGGGCTAAGGGAGTGCTGAGTCTGACTCCCTGAACCTCATTTAAGAGGCTGGCTCTGCAGGAGGGTTTGCCACAGAAGCACTGCCAGGATCAGGCGCAATCCTGGCTGTTCTCATGCACAGCCAAGCCTGGTTTTGGCTGTGTGTGAGAACAGCCTCTATGGCTGCAATCTACTAGGAAATTTTCCTACATGAACCCTTGGAAGTCCAAACCCTGTATGGCATCAGTCGTGGCCAAAACTGACAACCCTGGAAAAGAGGATTCCTTGTCTTTTTTGCCATGATGTCATTTCATGTGCATTCATAAAATGTATATGACATGACATTGTTTCCTTGTGCTTTCTCCTACACATTCCCAGCCAAGAAGTAGGGCAGAGGAATGCATAATGTGATTATATCAGGTCATGCATTTCATTAACTACACATTCTGGGAAGCGGAGTTGAAACTTGGGCCAGAACTGCCATTTTCAGCAGCAACCCAGTGATCAGCATGATGTCTAGGTTTGGCCTCAGTGGGGCTTGCACAAGCAAACTTTCCAGTGGACTGAGTCCATCTGTATAAAGAGAGAAGCTGGATTTAGTACCAGAGGCTAATCCAGTAAATATTGCGTTTCCAAGAAACAAATCAGGAAGGAAAGTCCCAAAACAATGCTATAATTTGGATGCATCAATTCCCAAGGAATATTTCAAGAAACTAAGAATAGGTTAGAAATCTCTTGGAACACAGCTTTTAGAATTATTTGTTTACCAAATGTTTTTAAAACCAGAAATTATGATATATTCTCCAAAGAACACTTTAAAATTCCTGGCCTTATTAAACACTCTTATAAAGAAACTATTCTCTTTTTAAGCAAGCACAGAAGTTGGATAGCTTTGAGAAGATGAAGTAGGGAATTGTATTATTTGTGCCAAGTTTAAATTATGCAGGATGCATGCATTGAAGAAGCCATGGGCTATTGCATTTTCTGTTTGCTATGTTTTCCCATTCTATAGTTTCTCACTGGTATGCAGTATAAAAAGCACAATAGTTGGTGTGTTTTCAGTGCTGAATAAAATTAACCAGAGAGTCTAAAACTGTTAAAAGTGTTAAAACATATATTGATACTTTTCAGTTTTATGTTTTAATCAGTAGAAACAAAGATGCTTTATTGAAACAGGTCCAATACAAACTGGAAGGACAGAATTAGGCCTAGCAGAACCTTTCATTGCTCCCTGCCCACTGCCCAAGTCTAGCCTGTGGAGACAGACTGAGCAATTGCTAAATCTTTGCTGGAGCGACTCCAGATTTTGGCATGTTGAACTATTACAAAACAGGACTCTTGGAGCAGGCTTATAAACTTTACAGTTAACAGGGTGATACTTTTTTCATCCTTTGGGAAACTGACATGTTTATGCAAAAAGGTGTCACTGATAAAAGATTGTTCCATCTACAATTCCTGGAGTATCTGTCATCTAAGCAGTGAATTACCAGGGTCATATATAACACTTCAGTAGCAACTCTGAAAAAGTCCTTTAAGTCAATGGAAAGAGAGTCAGTAGCTGCAAACTAAAGATGTTTTTGCACGAGTCAAATGAAGTCTATACCTTGTGAAATGGCCACATTTTGAAACCTTCTGCATACTTGAAAAAAGTGCAACATCTGTGCCCCAATATAGGGAATACTGGCTGACATCCTGACTACCAAGGGTGCATTAGGAGGCTCTGTGGGGACAAGTCAGCTCTTGTGCAAGTCCCCCAATTCCAGGACCCCTCGTGCCACTCTCCCTCTGCAAGTGTGAGCAGCGCTCAGAAGTATCCGCCCTTTGGTGCAGCAGCACAGCTGTAGGAGGACTGGAGAGTTGCCAGAAGGCTTCTGACTTGTCCCTGCAGAGCTTCTTAACATACATGCTTTTGTAGTCAGGATGTCAGCTACTGAAATAAAAAGCTAGCCAGTCTAATTTTAACCAACACTAATACCCCACAGCTGTACTTCCTCAGAGATGGTGACAGGGCATTCTTGGCAGAAGACTGGACCTTTTGAATATTTTGCCTACTCAGGCTGTTAATATGTTGCTTAGACTTTGGCCAATGGTGAAAGGGCCAATTTTTAAATGATACTGTTCCATATGTATCAGATCCTATGATTCCGAAGTTTTAGTGGTTTTAACATCATGTTCTATCTCCTATCACTGCATTAAATTTGCTGTGTTTTAGAGTTCTAGCATGGGCAATTCTTTGTTATGTATTGGAATCAATATTCTGATTTAGAAAGGCTAAGAAGCTCTGCTCACGATTGGTGAGAAGAGCTTCTTCTGGGTCTGTGGGGAGAGTGGGATTAGCCCGCTCTCCCCGCAGACGATCAAAAGGCAGCCCTGGGCAGCCGGGTCGGCCACCCACATGACTGCCAGCTTCATCACGGAGCCAGTGGGGGGCTGTGGGGATGGGGGGCTGCATGAGCGTGCTGGGCATCTTGGAGAGACCGTGCGTCACCGTGCACTGCTGTGACATAAGATTTTTTTTAAAAAGGTTAACGGGGCAATCGCCCCGTTAACCTCATTTAAGGAAAGGGGGATTTAGCAGCCGGGAGCCACTCGCTCCCATTGCAGCGCACGATTGCCCAAAAGTGGGCTGGGCTCCCTTAGTCCGCTTTTGGGCGACCGTGGGAATAGCCTCTGAACCTTTTTGTTATTGTAAATTATTTTTCTATACTTTTAAAAATAATTTGTAGATTTGTTCATTTTTTAAAAAAATAAACACTGCCAAAAACCTTAAAGGCATTCAATTCGTTTTAGTAAGGTCAATTTAAAATATCCTAGTTTGGCTTTACATTTTAATCTTTCCAGCTTGTTATGGTTTATTGTTTCATTTCCTTTGACCCTTTACCAGAAGTCCTTTAGCAAAATTCAAAATGGATCAGCATTATGTATGATTAGTATGTACATTGGAATCTGAAGTAAAAGAGACAACTCCTAAGTCAGATAAATTTTAAAATGCAAGCTGGTGGTACTTGATCAACGTGTAAAGAGCTTAGTGCTTTTAGGCATTTCCATGATCTTGTTTTTGAAGTAATTAAGCATTATTACTGATATGTCAGGGCAGTAGCGACTGGTGCAGGCACCGCCAGGAGGGGAGCAGCAAGAGGTATAGATTAATAGATGCTCATCTCCGCTACCACCACACCTGAATGCTGCTTTGAGCAGCAGCAGACCGCCCAGCACCCCCTGCAGTGGGCAATCGCCTCCACCACTCACCTGGCCACCAGTGGGGGTTCAGCTCTGCAGAGGCAAGGTGAATGGCGGAGGTGATCCCCCACCATAGGGGGTGCTGGGCGATGCACTGCTGCCCGAAGCAGCATTCAGGTGCAGCAGTAGAGGAGGTAAGCAGCTATTAATTTACACTTAAAGGTGCTTCTCAGCATTGCCCCCCCCCAGCGGCACCCACCCTAGCCGCTACTGTGGCAGGGAATAGCATATGCTATTTCTCATGACCTATTCTAACTGGGCCTCAACAAGTGTTACAAAAATAAAACATACCTGCCCCTGTTTCCCTACCTCCATTTCATTCCCTTTCCTCCGTTGTCCTTCCTGTGTAAAATTTTACATGCAGGTTTCTCAGGCCAGGGACTTATCCTTTTGTGCACTGTGAAGTAGGGATCCGCACGGAACCAGTTTGGCACTCCCTTCCCGGAGCACTGAACCGGTTCCGTCCACTGGCGTTCCTGGTTCAGAGGACAAGGGGTCTAGAGGCTGGTTCAGAGGACAGGGGGTCCAGAGGCTGGTTCAGAGGGCGGGGGTTGCTTTAAATGGCAGGGAAGACACTGCCTACCTGTAAGGCCCCCCCCCCCTCGCCGGCACTCTCCAGAAAAGTGAGTGTGCTGGGCTGCAGTGTTCCTGCTTGCAGCCCCAGCAGCATCATCACACTCATGGCAGGTGTGCACGCGCACATCATTAACGAGTGTGACATGTGCATGTGTGCTGGCCATGAGTGTGGCGATGCTGTTGGGGCTGCAGGCAGGAATGCTGCAGCCCAGCACACCCACTTTTCTGGAGAGCACTGGTGGGAGAAAAGTGGTGAGGTGGGGGCCAACAGGTAAGCAGCGCCTTCCCTGTTATTTAAACAACCCCCACCCTCCCAGGAGTGCACAGACTGGTTCTGTGCACATTCCTTCTGAGAAGTGCATGAACACTAATTGCATTGTAGAAATCATATTAACCAATCATATTATGATCTGAGTTGGAGAAGATCTCTGGAAGAACATGACAAGCTGAAAGAACATGACAATCTACTCCACTCTGTGGCAACCTTTAATGTATTGGAACGGCACATATTGTGCTTAATACAGAGAACCTGTTTTTGCAGTTCCAGACTGGCAGAAGAAATAAGAACTTATTGAACTTCTGAGCCACCATTCATGGCTGGAGGACTATGTTTGGTTTGGTGGGTCATAAGCAGTCTGTAGGCCAGCTTTTTTTTAAGCAGATAGACCCAAACATTTGTTTCTTGTTTTGAATTTCCTACTGAACAGTTCCTGAAGGACTGAGGGTTATTTTTCCTGCCTGAATGTCATAGTGTCAAAGGAGGAAATGAAGCTTGAGGAAGCTCAGATATTTTCTAGCAGTAAAATTCCGAAGCTTCAGGAAGTTTCTTTATTACTTAGTACTGTATGTTCTAATCAAGCATAAAGCAGGAAAGTATCTACTATCAAAGGGCCCATAAAAAGAGTTTATGATGTTTCAGATTCAGACAACATAAAAAAAGGACATATTCAAATTAGAACCACTATTATAAAGTGTGATTCTATAAGGAATCTCCATAACAGACTTAATAATGTGATTAAAGAGACAAAGTAATGGCAATATATACAAGTACTAATTAGAACATTGAAACTATTACGCCTCATGTGGGAGACAAGCCATAAAATTCAAAGAATATTTGTTCGGAAAAAACCACTATCAGCCTAGCTTTTAAGTTTTCTACTGCCTGAGGCTGCGTATATGAACTTGTGGCATGTGTCAAAAATATTTAAACCAATCAATTTGGCCTCTCAGTTCTTTCCCCGCTAATATGTGTTTTGCTGTGAAACAGCAATACACAATTACAGTCCATTCTCGCATAGGTTTCTAGTGGGCTAGTTCAGATGAACTTATAGATATGCATGGTGGGGGAAGATCACATTTACCCACACTCACTCACTAGCCATACCCATGAAGATGCCACAATTGAAAAAGACATTAAAAATTCAATATGTGTGGGTCCAAACCATGCTGCTATTAAACTACCTTATAACAAGGAAACAACTGTGTGATTTGAAGCCAGACTAGATATTACCGAGAGTCCTGTGCTTAGAACTCCACAAGTTCCCTGCTCCCATACCAAAAATAGCTGTGAGGAAACAGATTTGGATTGGGGTCGGTCATGTCATGAGGAAAGGAGGCTTAACCCTTTACACCTCTGCTACAGCCCTGATACAGATTGCCCCCTGAAGCTATTATTTGCCCTAGTAGGGAAATTCAAGTTTTCCCTAGTGGAGCCAATAGTCATAGTACAAGGTCAAAGAGTTAAACACCTTCCCTCATGCCCCAATCTGTATCTTGGCTGGGTGGGCCGGCTGATGTAGTTATAATTGAATAAGAAGAAACATACGGACCCTGAGAGGGGGTTAGTTCTGGCTGGGCAACAACTTCCTCTTCACTTTTCTCCTCTTGCCTCTCTAAAAAAGAAGGCAGGGAACAAGAACCTATGTTCACATTTTGTATCAAGGCCCACTCCTAACCAGCTACACACATACACCATTAGAAAAAAACAATAATTTGCAGAGTTCCAAGCACATAATTCTGAGTAACATGTAGCATGGTTTGGCCTTCAGACAAGTGTGTGTTGGAATTTTCATATGTAAGTCCTGCTGGGCCAGAAGCAGTTCCCTTCCTCTCCCTTGCTGTCTCTTCCTTCCAACTCCAAACTTGTTAGGGAAGTTTTCCTAACTCTTCATCATTTTTATTTTATTGTATGTATGTATGTATTTTATTATGAGAAAGAATCCCTGGAACATAGCTTGAAAGCTACTGTTCTAACCAAATGGCCGTTCTTTCCCGTTGAAAAGGTATCAGCACAAGAATGTTATGATAACATTTTTATTTTATTTTATTTTATTTTATTTTAATAATGTACTAGCTTACCCTTTGATATAAAACTCCCAAGGTGGTGAATTGGGATTGTCAGGTCCAGATGGTGGAAAAGGTCGATATTCATCACCAAAAAAGTGGAAATAGAGAACACTTTTCACCCAAAAAGAGTCTCCAGAAAGTCTCCACTTTGCATAAAATTTGCATAGGTGTATGGGTTTTCTACACACACACACTTTAATTTTAAAAAATGGATAATTTGAGAATAAATACAGCTCACCACTGTGAAGCTGATGACAAGTGAGCTGTATGCCTGCTCAGTCTGCTGTCTAGGTGGTGAGTTCTCAGGCCCCCGTTTCTTTTCCTGGTTAGGTTTACCACACACACAGTCCTCTGTCCTCCTCCCCCACAGGTCACCCAGCCTGCTCTCCCCAGCTAGGCCATCAACTTCGCCTGAGCCAGCTTCTTTCTCTTTGCATGCTGGCACAGCGGTGCATGCACAGTCTCCCACTGTTCTCTGTGATGTTGCTGTTCTCTGTGAATTTGCTGTTCTCTGTGATGACAAACATTTATATACTGGTTTTCAGCAGGTTTCATAGTGGTTTTAAAAGAAAAATAAAGAAGATGCCCTCCTGTTCCCAAAGGGCTCACAATCTAAAAAGAAATGCAAGGTATCACCAGCATCAGCCATTGAAGGAATGTTGTGCTGGGGTTGGATAGGGCCAGTTGCTCTCCCCATGATAAACAGAAGAGATTCATTACTTTAAAGAGTGCCTTTTTACTCAGCAGGGTAGCTGCTAACTGAGTAAAGTTAGTTAGATAAGCTATTAACTTTTCACTGCCACCACCACTGCCAGAACATGAAGGAAGCAAATTGAACCTGCCAGGCCCACCTATCTGTGCTCCTACCTCACATGGCTCTGTAACCTGCCACTGAAGTAGAACCTCTCCTCTGGCTTCCCCATTGGATAGATGGTCAGTAGGAAGGGGAAGGAGACAGAGGAAGAGGAGCTGCTCATGAGAGCAAAGTGTTCTGAGTGAACAAAATGTTCCACCTGCTCCCCAGAACTCTGGACACCACAACACATGCCAAAAATGTTGTTTGATCCCCAAAATAGTTTCTATCCCTCCTAATGCAAAAAGAAGGTCTCCAAAAACAGTCATGTCCTTTATAAAAGTTCCTAGTTGGCAACCCTATTGTGTATAGATTAAAATGGTGATGGCAAGTGAACATCAAAACAGTAAAATAATAGAAGTTACAAAACAACAGTGAAAGTATCCAGCCAAACTGTAGATATAGTCCTAAAAACACAACAAAGATAGTGCAAAGCAAGATTATCTAGGGAAGGAGTTCCTCATATGTGGTATTGTGGCCAAGACTTTTCTCTCACTAGTCACCACCTGCCTGACTTGAGTTAGAGGGGACCTAGCACTGGGTTTCCGATTGGGTTTCAGTGAATTTGGGCAGGCTTGAATGGAAATGATATTAATTTTTATAATTTTTATTTCTTACATTTTTATACTGCCCCATACAAAAATGTCCTTGGGCAGTTCACAATCTAAAAACCATTAAAACATTGACACAATTAAAACAATTTAAAAATACAAATAAAAACTCTAAAACCCAAAGCTTTAAAACTATAAACCTGAATGCCTGGCTAAACAGGTATGTTTTCAGGTCCTCCTTAAAATTATTCAGAGAAGGGGAGCTTCTCTAATTTCTAATTTCATTAGGAAGTGTGTTCCAGAGTCCCAGGGTTATGGGATCTGAAGATGATTTGAATAAAGGAGAGAAACGGTTTGAGCTATCTCCTCTGTAAATCTGTTCACGCCCACCAAATATCAGGCTAGGATGAGTTTCGGTATTTTGTCAAGTTTCAACCCCACTGTCATCCAATATGTCAACCATCTCCAATTACATCACCATTACATTTTGCTCAGAATACTACATGAGGTGAACTCATTAAGTCATATTTCCCCTGATGGTTTAAAACTATTTCTGCTGCTAGTTTGCACTAATGTTAAAAGGCTTAATAAATCTTAGGCCACTATTAAAAACATTAGTATGAGCTGGTGTGCATTTTTAATTTTAGCCCCGTGAGGTTTTCTTGTGCAATGTTTCTGCTTGATGTTTTATCCACCATTTATTCTTATAATAAATTGCTCACCTGTAGGCACAGGTCTTCCATTTTGTCCATGATTTTATTTTATTCTTTTAAAATGAGTATGTTAATTGCTAGAAACTTAAATTTTTCTAAAAGAACCCTATGGCAATCTCCTGTTGACATTGGAGAAAACAATCTTCTTTTTTACTTGATTTCACAGGATCTTTAGATGATTTTGAAAAGAAAAAGTCTTTATAACATGGATAACCTGTAGCAAAACACATTTCTGCTTTTTATACATACTGTATAGTGTACAGTGCAGTACTGATTCCCCAGAATCAATGGACTATTGTCACTGGCCACAATACAAGGTGTAGCTAAAATTGAGTGGATGGGTTCAAAGAACCCAGGCCCCCAGCTCCACTTCTCCCCATCTCCTTCATTATCTCTCTTACTCCGAGGGGCCGCCAGAGAGAGGGATGAACATGGGCCCCCTCTCCCCTAGTTATGCCCCTGCAACAATACTGTACAGAGTTTGTGCACAGAATTAAGTTCACCTGTTCTTATATATGCATTTATATAATTCAGATTCTCTTCTGCCTCTCTCTTTTCTCAAGGGCTTGGGGTTATTTATGTATTTATCTATCTATAATGTTTATATATCGCCTGATAAGTGCATCTCTAGGTGGTTTCTGTATATTAACAGTTTATTTTAACAGTTAAAACAAAACATAATATTAAAACAAAATACCAATTACATGTATTATGCCCCTGGTTATTGAACAAAGAGGCACCTTTTAAAGTGGTGATTCTCTTATATGTAGCAAAGGGGAGAGCAACTGGCCCTATCCAACCCCAGCACATCATCCCTCCAGTGGTTGTTGCTGGTGTCTACCTTGTGTTCCTTATTAGACTGTGAGCCCTTTGGGGGCAGGGAACCATCTTATTTGATTATTATTTACTTTTCTATGTAAACCACTTTGAGATCTTTTGTTGAAAAGTGCTATATAAATATTTGTAGTCGTCGTCATCGTCATAGTTATGCCACATTCACTCAACCTCAACTAGGGCAAACCATGTGTTCAGTGGTGCCATTTACAGACAAACACTGAATGTGTCCACATCCAGGGGGAACATAGCCAGTGGGCATCTCAGTAGTGGGGGTAGTGGCTAGAAATTGTGCTTTTCCTTCTTCCCATCTGCATTTATCGAACTCATGAGATTTCTTGCCTCCAGAGGGCAAAATCTGGCAGCTTTTCCAGGAAGTAGTGGTCATGCTTGTACCCAAAGCCTTGTCAACTGTTCATTAGGAAAAAGACGCAAGACCTTTGCCCATTTGGGTGGAGAAGAAGGGAGAAAGATCATGAAAGGCTGATTACTTACCTGGTTACTCTGCATTGTATGCTTGCTGAACAATAAATATTCATAGGAAAGGAATTTTAACAAAAGGAAACAATTACGTGCCAAAAATGTAACAAAATGCATTTGCAGAAGGGAAAACCCTGGACCAACACAATCTGTTCTGTACACATCCCTTCTTAAAGAATGACTCATTTCCAGACCGCAAACTACAGAATCACAATCCACAATCAGCCTAAAGTGTGACCTTACCCTAAGAATACAGTACAGCATGAGCAAAGTGAATAACTGACTGGATATGTTTTACAAAATGGTTAACAAATATACTATAAAGCTAGTGCAAGCTAATTAAGGCATAACAGGAATGCATTTGCATTACAGACAAACAAACAATTTCTTCTAGTAGGGTCTTTGAATCTTTTCAGTCATTCAAGAATTGTAGTTGCCTTTCCTGTTGATAGGTTCGTTTTAGCATATGCCTTCAGAGATGGTGTGATTTTTCTACTGCAGAATCTCTGCCATATGTTCTTGGAGTTTCTTAGAAGAATAGAATTCTTAATTTTATTTAGAATTTGCATCCATGGGTGGCCTTTTTAATGACTCTGTGATGTTCTAAACTTGTACTTCAAGGAGAACATTTAGTTATATTTTTAATAGCATTTGCTATTTGCTCAGTATGTTTCTGGTGCAAATTGGTTTAACCTTTTTTCCTCATCTGTGCTAAGGCACTGTGATATTGGGCAGAGTTTCAGATCTGCTTATGTAGATTTTCTTTTAAATTAAAAAGATGCCTAAGCCTTGTCTAATAACACTACTTACTTCTCTTGCTCTATATAACAAACTATTTAAAATGTATATTCTGGCTTGACTTTTTGCAATCAGTACAAAATAGGAATTATCTGTGCCTCATCAAATGTGAAGCATGTCAAATTTGGAGAGGTCTCGTAGCTTAGTAGAAGAACACATACTTTGTATGCGAAAGATTTAATCCCCAGTATCTCCAGTAAAGCAGAACTAGGAAAGATCTCTGTCCTGAGTATCTACTGTCAGTCAGCAGACCGTCAGAAGAAGAACTTTATTTACGACCAATGATCAGATACACACAAAAAAGTCAAAAGCCAAACATACACACCCATGTACAATGCAATGCAATGCAATAGGTGCAGCAAATCAAATTAAGTATAATAAAGGTAGCAAGAACAAATCACATCTCATCGGCGGTCCTTTGTTGTCTGATTTTTATGGCTGTCAAAGAAAAGTTGGCTACCTTTTGGATAATATCTATTCTACACACTCATCAGAGAGGAGAAAATGTGTGTAGAAAGACCCATCCCTACCTGGCCTATCCAATAGCAGTACAAAATACAAGCTGGTGCAGTGGGGAAGTAACTTGTCTAGGGAGCAAGAGGTTGCTGGTTCGAATCCCCGCTGGTAAGTTTCCAAGACTATTGGGCAGCAGAGATATAGGAAGGTGCTGAAAGGCATCATCTCATACTACACAGGAGATGGCAATGGTAAACCCCTCCTGTATTCTACCAAAGACAACCACATGGCTCAATGGTCGCCAGGAGTCGACACCAACTCAACAGCACAACTTTACCTTTAATCAAGCTGGCACATGAGTCTAAATAGAAGGAGAAGTACTAAAGAACATGTTCTATTGTCTCAAGCATTCCTTCACCGCAAGGACAGGTCGTATTGGCTTGAGGAGTTTTATTATACCTGTCAAAAAGTACTGCTGAGGGGAGCACATCAAATTTGTCCCTGAAGAATACTTTACATAACTTGGGGAAGGTAAGTAATGATAGGTATTTTGCTGGAGAACAGCTGATATTTACATAAGACTCTCGGTTGAGGTCAGGGAGCATACTGAGATCTTTTTGTTACTGGACTGACTATACTGGACCAATGATCTGCCTCACTTTAAGGCAGCTTCAGATGTTCATTTATGGGTGTCTTTTCCAAAAGCTCAGAAGCTTCCTATTAGCAGCTTCTTAGTTGTTCTTTTAAAGAGTAGGGGGAGGGAGGAGCACATTCTGGTAACTCACTTGACAAGGCCCATATGTATTTTGTATTAAGGTACACACATACCTGAGTTCACAAAACAGAGGGCTGTAAGAGAGAAAGCCTAGTTTTTCAGAGATGCACAATTCAGCAGACTCCTGGTGTCTTTCCAGATAGCAGATTCACACAAGCCCCTCATTTTAAGTATTTTAAAGAAACCATGAAGAAACAAATTAGGCATCATCTCAACCCACCACTTGAACTTGGACAATGCCTGGTTGATTTCCAGATCTCAGAGCTATCATCATGGCATGGTGACACGCTGCTGCTGTAGTATGTATGTTGTGGAAGGGAAATAAAAACATCATTAATCTCAGTTATTTTCTTACAGATTTAAATCAATTAGGGGGGTGATATTATTCATCATGGCATGTATCCAGCCAGTTGAAAACCAATTCGAAGGGTTTGAAACTGCTACTAAACCACTTTCCAGTGCATCAAGAGGAAAAGAGAGTCACTCTTGTGGTAGCAAGCATGATTTGTCCCCTTAGCTAAGCCTGGCCCACCCTGGTTGCATTTGAATGGGAGACTAGAAGTGTGAGCACTGTAAGATATTCCCCTCAGGGGATGGAACTGCTCTGGGAAGAACAGAAGGCTTCAAGTTCCCTCCCTGGCATCTCCAAGATAGGACTGAGAGATTCCTGTCTGCAACTTTGGAGAAGCCACTGCCAGTCTGTGAAGACAATACTGGGCTAGATAGACCAATGGTCTGACTCCGTATATGGCAGCATCCTATGTTCCTAACTGGAGTTGAAATGGAGAGTTTAAAAAAATCACTGATAAACTGAACCAGAACTGAACTCAGATTCTAAAAGTTCAACTCTCTGATTAAAATGCATATAAAATACTATGGATTAAGGATAATTGGGTATATGTATAGCTAAGACTTCTGGTCCTTGGCAGCTGATGACATAGTCCAAGTTCAAGGCTCTTCCATCAGATGGAGAGGGCAGATAAGTTATACACCATTTTTAGCACTAGATCACTCATACATGGCACAGCAGAAATGGTTAGCAGTTATCAAAGGCAGAACTGTCAGTGTTACTTATACTCCCAATCCTCTGTGACAGAACTATTTTATTGTTGCTGAAAGTCTAAAATTGCTCTCTATTTAATGAGGAAATGATTTCCTCCAAATTGACTTTGCCTGTACAGCTGCCACAAAAGTTACTCCCTGACAGCTCTGCTTCACTTTCTGAGTGGTGGCCCACCTCTCTTGTCTTTTTCTCCAACTGACAAAGTACTACTTTTGTTTTCCGTTGTTTGAGGTGTTGATTTATTTCAGAAGCTCCACAGGTTCACATTTCTGCATGCAAGTGAATAATTGGAAGTTCTCTTTTTATAGTAGTTTTATGGAACACTTTAATCATACCTTTTCTTGGGTCAGGATTATTCTCTCAACCGTCTATGTAGCATCTGTTCTACAAATGAATTGCCCAGTAATACTGAACACAGATACAGGTTTTCCAATTTATCTGGTTTATTTGTATAATATGAGTCAATTAAATTTGCACAGAGCAAACCTCCACAGTTGGGACTCTCTTCTCTGAGTCTTTCAATTTCCCTATAGAGTTTTAATACCTGATTATGATTGTTTTTTGTAATTAAGATTTAAGTATCCAATCCCCCAAGACTTCTCACAGAGAGCACTGCCAGTTAGCTGCTCACCAGCCTTCTCAGGCATCTCTTAGCCACAAAGTATTTTCTCAATTTTCCTAGTGTCTTTCAACAAGATATTTGTTAGCATTGTATTCCATCCTATTATTTTACATATCAAAACAGAATATTCAGAAGCAGATGGCCAAATGGCCTAAGTACACCTAAAACAAACATGCTATTTTTTGCTCTCTGGCTAATTTTGAAGCAGCCTGGATTAGTGGCAATGTGTTGTTTCCATGCTACTCCAAAGCCCATCCACACTGCTAGCAAACATGGAGAGACTCCATAGTTACTAAGAATTGCATACTTGCTGTAGAAATGCTTCTTCAATTGGGAATGGGAAGTCCTGGAGAATGGGAAAAGGAAAAAGTATCCTGTATGTTTTCCTTCCTCCTGAAACATCTCTACATAATGAAAGGAGAAGAGATGTCTCAACTGGAACATAGGGACACAGGAAGCTGCCCTATACTGAGTCAGAACATTGGTCCATCTACCTCAGCATAGTTTACACAGACTGGCAGCTGCTTCTCCAAGACTGCAGGCAGGAATCTCTCTCAGCCCTATATTGGAGATGCCAGAGAGGAAACTTGGAACCTAGATACTCTTCCCAGAGTGGCTTCATCCTCTAAGGGGAATATCTGGTTCCCCTGATACAGGTTTCCCAATTCTGAGCTAGATGGACCTATGGTCTGACTCAGTATATGGCAGCTTCCTATGTTCCTATCTTATAGTGCTCACATGTAGTCTCTCATTCAAATGAAAACTAGGGCAGACCCTGCTTAGCAAATGGGACAAGTCATGCTTGCTACCATAAGACCAGCTCTCCTCCCATGGAACTGTTCTATACACAACCCCCAAAGGATCCATACATCTTCTTGATCATACACTATAAACAACAGATCTGGGCCAGAGTGCCTCCTCCCCCACAAAAAACCATCCCCAATGGATTCACACAGCTTCTTGACCATTCACAAACTAAATACGACACGACATGTGTCCCTTGCTCCACAGTTCAAACACAAAACCACCAACTTGGACATAAAGTGCATTCGTAAGGAAAATAAATTTTAACCAAAACACATGCCTCTTTCTTCACAGTTCCCATCAAAATGTTTGGATCACAAACCAAATTGAGCATAGTGCATTTTTTAAAAAAATGTTATTTTGTTCTGATGTTAGTTCCACTTTCACTAGGTGTGAAGTACTCTGTGGATAGAGATAACTCTTTCTGGCAGCTTTAGTACAGTAGGGAAAAATCTATTCAAAATCACAGTATTGACCAATTTCCTTGAGATAAAAATAGAGAATCCTGTGATATTGGACTACCTGTGTGCCCAATTTCAGAACTCCAACCCATTCTGAACTCTTTTCATTATGGAAATGTGACGGAATGTGCAAAGGGTGTGTGTATTGTTGCACTTTTTTATGAAGGCGAAGGGCAGAATCCATCACATGAGGGTAGAATGATGGTCCAAGAAAGGGTTTTTGTAATTTTCTACCATTAAACAAGCCACTAATATGACTTTTTTTGAAGTTTTTTAAAGCAAAAACAAAAAACATTAAATATCAAGAGATTGGCCAATCTCCTTCAAGAACAATACACAATGTTCTGCTAACCTATCCTACTTCTGTGCCCAATTTCAGAACTCTAGGCCAAGCCATTTTAGAAATATAAAATGGGGGTGTAAAGGGTGTTATGTTTACTCTTTTTTTTTTTTGAAGGCAGATTCCTTCACATGGAATGATGGTACTGGAGGTGGCCTTCATTCACAGAGGTTTTTTGTGATTTTCTGCTATGCAACAAGGCAATGGCTTTTGGGGAGATCTTTTAAATTTAAAAAATCATTAAAAATCACCCAGTTGAACAATCCACTTCAAAATCAAAACACAGAGTCCAGATAACCTGTTCTACATTTGTGCCAAATTTCAGAATGCTAGGCCAAGCCATTTCAGAAATATAAAAGGGGCCCTCTTCTTTTCTTTTCCCATGGAGAATATCATGAATGTTCTAGGAGAGTGGGCACACGGACCTTGGCCATGCCCAGTGGTGCCCCTGTGCTCAACCTCCCTGTTCACTGCAGGAGAAAAGCCTCAGTCAATCCTTTCTGTGACTTGTTTTGCATTGATCCCTTAAAATAACCAAAAACCAATCTGTGAAAGGAAATTCAGGAAACCTGCCATTTGTAGACTTCTGCATGATAGCATGTTTTTTTACTGGCAATGAAGATTATATAGAAGTGGAAATGATGGGAGTGAATACCATAACGTTAGTATTAGAGCTTGTTTTATAACTCAAAAATCATCTCATCACCCTTTTATTTGGCATACCAGTATGGGGGGGGGGGGGGATATGTTTATTTGATTTGATTTTTCTCCCTCCTTTAAAAAATGGAGAAACTGTGTGGAGAAGGGAGGGAGCAAACAGTGCGTATTGAGTGTCCCCTGCTCTCCTTGTCTTTAACCCTGGAAACAGCTGAGGCCTCTGTTCGAGCTGATGAAAGCTGCCCTACCCACAGGAAGGAGAAATGTCTTGAAAATGAAGGGCAACCATTACGTGCATATGGTTAACTCTGAGGTAGATTGGGCCTGTTCCCTAATCATATAGGTCAGCTTCTAGCAGCCCCATCCCTAATTTTACCTCAGAGCTGCTAGGCCTGAGTGATTTTACCATCCTCCAACCTTGTAGTTCATAAGGAAAGGGGCTGCTGAACTCCTTGTAAAGGTCAGAGGACCCAGAATAGTTGCATGACAGGCAGACATTCAGCAAGTATAGCTTTACCTAGCATATGGGGATGGAAGCAGCACCTTTTGGTATTCTTCTTAAACTTCAGCTTAATGACAGCCAGAACTTGTTGTTGAAATTCCAATCTCCAAATGCTGGGGAAACTCCACCTACAGAGTTTCTACCTATCATTCAGCTGTTAAACACAGAATGATGGGCAGAAGCTCAGTAGATGGCGTTTCCCCCAGCATTTGGATATTGGAACTGCACCCATTAAAGTTATAGCTGTCAAGCAGCTGAAGTACGAAAAAGACAGGACAGTGTGATGATACAGCACAGCCAACATGGCTGCTGTCAAGTTTTTGCGGGGTGTGGCCAAACAGGAATTTCAGTATTTGACTTCAGCTGCATATGATGGGGGAAAGAATACCAGATGCCTTGTAATCACTTTTCATTGATACATATGGGCCTTGTCAAGTTAGACATCCCCATCATCATCATCATCATCATCATCATCACTACCACCACCACCAACGCAGCAGCAACAACAGCAGCAGCAGCAGTAATACTATTAGCGTTTAAGCATTTTATGTATCTTATAGTTATATTAAGTGTAATGCATGTCTAATATAGATATAAATCAAATAAATCATTTTTTATTTTTTTAAATTTGGTTAGCATTCTCTCTCTCTCTCTCTCTCTCTCTCTCTCTAAATGACCAGTTTTATTGAAACTTCAGCATGAAGACACTAAAAGCTACCCACATTTGAAACCTCCCAAAAACCTCACGGTTGCCTTATAGCTCAAACCAGTGGAAAGACTAATTTAGGCCTGAGTTGGGACTACCACAGACTCTGATATCCTAGAACGAATAGGGTCCCATAATGCTCAGACAGCAAGCCGCCAAGAGAGGAGGGTGCTCACTACTTCCGAGCCACTCTACAGCCCACCTGCATTGTTTCTGATTGTGGGGCTGCTCCTTAGCTGCTAAGGAGTGCATAATCACACTTCCAATGCTACTCTCATTGGGAATTAAGTGCAGGGACACACTCCTTTGTAGTCACAAGGTAGTGTGAATGGGCTGTAGAGTAGCTTGGAAGTAGTGAGTGTACCACTTTTTTGGATCAGTTAACAGGGCTGCTCTGTTCTGGGGGGGTGGCAGAATGCTCCAAGATTACTTTTGGGAATGTGTGGGGAATTAGTGAGACTATAGTGAACAGTTAGGGATGTGCACGGAACCAGCTGAACTGGTTCGGTTCAAGTCTGAACTGGACCTGAGCCGGACTGGGCCAGTTCAGTCCAGCACCATAATATATTAATATATTTTTTAATAAAACATTAACTAATAATGCTAATCAGGAATCTCACAAAAAGGTGATTTAGCTTAAAGTTTGAATTATGATGAAATCAGTTCAGGGATGGCTAGAGAAAGGGGCCTGAAGAGCAGTGTTGGACAGGGAGAAAAGGAAAGGGGGTGAGGAGAGTCAGGAAGATAGGCAATTAGTAATACCTAATCCAATATCCAGTGGTGTGTCGGTCACACTTGTAGGGTGGGGTGCGCTGAAGTCTCTCTCTGCATGAGCAAAGCAGGAAGGAAGAGGGGCAAGTAGCACCAGGTAGCCACTTGCAAGCACGGGAATCAGAGGGGTGCTCGGTTCCATGAGGGGATCCAAAGAAGAATAATATTCAAAATATCCTGGATGTTCTGAGAGCTCCTGATGTTCAAGGGGCTCCCACTGCTTTCCATGTATAAGGTGATCTGAGTTCTCCATGCATGTGTTTGGCCCTGGGTACTTGTACCTGAAAATGTGCCCTGAGGCTAAAAAGGTGTGCTCTCTGGCTGCAGGAGATGAAACTCGTGTGTAACAAAAAATGCATGCTTTCATGAACTAATCAACTAGGTGTGCTCCTTTGGAAACAAAAGATGGAATGGCTGGTCTGTAGGTGTTTGGGGGATACTGAATGGGTGTCATCAAAAGCCTTGTCTGAAAGCAGGGCCTCTCTTCCTGAGAGAGAGAGAGATTCTAATGACCCTGCCTTGGCTCCCTGCCAGCTCATTAACAGCATGATTGGAGGCTGGGAATGTTCCATGCCTATCTGAGTTGCTGTATGAGCAATTAGTGGAGTTAATCCTTTTGCCAAAGAAGGGAGTTAACTATCTCTCTGGTGAGGGTCTTTTTTTGACCTGGGTCTGCTTGCTAGCTTCCCCCCCCCTTTCCACAAAAGAGAGGTCATGGGGGGCTCTCCTATGTTCGTTTGTTCTTATGACCCTGGGCAATGCAGCCCTATGTCACTTTTGCCAAGCAACGAAATAGCATATTGAAGCATTTGCAGAGTTCATGATCCCATGAGCTCAAGTATCCAAGATGGAGGCGACAAGCCTGCAACTCCAAATCATCTAGAGGGGTGATGCTGGCAGCCCTAAGACAAGCTATTTTGGTAACAGTCCGGGGGGGTGGCAACTGGGGCAAGATCCCCCAATTCAGCTCCTATGCATACTATTCAACTCTGCTTCAGCCCTGCTACACTGAAATGCCACATTGTTCAACAGAATTTTTGGTATTTTATTTAAAGTTTTCATTTTTAAAAGAGAGAGGGAACAGTTTATTCTAATAAACTGTCATTGAACTGCAAAATGTAGAGCACAACCTGACCATGATAAAGTAAACATTTTACTGTTACAAATTTGATGGATGGATCTGAATCACCTCCCAGAGTCCTTCCATCTCAGAGATTTTACTGCGAACTGTTCCTTTCTACTACTGAGTTCATTAGTAAATATAATCAAACTCTGAATTTGTCACCATGAGCACTGAGTGGATGGTGAAGGAATGCAAGCACACTACATATCCCAGCCAAGTCAGAATCAGTATTTGGAACTGTGTACCAAAAGCCACCTTTTAGCACAGCGGGGAAATGACTTGATTAGCAAGCCCAAGGTTGCCTGTTTGAATCCCCACTGGTACCTATACTGGGCAACAGAAGAAGCTGAGTAGGGGTGTGCATTTTGGAATTTTCTCATTTTGATTTATATCCGAATTGAAACACCCCTGTTTTGTATTGTGCCCAAATTTTCTGAATCCGAATCACCCCTGTTTCATTTTGTAACCGAATTTTCAGAATCTGAATCTGAATCGATTTGGATTTTTAAAAAGGGTCCTAGGGCAAAAAGAGTGGGGGGGTGGTAGTGCCCAATGGTGGAAGCTACCACCCAAATTTCAAAGGAATTGGGCAAAGGGCTGATTATTGGAGAATTTTTTAAGTTTACGTGTCTTTAAGAATTTTCCCATAGGGAAAAATGGGGATTCCAGCAAATGTACTGCTTCACATCAAGGGGAAAGGGGTGGCCCAGAGTGGCACATGGTGGGTGGTAGTACCCAATGGGGGCAAGGAAGCTACCAGAATTATTTCAAAGGAATTGGGCAAAGGGCTGATTTTTTGTGATTTGTTGAAGTTTACGCATCTTTAAGATTTCTCCCATAGGGAATAATGGAGGTTTCAACAGCCCCATAATTCCACTTGGGGGGCACTGAGGTGGCTCAGAGCAAGTGGTAGTGTAGTGCACATAGGGTGCCAACCACCCCCATACCCACAAGCCCATGGGGTACTGGGTTTTGTTGTTTCTGAGGTGTTCAGTGTAGATTCTCTGGTAGCATATGAGATTTTCATTGAAAAACAAGAATCCACTCTCATATGCTACCAGAGAATCTACACTCAGGACACCTCAGAAGCAAAAGAACCCAACACCCCATGGGTTAGCAACCCATGGGGGTGGTTGGCACCCTATGTGCACTACACCACCACTTGCTCTGGGCCACTCCGGTGCCCCCCAAGTGGAGTTATGGGGCTGCTGAAACCTCCATTATCCCCTATGAGGAAAAATCGCATAAATTTTAACAAATCACAAATAATCAGCCCTTTGCCCAATTCCCTTGGAATCTGGGTGGTGGCAGCCTGGCAGGCACCCATTGGGGCACTAACACCCAACCCACTCTTCTGCCCCTGAATCCATTCCCAGACTGACATGCAGTAGCCATAGCAGGCTGGCAGGCTGGGCTCATGCTGGCAACAAGGCAGGCATAGGCAATGGCATTGCATAATGGCAACCTGAGGCATGCAATGCTGCAAACTAGTTCTGTCTCTCTCTTTTTCTTCAATGAGACAGAAAGGCAGATTGGTGACTACTAACTTGCTGAATGAATTGAAAACTCCTCCTTGAACTCCCCCCCCACCCTTGCCCTTTGACCCTTCCCCTGGCCAATGTGGGCTCAGTAAAGAGTGACAAGAAGCAAAAGAGCCAATGAGGAACAAGAGGGGAATTGTCAGCAGGTCAGCCCATGCTTTAGGTCACCGATCAGAAGGCTGGAAAGGCAGAAAATTCAAAGACATGTCAAACACTAAATAGAGTCTGACTCAGAGATCGCCACAAAACGGAGGTCCAAAACAACAAAATGTTTTGTAGCCGACACAGGGACATTTTGTTTTGTATACAAAACTTTTGGATCTTGAAAATGGGTGTTTTGTTTTGTCTACAAAACACTCAAAATGGGCTGTTTTGGGTACAAAAATTTTTGTATCCAAAACGTTTCACACATCCCTAAAGCTGAGAGGTATACTGTGCAGGATATGGCAATGGTAAACCCCTCCTGTATTCTACCAAAGACAACCACAGGGCTCTGTGGTTGCCAGGAGTTGGCACCACTCAACGGCACACTTCATCTTTACCAAGAAAGTACTAAATACAATTCATGAGGAGATGAGAAACGTTTGCCATTGTGGAATCAGGACTAGTCCATCCACTATGCAGACCGAGGCTGTTTTCTGGGGCACCAGTTCTTGGGGGACACAGCCACCTGCCTCACCAAATTGGTTAATTAAGTTTTGATGGGCAACTGTGCCACCATATACCAAGTGCTGTCACCTGCCCATGTGCCATTAGTGTCTTGCTTAAGCCAGTGCCGTAGCTCTTTGGGCGGAAGTTGAGTAGGCAGCATCCACCTCCATGCTGGTCTCTGGCTTTCTTTTCTCTTCCTCTCCCTTTAGCATGCTCTGTCTTCACCACCTCCCTGCCTCCCTCTGTTCTGTTACAGCTGTAGCTACTCAGGCATGATCCTCCATCCTAGTTTCTCAAGTGCACAGATCTGAAAAGGAAGTGGGGAGTGTTAGATTTGGTTTGACTGTAGTCGGGCCTACTTGGTCATAGAGGAAAGCTCCTCACAGTGCTATTAAAAGCTGCCTCTCAGAAAGACAGAGAGGTTGGTTGGCCATGAGGATCACAGCGTCTGCACTGCTGAGGCAGTGGAAATAGAGGAAGGACAGGCATCAGGTGGTCTCCAAACTCCTCAACCTTTTTCTCTCTCCCATTGTATACCCAAACCAGCACATGCTAGTCATTCACAGGTTATCTGGTCATTCAACCCAGCAAATGGGTAGCCTTCACAGCTCAACTTAAAGTAGGGGCTCTGCACTTCTCATCAGGGAAGGTGCCAAAGTCAGACTTCACCTAGGATGCCAAAAATCTTAGTACTGGCCCTATATGGAACCATCATAGAGCCAAGCTGCTGATCACATAAGTGCTGGCCAGCATAGTTATGGCTTTTCCCTATGCAGACAATCACCACCATAACCATGTGTAGCAAGGTCCAAGGGGTGAGTGAAACACCAGGGCAGGACTTCCAATCTGCTTTGGTGCCTGTAAACATGTTGGAACATCCCTCACCCCCTCACATGTGGACCATCCATGCAAGAATTCTCACATTAAATTTTGAATAGCTCTTCAATGTCAGTGCATATCTAGGAGCATACTATGATTGTGAGCCACCTAGGGATTTGTGTATGGGGTGGTATAAAATGTGTCAAACAAACTAACAAACAATGTTTTCCTAGAAACCTGGCCCCTTTAACTTTTTAAACCAACCTCAAGTATGTTTATTCCAAGTTCAATTGATTTTTCTAATAAGTTTGCCTAGGAGTGCTAATTTTACTATTCTACTATTGTGAATATTTATATACCACGATTCACCCAAAGTGCTCAGAGTGGTTTACATAGAAAAATAAATATGACAGTTCCCTGATTGAAAAGAGTCCACAGCCTAAACGGATATAAAAGGTGCACCCATAACAAGCACTGGAGAGATGCTGTACTGGTGTTGGATAAGAACAATTGCTTTCCCTTTACTAAATAGAAGAGACAGAGAATTATAACTTTAAAAGGTGACTTAGCCCTTAAACATTTCTTTCCTGCACTCTCAAGTCATTAGTTCAGTCCTGCCTAATGAAGACAACAAAAAGGAACATGAACTCTGGCAAAAGAAATGCAAGGAAGCGAATCAGTATCAGTGTTGGACTTCCTTGACAATGTTCCACTCACATATAAGCTGAATGGGATCACACTATGATCATTATTTCCAAATGGTTCTACAACCTCAACATCTCGCTCCAGGTCCTGGGCATCACTCAGGATTAAGTCCAAGGTCGCCTTCTCTCTGGTTGGTTCTGCGTCCAACTGTTCTAAGGCACAGTCATTTAGTATCTCGAATGGAAATTTGGCCTCTCTTCCATTACCTGAATGTAAATTTACCCAGTCTATGTGTGGATAATTGAAGTCACCCATTATTACAGCTCTATCTCTCTTTGACACCTCTCAGGTTTGCTGCTCCAACTCCATGTCACTCTCAGTGTTTTGATGTGGAGGGCGATAGCACGTCCCTAATAACACATTTCCTTTCAGTCCTCATATTGTCACCCATAATTGTTCTGTGCAAGATTGGAGTCCTCCTAGCTTTTATAGCTTGTTGGGTTCTATCCCTTCTTTAATTTAAAGTGCTGGTCCACCCCCAAGCCTCCCTTCCCTGTCTTTTATATATCCAGAGTTTATATCCAGGAAAACAGTGTCCCACTGGTTCTTGCTGTTCCACCAGGTTTCTGTTATGTCCACTGTCTATGTTATCATTAGTAACCAAGCACTCTAGCTCATCCATCATGTCTCAGAGGGTTCTAGCACTGGTATATAGACACCTATACGCCAAGTCTCTTACCTGGTGTTGCTGTGTACTATCTCCATCACTGTCATTTGACCTTTTTGACCAGCTGTCGTGTTTTTATGTCTGCTCTACTCCTGGTTCTACTCTGTCCCCTTCAGGTTTATCCAAAACATTTGCACCCTCACACCTTGGGGATTTTGCTTGCTGAACCATATGCCATCAGTTCCTGTCGGCAATCCCGCAGGGTTCTTTTTAAATGCTGCTCTGGAAACTTTTTGATTCTAAGTGCCAGCATTTTGCTTCCATCTTGGTTCAAGTGGAGCCCATCCATTTTGTACAGGCTTTGCTTGCTCCCAAATGTATCCCAGTGCCTAACAAATCTAAAGCCCTTCTCCCAGCACCACTGTCTCAACCATGCATTGAGACCCCTCGGCTCCTCCTGTCTCACTGGCCTTGCATATGGAACAGGTTGTATGTCAGAGAATGCTACCCTGGTGGTGCTGGACTTCAATATGCTACCTAGCAACCTAAATTTGGCTCCCAAGACTAATGACTGCATTTCTCAGCATCATTGGTGCCAACGTGCATCACAACAGCAGACTTCTCCCCAGCACTGCCTATCAGCCTATCTATGATGTCTGTAATCTTTGTACCAGGCAGGCACGTCACCATGCAGTCTTCATGCAGGTCACAAACCCATCTCTCTATGCCCCTAACAATCGAATCACTAGGAGGCCCCCACCCCATGGAGGAATATCCTCTGTGCGAGATGATATGGGCACATCACCCAAGGAAGGGGTCCCTTCTAAGGGAGCATTCCTCTATTCCTCAGACTGATGTCCTACTTCCCCGAAACCTTCATGACAGTAGAGGAGCTGTCCACCTGGGAATGGAATGCTATCTCATCCCTGGAGATCTCAGGGATCTCCCACCACACACTCTCACCCTCTCTTCCTCCCTGAACTTCTCCAGATCAGCCACCTTGGCTTCAAGAGAACAGACTTGTTCCCTGAGAGTCAGGTGCTCTTTGCACCAAGTACACACCCACGACTTCTGCCCCTCAGGAATAATCATACATGCATCACATGATGTAATGCACTTGGAAGCACCCCATCCCCTGCTGGCATTCTACCTTCATAAATGGTTTGATTGACTATTTAGAAGTAATCTTGTTTACTTGAAATCTAGGTCTTCAGTGTAGTTGTCAGCTAATTAAAGATTTTAAGCTCTGTCCTCCAAGAAAATTACAAAATTGGGGTCATCTCCTCCCTGTGTTGGGTGTCTCCTTTGTGATAGAGGTGGATCTTTATTTTTGCGACAAAAGGGAAGGGGACTGCTTGTGTGCCTCCCTGCACAATGCCCCTCCAAACATCCACTAAACTCCTGCAAAACTCCTTTGATATCTGTTGGCAAACCTCTGATTGCAAATCTCCTGGAAGAAAAATTCCCCTGGTGTGGCTCTTGACTTTGGTGGAATCCATGGTTCTTGAGTGGCCAGAAATGACTTCTGGAATCATTTCCTGCTGCCATTTTGTAGTGCTGAGACATTTTCTGGCTCTTTTCTGCAAAATGAATGCATGCATGAATGAATGAATAAAACAAAAAACAAAACAAAACTCAAGAAAAGATAAAAATCAGAGAATTTGGAAGTGCTGGGGGCATTGCAACTAATTCTTGTTACCAGTACTACATTCAGGACTCCTCTCAGACTGTAAAGCGGCTCCACCACAAGTGTGGAAAATTCAATCAATGATGGGCCAGCTTCTCTCCCCCTGCTCTCCACCCTGCTCAGCAGATTTCCCTCCATTATTTATTCCTGTCTTGCTTGACTTCCATTGCGACATGTTTATCCTCATCCACTCAACTGGGCTTCAACGCACTGATTCAGAACCAAGAACACCACTCCTAGATTGATTAGAAAGGAAAATAAATTAAGGTGTCATCAACATATCAATCACATCCAACACCTGGAGTTACATTTGGGTCCTATATGGTCTGCCACACCATGTCATGGGAATTGGAGCCTTTATTGGGTAATAATCTGGTTCACAGTTCTGTTTATGTAGTATGACATACTTTAGAGCTCATACTGACAGACTAGCATGTGGTCTCCTGCATGCTTTTAATGCTGTTTTTGGTTTAGTTTTTTTTTTCTTTCTATTGTATTTAAAGGTATTTAAAAATCAAGTTCAAACTTTTTTTTTTAAAGAGAGAAATGTATAAGGTTAAAGAATAAACTGCAAAAGTTAATGGGGAAATGACCAAACAAAATAAGGGAGAGGGTAATGAAACTGAAAGCAATATGAAAATGATGAGGCAGATTAAATGGACTGGTGTTGTGTAACAGCCATGGGGAGCCCAAAAGTCTTGTGGTTCACAATACATGCACTTGAACTGTAATAACACTTTCATGCTGCTGCAATCCATTTCCTCCACATAATTTCCCTCTGCATGGAAGGACCCAGTTACAACCTTTATTATGTTGCATTGATCACATTAAAAATAATTATGTGGTTGTGATTTAATTTTCAAGGAAGGGATGCACACCGCATGGAAGAGGGTGATTTTGTGTGTGGTTTTTTTGGTAGAACTGGTGGCTACAGCAGCATATTGAAAGCAGAATAAAGAAGTGGAATAAGAGATAACATTCCCTCATAGTAAAATTAGAAAAATGTCCCTTATCATAGAATTGCAATACATCTCTGTATGTATACACTGTACAGAAGTATTGTACAGAAGTACAATACATCTCTTTATGTGTACACTGCACCTCCTGTGGAGCCGTCATCTTTGAAGTTGGGCTACCTAGCAATGGCAGCTGGTAAAGCAAGGCAAAGAGTAGTAAAAGGCTGATGCCACTGAGTGGTAATCAATGGGCGGGCTCATCATCTCATGCCTGGCCTGCTGCTATTCAGCAGCTGTAGCCACCTCCTGTCTCTGCTATCATCACTCAATTTCCACTGATAAAGGTATGGTGTTCCCTTCTCTCATTTGTGCTGCTTAGCAGTGACCACTCATTACTTCCTATTCCACTTCACCAGCAGCAACCGCCACTCATTGTCAAGGCTGAAAGGTAGATATTTACTCCTCACCATTCAAGATGCCCCCTTAACTTTTTTCATAAGAGTGAAAGGCTGTGATTCACATATATAGGGGAAAGTAAAGGGCTACATTCAGGGACACCCCACCCCCAGTGACCCCAGTGTTCCAGAAAGCACCAGCTCTTCAACTATCTGGAAAACTGGTGAGAGAAAATCAGCCCACCAGGTTTTTCACTCATGTTCTATTTATTTTGATCCATAGAATTATATGGGGCTACTGAAAACTGTCAGCCCCTATCTGAATAATATTACCCAAGCTGGATTTGCCAGATAATTTTTCTGGAGGTATTTTGGTGGTCTTGTTTGTTTTTCAAGGGTCAGATCCTTTTTTACAATTTTAAAAGGGGTAGGATATCACACTGCAACCTTTATCTACATACACATTTCGTATATACTATTTGGAGAGTTATAATTTACAGATTTGTTCTTCATCTTATTTTTCCATCAGCTTTTCTGGAGATGAATTTAAGCTATTGAACTAATTTTACTTCCAAGTCAAAGTAGTATTATCTACATTATTCTTTTAATATGTGATTTTAGATTCTTACTTATGGTTTGTAAGAGCATGCTTTCTTATGCTTAAAAAAGCTTATTTATGAACTTGTAAGAGATCTTAATTTTTTAAACTAAAAGATTTAAACAAATACAGTATACAGCTGGTGTGTTTGATTCTGTGTCTTATACATTATACATTAAAGGAACTCAGGTCTTTTCTTGCAGAGTTTTAACTTTCTATATGCTACATTTAAAAATCAGATATATTCAAGAATTACTCCAATTTAATATGAAAATGTGAAATTGTATTATTGCGCAGCGATACTACTCTATTGGCATGGCATCTGAAGTCGGTTATAACCCTATTAATTCCAATAGGGTCTTATAAATTACTGATCATAAATACAAACCATCAACTATCTGCCCTTTTTTCCTGTGAATATTAGAATATTTCACTATTGGAATTCTATATCACGTGTGGTGATTTTTGGTTGCAATATATGGCCATATTAAAGGCGGTTTTGATGGTGGGTTGGATGTACTATATAAAAACCTACTTCCATCAAACTTAATAGCTGTGAGAATGAAACTTTACTGTCACTGGAAAATTCAGCATTTATCAGCAATTACACAATGGAATCAATTACCTGTATTCATGGATAAACCTATGCTATAGGTGCATGTTCAAATAGACTAGTGAGCATACTTGCACTGCTTCACAGAGAAATAGTACCCATTCATCTCACCTGCAAATAAAAATCCAGCTATTCAACTTTTCAATAAGAACCAGGTTCCCCCCCCACCCCTGAAATTACTACCTAATTATTACTACCTAATTATTAAGTATACTGCCCTGTCATTTTTGGATTTTACAAGTGTATGTCATTTTCAACTTTGAAGAGAGAAATGGTTATAAAAAAATATTTTAAAATACATAATAGTTTACACTTTCTATTCATAACTGCTGCATCAATATGAGTAGATACTGCATTGTTAAAGAAAGTTTTTTTATTGGGATATATTATTGGGATATATTATATTGTATTTAAATATATTATATTTAGGCCTTAGTACCCTGAATGAGCTGTATGTAATACCCCCCATGCATAATAATTTGGGTCTAACTGATCTCATTGCCTTTTTATTGAAGTACACACCCACATAGGAGTTTGGACTGTGTGAAAACATCATAAAAATTGATCCCTTCATTGCAGGAGAATACATGGAGCATGGAGTGGCACAGATTGGGGAGTCATGTTTTAAAAATATACTAGCTGCATGTGCACAGAGCATCTGTGTGGCAGTACACTCCCCCCACCTTCCTTGCCCCTTCTGCCCCAGTCTCCTCTCCCCCCACCCCTTGTGCCCCACTCTCCTCTCCCACCCGCTCCGTTCTGCCCCAGTTTCCTCTGCTTTCTTGCTGCTGCCACCATTATTTATCTCCCGCCCACCCACTCGGTCACCATTATTTCTCGCCCGTCCACTCCTCTCCCCTGCCCCCTTCTGCCCCAGTCTCCTCTCCCCCGCCCCCTTCTGCCCCAGTCTCCTCTCCCCCGCCCCCTTCTGCCCCAGTCTCCTCTCCCCCGCCCCCTTCTGCCCCAGTCTCCTCTCTCCCGCCCCCTTCTGCCCCAGTCTCCTCTCTCCCGCCCCCTTCTGCCCCAGTCTCCTCTCTCCCGCCCCCTTCTGCCCCAGTCTCCTCTCTCCCGCCCCCTTCTGCCCCAGTCTCCTCTCTCCCGCCCCCTTCTGCCCCAGTCTCCTCTCTCCCGCCCCCTTCTGCCCCAGTCTCCCCCGCCCTCTCCCCCGCCCCCTTCTGCCCCAGTCTCCTCGGCCCCCACCTTCAAACCCATTTTCCTCTTTTTCGTCACCATTTTATCTCCTGCCGACGCTGCTCAGTCTCCTCTCATAATAATTTGGGTCTAACTGATCTCATTGCCTTTTTATTGAAGTACACACCCCTTCTGCCCCAGTCTCCTCTGCTTTCTCACCACCACCACCACCACCATTATTTATCTACCACCTGCCCGCTCGGCCACCATTTCTCGCTCGTCTGCTCCTCTCCCCCCACCCCCTTCTGCCCCAGTCTCCTCGGCCCCCGGCCTTCTGGCCCATTCTCCTCTGCTTTCTCACCACCACCGCCATTATTTATCTCATGCCCACGTGCCCAGTCTCCTCTCTCCCCCGCCCCATCTGCCCCAGTCTCCTGTCTCCTCCGCCGCTTCTGCCCCAGTCTCCTTTGCTTTCTTGCCACCACCATTATTTATCTCCCGACCACCTGCTCAGCCACCATTATTTCTAGCCTGCCTGCTCCTCACCCCACAACCCCCTTCCGCCCCAGTCTCCTCTCCCCCATCCACTTCTGCCCCAGTTCCTCAGGCCCCCACCTTCTGGCCCATTCTCCTCTGCTTTCTTACAGCCGCCATTATTTATCTCCTGCCCACCCACTCGGCCACTATTATTTTTCACCTGCCCACTCCTCTCTGCCCACCCCCTTCTGCCCCAGTCTCCCCCCACCCCCTTCTTCCCCAGTCTCCTCGCCCCCCCACCTTCCTGCCCATTCTTCTCTGCCTTCTCGCCACTGCCGCTGCCATTATCGAATCATTTTATTTGCAGCCATAAGCCAAACAAAATTAAAACTATTGACTGTTAGCAGGCATATATACAACATAAAATAAGTAAAAGATACACAGTTGGTCTCATAAAACCCCATGACGAGAGGTCAATTTCATAGCCCCATATAAAAATTTAGCAACCGGTTTTGTAATACTCTTATTAACATCAGCGAGACAAAAATTAAGATAAAATGAGTCAGGCCTGCCTGGAAACTGAACAAATAAAGGGGTCAGTAATTCTTTCCTTGAAGAGGGCAGTACAAAAGTACATGAGCAACTGTTTCTAAGCAGCCCTCACCACAAGAACATAGCCCCGATACAGGGGCATCCTTGCAAAACCTTCTAAAGAGCAAGGCAGATGGTAGAACATTCAGCCTGACTCTTGCAAAGGCTGACCTCAGTTTGACCAGATGGAGTGTGGAAAGATATTTGGCAGGATGATTCCGAGCAGGAAGGGAAATACCAAGATATATATGGGAGAACAACTAGGTAGGTAGGAACCTTTGCTAGGTAGACAAGGCGTTGATACTCCATGTCTCTAAGACACTGGGTTGTAATAGCCTTGGCACTGGTAAGAGAAAGGGACAATAAACTGGAGGGGGAAAGCCCCAAACTCAGCACTTTCTTGGTAACCAGAGATAGCCAGGAGTTAGGGAAGTTGTCCCTCCACATAAGCTGGATATACAATGAGCGCTGAGACCCAAGGCAGAAGTTAAGCCAGTGAATTAGTGTAGGCTCCCAAGCCCGACAGGCAATGAATAGGAACCCGACTCCAGGCACAAAGCAGCATAAGAGACACATTTCAGCACCTTAGATTTAGCAAAGTTGATGGTAAGATGGTTATTATTGCAATATTGGGCGAACGCTCTCAAAAGTCTGAGGAGACCAATTCGGGTCTGGGACAGAAGTATCGAATCATCTGCACATAGGAGCACCGGAACCCGATGGTCTGCCAACTTAGGGGAGTGAGTGTCCACCTTATTCAACTCAGAGGCCAAGTCATTAATAAATAAATTAAAAAGGGCTGGGGCCAAAAGACAACCTTGCCTGACTCCTCTAGATGTGGCAATGGGGTCTGTCAGAGCCCCTTTCGGGTCAAACCTGACACGAATAGAGGACTCAGCATAGAGTTGTTTTATCAGAAATAGCAGTCTTCTATCAATAGATGTTGCTGCAAGTTAGGCCCACAATAGCTCTCTAGGTATAGAGTCGAAAGCAGCTTGGAGATCCATAAATGCAACAAAAAGTTTGCCCTTAGAAGTACTTGTGTACTTAGTGGCCAAATGATGCAACAACATACAATGGTCCAGGGTGGAGTAGTTCGCCCGAAAACCAGCCTGTTCAGGACCAAGAACATTAAAGTCAAGCATCCAGCCCTCCAACTTAGCCAGTAGATAGTGTGCATAAAGCTTGCCCACTATCAACAAAAGACGAATTGTTCTGTAGTTGGAGGGATCTGAGTGAGAGCCACGTTTATAAATGGGTATCACAATGGCCTCCTTCCAAGAGGGGGGAATAATGGTGGTATTATTGATTGAAGAGAACGGGCTGGCCAGAACAGGAGCCCACCAGTCCAAGTTGGTCAACAAAGTCTCAGAGAGGATGCGATCTGGGCCAGGTGCCTTACCTCTCTTTAAAGCTGAAGCTAAACTGAGTATATCAGCAGAAGTCGCAGGGGGCCATAAGGGTAGCCTCTCCGGAACAAGGAGATCATTGTTTTAAAAGGGATACATCTGAGTTAAAAAGAGATCTAAAATGGGCAACCCATGCTTGAGCAGGCATCCTGGAGCTCACACTAGTTTGATTAAACTCAGATACGATATGCCAAAGGTGCCATTATCTCTAACCTGAGTGGCCAGAATCAGTTTACTCCAAGTAGTTTTCAATTCTTGGGATTTGGCCAATTTAATACATTTTTAATAGGCTCTCTTGATAGTAAAATATTCAGAAGGAAGTTCATGGAATGTACCAGATCTATAGGTATTATACAAATTCCTGCCCAGTAACTCCCGGCACTGGGAATCAAACCACCCCTTGCTATCATTCCTTCTACAGGAGTTAAGTGTTTTTGATTGATCTAACCTCCTGAATTTATAAGACACAATTCCTTCCAACTCCACATAGGAGGAGATTGACGCCTCATCCGACTGAGCCAGTAAAACTGTGGAGCGAAGAGCAATACCAGGAGAAGAGGAGTATAAGATATTCAGTTCGTTCTCCTCTGCTAAAGACCACTTCAACCTTCCCCATGCCCTAGAAGGAGAGGACCCTTTCTGGCTAAGTGAAAAATGGTCCAGCCTAGGCCAGGGCAGATCAAGGAAAGTATGAAGAGGTAGATGGTCACTAAAAGCTTGTTCCCCCACCACAACTCTGTCACCCTAGAAAAAAGCTGGGGGGGGGACCAAAATGTAGTCAATCACACGACAGCCATGGGAGGACAGATATGTGAATTCACCCAGGAAATCATGAGAGATGGAGCCATTTAGGAAACTCAGGTTATGTGAGCGAGCAAGATGTAACAAAAGAGACCCCGCCTTATTGATAACTGTATCTTTGGAAAGATGAATGGAAGCCTGGCGGCCCTCAGTGAAATCCCCTCCATGCCATAGGGAGGAGGAATATTCAGAGGGATCGTCGGGGCCACATCTTGAATTAAAATCACCCACGAGCAAAATAGCTGCATGCAGGGAACTTAAGGAAATATCCAAAATATAGCTATCCAGTTGCTCCCATATATGAACACGTGAACATATATATTGACTACGTGATAGGAAAGTGAGGAGTTAGGATCTCTAATCTATCTATCTAGCTGGATGCAGATGGATTCTGCATCTTCTCTGCACACATGGTGCAGGGAGAGGAGCTTGCCATGTTACAAGGTAGAAGGACAAGTAGGGAAGAGAGGGAGAAAGTTAATCCCTAAGAGTACGAATCTACATTTCAAAAGGGATAGTGTCAGAGCAGTAGAGAATGGATGACCAATGTCTTGACCCTCTAGCCCTCTGACTCACTAGTCTGTCCTCCACTGTCTGAGACAAGAGACAGCGCAAAGTCCTTAACTTCCAACATGAACTATGTGAGGAACTAGGAGGAACTATGTGAGGAACTAAACATTAATAAACACTAGTTCCTCGTGTTGAGTTTGAATGAGGACAGCCATAGCAAAATGAGAAAAATCAGAAAGCCGGGTGGAAACCACGTTTAAAGAAAGGGAAATACAGCAGGCCAAGTCTCCTTTGGGTCTCCCCCTAGAAGATTCAGCATGGGTGGCCAGTTGGTAAACCACATACCCATTAATATATAAATCGTCTTTAGCCCAGGTTTCCTGAAGCAATAACACATCCTATTTGCATAGAAAGGAAATAAATGCAGGATCCGAGCTTTTCGCAGCCCACCCAGCAATGTTCCAGCTGGTCAAAGACCACTTGGGATGTCTGCTGACAGGAAGACAAGCATCCAAGCTCTTAGTAGGGGGAGGGACCAAGGACAGGGGGACAGGCAGATGCTCATGTGAGTCATATGGAGGAACTGTTTGGGGGGGTGGGAAAACTATGTGGATTTGCATAAGAAAATAAAGGGACAATAGGGTTGGGGACTACACAAACCCGGCCACTACCAACAGCCCTCCGAGGTATCAAAGCTGATTGGGGGTGGGAGGCTGGATCAGGGCATCTGGATGATCAAGGCTTACAGAGAAAAATTTAGTAATTTTGGTTTGGCAAATTGGTTTGGCAAATTTGGTTTGGCAAATTAAATTCTGTACTAGAACAGATTGTCCCACGAGGGAACAAAGCCGAAGATCCTTCCAAAGCAGAGCCTGGAAAGGAAATTGGGCTCCCAGAAGAAACAGTGAGAAAATCTTTCCTAGATGTACGGTTTTCAGCCAAGATGAACTCAAGGCGAGATAATTTGGCAATATTCGGCCAGAGGCCGTCCTTAAGGAGGGAGGAGGAATCGGAGGTCATATCATACTCCACCACAGATGACTCCGACATGTCAGACAAGGTAGACGACTGGTAGGTTCTCTTAGGGCCCTGATCGGCAGCAGGAGACACTATCAGAGGCACATCAGGCAGATTTGCTGTAGGATCAAACAGGTCAGGAATAGAAGAGTCTGAGGTCGGACCAACTTCCAAAATAATCAATGGGACAAAATCCTTTGACTCCCCTGGAGGAAATAAGGCAGAGTCAAGAGGTGTAGAAGAAACAGACGCAGGAGACACCAGGAGACCATCATCCCAGGAACAGACTGGAAGATGAGATGTTAAAGAACACCGCTGGGCTTCTTTATAGATGGAAGAGGATCCCCTTGGAGCACTTGACTGAGAAGAATCAATGGGCCTCTGAAAGACCCTGTTCCTAACTTCACCAGGATTGATACATTTTGTAAAAATGCATCTAGGGACGATATACCACTTTACCAAGTGGTCCCTCATGAGTAACAAGGACAGAGGGATCAAATCTCTGGTAAACATCAGCTGTAATTTTAATATATAAGGTGATGTAGAATCTAGGAGGGAAAAGTCCTCCAGTTCAACAGTGTAAGGGTGAAATGCTAACAGTGAGGCAAGCAAGCTAACAATCTGATCCTTCAAGTGCCATCTGTCTTATTACAAGAGTTCAGAAAAAATTCCAAGAACAGTTGATTAGATTGGTAAATTAAAGAGTAGGAAGACTTCTCATCAGCACATACCCTTTCCTTTTCAGCCAAAGAAGTTCGTAAAGGGGTTCCTCTATGTTGATGGTGAGGGCTCTGGGCCAGAGAAGTCTGGCAGGAATAAGAAAACGCCTCTGTCTGGGTCCCTGCTGCAATGGTAGGGAAGAAGTCCTTGTTAGACTTATTAAGCGGATTACTGTCCAGTCCATAACACCTAGAGGCTTTCCTCGTCTCAGATAGCAACTGGTCTAAAAGCTCAGTAACAGCTGCGAGATGATGGAAAAGCAGCTTCAAGGCCTGAATCTGGTTCTCCTGAACCAGAAGAGCCATACTGGACGCAGATCCCTCCGTAAGCTCAAACGAAGGCTTTCGGCTTGTGGCCGGTCCTTGCTTGGAAAGAGGAGCGGTAACAGGAGTTTCCAGCAAGGTAAGAGATGGTTCCTCGGCTCCGCTCTCCATCTGGGCAGCAGGTAAAGCTGAAGAGCTCACATGGGCCATACAGCGTACAGAGGAGTCCAAACAGCAACAAACAGTAGGCTCTGAAGTGTGGCTAAGCAAAGGAAAAATTGCCCTCCATATTATCCTTTGAATTACACCTTAATTGCACAGGGGAGGGCAGCTGGGAAGATAAGGAGAAGCGTCTAGAGGGAAAATATTCTACTCCTTCAGGCTGCAGCACACGTTTGTCAATCACCGAAGAGGTATTTGCTGAAGGATGACTTTTCTTCCCAGCTCTTTTAAGTTTATAGTGAGTCTTAGATTTAGAAATAGTTCTTTTTTTTAGCTTAGGACCCATCATTCACTACACTCCCCTGCGTTCGCATTCCAATGATTCAGATAGCCCAGATGGTAAAATAGCCCAAATAAATCTGGCAATGCCGTTGGCCCCTAGTAGAACCTAAAGTAAAGGGGGGGGGGGACTGAACAAACTGTCCAAAGGAGAGATTTGTGGCTCGTTAAAGTCAAAATTCAGGAGAGCAAAGAGAAAACGCTTATGCTCCTGGAAGCTTCAACCGGAAGTTCCTCAGCCCACCGCCTTCTGGCCCAGTCTCCTCTGCTTTCTTGCTGCTGCCATTATTTAACTCCTGCCCACCCGCTCAGCCACTATTATTTTTCACCTGCCCACTCCTCTCCCCCCACCCCCTTCTGCCCCAGTGTCCTCGCCCCCCACCTTCCTGCCCATTCTCCTCTGCCTTATTGCCACTGCCACTGCCATTATTTTTCTCCCGACCGTGCTGCTCCCAAAACGGCGTACTTCCCATCACGCAGCTTGATGGTGGATGCCTGGTGTCTCACTGCCTTCAATGCTGTTCCCTCCCAAGTCAATGGGTCCAGTTTCCTCCTTTCTTCCTCCTTTCCCCTGACTCTGCTGATTCCCCTTCAATTCTGTTTCTTCCTCCTCTCTCCCACCTGCCTCCCTTGCTGCTGTTCCCTCCCAAGGCAATGCTTCAAACTCTTGCAGGACCTTGGAGAGTTCCAGCAGGCATCCAGACGCATCCCCACATCTCCACACAGTTCCCTACTCAGTTGGCCATAAGAGAATTAAATATATAGATATTTGAATGCTCTTTTGAAGCCAAATGTGGCTGCAGATCAAAGAAGGATTAAACTGGTAAAGGTACAGGAAGCTTATCATTGACTGTATAGTAGAAATCAGAATTGGTAGTCCTTGTGCCAAATTTATACTCCTGAGGCATAACATTGACCCTCCAGATCCCAACCAGAAATAGAAGCAAGGAGAAAAGGGATTGGTGGCTATGACTTGGGTATTTGGAGGGCTGTGACTTAGCAAGCCTTCTTTCTCATCAGTGGCCTTCCAATAAAACTAGTTGCTGAGCTGTTGAGTAGGATTATACAGGTACAAGTGAAAGTGAAGGCATAATTCATTAATTTTCCTTGGCAAACCATTCTTGTGTGATTTGATGCTATTGGAAAAGAAAGCTTAAAATCCTTCAGATTTTTAGCCCGAGGGCAGGACTTGTCTCTTTTTAACTTTACAGTGGGTAAGCATATTGAAATAATAATAGTTGTTGTTGTTATCATTGTTGGTATTGCAAAAGAATAATCATCTGTAAATATCAATTATCAGTCTTGCCATGCAGGAGCGACCCATGAGAGCAACACGGGGGTGGGTGGGGTGGCGAGAGGCAACTTTAAGAAGTAATAAGCAGGTGCTTACCAAAATATAAGCAGCACCTGCAAGCTGCCGCACCCTGCCTGCAATTCTGTGCAGGGCGGTGGCGCTCCACCCAGTATCTGGTGAGGCTGCGACAGGTCCACGGTGGGGCCCTGTTCTCTGCACATGCATGGAGGCTCCACGCATGCGCAGAAGCTAGGCCACATTGCAGCCCCACCAGATGCCAGGTGCCACCCCACGCAGGATTGTGGGCAGAGTGCAGCAGCTTGCAAGTGCTGCTTACATGCTGGTAAGCACCTGTTTATTACTCCTTAAAGGTGCCTCTCACTACTGCCCCCAGCTCTGCCCTCACTGTTGCCATGGCATGAATACCAAATGAGCATAATATATATTGTCTGAACAAATCAAAACTTGTTTTTCCAGACTTTGGTGAGTGTTCCCACAGTCTCAGAAAACCATCAGTAATAATAATTCATACCTGAGTAGGTTTCTTTCTGGGTTTGGGCAGCATGCCTTCTTCTAACAGAGCTATTATTATTATTATTATTATTATTATTATTATTATTATTATTATTATTATTATTATTATTTTATTTACTATTTTAGATCAAACATCAATATACACAGTAAAAAGAGAAAACAATAATGGAAACAAAGTCTAAAATGTCATCAATTCTCTATGATATGAGAATTCTCTATTCTCTATGATATGTGTTAAGAAATATGACTTTGTATTATTTAATATGAGACAAAGAAGAAGTTGCATCCATTCACCACTCTTTTAGAAACGATCAGATATTTGTTCTTGAAACACAAATATACTTTCATATTGACATATGAGTTTATAACATAATATAACAATTTCAAGGTGATTTGCTTTTACACTGTGAAATCCCTGTGTTTGCACTTTTCCCTCATGTTTCCCAAGCATAATCACATATTAGTTGCAATTTTCTTTGAAACATGAGACTTAATTATGCAAAGGAGGCATGCTCCTTCATATAAAGGATCTTTAAAAAAATCCTCACACTACAGGTATCCAGTTTGTGCTAATACTAAGATTGGAAACTCATTACCACTAAAAATGTCACTTCTGATGAAGCATTTAAAAAAATTCCCAGAATCAAATTTAGGATGTCTTTACTAAGCTGTTTTATGGTAGAGCCTACCATTGGAAATGTGATGAGTCTTCATGTAAAAATGCTGATTTGAATTAGATTTAGAATATATGTCATCCTCAATTAGCCTTCCCTTCATCAAAATGATCTCACAAACACGGAGAATGAATCTTTATTTCCTCCTTTGCACATGGGAGGTCATTTGTCAGATTTAATATACTTCTACCTATGTCTTCCTACATGCTTTGGGTTCAAGATGGATGACCACAGACTTCATGGAGAAGGAAAAAAAATAACATTCCCAAATGTTTGAATTTAATGAAATGTTGTGAATAATAACACGTTGTGCTGTAAATTATAACTGAATGTAAAAATATCCATTTCCCCCATATCATGCATAATTTTATAAACCTCGATCATACCTCCAGTCATCTTTTTTCCCCTTATACTAAGCATCTCCAAACACAATATTTCCTTGCACGGAATGTTCTCCAATGCTCCTTGGAGGGAGGATTTCCCTGATCACTTTGTCTTCCCTTTTTATCTCCTTCTTCAGCTCCATGATATTCTTTTCCCCCGATGGGATGACCACAACTGTACACAGTACTCCAAATGTGTCTGCTGCACAACAGTTTTGTATTGTGGTATCATGATAATGGCCTATAGAAACAAATGAAATTTCTGCAGTTGGCTGGCGAAGCAGTCTCTAATGGGCTGGTATTACTTTAGGGAGCTTGAAATGCTCTCTATCATACTGCACTGTGGGATGTGGAGAAACTGAGAAGATTCTCCAACATTTCTTCTTGAGATGAACCCTGAAATTCTGAAAGAATTTCTTCTTGGGTGAACCCTGAAACTCAGAGGGAATGTCCATTGTAGAAAAATGGAATTTCCACATTACTGGCTCCTGTTTTGCTATGCAGAAAGAACAAAAAATGAAGCTGTTACAGCAGGGATCATCAGCCCAGTTATCATCAGCCGAGGGATCATCAGCCCAGCCCTGGAATGGGAGCTCATGTACTCTCCTCACGTATTTAGGGTGAGGGCAAAAAAATTAGCCACACTGGGAATATACTGAAGTGGTGTAAATAAATAAATAAATAAATAAATAGGTGTTCTATGATGCCATGGTGTAACCAGATCTGATTGGCTTCATTGCAGTATGATGTAACTGTGTTCCCTGATTGTCTAGGATCCCTTCGGGAAAAGGACAACCAATGTGTGGGGGGTGGGGGGGATGGCACTGAAGTAGCACTGGAGGGTGGGATAGAGCTGTATATCATTGAGAATAACAGCAAAAAGAGTACTGTTTGGGGATTTGGGGGAATTATTTTGTCCAACAAAAATTTACCTTCACTTTTAAAATGGTTGTGGACTAACATTTAGCACAACTCTAGTTTTAACTTCATTCAGGAGCCATACATTTAACTATGGGGATCTCCATGGAGTTTGCAACATAATTTTCATCATGTGGATAATGATGAAAAGTTTAACCTTTCTGATATGAGAAGCATTCTAATTCTTTTTTTTTTAAGTCCTAAAATGGCATATTTATATTGACATTTATACTGATTTCTTTTATGACACAGTGAAGGTGATGAACATGCCTAGGCAAGAGGTCACCTTGTGTCAAGGCTGGTACCTAGACTGTCAAACACAGTGAATCTAAGTGTGCTAATGAGGAATTAACTAGACAGAAAAGGGCCATTTTACTGTTTTCATGCAATCTCAACCTGTTAAACAATGCTAATCAGGTGTTTATTAAGTGAAACCATTATGCCACACTTGCTGTAGCCTTTACCATATGTCAGGAAGGTTGTAAAATATTATTCATTAGATTTAAAGCTGATTAATAAAGAGTAATTTAATAGGGGAGCTTTCTTTCTTTTGCCTCCAGCTCAGCAAATGTACCAAGGTTAAACTAATATCTGGAGAAAGCTTGTGAAAAGTTATCACTTTTAAAAGAATAGATCATCTTTAACCATTTGATTAAAAATTTAAGCCTACCAAAAGTTGATGTGCATCTTTCAATATACTCCCCAATATGACACAAGAAATGTGGGAGAGAGAACAATAAGAAATGTCTTTAAAAAGAGAGTGTATTCATTGCCTGACATCCTAACATTGCATTTGCACAAGGGCATTGCACTAGCACAAGGCTGTTTCAGTAGCCACTTGTGCTATGGCTGAAGCTTGCATTCCATATTAGAGTTATGTTAGCACAAATGTGTGCAATCTGTTGCATGCTTCATATGTTTTCAAGGGAACTTTTGCACAACAGCACAAGAATGCAGTTCCCAAAAACCTCATGATTTACTAAATGTGATCTTCTTGCACTAGTGCAACTTTGTTCATTGCTCAAGCACAGCTTTAGCCAGGATATCAGTCATTGCTCTTGGCAAATTATGGACACACAGAGAGCAAATGTCTCATATTTGGCAATTGTTGATATTCCCATGAAAAATTGTGTGGAAGTCTGAAAACGCAGAGATAAGACAGTGATTGTCAGGTTTTACTTGTGTAAGTCCAAAACGTGTGAAATATATCTATTTTTGGGTGATCAGTCCCAAGTTTATCTGAGATAAACTAACCATCATGTAAATCATATGGTGAATGTCTACATCAGTGTAGACATTTATCAGATTTTGGTACTTATTCACAAGGTCCTTCACCTTCCTTCCCAGAGCCTCATAGTCAGATATGATATATACTTATCTGTACCTGACAATGTCATCTGTTCCGATATGGATAAGATAGACGGAATAATAATCAGTGTGCTTGAAGTCATTTCATACTGGGCTGTTTGGGACAATACTTTCCCAGCCTATGCAATTAAAAGTGGGACCAGCTGTGTCCACATCCATCCTGTGGAATATTTCACAGATGTCCTGACATCTACCCGGTGAGTTCCTTTAACACATGGGGTGTGTGGTTCATCTGAACTGCCTCCCCACATGCATCAAAGGAAATGCCATGGGATGTCCAAGAAAAATGGACAGATTGAACCATTTAAAACCTTATAAAGTCCTGTTAAATTCATCTCTATAGTACTGGTATGACACAAAGAAGTCACACAAACATAAAGGCATATTATAAACGTTCATAACCTTGCTCAAAAGGAAAACTTGTAGGGTTGTCATCTTGCAAATCAAAATACTAGCTCTAACCTATTCAAACTCCAGTAAAAGAGGGGCTGTAGTTCAGTAGTAAACAAACAGATGTGCATGCAGGAGGTTCTGTTCAGTCCCTGACCAGACTGATAAAGCACCAGGGGAAACCCCTGTTGGAAACCTTGGAGAGGCACTTCAGTCAGTGTAGATTAGAAAATACAGAGCTAGATGGATGAATGGAATATAGGAACATAGGAAGTTGCCATATACTGAGTCAGACCATTGGTCTATCTAGCTCACTATTGTCTTCACAGACTGGCAGCAGCTTCTCCCTATGTTCCTGAGTCAGGAGACAAATCAGCCATAGTTCAATTCTTTAATTCTCCTGTTGTTCACTCACCCCTTTTGGTCACCTGTTGTAAACAGACTACCAGATACACTGCACAGTAAATAAGGGATGGGCTCGATGGCAGAATTGTGAAGGTAATGGATGGGTAGGGGCTGCAGCTATCTTGTCTCTTGCTTAAGTAGGTTTAAATGACTATGTCCGTCGTTCAGGTTACCAAATGGCAACCATATAATACTGAAAGGTATCTGTCAGTTTAGGAGTCCTTGCCTTCACTTCTGTTTCAGGACCGCTTGTTTACAGTGGGCATTATAATTGTATGTCATGAATGTATTTGTATCTTGTGTCTCTAACATTTGGACTTGGGTCATTAAAATGGGCAATCTTTTCATCTCCAGGAGGAAGCCAGCAATAAAGTGGGAAGCTTGTATATCATGCATCTGGCTGCAGAACGAAACAGGTGGTGTGGGGTGAGAGAGATTGGCCATTGGAAATCGAATGCCAATATCGCCTTTCATTTTGTGAGCTGGCAAGAGGACAATTGTTATGGCGCAACCATATAAATAACATTGTTGCTGTTTATAAAACTGAGTAAATGTATCATTGATCACCTTTGTATCTTCCAAGTAGTTCAGGATAAATATTCAGGATTATACTTCAGAACAAATGTATGAAACTGAGATGCACTGGCTGATATCCTATGAAGCACATTCATTAGAAAGTTTGCAAGGATGCAAGGGGAGCACATGCACAACTCCCCCAGTCCTAAGCACATGCCCTTGAGCCAGGTGGCAAAGATGTCGCTGGGTAGTGCTGTCCACACTCCAGAAGCACTCTGGAAGAGAGGAAACACAATTCTGAGGGTCAGCAACATGTTTCTCTCTTACAGAGCACTTCTGGAGCAAGGGCAGCATTGGGAAGTCCATAGGTGTGCAGTTGGTTAGTTAGGGTGGCAGCCAGTGATTGCCTAAGTCCACTCAATGAGCTTCATGGGAAAGTAGATTCCTAAGTAGCAATATAAACTCAGTGGCAGACATACCATGCAACTTTATGTTCACCTTGTAACATTGTGTTTGCATAGTTGTGCAGGAGTCAATTTGTGCAGTCACAAAATTGCCTAACAACCCAACATTGGTCATTATTTCCAATGGTTGGTTGTGCCATTTTTGTAATTGCGCAACCCTGAAAATGCCACATTTCTGGGTGAATGTAAAGTTGTGTGGTATGTCAGCCAGACTCCCCAACCCAAGCCCCACACTTTATCTACTACATAACACTGGCTTTCCAGAGGTGCCATAGATAGAAAACTTTTTAAAGTGCTGGGAATCACTTCTGAAAACAGATTAATAGTTTAAATCACCCTCTTTATTAAATGACGTCCAGTCTCAGCCTATGAAAACTGAGGCTACTATAAACTAGATGACACAAGACTTTGCCTCATCATTTAATTTGTCTTTTCTTTATTATTGTTGTTGTTATTATTGTTATTGTTATTATTATTAATAAAATAAACTTTATTTGTTAGAGGCCCCATAACAAATTGTTCTCTGAACAGAACAATTCACAGCATGTTAAAAAACATCCAATAAAAATACATAAAACACAAGAAACAAATTGCAAAACAAAACAATACAAATTACAATGCAAAACATTTTAAAAAGCTTTTTTAAAAAAATCTATATCAGGCAAGTTAAAATATGATAAATAAATAAAATCAGTTTTAAAGAGCAGATTTAAAACAGTGTTTATATTATTATAAAATAATAAAAACTGTTTTAAATTTTTTATATATTATATAAAACATATTATATATAATATAATATTTTATTTTATTGTGTGTTATTTTGTCATAACATTTCAAAAAATGCATGAAAATATATCCACATGGTCATGGTGAGACAAAGGAAATTTTGCAGCATTCTGACTGATGTTTTAGAAGTTATACAAACTTTCATAGCATTACTCTGGGGTCAGAATACCAGAACAATACAAGAATCGAGCTTTGTGTTCTTTACCCCAGCAGTCTAGAAAACAAAGAACATTTGGATAATCAAAAGTTTGGATGCACTGGCAAGTTATACATTCAGGTAAATGAGGTTCATATAATGGGAGTTCTAATTCATAATGAAGAATAACAACTCTATTTAACAACTCAATGAAGAGTAACACCTTAGTCTGAAACTCCTCCACATATGCAATCTCATTAACTTCAATTGATTGACTCCTCTAGGCTCTCTTTGCTTTCAGGATGTGTTCATTCATCTTTTAATTTCACCTTATAAACCAATAAAATTGGAGACACACTTCACCTTTATTGCAAGGATCATTTGCAGAGTTTGTGAGAGTAAGAACTAGTTGCCAAGCCTTCAGAGAAGAGCACCACCTGTGTTTCTCTATGTTCTGCTGTACTGGGAGTGTGTCCTCTGAGGGCAGATAATGCTGCTGTGTCTCTGCATTGTCCCCAATTTAATTATTTAATGATTCAATCATACCCAGTGCAGAGATCTGGCAGCATTGTGTATCCTCAAAGAAGCCTGACTGGAAAGGAGCATGGCCAGAGCACCAACTCATGCAGAGATCCATCAGTCTTCATCTCCATCAGGAAAAAATTTATTTATTTTATTTATTGTTAAATGTATATACCTCCTTTCATTAAAACAATCCCAAGGTGGCTTACAGCAAAATTTAAAAACAAGATTATAAAAATGACACAGTTAAAATATTAAGCTAAAAATATGACAAATCTGATTTAAAAAATGTAAAAACACAAGTATAAAAACAATACAAAATACAAAGTACAAAGAGCAGCAGCAAATACAATCATATAAAAGCCTGGGTAAAAAGCCAGGATTTAACATGCTTTCTAAAAACTGTGATGGAGATTGAGGCGCAAATAACTACTGGGAGAGCATTCCAGAGTCTGGAGGCAGCAACAGAGGAGGTCCTGTACTGCGTGCACAACAACCGAGCCTCCCTCATTGTCAGCACCTGGAGCATAGCCCCCTCAGATGACCTTGTCAAGCAGGCAGTAACCCTTGGGAGCAGGTGGTCCCTCAGGTATCCATGGCCCAAACCATTAAGGGCTTTAAAGGTCAAAACCAGTACCTTGATTTGGACCTGGAAACTAACTGGTAGCCAGTTCCGCTCTTTCAAAATGGGTGTGATATATTCCCATCGGGCAGCACCAGATAAAACCCCGGCTGCCGCATTTTGCACTAGCTTCAGTTTCTGGATATTCTTCAAGGGCAGCCCCACGTAGAGCACATTACAATAATCCAGCCATGACATGACTAAGGCATGGGTAACTATGGCCAGATCTGCCTTCTCGAGAAAGGGACGCAGCTGGCACATTAGCCAAGGCTGTGCAAATGCATCCCTGGCCACCACCTCCACCTGAGCTTCCAAAAGCAGAGCCGGGTCCAATAATACCTCCATGCTGCGTACTTGCTCCTTCAAGAGGAGTGCAACCCCATCCAGAACCGGTAAAATCTCCTCAACCCGAATGGCTGTCCTACTGATCAACATTACCTCTGCCTTATCCGGATTCAATCTCAGTTCGTTAGCCCACATCCAACCCATCACAGCCTCCAGCCCCTGATTCAGGACATCAACCTCCTCCATAGGATCAGGTGACAAGGAGAGATAGAGCTGAGTGTCATCTGCATATTGCTGACAACTCAATCCAAGTCTCTGGATGACCCCTCCCAGCGGTTTCATGTAGATGTTAAACAGTGTGGGGGACAAGACCGAACCCTGCGGGACCCCACATGCCAATGGCCACGGGGCCGAGCAGTAGTCCCCCAGCACCACCTTCTGGTCCCTCGCCCCAAGAATGGACCGGAATCACTGCAACACAGTGCCTCCGATTCCCATACTCGAGAGGCGGCCCAGAAAGATACCATGGTCGATAGTATTGAAAGCCACCGAGAGGTCCAGCAGAACCAACAGGGACACACTCTCCCTGTCTAGTTCCTGGCGTAGGTCATCCACTAGAGCGACCAAGGCAGTCTCAGTCCCATATCCAGGGTGGAAGCCAGATTGAAAAGGGTCCAGATAATCCATATCATCCAAGGCCCTCTGCAGCTGGGACATCACCACATGATCTATCACCTTGCCCAAAAAAGGCCAAGTTAGAGACCGGTCTATAGTTGTCCGGGTTGAAGGGATCAAGGGAGGGCTTTTTAAATAATGGTCTTACCATCACCTCCTTGAGGTACGATGGCATCCTGCCCTCCCTTAATGAAGCATTAATAATCCCCTCCAACCATCTACCTGTACCCTCCCTGGCAGCTTTTATTAGCCATGAAGGGCAAGGGTCAAGAGCACACGATGTCGCCTGCACACTGCCCATGATCTTGTCCACATCTCAGGCTGCACCAGCTGAAAAGAATCCAACACAATGGGACCAGATGGGACCAGAGGCACATCTGCCAGAACTGCCAAAACTCTGGAGTCCAAATCAGCACAGATGCAAGCAACTTTATCTGCAAAGTGACACGCAAACTGATCACAGCGGGCTGTAGATGATTCCTCACCCATTACCTGGGGGGATGTGTGCAGCAATGTCTTTGCTACATGAAACAGCTCCGTTGGTCTGCACTGATCAGATGCAATCGAGGTGGATAAAAAGCATTTCTTTGCCGCCCCCCACCGCCACAGAGTAGTCCCTAAAATGGGCTCTAGCCTGTGTTCAGTTGGATTTGTCATGACTCTTCCTCCAGCGTCTCCTCCAAAGAGAGAGATGTTGTGTATCAAGATAAGCTGCAGTGGCAGGACATTAAAACCCAGCAAAGTATGATGTTAGACACTGTTAGATGTATAACATGGATGTCAGACTTGGATGACATGTGATTTGGGTGTCAGACTAAAAAGGTTGTTAGATGTGTGACATAGATGTCAGACCTTTGCATGATTCACCTATGAATATGAAATTTAGACTCAAAGCAGCAATTAGTGCTTTACTGAATTGGTTTATCGCACATTTCTTTCATGGGACATTGCTTGGAAATTGCTTTTTCTAGAGACTAAAACAGGTAAGGAGCTCCTTACCTGCTCGCCCCCTCCCTGCCACTTTCCCCTTGCAGGTGCTCAATTTAGAAACAGCTGTACAGGGCTGCAGTGTTCCTTCCTGCAGCCCCAGTTGGCGTCGGCATACAAATGGTCGGTGCGCACATACGCTGGCTATTTCCGTGGTCAGCATTGCCAACCACGCAAATGGCCAGTGCACATGCACCCCAGCCACGTGCAAGCTGAAACAGGAAGGAATGTTGCAGTCCCACACGGCTGTTTCTAAAATGAATGCCGGCAGGGGGAAAGCAGTGAGGACAGGGTGAGCAGGCAAGGAGCTTCTTACCAGGTGTTTTTTTTAGTCACCCTTCCCTGCCCCTCAAGGGAGTGCATGAACTGCTCATACACATCCCTACCAGGTGGGACTCTTCAGCCTGGCCTATGCAGAGTTGGGTGCATCTGAAATCAATCAGTTTAGGCATGCTTAGCTACACTGAATGTCAGCTCTGTTGTTTTTGCTTGAAGAGCCTCACACAGCTACCCTTTGGGAATTTAGCTCATTTTATATTTTCCAAGTTCTGTGTAAACACTCACATAGTAGTCAAGATGTCTTGATAATTGATGTGCAATGTGTTTCATAGTGAACACTACATTATTTAAAAGGTACACCATCATTTAATATGGGATTGTTTGTGTAGCAAACTACCTCAAAGTTCATGAGTGTCAGCAATTACTCCTACCGCAAAGGATTCAAGTGCTCCAGTTACCAAACAGTTATGTAGTCCATGCAAACATTTAGCTGCATTAAATTTAAAATTCTTCCCTGTGCATCTTGCTCCAGAATCACCAAAAGCACATCACTAATATGCAGTGGGTGAGTAGACTAATCAATGATCTTTCAGTTGCTCCAGTAGTGGTGGAGGCGGCAGCGGGGGAGCAATGGTCTCTTCCTGTATGATTCTTCTTTAATTTACATTTTCTGAAAAGGCAACTTGTGGTGCTGTTATCAGTGCAGATAATACATGTGGGGGGGGGGACATTTGGAAAGAGGCCAAACCCATCAAGTTCTTCTTCCAAAAGATAACTTCCCATAGTCCATCCCTGATGACAGTGCCTTGAATATCTTTAACTTTCCCATCAGAACCACTTAGTGTTACGAGCCTTTGCCACAGTTTGAACATCGCTACTATTGTCAGAACCAGGCAAACAAATTTATGATGATGTTCCTGGGAATAAGGAACGAATGCAAAGGGGATTTCTCTGTAGTTCTTCATTAACATTTCATTCATTACAACAAGGGAGTTATAAGAGTTTCCTTTTAAGCAAATTAGGTCACGGGGAAAAAATACACAGCATGGAAACACAATGTATTACTACACAGAACAAAAGAGATGGTTAATAAATTATGATAATGGAATTAGTCTACTGCTAATGCTGAAAGGCACATTTAAATATTGTGAATTTTACTTAGCATGTGGAAACCTCTTACATGTACTCACAAAATGTTTTTCTCTCCTTGGTGCTGCTGTTTTTGTCATTCTTCCCTGTATTATTTCCCTCTGAGGGCATGTATGTAGTCTACTTTAAACATTTACTTAGGTTTTGTTGCAAAGCCAAAAGAGCTGTTTAAGTAAGTGGAAGAGTTTGCAAGCAACTAGGAGAAGCTGAGACAAGCCAGAACAATTCAAGCAAATCAGGTCTGGAAATGAAGAGAGTTCAGGGAGATGGAAAGTGAAAATAACTTGCCTATTAAATGAGAAATCAATCATTCAATTATTCCTAAGCACCTTTACCAATCAAAGAAATGACATGCCAGTTTACCAAGACGCTTGGGGTATGGTCCCCATCTAAATCCAAGGCAAATCTCCCATTAATTTTAATGACTGGGTATTATACCTGTAGTTATATCACAGCTGTTTAATTCATTTGCTCTCGTTCTGATTTTTTTAAAATGTTTCTAATTTGTGTGAACAATAGTTTAGATGTGCAGTCCTAATCCAATTGTATAGGGGAGCAGTACATTGAATAAGAGATCTTGGTGTTGTGATGGATATAGGTCAGTGAAAAAAACTGAACAAATTCTGTGCTGAGGGATTGTTAGGGAGGGATAAAGAATAAAACTGCCTGCTATAATACCCTGATACACATGTATGATGCAGCCACACTGGAACACTGCATACAGTTTCTTTTGCCACATCTGAAAAATGTAGAGCTGGAAATGGTGCAGAACAGGACAGGAAAAATTATGTGGGCCCTTCAAGAAAAGGCTGCAACATTTGGGGCTTTTCAGTTTACGGGGGGAGTGAGTTGGGGGACATGGTAGAAATGTATAGAGAGAAGTATTCCAGGGTTGAACTGATGGCAGGAGAATGAGACAAATGAAAGTAGTTGTTCACATTGCAGGTTGTACCCAGACCCGAATAAGAGACAAGACACATTGCATGGATTCAGAATAGGGCCACACTTTATTAATGGCTACAACAATTATAAATTGTTACCTCAATTTCTAACTAACTAAAAGAGAACAGGCAACTCCCCCCTGAAGAAATAAAGTTCTTTAACATAGATTTTTTTATTTCCTTACAGGGCAAAACAGCCAGGTTTGTTCATTGTCAGCAGTCAATGGATTGCTCACTTCCTCCTCGCCACACGGAGTTAGGGTTGCAAGAATCACCTCCCCACCACCAAGCCACAAAGCACTGAGTTCATGAGCCAAGCAACCACCCAAATGGTTTCATTCCCAACCACCCTGGGCCACAAAACCCTGAGGGATCATTCCATAAATTACCCAATCACCCAAATGGCACCTTTGGCTGAACACCATTAAAACAAAGTTACCCTGATGCCCACACTCACCTGCAGGTGTGACCAGCTACATTATTTAAAGACGGCCCACCCATAGCTGAAAGGCATCAAACCTCCATCATGGGGGGGGGAACCACCCTCCACCCCGGCCAACTCAGTGGAAACCAAAAATTCCCACTCAGCTTCACAAGGCAACCAGCTGTTCCCCCACTAATGATCAGGTGGGCGGGTGGGTGCTGAACTAAATGATGAATGGTGACAGCATGGCAGGACAAGCTTTTATATTGCCGCCCAGCACACATTGCCTTGGGACACAAGTACACGCCACACACAGATGGTGGCATGCTGTGTCTCGCCTTCTTTTGGGCCGGACACAACCCCATGCTAGGGATGTGTACAAACCGGTCCAGAGGCCATTCTAAAGGCCACAGAACTGGTTCAAAGGCAGTGCCAGCTCAAAGGCTTGATGCCAGCAGGGGTGCAATTACCCCTCCCGCCGCTTTTCCCCTGTCGGCGCTTCTGTTTATTTGTTTATTTATTTATTACACTTTTCTACCGCCCAACTTGTGTCTCTGGGGGTTTGGGGGGTTTTCCCCCCGTAAAATCCATGGGACAGCAGCGTACCTCCCTGCCACCCCTTCCCCCATTCTTGGCCAGAAGTGGCTGAAAGTCTCGCCTGTGCGTGCTGCATAGTGATGCATCAGCACTATGTTAGTCAGGATGCCAGCCACAGAGCGGATCATTTTGAGAACTTCAGTTTTTCATAATGGCAATGTAGAATCCTTACGGGCTTAGAAATGAACTGCTGCATTAACTTGCTTGGACAAAGCCCACTTCATTGGACACATGAAGTGTTGTTTTCAGTTCTCCTCATATAATACCTACCTACATGGCATTAGACAAAATGGAGGAACAAAATGTATTACATGGGAGGCCAAGAAGCCTACAAATGCAAGAGGCTGATATATCTGTAGGGGAAGAATGACAGTTCAGTCCCCAAACAGCAGAGCAAAATCAAGTTTGGTGAGAATTTAGCCAAGCAAGAGGTCTGGAGACAGTTCTTTAAGTCTGAAGAACAAGAAAGATTTATTTAGAAGTTACAAAGGGATAGGAAAGTTGAGCTTAAGGCTAAAAGGGGAGAAAGACTAAACAAACAACCATCTCTGGAGAGATATAAATGGAGACTAACACTGGAAGAACTAGGAGGGGAGAGTCCAGCACTTTTATCCATAACCCCTAACACCTCCCAGTGGTCACTATGAGACATTGCAGCTGATAGCTAATGCTGCCAGGGTCCTAGCTCCAACAATATCCTATTACTATGCAGACAAGGTCAAATGCAAACAAAGTCCAGTGAAAAGGATAAAAGTTCAGAGAGGCTGTGACTCAAGCTAGAGGGCCATGATTTCGGAAAGTATGATGAACAGATTACATTAACACCTAATGAGGTACAATAATTTTCTGTAGTGAGCTAGTCACTCTAAATCACTATTCAGCCCAACTCTGATATGTTGAATCTGCATATGAATTCCATCTCCATACCATCTCATTGGAGTCTCTATATGAAACATTTGTTCCTAAAGAATGGTAACTTTCAAGTTTCTTACAGAATGTCTAGGAGATTTAAATACTTCCCATTGGTTACTAAAGGCCGATATGCCTCTTGTGTTACTGGGGTCTGTGTGCTTGACTTCTAATGTAAATAACATGTGGGCTACCAATCTAGATCGGAAGCACAGTCGAGGAGAGGAGATTTTAACCATGTCCCCCCACTTTGGTCCCAATCCATACTGCCTCCCTCACATGTGCTATTTGCCTAGGGAGAAAAGCTCTCATTTGTGCCAAAAACCAAGGCACTAAAATGCATCTGTGCAGCTCCATCTTATGTGTTTATTAAGAACTAATCAACTGTGGAGGGTCCAATATGGGTTGGAATCTGGGTTGGCAAGGGTTAACCCTTTCTCCTTGCTTCATTCTGGTCCAGATTGGCAGTATTGCTATTTGACCTGAAAGGGATTCTACCGTTGGCATGACTGGCAGGTTTGTTCCTAGGCCAAATAAGAATTCAGGTGATCCATTTCACATTGAGACTGCGGTGGGGGGGGGGGGGAAGGATGAGTATTTTTGCCTTGTGCCACAGCTTGATCTAGAACAGAAAGACACTCTCCCTCGATTTAAAAAAATCCAAAAGATGGAACTATGCTAACATCTTTGACATCAATGGCAAAGATATTCTTTGGCAACAGATACAATGGCAAATGATATTGAATTGGCAAATGAGGAGATGGACACAAAGACTGGATAAATGGGACACTGATAAAATCAGTGTCTCACATTTAAAACATTAACAGTAGAGATCAACTCAAACAGGTGTCTGATGTGCCCAAGGAACCTAGAGAGCAGGTGTTTCACAAAATGTAGAGTGCAAGACTTTCGCCTACCAGTGAAAACCATTTGCTGTTGAGAAGGGTAACCCTACCTGGTTGAGGTGTGAGAACAATGAACAGAGAGCATGTAAACCCATCCCCCAGACCAGGGCTGCTGAACTTCAGCCCTCCTGAAGATGTTGGCCTACAATTCCCATAATCCCTGGCTATTGGCCACTGTGTCTGGGAATTATGGGAGTTGTAGTCCAAAAACAGCTGGGGGGCCTAAGTTGAGCAGGCCTGCCTAGACCCTAGCCCTTTGAGTCAATTAATTACTAAAACAACTGGCCCTTGCCATACAAACCAAATCCAAGCTACCTTTGAACTAAGGTAACTGGCATTGATCACAACTTAAAAGAGGCAATTATGCCAACAGTGAGGGACCCCAAGTTAAAGTAATGGCTCCCCAGCTTGAGGAATGCCTCACCTTATGGCACTGATTGCTCGCCAGGTGAAAACAGGCAGTGATGCCATCACCAGCAAACAACCGCAACGTGAAAGAAAGAAAGAAAGAAAGAAAGAAAGAAAGAAAGAAAGAAAGAAAGCCTCAAGAACAACAACTGTGTATATGCCACTTTTCAACAAACATTTCCAAAGAGGTTTACTTAGCAAATTAATTAATTAATTAGGCACCCCCAGGTGAGGAATAAAGTCAGGCACTCTCAGCCTGAGGAATGCCCCCGTTTTGGGCACTGGTCACACCAAAACCTGAAAAGAGGCAGCAACACCATCACCAGCGAGTGACCCGAAACCTTACAAATGCTAGCTGTCCAAAAGCCATGCCAATTGCCCTGCCTGCTCCCACCTCTCACTAAAACCTGCGAGATACAGGGTTGTGTCATCTCATCAACCCATGCAACTAGTCTCCCCCCCCACACACACACACACAGACACTTCCTGCATATTAGGAGGACACATTGTTTTCCATTTAGTAGGGTTGTTTGTTTTTACTTTGATGAGTAAACGACAAACCTTTTCTCTTTATTTTATTCCAGATTTGAAACAATATTAAGCAGTGTCTCATAGCACACATCCATAGTTCACCACCTAGAGTTTTGGGTGGTATAGTTTGGGGTGGTATAGAAATATGTTAAATAAAATAAAATAAATTGAGATGGAACCTGAGTTCTCATTTGCTGAGCTCTTGAAACACAATGAAATACAATTACTTTTAAAGACTATGCTTTAACCCAGAAAATGTGGTTATATTGAGAAAGACAAAATGTGGGGCAAAGAGTTTAACAGTTGAGATACAAATAAAATAATATAATCTGGAAACAATATCCTCCAAATGTGATGATTATTCCTGATTGTAATGACCAATGGGTCCATCACAATGACAAATAGAAAAGCATGTGAAGGGATGAGCAGTAATACCTATTCCCAACAGAACATATGTGAAAGATGCCCATTTATGAGAATTCTCACAGGAGAATGTCATCTATACTTATAAATTTAAACTAGGTTATAGTATTAAGATGTGTCTTTAAAAATGGCCACTCCAAACAATCAAAAGCTTTATAAATGTCCAAAAGGAGTGAATTAATTTGCATTCCTAGTTGTTCTAAATTCATAACTTTGTGTGGATATTGTCTGCAGATTGGCTCCCAAGGATAAAACCAATCTGGACAGATATAATTTGAAATAAGGTAATTGTTTTAAGCCGTTGAGTGAGCACAGTAATGAAAGTGTTTGCATTGTGATGTATGAGACAGGCCTGCTGAGTTTATTAATCTCATATCTCTACCTGGTTTAGGTGCAGTCACAATTTTTGCCCCTTCTCATGGGCCTTTCCCCCTCCATTTAAACACACAGGAGTTAAATGAAGAATAACCTCCACAAAACATGTATAAAACTGCAGTGACAGGATGTTAGATCCTGATAGTTTGTGGTTTGCAGAAATATAATGACATGACTGGTGTCTTTAGTTGTGATGTTCTGGTCTAATAAATCAATCTAGCATTTTCTGAAATTAGGAATGTGGAAATATTGTACCTAGTTAACTTACATTCTTTAATTGTCTCTATGTGGCATCTGAATTAGTTTCCTCTGTGGATTAGCTGGATAGTATGGTGAGTGTCTTCATTAACATCAAACATCCTTACTGGCTGTCACACATAGGAGACCAATTCAGACTTCCCAGTGACAGTCATATGATTTCAAACTGGATTTGAAGAAGTCCTTGAGGCTGTTCAAACAAGCAGCCAAGCCCAGGCTTGGGCAGCCCAGCCTGGGCTTGGCTGCCCATGGGAACCAACAGGATTGAGCCCAATTCCACCCCCCCCCCAAGCCTGGGAATTTACCCCAGGCTTTAACCTGGGTTTAAAAGTGTGAGCGTGCCCTTAATCCCAGGGTTGGGGTCATGAGTGTAGGAACATAGGAAGCATAGGAACATAGGAAACTGCCATATACTGAGACAGACCATTGGTCTATCTAGCTCAGTATTGTCTTCACAGACTGGCAGCAGCTTCTCCAAGGTTGCAGGAAGGAATCTCTCTCAGCCCTATCTTGGAGAAGCCAGGGAGGGAACTTGAAACCTTCTGCTCTTCCCAGAGCGGCTTCATCCCCTGAGGGGAATATCTTGCAGTGCTCACACATCGTCTCCCATTCAGATGCAACCAGGCTGCAGGCAGCTTGTACACACACAGAGCCGGAGGCAAGAGTGCCTGGCTGAGGGATGATCCCTCAATGCACCACCCTCCTGGCATGGTGCACTGTGGGATGCTGGAGGACTTCCTCCTCTGGCTCCCTGCTCAGACACTCACCATGGTGCAGATCATGTGCTGCAGCAAGTGGCAGAGCAAATGGGGGAGGGAGAGTGTGTGTGGGGGGGAAGGCTCCTCCCTGCCTCCCCGCCCACCTTCACCAGCGGCAAACCAAGTTGTCTGTATGATCTCCTTATATTTTGTAATTGTAAATGTTTACATCCCAGGAGGTTTCCAACAATAAAAACTAAAAACAGATAGGCCATCATCAAAATGTAACTCAAATGGACATTCCAATGGGATTTGGAAGCTTTGCTCAGACAAAATATCTGAGGAATTTTAAACAATTCAAAAGAGTTTTGATAAGCAAAATTCTCAAATGGGGTTTGGCACATCCCTAGGATATCATCAGATTTTGCCAAAATGAAATGCAAAGCAAAATAAGGAACCCTGCCAGGTGAGTTGAAAAGAACACAAGAATATCTGAGGAGGAGGAAGGTGGTATGTACATCCCTATCCTTTTTCCCTCAAACTGGATTTCAGCTACTAATTGAGCTATCCATTTTATTTTTTGTCTAATGTCATCATTTCCATAAATAATGACGGGTTCATTCTTCAAAATTCACTCATTCTGGAAATTCGTATAGGCTGTACTCTTTGAATCATCTGGGGATCAAGGTTAGGACTTCCAAATGCTTACAGCTAAACCTGATTATATACTTAGCAGAAAAAGAGATGGTAAAATTAATTTCAAGTCAATAAACCAAGGGAAAAGAACATGATCATAGCTGTGTGCTACTTCTCAAAGCTATGGAATAGCATTAGCACATTGCATATGGCTATGCATGTGCTTGGTAGAAAACTTAAAAGGAGATATTGCAGAACTGAATCTTTATTTTCCTTACTAATTAATAAACATCATGCTGTGAATAACTAGTGATAATGTTCTAATAAGAAAAATCAATAAATTTGCTCCCAGGGTCATAGTTATTGATGCTGCAGAGAGAAAAATGTATATTCCATTGATCCTTTAGCAAACTTCTGACTAAAAAGGATAGGAAAGAAAGCCAATTACTGTAGTGTGCCTCTGAAAATGATAAGATTAAAAAAAGCTAATTATGTGTTTTTTAATAACGACAATTTTTGATGAAAGTGAGTCGAACAGGGGCAGCCTATGTCTTCTGCAGAGATCTATTACTTTTAACTAATTAAAATAGTTACCGTTACCTTGAAATGCTCTTAAACCAACAGACAAACAAGCAGCTCAAAAAGAGCTGTCAAATTTCAAAATTTAGCTGGATATGTAGACTATGGTCATCTAAGAAAATTAGACTGAAAAGAATTGCCATGGTTTGACGGTACGCCCATCATTATGCTTTATGTGAATTAAACTTCAATTTTTGGAAAAGAAAGGTACCATATAAATACAAGACTTACTAGGTTCTTAAACTTTGGAGTGGGTTTTTGAGAGGGCCCAATGTGATTAGCCTTTATTCTCACTACCTAGGGCTTGGTATTGCAAACTTCATTGTATCTTCCAAGAAAGAAGATAGCCCTAGAGTCAATACAAAGAGACTGAGCATGACAAAATTCCAAGGAAGAAAAAGAGAGCAGGGTAGTGTGCAAACTCCTTCTCAACTCCAGCAGAAAATCCTTTGGTTTTTTGGAGATATAATTCTTTATCTCCAAGATATAGTTCTGATCTCTACCATCCCACAATGCTCTGGAAAGAACTGTTTTGCCCTAAGATTTTCCTGTGCATTCTTTTCAGAGGACATCAGATATAAATTTCTTTTCTAATGCATTTGGGATTATTGTTCTAGATATTCGCACACAGCAGAAGTCTGTTTAAGATCTCTACATGGTCATTCATGGAATCCATGGCTGCATAGGATGTGGGCTGAATAAATCGTTCAAAAGGGAAATGGGAGATCAAAATGTCTGTGAGAAACACTGCAAATAATTTTAGCCTTGCTGTTCACTGTTTTAAGATTTATATTGGTATTCAGCTAGTTGTAGGACAGAATTCAGATTGCTACACATAGCTCATGATGATGATTTTTGCTTCTCAATCTCTAACTTGTTACTCCTAATAATCCCACTCTTTACAACCACTTCAAGCAGCTACAAACTATCTGGGGATTCTTTATCAAGCACTCATTCTTACCTTTTATCAGGCAATGATTTATAGCTTGTACTAGATCTACAGTTGATCTGGTATTCTTTGCATGTCCCTTTCCATAAAGTCTTCTGGAAAATGCCATTGTTCATACCCAAACATTTAGAACCTATAGAAATTCATGATCAAAGGAGTTTGGCTCAAGTTCTTCTCTGAGGGCAGTCCAGCCTGCCCTGAACCCCACATTGTCCATGATCGGATTCCCAGAAGCAGGAAAGCAGTCTATTATTATTATTATTATTTCTTGTTTACACAGTCAGACAGGTGTTATTGACTGGTTTGTTTTATCCAGACATCGAGTCCTTCCCAAGGACCTGGGATGGCTGAATTTTATCATCAATACTGTTGGTTATTATAGATATCATAGCAAAATATAGGCTGTTCCCAATAAAGCTGCTTTTTGTAATTGGCTGATGGTGATTTCTGTGGCCCCTATGGTGTTGAGGTGCTCTTCAAGGTCTTTTGGGACTACACCCAGGGCGCCAATTACCACTGGGATTATTTTGGTCTTTTTTTGCCACAGCCTCTCAATTTCAATTTGTAGATCTTTGTATTTTGTGATTTTTTCTATTTCTTTTTCTTCTATTCTGCTATCCCCTGGTATTGCTATGTCGATTATTTTGACTTGTTTTTCTTTCTTCTCGACTACAGTTATATCTGGTGTATTGTGTGGCAGATGTTTGTCTGTTTGTAGTCGGAAGTCCCATAATATTTTTGCATCTGCATTTTCTTCAACTTTTTCAATTTGATGGTCCCACCAATGTTTGGCTACAGGTAGCTTGTATTTTTTGCAGATGTTCCAGTGTATCATCCCTGCTACTTTGTCATGCCTTTGTTTGTAGTCAGTCTGTGCGATCTTCTTACAACAGCTGATCAGGTGGTCCACTGTTTCATCTGCTTCTTTACAAAGGCGGCACTTGCTGTTTGTTGTGGATTTTTCTACTTTTACTCTTATTGTATTTGTTCTTAGCACCTGTTATTGTGCAGCCAGTATTAAACCCTCTGTTTCTTTCTTCAAGTTGCCATTCTTAAGCCATTGCCAGGTCTTGGTGATGTCTGATTTTCCACTTATATTGTGCAAATATTGACCATGCAGGGGCTTCTTTTTCCATCTTTCTGCTCGGTTCTTGACTTGTTCTTTCTTGTAGGCCTGCTTTCTTTCATTGGTGTTGAATAGTTTCTTGTTCTTGACCATTTTAAGTGCATCTTCTTCACTGTCCTTGATATATTCTTCAAGGCCTCTTTTCTCTTCCTCTACTGTTTGATGGACTTGCAGCATTCCTCTTCCACCTGAGCTGCGAGGGAGGTAGAGCCTATCTACATCACTGCAGGGGTGCAGAGCATGATTGATGGTCATGATTTTCCTGGTCTTACGATCCAGCGTCTCTAGCTCAGCCTGGGTCCAGTCTATTATTCCTGCAGTGTATCTGATAACAGGTATAGCCCAGGTGTTTATGGCTTGTATGGTGTTCGCGCCATTGAGTTTGGACTTGAGGATTTTTCTAACTCTCCTGATGTATTCACTTCCAATTTTTCTTTTAACTTCAGTGTGTGCGATGTTATCAGCCTAGAGAATGCCCAAGTATTTGTATGTTCTTTCTCTTCCAGGTTCTTGATGTTGCTTCCATTGAGTAGTTCTGTTCCTTCTGTTTTTGTCATTTTTCCTCTGTTCATTATTAATGCAGCACACTTGTCTAGTCCAAACTCCATTGCTATATCGCTACTGAATATACGGACAGTGTTTAGCAGTGATTCGATTTCTGACTGGGACTTTCCATACAACTTCAGATTGTCCATGTTCAGCAGATGGTTGATTTGACTTGATGTTTTAGATGTTTGGTACCCGAGGCCTGTTTTGTTTAGTATTTGTGAAAGTGGAGTCATGGAGATTACAAACAACAGAGAGGATAGTGAGTCCCCTTGGAAGATGCCTCTTCTAATGCTAACCTGTCCAAGTGCCTTGCCATTGATTGTTAACTGTGTACTCCACATGCTCATTGCTTTTTAAAAATAAATATCTTAATGTTCTTGCTGACACCAGTTGTTTCTAAACATTTTAATATCCATGTGTGAGGCAATGAGTCAAAGACTTTCTTGTAGTCAATCCATGCAACACTTAGATTTGTTTTTCTTTTCTTGCCATTTTAATAAATCATTTTGTCAATCAGAAGCTGGTCTTTTGTGCCTCTGGTGTTTGGGCAATTTCCTTTCTGTTCAACTGGAAGCTGTTTGTTAGTTAATAAGTGTTACATTACTTCATCTGCTATAATTCCAGTTAATAATTTGAACATGGTTGGCAGGCAGGTTATCAGTCTATAATTACTTGGAACTACACCTTTTGCCAGGTCTTTCATGAAAAGATGAGTTTTCCCATTTGTTAGCCAATATCACCTCCTTGCAAAATGTGAATGAACTGTTTTGGTAGTTGTTTATGAAGGCTTGTTAGGTGTTTAAGCCAAAAGCCATGCTGTTCATCACTGCCTGGTGCAGTCCAATTTTTAATTTTCTTTGCGCTTTCACTTATTAATTCTGGTGTTATTATTAGATCTTGCATTTGTTGGTTACATTTTCCAACCTCTTTTACCCAGCCTGCTTTTTTATTATAATCTATTGGATTGTCCCATAATTTTCCCCAGAATCGCATTGTTTCTTGTTTATTTGGTGTTTATATGTTTCTTGCAGTTTCTCCTTCTATGCTTTGGTAGAAATGTCTCTGATTCGACTGGAATTGGAGATTCTGCCTGTGTTGTGTAATTCTGGCTTCGTATCTGCTAATCTTCTTTGACACTGCTGTTATTTGCTGCTTTATTATTTCCAGGACTTCTCTAATTTTCCTTGAATCTAGGTGCTATTTTTGGATCAGATACTATTTGGTGTTTTTATTCTTCAGCTTCTTATCTTTCATATCTTTCAGTTTACTAGCATCTGATCTAAGCCTGGTGATTTTATTTTCTAATCTAATCTTCCATTTAGGTGATGTACTACTTTCTTTTTTAACAGGTCCACTGATCTTGTGTTCGAGCTCTTGTGTTGTTATTGTTGCTGTACTGTACATTAGTTGGTTTGTTTCTTGCAAATTATTAGTTGTTATTTCTGCAAGTGCAGCATTGACATCTTTTAATGCCGGAGCAAGTTGTTTTTTGGCAACTGTTTTTAGCGCTGGAAGATGAACCCTGGTGGTTGTTTGGTTCATTTGCTCAGTTATTTTTTGCTTTAGTTCTTGTTGCTTTTCTGTTAAACGGCATTCAGGTTTTTGAGGTGAAGGCAAAGGGGAGGTTGCCTGGTTTTGATTTTGAAACAGTTCCGCGGCAGTGGCATCTTCTATTTCCAACACCTCCTCCACCTGCATCTGAGCAACCTCTTCAGAATCATTTGGTGGTAATTCTTCTTCCATATTTTGATCCTGTGTTGCTCTTTGCAGTTCTTCCAGCTCAACTTCTGTGAATAGTTTATTTCTTATGATGAATCTTCTCTGGTCTGCTAGCCTTTGTTCTGTTATTTCTATATCTGGATGCTTCTTTTTCCAAATTATTTTTTTATTAGTCATTATTATTATTAGTTATTATTATTTCTTGTTTACACAGTCAGACAGGTGTTATTGACTGGTTTGTTTTATCCAGACATCAAGTCCTTCCCAAGGACCTGGGATGGCTGAATTTTATTATCAATGTTGTTGCTGTTATTATAGATATCGTCACAGAATATAGGCTGTTCCCAGTAAAGCTGCTTTTTGTAATTGGCTGATGGTGATTTCTGTCGCCCCTATGTTGTTGAGGTGCTCTTCAAGGTCTTTTGGAATTGCACCTAGGGCGCCAATTACCACTGGGATTATTTTGATCTTTTTCTGCCACAACCTTTCTATTTCAATTTGTAGATCTTTGTATTTTGTGATTTTTTCTATTTCTTTTTCTTCTATTCTGCTATCCCCTGGTATTGCTATGATGATTATTTTAACTTGTTTTTCTTTCTTCTCAACTGCAGTTATATCCGGTGTATTGTGTGGCAGATGTTTGTCTGTTTGTAGTCGGAAGTCTCATAATATTTTTGCATCTTCATTTTCTACCACTTTTTCTATTTTATGGTCCTACCAATTTTTGGCTACAGGTAGCTTGTATGTTTTGCAGATGTCTGATTTTCCAGTTATATTGTGCAAATATTGACCACGCAGTGGTCTCGGTTCTTGACTTGTTCTTTCTTGTAGGCCTGCTTTGTTTCATTGGTGTTGAATAGTTTCTTGTTATTGACCATTTTAACTGCATCTTCTTCACTGTCCTTTATATATTCTTCAAGGCCTCTTTTCTCCTCCTTTACTCTTTGATGGACTTGTAGCAGTCCTCTTCCACCTGAGCTGCGAGGAAGGTATAGCCTATCTACATCACTGCGGGGGTGCAGAGCATTATTATTATTATTATTATTATTTTGTTAATGTTATCAGTAATTTGGCATTCCTGGTGTCTTAAATATAAAAAAGAACCAGAATGGTTCCAGAAGGACCACACTAGCATAAAGGCAGCCTGAAAGTATCACCAGCTATATAACCAGGCTTAAAGCTGATACAGATTGATAAGCACATGAGTTCTGAATGAACATCCCAGCTCAGAGGAGTTTTCTGAGGCTGGCACAATGGGAATTGTTGGGAGAAAAATCAAGGTCAACCAGACACCTCCCTTTTGCAAGAATTAAAAACACATCCCTTGGGTAATGTATGAGAATCACTGTTGGAAGTCAATATTAATTTATGTGTAGAGTTAGGAAATGAATGTAATTGAATGTAAAAGTTTTTGTAAAATCTAATAAAAATTTAAGAGTGGGGGGGGAACCTCACTGTCCACTAGGGATGTGCAAACAGGTTCAACATTGAACGGGTTCGATGTGGAACTAGTTTGGTACAACAGTTCAGAGTCGAACCAAACCACCCCCTGTTTGGTCTGACCCCGGACCAACACTCCACCCCCCCAGCCATTCAGGGGGTTCATTTTTAAAAAAAAATAGTATTTGCCACCTCTGGGGAGCTTCTCTGAGGCTGGGGGGGCAGTCCACGTAGGTTCCCCCTCCCCCTGCCAGCCTTCCTCATCCCCATAATGCCAGCCATGCAGGGGCCTATTGAACATGTGCGGTGGCCTATAAAATGGCTGCCGCAAGAGGGGAAAGGCCAAAAAGGGCTGAAGATGCCCACACTGGGTGATTTTGGACATGAGAAAGGGCGGCGGGGAAGGGGAACCCGCCTGGACACAACAGCCCCATGGCCTCAGAGACGCCCCCTGGAGGGGGTAAGTATTAAAAACATTTTTTAAAAATATGTATTTACGAAACCCCTGAACTTAACCGGGGGGGGAGTTCAATGGGGGCAAAACTGAGCTGGCCCAGTCATTCAGGTCCAGTTCAGACTCAAACCAAACCAGGCCAGCTGGTTTTGTGCGCACCCCTACTGTCTACTAGCAACAAAATAAACTAGGTAATAGGGCCTCATGCCTTGCTTTTGTGCTCTGAAACAACAGAATAGAGAGAAGGAGCCTTGGCTAATCATGACTTTGTCTCTAAGCTATGAAGGGTCCTTTAATGCATGGACCCATACCTATTCCTTTCCAAGGATATGATGCCTCTATAAAGACAAGTCGTCGTCCCCCCCCACACACACACCCAATTGTGTGCACTTGCAGACTACACAACATGTTCTGGATCTCTTTGGACACCTCTATGCACCTCAAGTTTAGCAGGCTCTGCTTTACCATATGTTCAAGCTTATGGTTGAAGGACTGGCAGCCATAAGCTCAAGCTGCCTTTCCATTGCACCAAAAGGCTCACTAACTCAACCCATTCCCTGCAACTTCCATTGCTGAGCCTTTCTTTAAGTGAGTCAGAGTGAGTGTTTTCTTCCTGAAGTGCCCATAACCCTCAATTACCTCCATAACCCAAAGGAATAGTCTTTTCACCTTCTTCCACCCAGAGGACAATAACAAGTTTGCAGTCAAAGCACACTAGCTTTGACCAGCTCAGACACATAAGTTAGATAAATTGATTGTGAGTCTATTTTCTTCAGTTTCTCTATCACCCTCCCTTTCTTTCTCCCATCCCTCTATGCTAGGATCATTTCTAGCTTCCATTAGCTAGAAACTAAGAAAACTCCATTAGCTAGAAACTTACTGCTTAAGGTTGAACATCTTGTAACCTCATTGAGAGGTTACCAACGACTGCTTTAATCTTGTGTGTTTCTGTTCTTTAATAAACGTAACCCTTGTTTTTCTTTTTTAAAAAAAAACAACAAACTTGTTTTGAGTCCCTTGCTCCCCTTCAAATACTTTAATTCTGACCTGACTTTACCCACAACCAGCTTTCTAGCTACCTTACAAAACATTGCTGTGTGCACATTTGCACTCAGTTCAAGTTAATCTCCCCACACAAGCCAAAAACAGAGTCCCACAGTATGATAACAAATATACACCTGAGCAAACATGGTAACAGAATGTAAAACTAGACATTAGTCACCAACCCACATTTCTAAACACCTGGTTGATGCTTTGCTACAAAGCAGTATCAGGAGGGAACTATTTTCAGAGGGAAAGAAATAGTTGGGAAATGGAATGCTTAACTCTTCATGCATCTGCCTCTTTCCCGTGCAACTTCTCTTCCAAACTTATTGGCCCTAACTAAACTCCAGGGCCATGTCTCAGTCACCATGCTTAACTCTCTTCCACTGAAATCACCAAGGATTAAAAGAATCATCATCATCAGGTTTATTTGTGGTCATAGACCAAAATTGAGGATTAAAAGTACTTAATTGTTCTTGGTTCAGGTGCTTAATTTATTATAGCAAGTCTGAAACCTTAAGTAAGTAAATCCTACTTACTTGTTTGTTTGTTTAAAGTATTTATATCTTGCCCCTTCAGTGAGGGATGTACAAAAGAACTCAACCACAAATCAATTTGGGTCAAATCGGGGGTGATTTGATTATTCTACTCCAAATTGAATCACCCTGAAAAAAGCAGCCAGATTCAGGGTAGAATAGATTCACCCCTAATTCAACCCAAATTGATCCAGGTGCCATTTTGAGGCCTGTTTTGCTGGGGAAATAGGCCTCAAAATGGTGAGGTGAGCTGGTTTATCAATTGGGATCAGTAGAGCAGCTATCTGAGTTAGGCTGATATGCCAAATCTGGAGTGGAGGGCTGATATGCCCGTTGATACCAATTGGTATACCAACTCTCCTGGTTTTCCGGGAAGAGTTGGTCTACCAATTGGGATTAGGGATGTGCACAGAACCAGTTTGGCCGGTTCGGTTTGAGTCCAAACTGGGCTCAAATCAAACTGGGCAAGTTCAGTTTGGGCACACCAAATTAGGGGCCTGGCTCGGCTTGAATTCAAGAAGGTTTGGGCCCAGTTCAGGGGTTCCAGGGATGGGGTTTTTGTCTGTGTTTGTTTTAAAAAAGAAGCAGACTTACCACCACTGAGGCCCTCAGGAGGGTCTGTTGGCAGTCATGGGAGCATCTCTTGCAGTTCCGCCACCCACTGCCAGCCTCTCCCCAGTATCCCCTGGGCCATTTTGGGCCATTTCCAGGCTGTTCCAGCCCTTTCTGTGGTGGGGGAGGCCATTTTGGGTGCTGTCGCCATGTGCCCTGACCATTTCCAGGGCCAGGTCATAACCTGCAATATGACCTCCAAAATGGCCACAGCCACCTCAGAAAGAGATGGAACGACCCAAAAATGCCCCCCAAACAGCTCTAAACAGCCCTTAGAAGACTGGGAGAGGCTGAAGGGGAACCACCGGAGACCCCCATGGTTGCAGCAGCACTCCCCGCAAAGCTGCTGAACATGGTAGCAAGGTTAAAAAAATATTATTTTAGACTGTAGAACCACCAAGCTTGTCACTGAGCTGGCCCAGGGGGTTCAGCTCAGCCTTGAGATGAACCAAGCCTGGTCCGGCTTGAGGGCAAGCCCTTGAGTTGAACCAGTTAGATGTTGAACCGGCTCGAGGTCAAGCTGGTTTGTGCATCTCTAATTGGGATCGGCTCCACTCCAGACTTGGTCCTCTATCCTGCCTCAGAGAGTTTATCTACCCATTGATTCCAATGGGTAGACTAGCTCTTCCCACCATTTTGAGGCCAATTTTCCCAGCAAAATGGGCCTCAAAATGGCACCCAATTCACCCGAATCAATTTGGGTTAAATTGGGGTATTTCATTGTTGCAGCTGGCCAAGCCAGCTACTTTTGGGGTCTGTGATTCAATTCAACCTCAAATTGCATCACAGGAATTGGTTCGTGCACACCCCTACCTTCAGTGCACTACTGCTCAGGATGATGTACAACAGGCCTGCTCAACTTAGGCCCCCCCAGCTGTTTTTGGACTACAACTCCCACAATCCCCAGCCATAGTGGCCAATAGCCAGGGATTATGGGAGTTGTAGGCCAACATCTGCAGGAGGGCCGAAGTTGAGCAGCCCTGATGTACAACATTAATAAAATAGATATGGGATAAATATATGGGATAAATATATTATCCAAATATGGGATAAAAAATTAATAAGGTTACAAATTTAAAAGACCAGGTTAAAACCACAATTAAAATAAGTTTTAAAACTGAAATTAAAAGTTATCATAAAAAGCTAAAAACTAAGAAACCTATCAGACACAAGAAGAGGATAAGTTATTTAAAAGCCTGTCTAAAAAGATGTGTCTTCAGTTGTTTCTTAAAACTCTGAGGGAGCATGGCAAGCTCTTCCAAGAGGGCTTTCCAAAGTCCGTGGGCCAAAACCAAAAAGGCCCTGTCTCTAGTCCTTGCAAATTGACTTTCCATTAGTGGAGGGTCCATGAGGAGGGCCTGAGATGCTGAATGGAGGGCCCTGGCAAGTTCATATGGGTGAATGCAATCCAACAGGTACCCCAGTCCCAAGCCATGTAGGGCTTTAAAGGTTAAGACCAGCACTTTGAATCTAGCCCAGAACTGGACCAGTAACCATTGAAGCTGATGTAGGATGGGTGTAATAGTCATGAAGCAACTTGCGCCCATGAAAATCTTAGCAGCAGCATTCTGGACCAGCTGAAACTTCCAAAACATCTTCAAGGGCAGCCTGATGTAGAGTGCATTGCAGTAGTCCAATCTGGATATCACCAAAGCATAAGTGTCTGAGGTCAAGTCCAAATTCTCCAACTAGGGTTACAGCTGGTGTACTAGCCACAGCTGGTAAAAAGCACTTCACACTGCTGCCACCTGTGCCTCCAAGGACAGCCTCAGGTCCAGAAGTACTTCCAAGCTGTGGACTTTGTTTTTCAGGGGGAGTGTGACCACATCCAAAATCAGATTTACCTCACTACTCATTTGATCAGTTTTATCAACACAGAGCATATCTGATTTATCTAGATTAAACTTCAGCTTGTTTGCCCCGATCCAGTCCAGGACAGCCTCCAAACCCCGATTCAGAATACCCATTGCTTCCACGGTGTCTGCTGACTACAAACTCCAAATTGTTGGACTGGATGGAGAAAGAAAACATTCTAGAACAGGAACAAGCGGGGTTCAGAAAAGGTAGATATGTGATGGATCATTGTTTGGTCCTCCAATGTTTAATAGAGAAATACGTTGAGGGCAGAAAGGCGCCGTTATATGTCGCCTTTATAGACTTTAAGAGTGCCTTTGACTCAATATCCAGGGATGCTCTGTGGGAGAAATTTGCAAACTCTTCTATTGACAAGAGATTGCTATCTCTAATATATAAACTCTACAAGAACACGAGTCTGAGAGTAAAATGCGACCACAATGGCCAATTATCCAGAGAGATCCCTGTAGAAAGGGGGGTCCGGCAGGGATGCATACTAGCCCCAGCTCTTTTCAATTTCTATGTAAACAGTCTAATCACCCGTCTATGGCAAGTTGAAACTCACGCGCCAAAGATAGGGGACAGGTGTTTACCTATCCTGATGTATGCAGATGACACAGCCTTATTGTCACAGACCAGAGCTGGTCTAAAAAGAGCGTTAGAATGCTTGAGTCTGTTCTGCAAGGAGGAATTTTTGGAAATCAACTACTCCAAAACTAAAATCGTGAGATTTGCAAAGAAGCAATGGGTTTTTAGATGGTCCATAGGTGGTGCCAGAGTAGAGCAGGTGAAGTCTTACAGATACCTGGGGGTGGTGTTTCAGTTTAATGGCGGTACCTCTATGCACATCAGTGCCGCTAAATTGAATGCCACTTGATCTTCCATGGCAATCAGGAAATTTTTCTGGGCACAAGGTGGTGGCTATATTCCAGCAGCTAATAAAGCCTTTCAGGCTAAAGTGATACCTCAGCTGCTATATGGGATTCAGGTTAGACCGCCAAAAGACTTACAAGCTTTAGAAAAAGTACAATCGGGCTTTCTGAGATCACTATTGGGGGTACCAAAATGCGTCCCAAACTCCTTAATACGGCTGGAAACTGGACTATGGAAATTGGAGACCAGGGCCTGGCTGCTCATTATCCTGTATTGGATTAAGACTTATCTTTACCCGACAGGACTTATACCTCATCTCCTTGCCGCTACCCCACAACCCCGTTGGTGTATGACAGTTGAGGAAAGACTCCAGAAGATGGGCTTCTGCCCAGCACAATTGTTAGAACAGGGCGAGTCAACAGCAAGATCCCTAGTTAAACAAAGGCATAGGGACATACATTTCCAGGAGGAAAGGGCCTCTGTAAATAGACCGCTACAATTCCTAAGCACCAAGAAAGACTGGGTCACAGCCTCTTATTTCTATACAATCTATTCACCAAAGCCGCGCTGGGCGTTTACAAGAGCTCGCTTGAATGCTTTACCCTCAGCGATGCTAGTAGGGAAATTTGAGAGAAAACCCTATGAGGAGAGACTATGCCTTTGCGGAGCTGCTCCTGAAACATTGTCGCATTCACTGTTACATTGCCCACTTTATACTGATAAAAGAGATTTATTTTTATCTCAGTATCTGAAAGATCTCCAAAGCCACTCAGTGGAGACAATTCTTATATGCTTATTAGAAGACAGGGACCCAACAATATCCCTGGCGGTTGCTAAATTTTGTTATACATTGACCAAACTAAGAGAAGCTAGAGCACAGCAATCGGTTACTGTCAAAGATTCCTGATTTTATATATTTGATGACATTTTAGACTTTGTTTCCATTATTGTTTTCTCTTTTTACTGTGTATATTCTGTGTATATTGATGTTTGATCTAAGATCGTAAATAAACTAAACTAAACTACCATGTATTTATTTATTTGCTTGTTTGTTCAATTTTTTTACCACCTTTCATAAGACATCCCAAGGCAGTTTACAAAAGTTAAAATACAATAAAACTCCATAAAAATCACATGTGAACCTTAAAATCATAACCATAACACACACACACACACACACACACCCCAAACAGAAGCAGGAAAGCTGAGAGACCCGGAAGCCCCTAAGGGGCAGAAGCCTGTACAACCACAGATGTCAAAGAGCAAAGATTCACTAGAAGAGCATTCCAGAGCCTGGGAGCAACAACAGAGATGGCTCTGTCCATCATGCATGACAATTTAGCCTCTCTCAACATCAGCACACAAGCTGCAATAACTGAAAATAATCCACCACAATCATACCAGGTGGTTGTAAAGGCACGTCTCCTGGAAATACTAAAGTCCTGAAGCCCACATCGGCACCAATGCAAGTGATTTTATCTGTGAAGTGACAAGAAAAGTGGTCACAATAGGCTGCTGATGGTCCTTCCCCTGTCAAAGGAGGGCCTTTGTGAAACAGTGATGTTACCACATGAAACAGTCCACTGTCCTCCACTGTGCAGACACAATGGAGGCGGAGAAAAAAATGGGAGGTGGATGGTTTATTCACCACCCCCATGGAGTAGTCCCTAAAATGGGCTCTAGCCTGTGTTTGGTCAGATTCATTGTGGGTCTCCCTCCAGAGTTGTTCTAGTTGTCATCCAAGTTGTTTCATCACCCTAAGCTATGAGGATAACCAAGGAATGGAACAGGCTCCACCAAGCCAGAGAGGGTGTTTAGGAGTGACTATGTCAATAGTCTGGGCTGTCTCCATATTCCAGAGATTCACTAGAGCCTTGACAGAGTCACCAGTTCTGGACACTGGAAACTCACCAAGGGCTGTTTGGAAACCAAAAGGATCCATAAGCCTTCAGGGACAGTCCATTATAATTAGACCACCACCCCTGCAGAGGTCCAATCAAGCAGTCAAACAAAACACCACCAGATGATGATCTGTCCATGACAAAGGAGTTATATCAAATTCCAACACCTGCAGATCATTCAGTTCCAGGTTGGCAAAAACCAGATCCAGCATATGCCCCATGACATGAGTAGGACCCGATATTAGTTGAGATAGGCCCATGGTTTTCATGGTGGGCATGAACTCCTGAGCTGCTCCTACTACGGGGGCCTCAACATGTACAATGAATTCACCAAGACATTAAGCCTAGGGAAACCCAACACTACCTCTGAGACCAACCCCGCCAGTTGAGGCAGAGAGACAGAGGTGCAGCGGGGTGGTCAATACACCAACAAAATCCCAAACCTATCTTGTAGACCCAACCTCAGGGACAAACACACAGATATTGCTTAATAGGGCATCTGGAAAGGGGAATGGACTCATGATAGATGACCACAAATCCTCCTCCCTGACCCTCAAGGCATGGCTGCTGTAGGATCATAAAACCTGGAGGGCAGAGCTGGAAGAGACCCACTCTACCAAGCTCGCCCAACCAGGTCTCATTCACACATACTGTATACCAGGTCAGCATGCTCATCCACAATTAAATCATGGATGGGAGATGTTTTTGCATTTACTGACCTGGCATTCAACAGCAGAATCCTAATCCTTGCAGAAGTGTTTTCCAATAACTCCCTGGAGCTGCAAGATTGGGATAAGAGCCAGAAAAAGGGAATAGACCTCAGTTGCCTTGATCATTTCCCCCTGTAAAGGCCTGCCCAACTCCCACTGCCATATCTCCCTGTGCCCACCACCCAAGAAATTGCTGACCCCAGACTAGCCCCAGTTCCTCACTCTCACAGGCACATCTAAGCACCTACTCCCACAGATGGACAGAGTTCAGAAAGGCAGAGTTTAAAGAGTTTCCTCAGGCCATGCAAATCTCAGGTTCTTTTGTTCCCAGAACATCAAGAAAAAACAAGCTTCAAACTAGACACTGCAAGCTTCTAGCCATCCAAAGTCTGAACATTCCCCACAGTTCCTTTCATGCCATAGGCTGCTCAGGCAGGACTAGAGCCCTTGCATTCTCGCCAAGAGGCTCATGCCTGTGCCTCCAGGTGATCTCTTATACCTGCCAAGGGGGAGGGGCAGAGCAAACAATTCAGGGCTCCACCCACAGCTGCCACTTCCCACTCTTCCCCCACAACTCTGCCTCCAGGTGATCTCTTGTACCTGCAGAAGGGGAGGGGCAGAGCAAAATTAAATGATAGTTAAAGCTAGGTGTCATCTGCATATTTATGACACCACAGCCCACACCCATGGATGACCTCCCCTAGTGGTTTCATATAGCTGTTAAACAGCATAGGGGACAGAATGAATCCCTGTGGCATCTCATAGACCAAAGCCCAATGGGTGGAGCAGATGTCCCCCAGCACCACCTTCTGAATATGATGACCCTCCAGGCAGGAACAGAGCCACCGTATTACAGTGCCCCCAAGTGCCAACCCAGAGAGACTATCCAGAAAGATACCTAGGTCAATGGTATCGAAAGCTGCTGAGATGTTGAGGAGAAGCAACAGAATCACACTCCCTGCTTGCAGCCCGTACTGACACAAACACGAGCACCTAGAGCACCCCCCACCCAGGAATCCCCCAGTTGTGTGGGTGCATGGCTTGATCACCACTGCGGCTTAGAGCGGTTGTCTGGGGGAAGGTAGGTTGTGTGCGGACGTATAAATTAGTACCTCTGTGTTATTTGGAAATTTACCAAAGAAGCTGAATGGTCAAATCACCTAAAGATGTTGCCATTTTAAATACCTATATCTATTCTGCTGTATTTTGGCGGAATAAACTGTATGGTTTGGTTTCATGAATTATATGTTAAGTGTGGTTCATGTGATATGCAGGGTAATGTTTTCTCATTAATGGATTAACCTGTGAACCCTTAAAGATAAGGCTGTTACTAACTGAGTTTCAGTTTGGTAATCTGTACCTTAGTTAGCCGCAAAAGGGAACTATAAACTGCCAATCGTAATGTAATTCAGTATCCTCTTCAGTTTCTGAACTATCAAACTATAAATAGCTTCTGCTTCTCCCTATTTAGATACCTGTTCTGCCAACCTGCTAACTTTTCCTCTTAACCACTGCATTGTTATTGCTCTTCAGTGGTACCATTTGGGGACAGAAGGGAGCAGTCATAAATTCCCTATGTGTCTGAGGGCCAGACTGGAGTGACTTTAAATACATCATTGGCCCTAACATGCTTGCTTAAATAGCACTCGTGGAAAGACTGGTTTGAACTGGGATCACAGCAGGGTGTGTGTGTGTTTTAAAACCCTATACCCTGCCACGATGATGAGAATTGGGGGTGGGGGTAGTAAACATGCTAGTCTAGTTTACTCTTCCGATAATTACATCTTTAGCCAGTTCACTGCTTCTGTGAGTGACTAATGTAAGCCTTATAAACAATTAAATGAGACTATATATCTAAACATACATACGGTACTAGGAAGTACCACTGAGATTAGTGGAATTATGCTGGCACAGTCATGTATTCCAAACCCACACTTTGCCTTGATTTTTCATTTGGATATTGGTCTGGAGAGGGATGCATCCAGGCAGACATTTGATAGGTGCAATTTCCCTAATCTCTTCCTAGAGATGCCCCTGATGAATTTCTGCCTGGTGCATCTCTGATCAAGGCAAAGTGTGGGTGCATGGATCCTCATTTCTAAAGCCATCATCATGTACAAGACTGTACAAAGTCTTTACAGCATATATGGTGTGGCAATTCCTAAACTTGCAATTTCATTCTTTTTAGAGTACGAGTAGAAATGTAAAGAATCTAACTCTCATATTAAACCAAAGGTTTTGAGATTATTGAATTTACTTATGATATGCTAATGATTTTGAAACTTTCTTCCAGAGTATTCTGGGTCCTTTGGAAATCTTCAAAGCTGCTTTAATTAGCAGATCAGCAGAGATGGGCTGTATCTAAAATACAGGTATTTGAAATACATATTTTCAATACTTTTGTATTTTGTACCTAAAATACTTTTCAGAAAGCATTTTGTATCTAAAATATATTTGCTCAAGTATTTTGTATTGTTAAAATACATTGCCGAAACCAAAATACATCTCAGCCAAGCATTGCTTTGCTTTCTTGCTTCAGGAGCTGCCTTTTTATTGCAAGCAGGCAGCCCATTGGCTTCCAAGCATCCTCATGTGTGTGCTGTGTTCCTCCCTCTCTTCCCTCTGAAGTCTGAATAGCTTACTCTACTGCTGACTGGTCAGGCAGCCAAGTTTGAAAATCAAAGGGAAAAGAGAGAGTGACTGTCCCTCTGAGAAAAATGGGAAATGAGGGGTGAGGGTGGAATGGGAATCAGAGGTGCGCTTACCCCCGGACCTTGGGGCACCAGTCCATGGACTCCAATGTCTGGGGGTCCTCAAAATGTCCAGGGAGGCCTCCTGCTGCTACCCCTTGCCTGCCCCGCCATGCTGAACTTTACCTTGTAGTTGCTATGTATGTGGCCAGGGGGTGGGAGGTGAGCCGAACAGGCCTCCCAGAATGGTGGGCGCACCAGCTGTTGGGCCATTCTGGCTGACCCAATAGCCCTTGAGAACTGCGTGATGCTCCAGCATGCCTGCACAGTGGGAATCAAGCACTGCAAGCCCGTGATGCCTGCTTGGATCCCCCACCCCCAGCTGCACACATGGCAGCTACAAGGCAAAGATCGCCATGACAAGGGCAGGGCGGTGGCAATAAGGCCTGCCCTGGACATTTTCTGGCCCCCGCAAAAGGCAGGTTTCTCCTCACACTTTTTTACTTTAAAATTTTTAAAGGGGGGCTCGTGGTGGCAGGGCATGAGGGGGGGCTCCAAAGCCCTTCAGGTCCAGGAGCCAAAATTACCTTAGTGTGCCACTGATGGAACTCCAAGGGTGGGAGCAAGAAGGAGAAGTTCCCCGCCCCCCGTGTTCCCTCTAAAAGGGATTCCCAGATGTTGTTGACTATAACTCTCAGCATCCCATCAAGCCTTTGCTTGAGGATTATGGAAGCTGTAGTCAACAACATCTGGGAATCCCTTTTAGAGGGAACACTGGCCCCCACCCAGATTTTAGATGCGAGAGAACTCCCTACCTCACAGCTCACTTGCTTTCAAGTTCCTTTGTCTCATTAGCTGCAATGCTGCAACTAGAAACCTGACCTGACCTGAAAGGTTGTAAATTTGCAACTTGCCTATCCCTTAGGCAGGTTATTTTGCAGAGTAGTTTACAAATATCTCCCTGTCTGTGTCTCCTATTATTTACTGTGGCTGACTGATGGTAGCAAATTTCCATTTCTTTCCTCTCTGTGAAACAAAGTATCAGCATACTCTGTCTGAAGATTATCTTTAGAGAGCTTTGTGTTCAGATTGCTGGAGGGTATTCAGAGTACTTAGCTGTCTTTCCAGCTTACCTGGCTGTGGCGGGAGTGGGACACATTGAGACAATTCTCATGATCACCAAGAGTGGGCAGGGAGGGAGCGGGGGAAGGCTGCCTTTAACACCCCTTTCCCCCAGATGACCAACCCCTGGGCCTTTGGCATGCCTTCCATGTGCCCTGGGGAGTGAGGAGTGATATGTGGCTGGAACTCATTTTGGCTGACACATATCCCATAGTGCACCATGCATAGTGCATTGGGGTTCCCCCATCTCTGTGTCTCCTCGGGCTGCAAACGATACCTGGCAGCCAGGTTAAGGGTGCTAACAGTCCAGTTTAGTAAGGGGGACAAGCTGCATGACAGCACCAAGAACCATGAGGGTCCTAACACTTCACATGACCAGCCTAACCAGGCTGGGCTGCCCTAGCCTGGGTTAGGCTGGTCATAAGAAAACTGTGGGACACACAGAGCAATAAAAGAAATCAAGGAGATTAAAAGCTTCTTTAGTTTTAAAAGCCATCTTTTTCCTCACAACAGCCTGTAAAGTGGGTCACGTTGAGAGAGAGAGAGAGAGAGAGGCCCTATCCACCCACAGCACAGTACCTCTAGTGACTGTCGCTGGTGTCTATCTTATGTTTCTTTTTAGATTGTGAGCCCTTTGGGGACAGAGATCCCTTTCTTTCTTTCTTTCTTTCTTTCTTTCTTTCTTTCTTTCTTTCTTTCTTTCTTTCTTTCTTTCTTTCTTTCTTTCTTTCTTTCTACCGTTTTGGAAACTTTTGTTGAAAAGTGGTAAATAAATATTTGTTATTGTTGAGAGAGGGAGAGAGAGAAAGATTGCCTTGTAGGAGCAGATGACTCCATGTACAGCATCCCAACTTTGTTTCCCCCCATTTTATCCTCACAACCATCATTTGAAGCACGCTAGGATGAGAAATAGTGAGTGGCCAAGATCACCCAGTGATCTGACTGTGTGAGGGATTTGTGGCTGAGTGAGGGCTTCAACCTGGATCTCTTCATCAAACAACCTAATCACTATACCACTTTGGCTTATGGGGCAGCTAGAATCTTCTTTATTTTTTTATTTGTGGGGGGATATAGAAATAAATCCATTTGATTTATATATAAATTAGAAGCTTTCTTACTGAGTAACAGCTTGGGTGTAAGGGAATCCTTCTGAGACACTCCTATAAAAAGCACACACACACACAAACACACACGGCTCTCAATGCTTCAAGAATAGCATAGGGAGAGAGAGGAAAGGGGGGATAGGATTAAATGGGGTAAAAGGAATTGTTCTCCTTCCATATGATTGCTTCACCATAAATACTACTTGCTGCTCATTTGACTATGCTACAGCTATAGGATTGCAACATTTGTCATGACTAATTTGTAATTATTTCAGTGTATCTACTCTAAGCAGGACTAACATTGGATACATCCTTTTATTTATACCACCCAAAACTCAAGTTCTCTGGGTGGTTTACAACAAGGCATACTTTTACATCCAAGGCAGGCTTCTTCAGAAGTGGTCTAATAATTGCCTCCTTAAGGCAAGGAAGCATCCTACCCTCCATCAGAGAAGCATTTATGACCTCTACTAGGCCTTCTACAACAACCTCCCTGCCAGATTGTCGGGCAAGGGTCATGTTGGGCAAGGGTCAAGAGAACAGGTGGTAGGCCACATTGCTCCAAGCAGCTTGTCCACATCCTCATGAGTCATGAACTGAAACTGATCCAGCCTAACCAGATAAGAGGAGTCGCTAATTCAGACACTGCAGTAACTGTGGGGTCTAAATCCAAGTCGGACCGAATACAAGACATGTTATCCAAACACAAATTATTAAACACATCACAGCAGGTAATAGATGGTTCCAAATTCTGATTCAAGGGAGGGGCACTCACTAGTCCTCTCACAGCCCTGAACAACTCTGCTGGGCGTGAACTTGCAGACACAATACGGGCCGAAAAGAATTGCTTCTTTGCCACCCATATTGCCAGAGCATAGATCTTCAAATGTGCTCTATGCTGTAATCTGTCAGATTCGAGTCAAGTCTTCCTCCACTTGTGCTCTACCTCACTGCTTCAGCCCCCATAGTTATTCCGTATACCAAGGGCCAATTTTGAAGTGGTTCGGAGAGGACACAAGTGCGATCATGTCTATTGCCCTGGTGAGATTGCTGTTCCAGTTCACCAGGGCATCAACAGGATCACCAGCAGAACCAACACTAAATCCCTCCAAGGCTTCTTGGAACCCTATTGGATCCAATAACTTTCTCAGGTAGACCATTCTAATGGGCCCCTTGCCCCTGCAAAGGTAGGGTGTGACTATGGGTCCAACCTTAACCAGATGGTAGTCCGTCCATTACAATGGGGAAATCACAGGAGTCCCCACCCACAGAACACCACCCTGATCAGAGTGAAAGACCAGATCAAGTGTGTGACCTGCAATGTGCATTGGTCCAGAGACCCTTTGTGATAGGCCCATAGTTGTCATGGCTGCTATGAACTCCTGAGCCACCCCAGAGAAATTGATCCCAAAGTGGACATTGAAGTCCCTCAGAACCACAAGCCTGGGAGACTCCAATGCCAAACCTGAGACCAAGTCTGTCAGCTAAGTTAGGGGCTCCATCAGACACTGGGGTGATCAGTACATCAACAGAAATCCTAGTCTATCCCTGGTCCCCAAACTTAGGTACACACATTTAATATGGTCAGACACTTCCACAGGGATCCTGGTCAGGGAGAGGTTATTCTTATAGACCACAGCCACTCCACATCCCCACCCACGTCCCCACACCTGCTCCTCAACAGAACACCCTGGAGAGAGAAGCTGGGACCAGACTGGGCCACTAGCCTCCTACAACCAAGTCTCTGTAATACATACCAGGTCTGCCCCTTCATCTGGAATCAAATAATGGATGATTTCCAACTTATTCTGGAAAGACCTGGCATTACAGACGAGCAAGGTGAGGGTCTGTGGTTTGACACTGCCCGCCCCCAAGATCAAAGAGCTGGCAGGACAGCCAGATGAGGAAACAGCTAATAGATTTCTGACTTTCCTCCCCCTGTAACAATGCACTGACCTGCCAATCTTACTTCTTCTATTCTCCACCACCACAGGAATAGCCACCCCACAGTCAGTGGAAAGACCCCCTGTCTCCCCATCTCCAGACAAACCAAGACACATCAGAAAAACCCAGGACCCCAAAACAACAGAAGCCAAGAAATACCACCTGGCCCTCACCCTCATTGCCCCCTGAGGTGGTTCCCCCAAGGGGGCAACCCCCTTTGGTGTCACCCCTTCAGTGGCAACCCCACTGTTGGCAGGCCTGCTGCCACTGGGCAGCAGCCATTTTATAAGCCCAGAAAGATGGCTAATCTAGGAAGCTGATCCTCAAGAACTGCTGACTCACTCCCTCTGGCCCCGATCCCAAACAGACTCACCCATAGGGCAGCAGCTCTTTTATAAACCCAGAAAGATGGCTAATCTAGGCAGCTGATCCTCAAGAACTGCTGACTCACTTCCTCTGGTCCCTATCCCACACAGACTCACCCACAGGGTAGCAGCCACAGCCCGACACATTAGGAGGTACACAGACTGTCAAACTTATAAGAGCAGACAGCAACCACACAGGCTCTCAGCACTGGGCATCATCTGTCTCTGGGAAGCAGATGTTAAAGTCTCCTCCTCCCTGCAAGGCTTCTGGCAACTGAGGGTTTTGTGTTTTGATTTCTGTTGATATACTTTGTGTATATCACACACACACACACACACACACACACACACACACACACCCCAGATAAAAGCCTGCAAACACCCATTGAGGGTGGTGAGAATGGAGTGACATAGCAAACATAGCAAAAAGAAACAGGGCATTATGTTGTTTTAGAATTATTGATCTGATTGAGTAAAAAGCTGGAAATACTCCAGTTTTTGCAAGACAAATCCAAGCACATTAATATGTTGGATGGGTATTCCATTGTCTGATGGCTATTTTTAAAAGATATAATACAAGTCTAACATCAAGTGGTAGGGATGTGCATAAAACCGGTTCTCCCGGTTCGGTTCGGGTCCGAACCGGGTCCGGACCGGACCGGGGTGGTTCGGTTTTGGTTTTGCCAGACCACCCCCCCGGTCCGGTTCGGTTTCGAACCGGTTCGGATCCGAACCGAACCGGTTCGGATCACAAAAAGTGGCTGGTTTTGAAGGGGACATTGTGTTCTACCTGCCACCCAAATTTCAAGTCGATTGGACCTTCCTCTGATTTTTTACAAATTTTTTTCAAAAAATAAATTTTTGCCCATAACTCACAATGTGGAGCCCTTAGGGGCAAAAAAGCTGGGGTGGGTGGTAGCCACCCATGGGTGTCCTCCACCCCAAAAATCCCAAGGCAATTGGTGGCTCCTAGTATTATTGGTGAATTTCTGAAGAAAATTTTTTTTCCCATTGGCTAGAATGGGGGTTCGGGGCTGCCCCAGACCCACCTCTGTGGGGTGGCAGCACCCCCAAAGTGGGTCCGGGGCCATGGCAAAAATGCCCTCAGTCCCTCCCAGCAATCCCCGTAGAGATAGGAGTGATGGTTCTGTTGTTTTTCTGAGGTATTCTGAGTGTAGATTCTATGATAGCTTATGAGATTTCCAATGAGACACCATGAATCCACTCTCATTTGCTATCACAGAATCCACACTCACTCAGAACACCTCAGAAAAACAACAGAACCATCACTCCTATCTCTACGGGGATTGCTGGGAGGGACTGAGGGCATTTTTGCCATGGCCCCGGACCCACTTTGGCGGTGCTGCCACCCCACAGAGGCGGGTCTGGGGCAGCCCCGAACCCCCATTCTAGCCAATGGGGAAAAAAAATTTCTTCAGAAATTCACCAATAATACTAGGAGCAACCCAACAATTGCCACCCCATCTTTTTGGCCCCTCTCTCTGGGCGCCCTAACACGTAACACCTAGTCAGTCCATCTTAATGCCTACCTACTACCACCACTCCTATCCAAGCAAGTAAGAGGAGGACACTCAGAGAGACAACACCCACTCTCTGATCTAACAAAAAGGCCACTGCTGTGCTGCCTGCCAGCACAGCAGCAGCAGCGGAGCAGCACACTAAGCACAAGAGCAGCACACACAGAGAAGAAGCAGGAGGCGGAGCAGCAGAGCAGCAGACCTGCCGCTCTGCATGATGGGTGACGTGATGCCCAAAGGAACCACCGCCTCACTCAGTGCCTGCCACTGACTAGGCCCGACAGACAGAAGCCAGCCAACCTGCTCTGCTCTGCTCTGATGCTCCCCATGGATGATGCACACACACCCTACATCTGCATCCCAATGACCAGACCAGACCAGACCAAGTGCGCAGAGTCAGCACAGGCCAGCAGCCACCAGCCCAGCAACAACAACAGCTACTACTGCTACCACCACAACCAGTGTTGCCGCTACAATAACATTCCCAGTCCAGTCACGCGCGCCACAGCCTGAGCCTAGCACACAGCCAACAGCTGCTGCCAGCCAGTGCCTGGCAAGCCCAGCCAACATGAGGAGGAGAGAGCTAACAAGTAGACGGCGCACGCACATCACCAACCCATCACGACGGCGCAACTGCAAGGGGAGAGGGCACAATTACAGGCAGGAGGAGGAGGAGGAGGAGGCGGGCGAGGCAATCCTAGCACAGATTTGAAAGTTTAAAATCCACCAGGACATCTTCTAGAATCTAGACTTCTGTTTTTTCTACCACCAGCTGTAGTGTCTAGTTAGTCAGTGTGCTGTGCAGCTGAGCTGAGCTGAGCTGAGCTGCATGTGAGGAAGGGTGATTGTAGCTAGTTCTTTAGTTTCAGCAGACTGAGCATTGAGCATGGGCAGTGGCCTTGGGAAGCAACAAAATTACACGACACTCACCTGCTGCTGCTGGTTCTAGAAGTTGCCTCTTCTCGTCTTCACCTCTTCGTGTGTGTGTGTGTGTGTGTGTGCAGTGAGTGCATGCCTTTTGCCTTGCTGGAAAGAAATGCTTCTCTGGTCCACCACCACATATCTGCTCAAGGACACAGAGGCCCAAGGCAGAGGTGGTGGCACCAGTGTGAGTGCATGTGTGCTGGTGGTGTTTGCCACCACAGGTGTTTTGTGTGTGTATGTGTGCACTGCTAGCTAGGAGGGGGGAGGGAGGCAGGGAGGGAGGCTGGGAGGCAGGGGGGAGGAAAGGGGAGGGGGAGAGGGATGTAGAGGGGATTGAAGGGGGGAGGGTCCGGCTCAGAGTTGGTCAGCCACATATTTGTGCACACACGTGCTCACGTGTGTGCTTCGGTGGGAGAGACCAGACTCTCATCATCTGCCAGACCGGGGTTGGGGGCAGGTGAGGCGGTGGTGGGCTGGAAGGGAGGGAGGATGGAAGGTGGTGAAGAGGAAGGGGAGAGGATGAGAGGGGAAGGATGGAGGGAGGCATGGGGGGGAGGAAAAAAAACATGTAGACAGACACACACCACACTACACACAGAAAGCATCCACACACAGAGACAGTGCTAGGCATCCATTCACACAGACAGACAGACAGACAGACAGACACACAACAGGAAGAGACAGACTGAGCCTGCACCACACACACACACACAGACCCAATTCCCCCCCTGCACAGTTATCAATCAATATGTTGTGTTGGCAGCCAGTTCATTGCTATTCTGATGGTTTTGGGTTTTTTGCCATCAGCCAACATCAACAGTGACCACAATCAAGATGAACATAAGATGATAATAATTCATTCGTTTCATTTCAAAAAATCACCCAATCATCTTCTCCATGTAAACCAAGCCCCCCACACATGATTTCTGGTGACATTTTCAATAAAATCAATTCATTTGGCATTCATCATTTTGTTCTCCCTTTGTCACCTTTTTTTCTTTCTTTTGCATAATTTTGAGGCTTGATTTTGACATGGGGTTTTTAAAGAAAAAATTATTTACATGTTTATTTACATACAGTATTTACATATCTACACTGCATTTTTGAACGTATACCCGCCGCTGCCGCTAAGTCTAGTACTCCGTGGGCTGTGCTACTTTGGGGGGGTGTGCCGTGCCCACGCCAGGTCCCCAAATGCTGACAGGTGGATAGATAAAGGGCCTGTGCTGGTCAGCATTGGGTTTCTTTTTAGGTGGGCGTGGGCATTGTAAACATCTGGCCAGTCGCAGCACTACAACTACTACTACAACTGCATCTCTGTGTGGGCACACTACACGCTGCGACTGGCTGGCACGGCTCAGCATCTGTCACGTCAGCTCAGCTAGAGGTGGAAGGGGGGAGGGTAGGGATAAGCACAGAGTTCGAGCCAGGCAGGTGACCAACCATGGGGCAACCCACGGTAATCACTCGCCCGTCTCAAACTGCAGCTTGGGGTAGCCCAACAGGGGGAGGTTCACCTTAAGGAAGACCAGCTGCTCCACCAGACCAGGGTCCAAGCGGGAGCGAGAGGGTGTCACCACGTCCCCGGCACGTGAAAACACCCGCTCGCTCTGGACACTGGTTGGGGGGCAGGAGAGGAGGCGCACAGCCACCACCGCCAGGTCCGGCCAGACTTGGCGGCGGCTCGCCCAGAACTGTGCGCAGTCCACGCCGTCTCCCTCCACAGGCTCCTCCAAGTACTGCGCAACGCATTGCTCAGCACTGGAGGGGGGCCTGGCAGGTCGAGCCTCCCGCATACCAGGCATGGCGCCATAGCAGAACCGCTGAAACCACTGGGCGGATCTCGAGTCGGTAGCAAATGGCTGCTGCGATGGCGCCGCCTGGGATGCCGCGCTGCTGGACTGGGAAGAGGGAGGGGAAGGGGAAGCTGACGCCGGCTGGCCGCCCATGCTGCTGCTGGGTGCGGGTTGGGCCGCGAGGGCTGCCCCCGCACCACTACCAACACCCTGGTCTCTGCGGGCCCTAGCGGCCTCCTCCTCCCTAACCTTCTCGACCAGGATGCCCTTCCACCTGGGCAAGTCGTCGGCACTCACGGCATTGTCCTTGAGGGCTGGGTGACAGAGACAAGCGAGGACATACTCCTCCCTGTCTCCCAGCACATCAACGAGCCGCTTGTCAACCCCAGACCTCAGCCTCCCAGCCAGAGCACGACCCTCTGGCGTGGTCAGAGAGATATGGAGTCCACCCATCAGCTTCTCGAGACCAACAGCTGTGGGCAGCGCCTGGCTCAAGGGAGTGGTGTCGCCACACAAGCCCTTCGTGGCAAGCTGGAAGGGCTCGAGTGCCGACACCGCCTCGGACATCTGCTTCCACTCTGCGTTCGAGAAGTCGCAGACATCCAAGGACTCGTCCCTCGCCAGGGCGACAAGGGCTCTCTCCTGCTCCAACAGGCGCTGGAACAGGAGGAAGGTGGAGTTCCACCGCGTCTCCACATCCGTAGGGATGAGATGGCGAGGAAGGCCAAGGTCATCCTGCTTCTGGCGAAGCAGTCTCCTGGACTTCTCGCTGCGGTGGAAGTGGGCGGCCAGCTTGCGGGACTTATCCACAAGCGTGGCCGTGGCAGCAACAGCACCTGCGATGGGGCGGGCCCCCTTCTCCTGGGACGCCCTCAGCTCCTTAAGGCCAAGGGCGTCCCTGACGGTCAGATGGAGCGTGTGTGCCATACACCGTATGTTCACACAGTCCATGACTGTCTCGACAGCGGCGGTAACGTTGGCTCCATTGTCGGTGACAATGAAGCCGCGGGAGAGGTGTGGACACCCGCCAATCCACTCCTCTATCTGGCGGTCGAGTACGGCCGCCACCTCCTCCGCGGTGTGCCTCGTGTCCATCGTCTCCACGTGCAGGACGGCCCACCTGTGCCGTAGTGCATCGGGAGCCGCACCGGACCCGGAAGCATCGCCCGCGGAGGTCCCCTCACTCTCCGGTCCCCACCAGTGGGCAGTGAGGGCCAGGAAAGAAGCGTGCATCCCACTGACACTGGTCCAGAGGTCAGTCGTGAAATGCACGCTTGTCCCGGCCGGAGCTGCACGCAGCTCGGCCGACACGAGCTCCCTGCACCGGCGGTACAGGGAGGGGACCACGTTCCGGCTGAACGTCGTCCTTGAGGGGATGACGTATTCGGGAGCCAGGTATTGGAGAATCCGGCGGAAGCCGTTGTTCTCGACCACCTGAAACGGCTGGTCATCGGTGGAAATCATCTCCCCTATGAGGCGGGTGAGGTGATGATGGTCCACGCGAACAATACGCTGGCTGCCCGAGGACTGCGTCCACCGCTGGACGGGCAGTGTAGCCTGCCTGCTGGCTGGCACACTGCCGCTGCCCGCCCTAGTGGCAGATGCACAAGGCGCACTAGCGCTGCCAGCCTGTCCCCTGAGACCTGGGTGGTGACGCTCTAGGTGTCTCCACATAGGCGTCGTACCCAGGTGCGCAGGGTCCCTTCCACGGCTGACAAGCATCCTGCAGTGGACACAGCGGGCGTGGAATGGGGCATCTTGAGGGACCTCAAAATGCACCCATGCACCACTGCCCTTGGCCTCCTGCGCCCTGGGCGCTGTCCTAGGCCGTTTCTCGCAGGGTGGCTGCAGTCCTAGGGGGGGGGGCGGCCGCCGCTGCCTGCCCACTGCTGCCACCCAACCCGCCCCTTCCGCCCTCCACAGTGGAGGAAGGGCCCGGCTCAACTGGCATCGGAGAGGCAGGCCTCTCCTCCACCACCTCGCCAGACCGCTCCCCACCAGAGTGTCGGGCTTCACGAGGGGGGGCCCCACTGAGCGGCGAAAGGATAGGGGGAAGGGGCCCCAGAGGGAGGGAGAACCTGGCTGCATCGCTGCCAGCCGCACGGTCCTCACCGCCCTCTACCTGCTCTTCCAACTCCACAGTCTCCTCCACCTCAACAACTGGCGGTAGCTCAGCAGCACCTGGTGCCGCCGGCGAGGAGGGACCCGCCACAGCCCTAACGGTGCCTCTGCCTCTGCCGCGATTGGCGGCAGCAGGCGTGGGGAACTGAATCCTGCGCACCAAAGATGGGGCCGGAGCAAAGAATTCTCCAATGGGGAGAACTGGGGTGTCCTCAGGCTCCCCGCGTCCTCTCCCTCCCCGTGCCGCAGGCGCACCCCGCACCTGGCCTCTCCCACCTCTGCCTGCCAGCCTTGAGCGAGCCCTGCCCGCCACACGGCGCTCAGACATGCTGCTAGGTCAGAAGGAGGGAGACTTTAGGAGGAAGGCCAGACAGGGTCAAAAAAATAATTTGGAGGGGCTTAGGGGCCAAAAAAAAGGCAGCTGATTTGGAGGCGGCGGGGGGGAAGTTTGTTTTCAAAAAAGGAAGCCAATTGGGGGGAAAGGAAGACTTTTTGATATGGGGGGGGAAGCCAATCGAAGTGAGGGGGAGGGTGTCCTTTTTGAATTTGGGAGTCAACCACCAAGCCAATTGGGGAGATGGGTCTGGGAGGGGTTTTTTTTAGAAAAATAGGGGGTTAAAGGGTGGAACCCCGGTGTGGGAGGGTGGCACGGGCAGTTGGGTGGAGTAGTTGTGGTGTGGGTGGCAAGTTTTTAGCTTTTTTGGGGGGGGAGAGTGGATGGGGGGAGGGCACAGCACCTACCGGGGGTGGGGGAGGGATGCAGTCAACGCTTGGGAACCTGCAGATCAAAGGAGGAAACCCTTATTTAGTGAACTGGAACACAAAGTGTGGGTTCTGGGGGGTGGTTCTCAAGTAATGCTCCTGTGGGGGGAGCATCAAACTCAATGCAGCCTATTTAGTGACTCTAAATTGCACACAACCAAAACCAGAACCCAGTCACACCAACACAGAGGTTGAACCCACCCACTCTGTGACTCTGCCTGCCCAATGCCATGGCAAGCAAGCAGCAGCAAACACTTGATGGCAGCCTCATGGATTGAACATCATGATCATCATCATACGTGTGTATTGGCCCAGCATGTAGTGGCAGCATCAGAGCCCAGCCAGGACCCCACTCAGACTGCCCCAGAGGCAAGGAAGCACTCTGGCATGGCATGGGCCCAGCATGTAGTGGCAGCATCGCATCAGAACCCTGGACCCCACTCAGACTGCCCCAGAGGCAAGGAAGCACTCTGGAAGGCACCTGTTCAAAAACCACCTGCAAGACGCATGCAATGCAACGCAACACACAGCAGCAATTTCTTTACTGGGCATGGGCATGAAGACACAAGTTTTACAACAGTACATCTCCTCTCCAAGGTTCCCTCCCTCCTCCCCACACCCAAATGCATTTCAGAATAGGGGTGTCCCTATTTAAAACCGCCAGCTAGGGAGAGAAAGGGGCAACAAAAGGTGCACAATCGCACACGCACTAACCCCTCTTCTTCCGGTCCTTCTCCTGCCACTCACTGCTGGTCACGGATTCGCCGCCGCCAGCCAGCCACCCTGGGCTGAGACACAGCAGGGCGGCCGCACGAGGCACACAGGCAACCGGGGTAGTTCAACAACGATGGAGGGGCAGAAGTGAGGAGACAACACTATTTGTGTCGCTCAACTCACCCCCAAGCAGAGACAAAATCAACCAAAAACTATAAAAAGAAAAAAAAAACCGATGGCAGCCGCCAGGTGGGTAGGCTACTGTGTGCGGCTGCAGCTGTGGGAGAGGAGGTGGAAAGTGAAGGGGAGCAGAGAGAGAAAAGACTAAGAGAGAGAGAAAAGAGAGGGGGGGCAGGGACAAAGAGAAAGAGAGGAGAGAGAGAGAAAAGAAAGAGAGAGAGAGGAGAAAGAGAGATGATAGAGAGAAAGAGGAGAGAGGAGAAGCGCAGCGCAGCAGGGAGGGGGGATTCAGGTGTGGGGGGAGGACACAGCAGTAGCAGCGGTCCAAAGAGGTGGGGGGAGCAGAGAGGGTGTGTGTGGTTGGGGGCTAGTGTGTGGCAGGGGGCCTGGGGTAAGTGGAGAGAGTCGGGGGCAAGGAGGAAAAGAGGTGGGGTGGGGGGAGCAGAGAGGGTGTGTGTGGTTGGGGCTAGTGTGTGGCAGGGGGCCTGGGGTAAGTGGAGAGAGTCGGGGGCAAGGAGGAAAAGAGGTGGGGTGGGGGGAGCAGAGAGGCTGTGTGTGGTTGGGGGCTAGTGTGTGGCAGGGGGCCTGGGGTAAGTGGAGAGAGTCGGGGGCAAGGAGAAAAAGAGGTGGGGTGGGGGGAGCAGAGAGGGTGTGTGTGGTTGGGGGCTAGTGTGTGGCAGGGGGCCTGGGGTAAGTGGAGAGAGTCGGGGGCAAGGAGGAAAAGAGGTGGGGTGGGGGGAGCAGAGAGGCTGTGTGTGGTTGGGGGCTAGTGTGTGGCAGGGGGCCTGGGGTAAGTGGAGAGAGTCGGGGGCAAGGAGGAAAAGAGGTGGGGTGGGGGGAGCAGAGAGGCTGTGTGTGGTTGGGGGCTAGTGTGTGGCAGGGGGCCTGGGGTAAGTGGAGAGAGTCGGGGGCAAGGAGAAAAAGAGGTGGGGTGGGGGGAGCAGAGAGGGTGTGTGTGGTTGGGGCTAGTGTGTGGCAGGGGGCCTGGGGTAAGTGGAGAGAGTCGGGGGCAAGGAGGAAAAGAGGTGGGGTGGGGGGAGCAGAGAGGCTGTGTGTGGTTGGGGGCTAGTGTGTGGCAGGGGGCCTGGGGTAAGTGGAGAGAGTCGGGGGCAAGGAGAAAAAGAGGTGGGGTGGGGGGAGCAGAGAGGCTGTGTGTGGTTGGGGGCTAGTGTGTGGCAGGGGGCCTGGGTTAAGTGGAGAGAGTCGGGGGCAAGGAGGAAAAGAGGTGGGGTGGGGGGAGCAGAGAGGCTGTGTGTGGTTGGGGGCTAGTGTGTGGCAGGGGGCCTGGGGTAAGTGGAGAGAGTCGGGGGCAAGGAGAAAAAGAGGTGGGGTGGGGGGAGCAGAGAGGGTGTGTGTGGTTGGGGCTAGTGTGTGGCAGGGGGCCTGGGGTAAGTGGAGAGAGTCAGGGGCAAGGAGGAAAAGAGGTGGGGTGGGGGGAGCAGAGAGGGTGTGTGTGGTTGGGGGCTAGTGTGTGGCAGGGGGCCTGGGGTGAGTGGAGAGAGTCAGGGGCAAGGAGAAAAAGAGGTGGGGTGGGGGGAGCAGAGAGGGTGTGTGTGGTTGGGGGCTAGTGTGTGGCAGAGGGGTGTTGGGGGGAAGGGGAGGGGGCAACAACAAACAGCACAGGAGAAACTGGAACAACTCGGGCAGCAGCAGCGATTAAGCTGGATGGGGTGGTTGGGGGAGGAGCTGGGCCTGGGCTAGGGTAGGGTCTGGGAGGAGGGAGGGTGGGGGGGGCAGGCAGGGGGGGGAGGAGGAGGAGGAGGGTAGCAAAATATATAAAGCAATATATATCAAGAGAACACAAGCCAGAAGTTTAAAAAAAAAATTAAAAGAAAGACTATAACCAGCAGAAAAAACTTGGGGGTGGGGGTGTGGGGAGGGGGAACCAAACACAGACTCTGAGGGGGGCCACTAAGTGAACAGAGACAATGAAAACACAATTGCTGCAAATTAATAATAGCAAATGAATAAGTGGAACCAAGCAAAGAAAACTGGACTCGGTTTGGCAGCAGCAAACTTGGGAGAAGGCTGGATGGGGTGGGGTTGGGGTGGGGTGTGGTTGGACTTGGAGGGGCAAGTTTGGAGCAGGGAACCAAAACTGATTATATGGGACAACAAGAAACAACAACAGAATCCTCTGGGGGTGGGGGGGAGGGATTCAGGGAACCAACTCGCAGGGCAGCAGCAGTCAGCAGAAACAAACAAAATGGTACAATTTAAGCAAAACCAGCAAGCAATATATAACTGAAACCAATGGAATGCAATGTGAAAATCAAAAAGTTGGACAACAACAAGGCAGGACAAAGAGCAATAATTAATGGAAGAAGATTTAAAGCAATGAGGATGCAGTGGGTGGGAGTGGGGGAGGGGGAGGGTAGGCCCAAAGGATGAGAAGGGAAAGGGGGGGGAGGGGGGGGGAGAAAAGCAGACAGACAAGGAACAGGGAAAATTGGGGGAAATTAAGAAGAAAGTAAAGTGAAGTAACACACAGTATACAGGCAAGAGAAGAGACAGACAGAGAGAGGAGACACACAGAGAGTCACAAAGGGCTGGTGGACAAAGGATTAGACAGAGCACACACAGAGAGACACAGGACACAGTCAGGACTCACAGAGACACCAGAGCAGCCAGCAAAGGGCAAGCAGGTCTCAGAGATGATCCCACAACTGCAGCCAAGAGAAGTTTCCAGAGAAGAGGCTTGGGTTTATATAGGTTTGAAATTCCCTCCTTTGGGAGCCCCCACCTTTGCACTCCCCCCACGGCCAACAGGGTGCCAGCTCTCAACAGTGCAACAGCCAAGCAGCCTACCAGACCAAAGGACTCATTCTGGCCAATCAAGGATCAATAGCGCAGCCAATACAATGCCTGGAAATAGCATCACAAAATGGATGCAAGGAGGAGCAAAAGTTTCGGGAAGGAGACACAAAATGGAGGACACACTTGGAACTTTAAAGAGACACTCCAGAGACTCAATTTCGTTCCCGAACCGGCTCGAATTCGGTCCGGCTCGGTCCCCGGGAGGGCCCGATTCGGTCCGGGATCGAGCCGCCGGATCCGGACCGGTTCGGACGAACCGGTCCGGATCCGAACCGAACCGCACATCCCTATCAAGTGGTCCCACAGAACAGTTACTTTCCTTTGCTGGGATGATTCACAGCCCCAGAAGGCACAACTTGAGTGATTTAATCTTTGACAAACTTGTATTGCTTAAAGGAAATGAAAACAAGTTTGGATAAGTAACAAACATCTCAAAGTTCATGTAGCTTGACACTGGTCTCCCAGTGCAACTACCACCACCACCATCACCACCCCACCAGCCAGGCACTGCTCTGATCCATAATTATATAGTGTTGTCACCATGTTGGATGCTTTCAGATTATTCACTGGGCTACCTAATAACATTGAAACAAGATTTTACACTACTGGTGGTAGGTGTAGGTTAGCAATACGTTAGCTCTGAAAACAGAATCTGATTTTATTTTAATCATCTGGAAGGCTCTAATAGAGCAAACAGAATGTGACTGAAACAGCCCAATGCACATTCAAATCCAACAACTTGGGTTTAAGCCAATTTAGTTCCACTGAGGTCAATGAAACTAAATCAACTTAGAGTTGAGTATTTTAGTGTTGCTGGCTTGTGGACTGCTAACATCATAAACAAAGCCCTCTCCTTTTCTTTTCTTTTCTTTTCTTTTCCTTTCTCTCTCTCTCTCTCTCTCTCCCCCCCCCCCCTCGGTTCAGTATTCATTAGAAGTGGATGAAGATCAAGTATAGCATCTGTTTATCCAAGGCATTGTGACTGTATCCAATTTGCAAATGGGAAGTTAAAGCAACCTGGCCAGGCTAGTAATGTGAATCTTCCTGTTTGTATTAAGAACACTGGACATTACTTGTCCCTTTGCTGCTATTTTTTCCTCTCCATTTTGAATAAGAAACAAAACCCCAGCATGGTGTAAAATAAACCAGAACAGTTTCTGTAAAGAAAAAATGAATGAAACAGATGCCTGATGCAAAATGTAAAAGCTGTCAGAAAGAGTTACCAGAAAGGTGTTTTTTTCTTTTTAAAAAAAATGTTTTACTATGTAAGCCCAGTTAATCTGCTTATACGAGAGGGTGCACAGCCTCTGATATAAATTATAAAAGGTGATACAGTGGACTAAAGCTGTTTTCAATTTGAAGAGACCACTCTCATGTCAACTGGTAGTCTTTCCCTGTTTTTCATTAGTCGATGAACCAATTAAACCACACTCAGACTGTGCAGCATATTCTAAGTGCACAATTTGTATATAAAATTCCTATCTGCCTTGATCTCACCCTAACTTGGTGGAGTGGCTTCACTTTCCTTTTCTTTTCTTTTTTAATCTAAAGAAAGAGTTTTGCATGCAAACTGGCACGTTGAAATGCCTGACATGAGAATTCTCAAATGGTCTTAACTAGATTTTGGCATTTAATAAGCCGTAAACTGCAGAAGCTATTTGCAGATGAAGTCTCATTTTTGTCCATCAGCAGGGGGCTGGGAGCATAATTAATTGAGTGAAAGTTAAAAGACGGACAGCATGGTTACATTTATGCAAATACCGCAGTAGCACATCTAACAGAAGAAGAAAAATAATTTGTAACTGATTGGTTTGGGTTTGGACCAAAATCCACAGGGCCCATTTAACCATAGCAGATTGTGCATACAACAATTAAGTTCTATAGTGTGTGTTCTTTTTCTATTTTTTCCCCGTTGTTATCCAAACATTCTTGCCTGAAAGATAAGAAATACCAGGGAAAAAACTCACTCTTAGCAGTCAAATGTTTAAGTCCAATGAGACAATTCTATTTCTGTTTTAAGTTTCTGTAGTGATCATGAATGTTAAAATAAGCTAGCAAAACAAAAATTAGATGATGCACGGGCTTTCCACCATATGTCGGTCTCTGCTGTTTGTTTCTTTTATTCATATCCCAGGCATATGCATCCTGGTACACCAAAGGTTCTGTTTAATTAGTTAGCTAAAAAGCTTAAACCATAGAGATCAGGACAGATGCTAGAGGTATTAACCTGGGCCCTGCTCAGAGTGTTCAGAAGCTCTTCCAAAGATTTTCTTTTCTTTTGTAGGTTTTAAATATCATGGTTGCTGCAAGTGTCTGGATGTGACCTGTAAGATAGGAAAAGCTGTAAACTTAATAGCCTGTGTGCAAACACATAATGAAATTCAATAGTCATATGTGAATTATTTATTGTTATTGTTGTTATTGTTATTGTTACTATTGCATTTTTTTCAACATAGACAGGATATTGATATGGTGTAATGGAGAAAATTTGGGATTTGCAAGTTCAATTCAAAAAGACTGTTTAGAATGATTCGAGCTTGAAACAGAATGCCCTTCAAATGAAGGGCCTGTTTCAGGCTCAGAACAGAATGACCCGATTTCGAATATTTCCAAGTGTTCCGAGCGCCATTTTGTTCTGAGCATCATTTTGGAGACCTGTTTTCCCCTTGCTGACTGGTTTTGGCAATGGCTTAAAATTGGCTTGCGATCTCCTTGCTTCTTGGTTGGTTTGTTATCATACAAATCAAGTTATCATACAAGTTGATTTGTATGATAGCAAGCCAACCAAAATGCAAGGAGATCGCAAGCCAATCAGAATCTAGCGCCAAATGCAGTCAGCAAGGGAAATACGGGACTCCAAAATGGCGCTCGGAACACTGGAAATATTCCAAGCTCATTCCACTCAACCACTTGCTTCAACAGAATGTTCTGGGCATTTGCGTTCTGTTCTGAGCTCAGAATAGAACACAGCTCCCATTCCGTGCAAGTCCCTAGAGAAAATATGTTTTTCAAATCATACTGATTCCTTTCCCCTTTATTTTTGATTTGTTCATCATCAGTATTCAACAAGATTCCTAGTAAGGTAATGTCAGCAGCACAATGGCTTGCATATTTGGGCAATATGACTACAGAAATGCAGCCACTTCTTGGAGTTTATTCTTTGATGATGTAGTTATTAGGGATGTGCAAATCAATTTGGGTACAAAACAATTTGTACTCAAATCTACCTGTATGGGGTTATTTGTGGACAAAACAAATTGCCCCTGTGCTAGCTGGCCAGATTTGGGTACAAAACAAATCACCCAAATTTTGGACCTGAAAAAGGAATTTTTTTCCAAAATCCCACCCTCCCTACCTTCAGATTGGTGACTTACATTGTGCAATGATTGGCTGGCGATTCCCCCATGGTTTTAGATTGGCTCATTTCCATTCCAATTTTGTGTTGCCAGGGGTGACTGACCCTGCATTGGCTAGGGGAAGGGTCAAAGAAGGGACAAGGGTGAGGGGGGTTTGAAGGAGGGATTTTCAAATGTACTCAAGGTGGCAGCCAGGCACCATTCTGCCTTTCTGCCTCGTGGGAGAAGAGAGAGAGAGAGAAAGAGAGCCAGAGGAGCTTTGCTTTCCCTTGCTTGCCTGAAGTGGATTCTCTGCTTTTTGTTCCTGCTTTCCTGACTGAGGAAAAGAGAAGAGATTTTTTCCCCCGCCCCATTCCTGCTGCTGAGAGAACCACTGCCTGGGCCTGCTTTCTGTGTGAATCAATTTGGGTACAAAATGATTTGTACCCAAATCTATCTCTTTCAGGAGATTTGTGGACACACACAAAAATTGCTCCTGTGCTTGCTGGCCAGATTTGGACCCAAAACAAATCGAGGGTGATTCAATTCAGGTACAAATCAAATTTTAAAAAATCAATTTGTGCACATCCCTAGTAGTTATCTTTCCAGTAACTGACCAAATAACGGAAACTACATTCACATGAGCCATTCCCAGACAGTGATTTTACTTTGCTTCACTATGGGAAGGGCAGGTGTGCACTCAGACATCAGGCAGATTTACGTTGAAGTCCATGTGAGAATTCAAGGCACACTCTATACACAAGTCGAGTTTCCTCTACACATTGGAGCTCAGCCCACATTATCTCTGTGTTAATGGAACTGCTCCCAGGGAATTGGCAAGTACCCCTGGCTATGTTTCAGGCTTGTGTGGGGGAATTAGTAAGTTTGAATGGATCATCCCACCTTCAGAATAAATTTGTGCTAAGCTTCCGTTGCAGGAAGAACTGAACAGAGAGGTTAGAATCCAAAAATAGAATAAGGCTCATTTGTGGGTTCTTAGGGGTACAAGAAGAGAAAATAATGGTGTCAGGAACCGACCCTGATGTCCCTCCCAAGTCCAGGGAGGTGATTTGTTTTATGTTGTTTTATATCAATTAGGTCTCTATGTTCTGGAAATTTATTAAGTTATTACTTTCTTTTGCTGCCACCATATGATTATTTATTACCCTACTCTCGGTACTTAACTCCATGGTATATGTAGCCTCGTGAGTGCAGGACAGGCATATATGTTCAGTGCATAAAAGAAACAAGGCTTGAAGTGAAGAAAAAAATATGAATAAATTTATTATTTACAAAGGATTGAAATAAAAATCTCTGCAAGGCAGGGCACATCAGGTTCTCTACAATGTTGCTAAATAAGACAGTGTTGAACTCTCTCAGAGTGCTTTTCCTTCTTTATAATTGTAACGGTTAGGGAGGTATATAACTTGGGTCAGAGATATTTAAACTTGGTTTGCAGACTTGGTGAAATAACTGAAACCTTTCTGTATATTACCAGGAGTTTTCACTGTTCTGGGCACCTTTCTCACACAAGGTTTCTTTCCAAGACTTAACACACCAGATTTCTAGAGCACTGCACCAGTATACTGCTAGTTCTACAGTCTCCACACATTCACTGACCAAGTGTCTCACAAACCCATGAACAATCTCCCTTGTTCAGTTACCACACAAAATCAGTCTGTTGGCTACATTCCGTCCAACCTCTCTCTCCTAACACCCAGCTCCAACCGCCTTTCTGTCACCAACTGTCCTTATTTAAATCCCCCCCTGAACATTACAATCTTGGTTGCTATGGCAACTCCTACTCATGCAGCCTCCATCTCTCTCTCTCTCCAGCTTCTGCATGTATGTTTCATCACAAATGGTTAATAGGCAACAATATTTAACTATTGAAACTAGCAAGATTAAAAGGACTATGTTACAGCTCATAAGGAAGCAATTTGGCTTGAATCTCTCAATTTTCACTCAAGGCTGGTTAGAGAAAAACACTCTTAGAAAGAACAGTTTTGGATTTTAGAAGAAGCAAGAAGAAAGGAATGAAAGATTTGAGAACAAGGGTTAGCTACTACCTCGATCCTTCCTGTGGGGAGCTGTAAACCCTTGTAGCTCAGTCATTACCAAGGGACTTCTCTTCTCTGAGGTAGGCAGGAGGGCAGAAAGGCAGGAGCAGGAGTAGTAGCCCAGGGACCAGGCAGAGGTCCAGGTGCCAGGAAAAATTCAAAAATGACCAGAGTCTCACAGCCAGGAATGCTGTGCAGACCAGGTTAGGAAAAAGGGCCAGTCTGGAGGAAAAAATTTAAGCAGGAGTGGGAGGCAAGGCAAGGCAAGATGGAGGTGCCAATGCCAAGACATAGGAAAAAGCAGCTGATGGATCTGAGGAAGAAACATCTGGTGACTCTGGGATAGAGACACACCGATTGATTGTGTTGTGGTTACTTATAGGAAAAATCTTCCCTGAGGGCATTATGCTGATCGTACCTTGAAAAGGTAGACAAAAAGGACAAAGGACAGGATGAAGCACTGTCCTATTCAGTTTGTTGGGTGTGCTTCCTTTCAGTACAAAAGCTGAAAAGGTCTAAAAGACCCATGTAGGGTTAAAAGCAATGTGTGTGTCAGGGTTTATTTTGTGTATTTTTAGAATACCTGGGAGTGACTAAAATATAAATAAGCTAGCTTCCTGTGCCCTGAGCCAACCATCAACATGCTTGCTAGCAGAGGAGATGATACTCTAGCATTCCTCACCTGAAAGTAATCAAGGAGGCGAACGCAAGGAGCAGGGGTGTGCACAAAACTGATTTGCCTAGTTTGGTTCAAGTATAAACTAGACTTGAACCAAACTGGGCATGTTCAGTCTTGCCCCCTGAACAGACTCTCCCAGTTTGGCTTGAATTTGAGCCGGTTTGGTTAAAAAGAATTTAAACAGCTCACTGCCTACGGGGACTGTGAGACTGTGGGGGGTCCCCAGTGGTTCACCTCCCCCCAATCTCCCCCAGGCCATTTTGGGCTATTCTCAGGCTGTTACTGCCCTTTCTGACATGGTGGTGGGCCTTTTGGGTGCCACCTCACCTGCACTCTGGCCATTTGCGTGGTTAGGTCACCTGGCCATGCAAATGGCCAGGGTGCATGTGTAGCGGCCTCCAAAATGACCAATGCCAGATCAGAAAGGGCCAGAATGGCCTGAAAACAGCCTGAAACAGCCCTGGGAGACTAGGGTGAGGCCGACGGGGGGAGAGGGAACTGCAAGAGACACCCCCCGCGCTGCAGCACCCTCCAGAGACAGTGAATTTTTTAAAATAACTGAGATGTATGGAGGTGCATACTTATAGAGCACCTTTTGTTAAAGCCCCCCTTTTCATTTATTATTTATTATTTATTTTATTTTATTTATTCGATTTCTATACTGCCCTTCCAAAAATGGCTCAGGGCGGTTTACACAGAGAAATAATAAATAAGACGGATCCCTGTCCCCAAAGGGCTCACAATCTAAAAAGAAACATAAGATAGACACCAGCAACAGTCAGTGGAGGTACTGTGCTGAGGGTGGATAGGGCCAGTTACTCTCTCCTTGCTAAATAAAGAGAATCACCATGTTAAAAGTTCCCTCTTTGCCAAGTTAGCGGGGGGAAGATGACTGACTACTTATCTTCATGCAAGCCATATAGAAATACGTTGCACAAGCTGAACAGTGTTTTTGGTGATCTTTTAGAACATCATTCTATGCACCCACATGGTGCATTTTGTTTTTCTCTTTTAAAAATATTTATCTCTTTTTAGCCTACTTTCCAGTAGGCTTATGAGATCACTCAGCATTCTGCCTGTGTGTGTCCATGTGCCTGTTCCCAGCTATCAACATCTCAACGGCTCGACCAATATGAACCAAATTGGGTACAGTTGTAGGGACACATAGGGACACTTCAATGGCATCGTTTGTGATGGTGTCATCCACCCCAGTTCAAGATGGCGGACACATAAACTTTTGAGGTGCAAGTGGGTTAACTTGTGAACCACCTAACCGATTTGAACCAAATTTAGTACAGCTGTAGGGACACATAGGGATGCCCCAGTGGTGTAATTTTTAATGATGTCATATACCTCAATCAAAGATGGCAGATGCGTGAATATTTGAGGTGCAAGTGGGTGAACTTGTGGACTGTCTAACTGATTTGAATGGAATTAGGTACAGTTGTAGAGAGTGGTACCTCAGTGGCATAGTTTGTGATCATGTCGTCTACCCCAGTTGAAGATGACAGACATGTAAACTTTTGAGGCACGCATGCACGTGGAAGGTGCACACACACCCAGTACTTCTGGCCACTTCTGATCGAGGACAACAACAGGGTGGCAGGGAGGTATGCTGCTGCCCTGAGGGGCTTTGATAGATGGAAGGGTAAGTGCACCCTCCCCCATCCTTAAGGGAGCACCCTCGCCACTTCCAAAACATGGAGGAATGGTTCCAGGCTCATCCCTAGTGTTATGTGAGAGGGAGAAGAATTTCTCTCTATCCACTTTCTCCACACCATGCATGATTTTATAGACCTCTATCATGTCTCCCCGCAGTCGACTTTTTTCCTAAACTAAATAGCCCAGGGTGTTGTAGCTTTGCCTCATAAGAAAGGTACTCTAGGCCCTAGATCATCTTGGTTGCCCTCTTCTGCACCTTTTCTAGCTCTACAATGTCATTTTTTAGATGTGGTGACCAGAATTGTACACAGTGCTCCAGCTGTTCCCACACCATAGTTTTGTATAAGGTCAGTATGATATTAGCAGTTTTATTTTCAATCCCCTTCCTAATGATCCCTAGCAAGGAATTGGCCTTTTTCACAGCTGCCGCACATTGAGTCAACACTTTCAATGAACTGTCCACCACAACCCCAAGATCCTTCTTCTGATCAGTCACAGACAGCTCAGATCTCATCAGTGTATAGTTGAAGTTGGGGTTTTTCGTCCCAATCTGCATCACTTTACACTTGCCAACATTTTTGCCAGCATTTGTCATTTTGTTGCCCACTCACCCAGTTTGGAGAGATCCTTTTGGAGCTCCTCATAATCCATTTTGGATTTCACTACCCAAAAGAGTTTGGTATCATCTGCAAATCTGGCCACCTTGCTGCTTACTCCTACCTTCTAGATCATTTATGAATAAATTAAAAAGCACCGGTCCCATGACTGCTAAGTTTTCTCAGGAGTCCTTGGTGGGGAACTTTATCAAAAGCTTCTGGGAAGTCTAAGTATATTATGTCAACCTGATCACCTTTATCCACATGCCTGTTGACACTCTCAAAGAAGGTTAGTGAGGCAAGGTTAGTGGGGCAAGACTTTCCATTGCAGAAGCCATGCTGGTTCTCCTTCAACAAGGCCTTTTCTTCTATATGTTTAACAATTTTGTCCTTAAGTATGCTTTCCATCAATTTACCTGGCACTGAAGTTCAGCTGACCGGCCTGTTATTTCCCGGATTGCCCCTGGATCCCTTTTTGAAAATTGGAGAATGTGAACATATACAGGTGCTTAATAAGAAAGGTGGGCTCCCAATAAGGGAAAGCTCATCCAGCCATCCATGCATCCACCCACCCACCCACCCACCCACCCTATTTTTATTATAACCAGTAGTGCTTTGCCCAAAGACTCTAAAATGGATTTATGTACCATAGGACCTGACAGGGCAGCAGGCTTGTAGCCACCATAAGGATTCCCATTGGACCCCCACAAACAAGGGTAGGGTCAGCTGGGGCTACTAGGCCCGGGGGGCGGTGGGGACCACAGCATCAAGCCGGAGCTTAGCTAGCCTTGTAAAGATGTGTTGCATCCTTGGGCAAAAGGCGGATTCTCTGCACAATGCATGTCCTCAGGAAGCTGAAATGTAACTCAAAAGCCTGACCCCCCCCCACCAGAAGGTTTACTGAAACACCCTTTCTTTTCGCAGTCTGTATCTCACCTCAGTTGCTCTACAATAAGAATAGAGGTCATCAGTCATCTCCATCACCCAGGAAGACAAACATTAACAATATCCTTCCTTAGAGAGAAAGAATGCAGGTTGCAGCCTGCTGTAGCAGCTCAAGTCTTCCATCAACGAATTAGGGTGACAATGAGAAGTAAATGGGGGGCAAGGGGGGCCCAGAAAACCCTTTGGGAGGGCTGAGGGTTGATGGAAATTTGGGAAGGGCCAGGTCCATCCTGGCCCATGCCTGGCTACAGGGCTGTGGGGCATGGGGTGTGAGTAGTGACATGGATCTTGCCCTGTAATTTCTTATGTAACATTTGAAGCGCGCTCTCTCTCTCGCTTTCACACACACATACACACTTTTAGAAAACAGACCTTAAAATAGAAAAAAAAATCTGAAAAATAATAAAATCAATTGCTTTTGAAACTGAATGAAATAAATACATATTCTACCTCTTACAATTATTATGTATCTTCTGTGGCAGTTACGGGTTTTTAAACTTCTAACAGGAACAATCATGAAAGTGCTGGAGGTTCTGATTCTGTTAAGCTTGCAACTCTCTGATTTGGCAAGGTCAGGAAATAGCAATGTGGCACACACAGCAAATGAGCTCCAGCCAAGGTGCCTGCCAAAATAACTCTATCAAAGTGGATTATGTAAAGCTATATGCAGACTATCATAATAAGCATTATTAAATGTTATCCTCTGTGAACTGCTTAGGTTCTTTTCAATAGAACACAGTTTCCTAGCAAAACAAAACATATTACAAAGAATGGCCTAAATTCTGCTTTAAGGCTGAAGGGCAATCTGCTAAAGGCCCTCTGAAACCTGAAGACAGTCCTGAAAATCACCACCCATAGTTCTTGGAAGTTGCCTTGAACTGGTCAAAAATTAACCTCAAAATCAGTCAGGGAATCAATCAATCAGCCAGCCAACCAACCAACCAAGTGATCACACTTGATCACCTAATAAAAGGGAAAACTTGGAATGTTTGGAGTAATATATGAAGTTGCACGAGCAAAATTAACAGGCCATAGCTTCTTCAATAAAACAGACCAAAATATTTGAGGTTACAAATTATATCACTGAGACTCAAATCTCAGTGATTAAAATATCTTAATTTTGCCTGTGCACATACTGATTTTGAGGTTAACTTTTGACCAGATCAATGCTCAAGGCAACTTCCAAGAACCATATTAGAACAACTTTGTAATTGGAGGAGAAAAGAATGGCCAGGATACAATAAGACCGGTAGGTCCATCTTCCCAATACCAGGACCTCAATGAACTACAAAGGTACTGTAGCTGGAAGAGAAATTCTCAACTGTCCATATTACAAGCTTTTCAGAAGAAGCAACAGAAGAACCCAGTTCACTCATGTTTAAATTCTGCATTGATCAACACCAGAAGCAAAAACTGGTAAACATGAACTTGAAATTTTGTTTTGGTATATGTCCAGGAAAAAACTGGTAAATGTCTCTACTACAGGGGACCCCAGGTGCTAATAGTACCCCTCTTTGCCTTTTGACAGCAGTCTTAATATTCCCTAAGTATTATATTTAAAATCAAATATAATTACTACAATTCATCAAGAGCAACGTGTAGGATAAATAGAAGAAAAACTCACACTGAGGAAGTAAGATGTGCAGCTTGCTGTGAACATGGCAGTCTCCCATGTTTGAAGCCAAATGAACAAGCCACAGGTGCAAGTCAGAAGAGCAGGTGAACAAAATCAAATGTTATTATGATGGAGAATAAACACAATTCATTTGTCCATAATGTATTCATCTCAAGGCACTCTGCTGCATCTGTTACATAGAAACAGGTAGCTGCTGCTCTCACTATGAGAGAGAGAGAGAGAGAGAGAGAGAGAGAGAGAGAGAGAGAGAGATGGGTGGAGTTGCTTAATCAGTATAATTGCTTTGGGAATCCACTGCTGGCTTTCTAAAAATGACCTGCATGTATCAGATGAGTTAAATAGTAAGGGACATGAGTACCCCATGGTAGTAATTTGGAATTAACTGTACATCAGGCACCTTCCTTTAGTCACTCCTCCCCGCTGCCCCCTTCACACTTGCTCTCTGTTTAGTCAGATAAGGTTTAATCATTTGGTTTAGTCAGATAATGGAGTGATGTGGTGGATTTAGAGCTGAGACATGAGACTGAACTGAACATCATATTACCGAATGTGCACACTTTTGCATCCCCCAGCTTCAAGACTGTCTCCATTCCAATCAGACGATTTCTGAAGTGTTCATATCCTCCAGCATTTCAAGGGACAATCTTGTGCATATGACCCTTATTCTTAGAGTAAGGATAACTGCCCGGGTGACTTTTCTTCACTAAATACATGATCAGGAGCAGCCGGTGCATGCGCCACCCGGGGGGTGGGGGGATGGGGTGGCAAGAGGCACCTTTAAGCACAAATTAAGAGGTGCTTACCTCCATTCCAGCTGCAGATGACCTCACAGGGCGGGTCGAAGTTGGACTATGCTTAATTTGTGCTTACAGGTTATTCTCACTGCACCCGCTGGTGGCGGCCGCACCTGCCACTCCTGTACATTACTGAACATTCTTCACTGCCTGCCAGCTACTTTGCAACAGCTCATCCTGCAAGTCTTCTGAAGCAGACAAGTTCTTATGTCTGAACATAAGAACAGTCCTGCTGGATCAGGCCCAAGGCCTATCAGGTGCAGTATCCTGTTTCAAACAGTGGCCCACCTGATGCCTCTAGGGAGTACCCAGGCAAGAGGTGAGGGCATGCCCTGTCTTCTGCTGTTGCTTGCCTGCAACTGATATTTAGAGGCATTGTGACTCTGAGGTTGGAGGTGGCTTATAGCCATCGGACTAATAGCCATTGATAGACCTGTCCTCCATGAATTTGTCTAAGCCCCATTTAAAGCCAACCAAGCTACTGGCCATCACCACATCCCATGGCACAAAATTCCATAGATTAATAATGCGCTATGTGAAAAAGTACTTCATTTTGTCAGTCATAAATTTACCAACTTTCCGTTTCATGGCATGGCCCCTGGTTTTAGTGTTGAAAGAGGGAGAAAACATTCTCTCTGTACACTCTCTCTACTCCATGCATTATTTTATACACCTCAGTCATGTTGACACAGTTCTCTCTTCGCTGAATGAATGCATCCCATTGAGAAAAACCAAGCATCCACACACAGTTCAAAGGTCACAGCAAGTTCACAATGTTTGGACTTTTTCTGTCTACACAAAATAATGAAACCTCTAATCTTCACCACACATACCCAAACAACAAAAACCTCCATGCACACAATACCTGCACACATTTACAGCACATATTCACATATTTACACTTTTACACATTTGCAGTTCGACATTTTCACAAATCCACGTTTTTAGAGTCCCCGCTGCCTCTGCCCAGGTCACCTATGTACACATTCAAAAATTTACATTTTTACAAATTTAAATATTTACTAATCTACACATTCACAAATATACACAGTGCCGCACTGACACCACCACACACACACACCCCGCCATCTAGTGTTTGTGTGTGTGCTCACAGCCCCACAAGTGCTGCTGGCCAGGTGGAACCAAGGGGATGTTCAGCATCATGGGATATGACAGTGGGTGGGTGTTTCCAGATGTCATTTCACAGCACTAGTGACACGCTACATCATGGCACGGCTGAAGAAGGAAGGGGGAGGGTAGGAATGAGCAGAAGCTGTTGCTGGGCAGGTGACCAACACCCTGGGTCAACCATGGGCCAATGACTAACACAGCTCAATGTCCAGCTTGGGATAACCCAGCAGGGGGAGGTGAACCTTTTTTGCTTTTTAAATTTTTATTGGTTTTTACAATATCTTAACAATCCCGTTACATCTAATTAAGTAAATGTAGACTTCCCGCTCATCCATCTGCAGGATTCATTAACTATACAAGTCAACCATTGCTATAGTAATTCAAAACATATATCCTACACATTGCAAACTCGATTTTGCTCTACCCAACCTGCTATTATTACTAAATTTCAAAACCTGCTGAAAGGTCCATATTAGAAAAATAGTTCTTTAAGTATAGTAAGAATGGTTTCCAATCTTCTTTAAAAGATTCCAAGTTTTCATCCCTTATCATTACTGTAAGTTTTGCCATCTCAGCATATTCCAAAATTTTTATCAACCAATCTTCTTTTGAGGGCATTTCATTGTCCTTCCATTTCTGCGCATATACTATTCTGGCCGCCGTGGTTGCGTACATAAAAAATGTTAAGTTTCTTCTGGAAAACTCTCCTTGCATTATTCCCAGCAGGAAGGATTATGGCCTCTTAGGAAATGTCATTTAAAAAATTTTCTTCAACTCATTATATATCATATCCCAAAAGGCCTTTGCCTTCCCACAAGACCACCACATATGAAAAAAAGTTCCTTCACAAAGTCCACATTTCCAACATTTGTTTGGAACATTTTTATACATTAATGCTAATTTTTTGGGTGTCAAGTACCACCTATACATCATCTTATAATAATTTTCTTTTAAAGTATAACATGCAGTGAACTTTAAATCCATTTTCCATAATTTTTCCCAAGCTGCCATATCTATATTATGACCCACATCTTGAGCCTATTTTATCATAGTCGTTTTAACCACTTCATCTCTTGTCTCCTCCAAAAGCAACAACTTATACATCTTAGAAACTAATTTGTCGTCATTTTCACACAGCTCCTTCTCAAATCTCGACATTTGATCCTCAAATCCATCTTTAAGATCCTTCTTATAGATTTCATTTAACTGATGGTACTGAAACCAGTTACTAACCAAATTTTGTACTTCGATTAGGTTTTTTAATTTACAGCCCTTTTCTTGGAAACATAACAAATCCCTATAGGTACCCCTTTCAGATTGCATATTTATCTCTTTACGTGCTAAAGCTTCAATCGGGGAGAGCCATAATGGAGTTTTAGATTCCAACCATTTTTTTATATTTTACCCACACTCTCATCAGACTCCTTCTTACATAATGAAGTCTTTATGCACTTTACTTTTATCGTACCACAAATATGAATGCCATCCAAACTTCTATCGAATCCTTCCAGATCAAGTATTCTGGGATTTCTTAATGTTATCCATTCTTTTAACCATGTCAAACAAACAGCATCAAAATACAACCTTAAATCAGGCAGGGTAAGACCACCTCTTTCTTTAGCATCTGTTAAATTTTTAAATTTAGTTCTTGGTCTTTTCCCTTGCCAAACAAATTTGGTTATGTCCTTTTGTCATTGCTTGAAACAAGTTAACATGTTAATTATAGGAATAGTCTGAAAAAGAAACAACATTTTAGGTAAAACATTCATCTTCACAACTGAAATTCTTCCCATTAAAGATAAGTTCATTCTAGTCCATCTTTGCAAGTCGGTTTTTACTATATTCCATATTTTAATATAATTATTTGAAAACAACAAAGAATTTTTGTTTGTCAACCAGACCCCAAGTATTTAATTTTCTTGTCCACTTTCAGTTCACTTATTTCAAAAAATCTATTATTTGATTTCTGGTCCATATTTTTTGTCAACACCTTCGTTTTAGTCTTATTTATATAAAACCCGGCCAATTGGCCAAATTGTTGTATTTTTGGCAAAAGTCTTCTGATCTTCTCTAATGGATTTTCTAGAAAAAACACCACATCATCCGCAAAGGCTCTAAGTTTATACTCTTGTTTCCCAACTTTCGGGCCTTGTATTTGATCATCTTCTCTAATATTTCTGCAAAGCACTTCCAGTACTAATATAAAAAGTAATGGGGAATGTGGACAGCCTTGTCTAGTTCCTTTTTGTATTTTACAATTATCTGATAATTCCCCATTTATAATAATTTTAGCATATTGCTCCAAATATATTGTCTTGCTAGCCCTAATAAAATTATTACCAGCTCCCTTTACATCCAGTAGCCTCCACATAAACTGCCAGGAGACATTGTCAAATGCTTTCTCTGCATCCAGAAAGATCATAGCTATCTGTTTATCATTGTGTTTTTCATAATACTCCAATACATTCAAAACTGTTCTCACATTGTCTCTTAATTGCTGTTTGGGCAAAAAAACCTACTTGATCTTCGTGAATAAAAAGTCTTAATACAACCTTCATTCTCCTTGCCAAAATGGCAGCACAAAGTTTATAATCATTATTTAAATGTGAAATTGGCCTGTAGTTCTTGATGCGTTAAATCTTGATCCGGTTTTGGAATCACTGCAATATTGGCATACTTCCAAGACTCCGGCATAATTCCTCTTTGCAAAATATCATTCATCATCCATTGCAAAGGCTGTAATATTTGATCTTTAAAAGATTTGTAGTACAAAGCTGGTAACCCATCGGGCCCTGGTGCCTTATTAGCTTTGATTTGATTTATTAATTCTGTTATTTCCATTATTGATATCGGTGCATTCATAATTCCTAAATGGTCCTTAGAAAGTTTTGGAATATTTTGTGTCTTGAGAAATTTGTTGATTTTTATATCTTCTACTTTATTTCCTTTATATAATTCAAAATAATATCTAAAAAAAAATCCCTTTTTATTTCCCTTTCATCATAGGAAAGCCCATTTTTTGTTGATATCTTGGATATGTACTTATTCCTTTTCTCACTTCTAATTTTCCAAGCCAGCAACTTGCCTGGTTTGTTTGCAAATTCAAATGACTTTTCCTTCGCATATTTTAAGTTCTGTTCAACTTCATTTAATAGTAACATAGAGAGCTGCTGCTGAAGCACTTTAATTAGACACTCTTTTTGTCCTTAGCCCATAGAAGTTCTCTTTCTTTTTTAGAAATCTCCATCAATAATCCCTCTTTTTTCAGTCCCCTTTGTTTTTTAAAGTATGCATTTTGCTGTATAAAAAACCTCTCATCACCGCTTTTCCTGCATCCCAAACTATCTTATTGTTCATTCCTTGGTTTAAATTCAGTTCAAAATAGTCCTTTAACTTCACAACTTTAACTTCCACAACTTCCGCATTTTTCAGCAAGTATTCATTCAGTCTCCAGTGAAAGGAAACCGTTCCCTTCTTCTTCCATGTAAAGCAAATTGCATTATGATCTGAAAAGGTTCTGGGCAAGATATCCATTCTTTTCATACATGGTGTAATAGATTTAGATGTCCAGACCATATCTATCCTTGAATGAGATTTGTATCTTTCAGAGAAATAAGTATACTCCTTTGCATTTGAATTTTTGATTCTCCACAAGTCGTAGAGATCCATATGTTCTACTAAATCAAAAAAAGCTTTAGGTAGCCTGCCTTGCAGATTCCTTTCAGACGTATCAGATTTTCTGTCCAAGGATGTAGAAACAACCGCATTAAAATATCCCAGTAAAACTAAATTAACATTCGATACCTCAGCCATCTTCTGTTCTAAATATTTATAAAATTCTACTTTTTTTTTCATTGGGTGCATAAATTCCAATTATCACCGTTTTGATTCCAGAAACTAAGATTTCCAAAGCTAGCACCCTACCTTCTTCATCTTTAAAAATCAACTTGGGTTCAAATTGTTGCTTCACATAAAACACTACCCCTCTTTTTTTTTCTTGTCAGAGGAAACGAATTCTTGTCCCAAGGCCTTACTAACCAAATATTTTCTATCTTGTTTTCTAATATGTGTCTCTTGTAAGCATACAGTGTCCAAGCTTTGTTTTTTAAGAAAATAAAAAACTTTTAGCCTTTTGGTTTTGCTATTTAATCCATTCACGTTCCATGAAGCTATTTTATAACCCATCTTGGCTAGTTAGAGTTATGTGTTGAAGGGACTGGGTGCTCAGAAGTTAAAAATTTCTTTGTATTTCCGCCAAAATTCTTGCGTTTTGAGGAGCTCTGTGAATCTATTCCTCTTCCCCTTGTAAAAAAAGGAGACCCCTTCAGGTACTTCCCATCTAAAACGTATTCCATTGGCATTTAAAGCATCTGTTAAAAATTTGTAATCCTTACGTTTGCTTAAAATCCTGGATGGTATTTCTTTCAGAACTTTTATCTGTTGAGCTTCAATGGTAAGTGCTTTGGCAAAATGTGCTTGCAGGATCTGCTCTGTAATTGATTTGGAGTTGAATTGAACCATGCAATCCCTAAATAATTTGTTTCTTGTAGTATATTCAGAATTCACACAGAAAACTACGTCTATCTGTTGTTCCATGTCTTCACTTGAAATTCCCAAAAGTAGTGCGAGTTCCCCCCTAAACACTTTTTAAATATCTTGACCAGTTTTTTCTGGGATTCCTCTAAACCTCAGGAAATGCTCTTTTTGCCTCAGTTCCAACAAAGCCATCTGATCTAATAATTTTTCACTATCATCTTTTAGTAATCCCACATCTTGCTCCAGGCTTTCCACCCTTGTTTTAATTTAAATTCTTTGTTGTCTTCTGCCAATTTTTTCACTGTCTCCTCAATATTTGATGTTCTCTTATTAAGTGTTTGTATATCCTGACTTACTTGTTGGAGGGTGCCAGTATTAGCTTCTAGTAACTGTTTCATAGCAACTAGTGTCTCATTTAACTCTGAAGACATTTTCCCTTCACCCAGGCCTGGGTTTGGAACAGAAAGTCTCCTAGTTTATGTTTTGGTCTGTGTTTGGCTCTGCTGCTTTGCCTTTTGCATTATTTACAACTCCTCCAGCAACACAGCTCTTACAGCAAGATTCAGCCTCCTTGTTGTCCAAGAAAGTAGAGGCCTGCAATTATTTTCCAAATAAACTCAGCTCCAGACCGCAACCTTTCTATCTTATCACCGCCAGTTAAATTTTTCCCATGGTTCAATAATCCACCTTCTTGCTCTAATTGGTACACTTCATGATAGACATATTCAACACCAAACAGCAAATCACTTGTATGTTGAGTTAAACTCTCTCAGAAGGTACTGGGGGAAAAATAATTCCAAGTGCTTTGCTTTTTTAAGTTTTAGAACTTTTAGCCATCAGTTCAATTATTAAATTCCAGCATTTAGTACACAGATTGAATACCCATCCTTAATTTATAGTTGGCAGACTTACGACAACTTCACAGCATCAGCTTGAGATCTGTCCAGTCTTTGCAGCAAAAGCAGGTAGAATTCCAGCAATTTATCACTAATCACGCTGAGAGGTGAGCTTCTTGAACTTCAACCATTAATTATAATCCAAACCGAAAGAAATTGGACACCAGACCAGCTTCTGTCCATTGGATTTCTGATGAAGGAGTGTATCTTGATGAATCCCAGCCCCCACCGCTCGACTTAAATCAAAGCTGTACTTTCCAGTACAGCCTTGAGATAAGGAGCAGGTTCCAGGGGGATACAATGGTCAATCTTGATCCAACCCTTTAATCCAGGGTGGTGAGGGGGGGTTGTGAAGACTCAAAAAACCCCAAAATAGCTCCTTCTCGGTCTCCCGTCGGGAAGCATGCAGCCTCATTGCCAGTTCAACTGGAAGTCAGGGGGAGGTCAACCTTAAGGAAAACCAAAGGCTCGACAAAGCCAGGGTCCAACCAGAACCAAGTAGATGTTACCGCATCGCCAGCACATCACCACTTGCTCTGGATGCTGCTTGCCAGGCAGGAGAGGAAGTGCACAGCAACCACCACCAGGTCTGGCCAGACTTGGAGGCAGCTTGCCCAGAACTGCGTGAGGTCCATCTCAGGGTCTTCCTCCACAGGCTCCTCCAGGTACTGTGCAATGCTTTGAGCAGCACTGGTGGGCCTGATAAGCTGATCCTCCCACAAACCAGGCAAGGCACCAAGGCACATCTGCTTAAACCACTGGGATGATTTAGCAGGAGGAACTGCCTATTGTGTTGGCACCACTGCCTGAGATGCCGCGCAACTAGACTGGGAAGAGGAAGGGGAAGGAGTGGGAGATGAAGGGCCACCCACACTGCTGCTGGGTGTGGGTCACACACACTCAGGGGGGCACACCATCACCACCCTGCTGGTATCTGTTCCTTCTGACCTCCTCTTCTCTAACTCTATCAACCAGGAGGTCCCTCCACCTGGGCAAGTCATCTGCACAAACAACATTGCCCTTGATGTTTGGGTCACAGAGACAAGCCAAAACATACTCCTCTCTGTCACCCAACACACCAACCAGCCTGTCAACAACTCCAGTTTTCAGCTGTCCAGTCTGTGCATGGCCCTCTGGCATGGTCAGCTAGGTCCAGAGTACACCCATCAGCTTTCCCAGGAGAATAGCTGCAGGCAGGACTTTGTTCAGTGGAGTGGCATCGACACCTAGAGTCTTTGTTGTGAACAACAAGGGCTCCAGTGCCGCTATCATCTCAGACATGGCTTCCACTCCAAGTTGGAGAGGTTGCACATTTCCAAGGCCTTGTTCCTCGCCAGGTCATTGAGGGCCACCTCCTGCAATAACAGGCACTGGAACAAGAGGAAGGTGGCATTTCACAAGGTATCTACATCTGTGGGGATGAGATGGTGAGGAAGGCCATGCTCATGCTGCCGCTCATGGAGCAAGCATCTGGAATTCTCACTCCGGTGGAAGTGAGCTGCAATCTTGCAGGCCTTGTCCACAAGCGCAGCTGTGTTAGCAACAGCACCCTGCATCAGACGGCCCTGTTCCCTGATGCCTTAGCTTCCTTGTGGCCGAGGGCATCCCTCACAGCCAGGTAGGGCATGTGTACCATTCAGTGGATGTTAACACACTCCAACACTGACTCTATCACCACAATAGCATTGGAGCCATTGTCTGTCACAGTGAAGCCCCATCTGAGATTTGACAACCCACCTGTCCACTCATCAGTTTGGTAGTCAAGTACGACTGCCACCTCCTCCTTGGTGTGATTGACATCCAAGGTCTCTACATGTAAGATGGCCCACCTAAGCTGAAATGAGGTGTGGGGCATGCTGGAGCCTGCTCGGGGTGCTGCGGGAGGCACAAGAGTGAGGAACAGTCTGGCTGCACATCCAGCTGTCAAGCCCCTGCCCTCCACCCATGCCCAGGAAGCAGTTTCCCTGGCAGGAGAGCCCCCTGCACTGCCAGGCTCTGTGTGGGGCAGCAGCACTGGTGGTGTTCCTGCAGTGGACCTGGCTCAGCAGCATCTTGCTCCTCCAGATAGGAGAGCCTTCATTCCACCACCTAGCTGGGGGCAAAGAATTCACCAGTGGGGACCTGTGGGACCCTGTGCTGTCTTCTCTGTCCCCCGACCTCCCACACTAGTGGGGACATGCCTCCCTCCTCTGCCTTCTACGCTGCTACAAGCCTTGCTCGCAATGTGGTGCTCAGACTTCCCAATCCCAAGGGGCTTTTAGGGGGAAAAAATTAAGAAAATATATTGGGAGGGTACATTTAAAAACCCATATCCAAAAATACCTTAACAAAAACACCTACCCACCCACTCCACCCACAACAACAACACAATAAAATGGGGGGCAACTAAGGGAGACCTGAAAAAACAAGAAACAACCCATTAAAAAGCACAACCTCCCCAAAACCCAACAAAGGAGGCTGTATTTAATAAAAACTAAGGACAAAAAGGGGCACCAAAAAGCAATCACGTATCCCCTTCTTTTCCTGAAGTCTACTTCCCCAGATGCAGCACACATACATAGGCCAGGAAAAGAAATATGACCAGTGGCAGCAGCACAATCACCTGGGGTGGTGGGGGAGGGCAGATGGGCTACTGTAGGCTACCCACCCACCAAAACACACACACTAAAATAAAACACCAAGTGAAATAAAATAAAACACTAATGGAAAAATTAGGGAAACTGCTGGGGAAAAGGTGAGGAAAAAGCAGGCCTCTGGGACAGGAAGAGGCAGCCACTGGCCACTGCTGAAGCAAGCAATAGGGTTAGTAGCAGAAAAGTGCCTGCTCCAGAGAGAAACAACCACCACCACCACCACCACCACCACCAAATCCAAATAGAATGAAGGGAAGGGAGTGGGACTTAGGCTGGGAACAAAGTTAACCCAGCCAAGAAAAACAAAAGTGGCCAATCAGTCAGCAATAAGGAAGGATGGGGAGGGGCGATTTTTAAAAAGTGGGCCAAAGACCTGAGCGCCCCCCCCCCCCCCCCGGGCAGAGCAAGAGGACCAAGAGTAGACACTCACACACTCAAAAATCCAAAAGGAAAAGCACAGCAGCCACACACAGCCAGGAAAATTTACTTTAATAAAGAAGAGGAGTTGGAATAGGGAAGCAAAAAGAGGATGCCAGTTCTCCAGTACTGGCAGCACTTAAAACCCTACCAGAGAGCCAGACACATCTGACCAATCAGGGAAGCAGGAGCTTGGCAAATCACAGCGAGTGACACATGTGTCACAAAATGGCCACCAGAACCTAAAATGGAGGCTTGAGCCTTCGAACTTATTCAAATAGAACTAGGCTCTGTTTGGTTCCAACTCGGACTGGCATTGCCAATTCAATGCCGATTGGTCCAAGTTTGAACCTACAAACCAAACTGGTTCAAATTCAAATCGGTTCAGATTTGAACCTGTTTGCACATCCCTGATTTCAATGACCTCCTCTTCCCATGGGGGAGCCCTAAAAAATAATATTACCTGAAAATTCAGTATTACCAGAAAATATTTCCCAGAGGGCTGCATGCTTCCCAAGGAAGAGGAAATCATTGAAATTTGTTTCCAATACTGAGCCTGTAGTATCTGGTTGTTTCTGCCATTCTAACAGTGTGCCTGCCTCCTGAAGCTGTTCAAGCCCATCTGGGACACCTTCACTGCCCTCAACTTGAATAGGAGTGGCAAAGTTTCCAAGTCTCCTCTTCCAAGAGAGGAGAGCTGGTCTTGTGGTAGCAAACATGAATTGTCCCCTTAGCTAGACAGGGTCTGCCCTGCTTATGAATGGGAGACTAGAAGTGTGAGCACTGTAAGATACCCCCCCATAGGGTTCCCTCCCTGGCTTCTCCATGATAGGGCTGAGAGAGACAATACTAAGCTAGATAGACCAATGGTCTGACAGCTTCATATGTAAGCCCCAATTGAAGCCAAGACAGGGTAGAATGAGAATGTGGGAGAATGAGGACAGAAGCAAGGCAGCCTCTGCTTTTGCTTGCTGGCTGGCTTTCCATCCCTTACCTCTCTGCCTTTGCTGGAAGCTCTTGTGGAAGCATTTCCCTTTTTTCTGGAGTGCTGTCAGCAACTTCTATCCCGTGCCAGCAGATGAGAGGGAAGAAGGAAGGGCTAGTTGGCTGACACATTGCAGACTTCATTGTGAGGTATGGTTGCCACATCCAGATTCTAGATGCAGAGAGGGCTCTAGTGCCAGAGCTTATGAGTGGTGGCTACAAAGAAGGGAAGTTTCCACGCAGGGTGACCTAATTTCCCCCAAACGTTTTTAAATTCTGTATGTGCTTTTTTTTTTCCCAGTTGGGGAGATGAGCTGGTACCTCTTAATTCCAGCTTTCCAGTGTGGTCCCAGCATCTTCCTCCAGGGTACTCTATTGAGGAGTGGGTCAGGGACCATGGGCGAGGAGGTGGAGTGGCTGTGGTCTACTCTATAAGAATAACCTTTCCCTTACTAGGATCCCTGTTAGAGTGTCGGACCATATCGAATGTGTACTTAAGTCTGGGGACCAGGGATAGACTGGGACTTCTGTTGGTGTACCGATCGCCCAGCTGCTCAACAGAGTCCCTAACTGACTTGGTCTCAGACTTGGTGTAGGAATCCCCCAGGCTTGTGGTGCTGGGGGACTTCCATGTTCACTTTGGGACCAATTTGTCCAGGGCCGCTCAGGAGTTCATAGCAGCCATGACAACTATGGGCCTATCTTAAGTGGTCTTGGAACCGACACACATTGCTGGTCACACGCTTGATTTGGTCTTTCACTCTGATCAGGGTGGTGTTCCATAGGTGGGGAATCCTGTGATTTCCCAATTGTCATGGGCGGACCACTATCTGGTTAAGGTTGGACTCACAATCAATTCCCACCTCACAGGGGCAAGGGACCTATTAGGATGGTCCGCCCGAGAAGGTTATTGGATCCAATAGGATTTCAAGAAGCCTTGGAGGGATTTAGTGTTGGCTCTGCCTGTCATCCTGTTGATGCACTGGTGGAGAATTGGAACAACAAACTCACTGGGGCAGTAGACATGATTGCTCCTAAGCATCCTCTCCGACCTGCTTCAAAACTGGCCCCTTGGTATACAGAAGAACTACGGGGGCTGAAGCGGTGAGGTAGACGACTGGAGCACAAGTGGAGAAAGACTTGGCTTGAATCCAACAGATTGAAACAGAGCTCATTTGAATAACTATGCTCAGGCGATACGTGTGGCAAGAAGCAATTCTTTTCTGCCTGTATTGCACCCGCAAGTTCACATCCGGTGGAGTTGTTCAGGGTTGTGAGATGGCTAGTATGTGCCCCTCCTCCCTTGAATCAGAATCTGGAACCATCGATTACCCGCTGTGATGTGTTTAATGAATTCTTTGTGGGGGGAAATCTCTCGTATTCAGGCCAACTTAGACTCCATCTCCACAATTACTTCAGTGTCTGATGTGGAGGTGTCCAGCGACTCCTCTTGTGTGATTAGGTTGGATCAGTTCCAGTTTGTGACTCCTGAGGATGTGGACAAGCTGATTGGAACGGTGCGGCCTACCACCTGTTCTTTTGATCCTTGCCCAACATGGCTTATATAATCTGGCAGGCGGGTTGTTGTAGAAGTCCTGGTAGAGATTATAGATTCGTCTCTGAGGGAAGGTAGGATGCCTCCTTGTCTTAAGGAGGCAATTATTAGACTGCTTCTGAAGAAGCCTACCTTGGATCCCTCAGAGTTGAGCAACTACAGGCCTGTCTCCACCCTTACGTGGCTGGGCAAGGTAATTGAGAGTGTGGTGGCCTCCCACCTCCAGAAAGTCTTGGAGGAAACTGATTATCTTGACCCATTTCAAACTGGCTTTTGGGCTGGCTATGGGGTGGAGACTGCCTTGGTTGGCCTGATGGATGATCTCCAATTGGGACTGGACAGAGGAAGTGTGACTCTGTTGGTCCTTTTGGACCTTTTGGTGGCTTTCAATACTATTGACCATAGTATCCTTCTGGAGCGTCTGAGGGGGTTGGGAGTGGGAGGCACTGCTTTGTGGTGTTTCCGCTCCTACCTCTTGGGCAGGTTCCAGATGGTGTTCCTTGGAGACTGCTGTTCTTCAAAATCTGAACTTTTGTATGGTGTCCCTCAGGGCTCCATATTGTCTCCGATGTAACATCTACATGAACCTGCTGGGAGAGATCATGAGGAGATTTGGTGTAGGGTGCTATCAGTATGCTGGTGACACCCAAATCTATTTCTCCATGTCAGCATCATCAGGAGAGGGCATAACCTCCCTAAATGCCTGCCTGGACTTAGTGGTGGGCTGGATGAGGGATAACAAACTGAGATTAAATCCAGATAAGACGGAGGTACTCATTGTGCGGGGTCGGAACGCGAGAGACAATTTTGATCTGCCTGTTCTGGATGGATTCACACTTCCCCAGAAGAAACAGGTATGCAGTCTAAGGGTGCTTTAGGATCCAAGCCTCTCCCTGGTCTCTCAGGTTGAGGCGGTGGCCAGAAGTGCCTTCTATCAGCTTTGGCTTATACGCCAGCTGCATCCGTTTCTTGAGATGAACGACATCAAAACAGTGGTACATCTGCTGGTAACCTCCAGACTGGATTAGTGTAATGCGTTCTATGTGGGGCTGCCCTTGTATGTAGTCCGGAAACTACAGTTGGTCCAGAATGTGGCAGCCAGTTTGGTCTCTGGGTCATCTCGGATATATAACTCCTGTATATAACACCATATAACTCCTGTATTGAAGGAGCTACACTGGCTGCCGATATGCTGATAGAGAGCCAGCGTGGTGTAGTGGTTAGAGTGCTGGACTAGGACCGGGGAGACCTGAGTTCAAATCCCCATTCAGCCATAAAACTAGCTAGGTGACTCTGGGCCAGTCACTCCTGTCTCAGCCTAACCTACTTCACAGGGTTGTTGTGAAAGAGAAACTTAAGTATGTAGTACACCGCTCTGGGCTCCTTGGAGGAAGAGCGGGATATAAATGTAAAAATAATGATGATGATGATGATGATGATGATGATGATGATGATGATGTTTCCGGGCAAGATACAAGGTTTTGGTTATAACCTATAAAGCCCTAAACAGCTTGGGCCCTGAGTATTTAAGAGAATGTCTTCTTTGTCATGAACCCCACTGCCCACTGAGATAATCTGGAGAGGTCCTTCTGCATTTGCCACCAGCTCATCTGGTGGCCACTCAGGGACGGGCCCTCTCCATTGCTGCCCTGAGGCTTTGGAATGCAGTCCCTAGTGAAATAAGAGCCTCCACATCTCTGACAGCTTTAAAAAAGTATTTAAAGACACATCTGTTCACCCAGGCTTTTAATTAATATTGTTTTAATGGTTTTAATGCTGTTTTAAAATATTGTTTTTAAAAAATTTAAATTGTTGCAATGTTTTAAACTTTTTGTTTTTGTTTTAACCAATGTTTTACTTTCTGGTTTTTATTTTGTTGTAAACCTCCCAGAGATGTAAGTTTTGGGTGGTATAAAATATGTAAATAAATAAACAAACAAACAAACAAATTCCACTAGGTGAGATGACATCCATGGCAGCACTATTGTGGGAAAAACTCCCTATGTAAAACTTTCCTTACCGTGCAACTCTTACAGGCATAGGAGCCCACTCAGAGTTTGAACTTGGCAAACCTTATAGTTATAGAGAATCTAGGCCAAGTTTCCTGCATCCCAGAAGTAAGGAAGGAGAAGTGGGCCATCCACCGCTGCTGCTTGAGGGGCAGGAGGCAAGCAGGAGGCACATGGGGTGGAGCGTGTGTTGCGTGAGCACACTGTCATGGGGTCGTGTACCATTGGGGAGAAGAGCTGTTCATGTGGTGGTGGTGGTGGTGGTGGGAGAATGAAAAGGTTTAACGAAGGTCACTGTCAAAAGCTAAAGACTGTCCCTTATAAACAGAGATAATGGGAGTATATGGAATTTTCAGGCCCTGCTCTCCCCACTTCCCCCCATACGCTTTTACTGTTGTGCTACCAGTTTTCCTTACCTGTATACAGAAAACATCAATCATTTAGGATGGAACTCAGCTCTCTCTTGAATTTCTTTCTTACCTTCAAGCCATCTGCTTATGTGCTGGTATTGGCTCTGTAGTCTAAGTATCTGGGTCAGTATCAGGCTCTACCTAAATGCACATGTGGCTAGTTTGTTTGCTGGAAATATGGGAGAATTGCCATGTTCACTGCAAGCTATGTATCTTCATTCTCCCATATGAGTGTTTTATTTTATCCCTCAAATATTCATTTGTCTGCAGTGTATAGTCATATGCATATTTCTTTATATTTGTCAGCCAATGTACCACTGCCAACCGTTCTAGCTTTTCTGGTGTGCATCATCTTAAAGGTCTTTTTCTCTCCCTTCTGAGGCTTTTGTTTATTTTCACAACCGAGTGAAATCACTTGTATGTTATTTGGTAAACACTACTGTACATGTACTTAAGCATACAATACAACTGCACAAGATTCTTTTGAACAGAAGCTACTGCTTATTTCCAAAATGCTGCACAAAGTCAGGCACCATCCATCTTCTATCATTTACACTGAAACAAAAGCCAAAAAGAAAAGAAGAAGAAAAACCACCCCAAAACACTCTCTGGTTAAATGGAGATATACTTGAGCTAGACAAAAATTGTTCTGCTTGTGGAGAAAGTGTGAAAGTGCATTCTCCAAAGTTGAAAAATCCTTTGACATTTTTAGCTGGTGCAGGAAACATGCCATGAACTGGAGACACTTCATTCACATAGCATAAATTCTCCACTGAATTCCTGAGGAAAATTCCTTGCCATTTCTAGAACATCAAGCAAAGGGACCTCAGTGCTAAGAATTAGACTCTGAGTGCCTGCATTATGGGCCAAACAGCACATGATGTTTAAAGCATTATTATCCAATGAACTTAGTTTTTGTTAAGTTACGAACAGCCAGATCTGGCTCCTTGCAGTTCAGGACCACCGTAGTGGGAGTAGGAAACTTTAGCTGCCAAATTTCTCAGTGTTTGCCCCACCCCCCAGGTTGTAGAACTCCCTTCTCCCAGTATTTCAGTACTGGGAGATAATACTAGGAGATACTATCTCCCAGTATTTCAGTTACTGTTGTTGTTATCCTGTTTACATGAGCCTTTGAGAGGTGATATAGCATGGTTTCTGTTTGCTAGTCATCCCATTTGGTTGTCCCTGCTGTCTGATCTTTTGGCTGCTGGCTTGACCCTGCTTTCTAGCATTGTACTTAATTTTCTGTGTAAATCTGTTATCTAAATTTATTTATTTAGTATGTTTTTATAGTGTTGTGTTGTGAAGCACCACAAAGACAAAAGGTGGTCTAGAAATATTTAAAAAATAATAAATCAACAAATAGAAATATTAAAAAAGAATAAATGGACAAATATCCAAGCAGCTCTCTGTCATGGCCAGTCCTGGGAATTACAATTCCCTGGGGACAATAAGATAATGCATATGCATTTTGCACCATCAGTGTGCATACAACAACACTAGGAGCCAATAAAGGGGGCAAATTTAATTTCTACTTACCCCAGGTTGATGGAGTACCTAAGTGACCAAAGGGGGGGGGCCTAAAGACATTAGGTAAAAAGTAAAGGACCTCACACACACACACAGACACACAGACACACACAATCAAGATTACTTTAGAAGGATGCTTTATCAAAGTGGATGCACACATCTGTGATCTTTTGAGATCACTGTGATCTTTCGAGAGGAGAAAAGATGCAAACAACCTCAACAAACCAAGAGCACTGGCAAACACTACTTGATCCAGTTCTGATATTTATTTTGGAAAGGGGTGGTTCAGACAATATTTGTCTAGCCCATGTGATTAAACGGGCAATGCACCAAGACTACACCCTTCATTGTCTTTCATAGACATCCCAACACCATCCTCACACATTCCTTTATCAAATTGGGGTGCTGTTTTTCTGAACGGCTGCACTACATGCATTCAAAACACTAAACTAATATTAGTATTAATAGTCAATCAATCAATTTTTTATTACAACCGTTGGCCAGCCAAGAGATAAAAAATCAGAATAACAAATATAACTAATATACACAAATAGTAACTGATAATAACACACAATAAAGTAGTATACAAGCATCCAGGATAGATTACTTTAAAAAGAGTAAAACAGCTCCTAAAATTGAGACCTTAATCTCATAGCAATATAAAAAAATTTGGCCACCACTTTTGTGATCTCACAGCTTGTATCCGCAAGGCAATATTGTGTATCAAAAAGGTCATACCTTCCAGGAAATCTAACTAACAGGGGGGAAATATCTAAGGGAATGCCTAAGGGAATGCCTTCTTCGGCATGAACCCTACCGCCCACTGAGATCTGTTGGATAGGTCCGTCTGCAGCTGCCACCGGCTCATCTGGTGGCCACACAGGGACAGGCCTTCTCCGCTGCTGCCCCGAGGCTTTGGAATGTGCTCCCTAGTGAAATAAGAGCCTCCCCATCTCTGACAGCTTTTAAAAAGTCTTTAAAAACACATATCTTCACCCAGGCTTTTAATTAATTTTGTTTTAATGGTTTTAATGCTGTTTTAAAATATTATTTTAAAATTTTTAAATTGTTGTAATGTGTGTGTCCCCCCCCCCCAATTTTTGTCTTAACGAATGTTTTACTTTGTTTTTATTCGGTTGTAAAGCACCCAGAGACGTAAGTTTTGGGCGGTATAAAAATGTTTTAATAACTAAATAAATAAATAAATAAATAAATAAAATAAGTTCTTCTCTGACACCTCAATACAAAGAACAAAATAACAGAACATGGGTAACATTTTCCAGGAGGCCAGAGCCACAGGGGCAGAAAAACGTAGCTGAAGAATCCTTAGCAAACCTCCTTTCCAAAAGAGAGGAGGGCAGCACATTTAAGGGAGCCCGGGCAAACGCAACCCGAAACTTGGAAAAGTGAAGCCTTGTTAGATAATGTGCACCTCTGTCTCCCATAGGGGAGGAAATCCCAAAATGTAGGGGAGAGCAGGTCCTGTTAGCCGAAGACATAAGTTCCTGACGTTCAATGTTATGCAACTGTAGAAATAGTATTTCCTTCACCTTATTATTCTCCAGAGTAAGTAGTTCAGAAGGAGAAAGTCCCAATTGCATTATTTTGTTGTTTACATAAGTTAGCCAGGGGTTTGGCTAACACTCACCTGTAACTCAGGAGAGCAAGGGAAGACCAGTAGTGTCAGGCAAGCTGTCTTTTAAAGAAGTTTTTCCTTTTTTTTTTTTTTTAACTGACTCTGATTGCAGAACCCAAGACATTTCTGAAGAAGCTGGGCTTTCCCAGAACACAGTTTGAAAAACCTATTGTCAACTCATTTAAAGCTTGTGAACCACTGCAGAGCAAAACAGGCCCTGGAAGCTGAATTATTAGCACCTCTCTTTCTAATGCAAAGTGCTTTCTTCCTCAATCTGTTGAACTATCACAAAGTAACAAAAGTAGATTTGGAGAGTGTGGAGGGGGGGATCCTAAACTAACCTTTATGAGGTACTGTTGTACAGCAAAATTTGGCAAGCCAACAAACATAGTTTTTTGTTTTACAGCATTGTTTGCTTAAATCGTAAGAGATTCATGGGAAGTGGGGGAGGAAGAGAAGGAACAACTGACCCCTGTTCAGCATTTACTTAAGCAGAATTGGCATTAATAGAGTATTCTGTCAAAAATTCAAGTTCAGGAAAATGGATTGCTTTGTCCGTAGCAGCAGCTATCTTAGCAGATTGCACTGTCACCGCTTCACACAAAGAGCATTGCAACACCATTAGTGGACATAAATAATGCACAAGCTCTTATGCGGTACTCAGCTAAGTGCATGGAAACCTTGGGCTCCCGTTGTCAGAAATTCAATGGATTAGTACCTAGATTTATTTTAAGTCTGTAAAGCACTTTGTTCTTGACAGCGTTCAAAGTAGAAAGAGTGCTATCCTGAATGTGCATCTTAATACTGTCATGCCTGTCTTGTAAGAGTAGATGATATATGGCCTGCAATACAGCTTTTTAATATTTAAAACTTTTCACTCGGCAGATGCAAATGTATAGATATTAATAGAGATCTACAGCTGCTTTATTGATCTAGAAATGCAAAGCAAAAATAAAAATAAAGGGGAGAAAACCCTCAAAGGTAGGATCGGTAAAAGAACCGTAACATTTACTGATTTCTCAAATATATAATGATATGCAAATTACAACTATAAAGATTTATTCTCCTTAGATGTGCCCTCATGGCAGAATCCTGTTAAATATCATGTGCAAATCTCCATCAATACGCAAATGACTTCGGTTCTGACACATCAATTCTAGAGGGCTAGTGGTGTTCGTCTGTGGCAGCAAAAATAACAGTCTTGTGGCACCTGAATTCTAGTTTACAAAACCTTATGCTACAATATATTGTCAGTCTTTGAGATATCATAGGCATCTTATTTTTACATCAGTTCTAAGGACTGATGTAATATATTTGTATCTTTTCCTGTATGTTCTGCTGTATTGCTAAGGCTGGTTGACAATATTTAAAAATATACATCCAAAGCTTCTCAGTTGCTTTATACATACTTGGGCATCTTTCTTGTGCAAGCACTACCTTTATGCTTTAAACTCCCTCCCAACTCCTACATGGTATCACTGCTCTCATAGTTCAATACTTTCCTCAAACAGAGGCCCCATTTGGACATAGAGAGAAACTCAGATAGATGAACCTGTGCTTAAGCTGTGAAACTGGGCATCAACCCACAGATGACCATTCAACCACAGTTTCCAAACCATTGGCTACTGGACAGAGGGACCCCTCCTTCTTCCTGGTCCACCGAGGCTGCATCCCATCAAGCTACATACCACATGCATCACCAGACCACAGGCAGGGTGTCAGGACATCAATAAAGTTACAACCACTGGCCACAATCTTTCAGGCTGCATGCCCAGTGCAGTTGTGCCTTTTCAGCATCAATCACCTGCCCTAGTCAGGGAAAAGACACTTTAACCCTTTCCTCACACCACTTGCACCACTGCCCTTGCAAGAGTCCTGCAGCCATACAGTCTCACACAAGCACAATTACTGATAATGTGGGATAGCAAGGGGCAATAGTTTTCTGTTATTCCTGAAAGGTATCATTATGACTTCCTAGGACAGAATATGTATATGAGGGCAGGCAAAGGATCCTGGGGTTTGGTCCAATGCGACATGAGAAGCTATTGGACTAGTAGACCTGGGCCAAGCACTCCAGGAAGCCCAAACACACTTCTGCCCCCATGCCGGCTTGCTAGCCCAGGATTAGCCTTCTCATGAGAGGGTCAGTCCACCAGGAAAAAAAACGGGGGCACCATGTGTTTCAGCTGTCCATTGCACTACACTCTCATGAGGTAGGTCATCCAACTATTGGGGGCTCCACTTATGTGAGGCTCCCAGTATCTCTCATACTCTGTACCTTCCCTTCTCCACTCATAAGAACATAAAAACAGCCCTGCTGGATCAGGCCCAAGGCCTATGTAGTCCAGCATCCTGTCTCACACAGTGGCCCACCAGATGCCTCTGGGAAGCCCACAAGCAAGAGGAGAGGGTATACCCTCTCTCCTGCAGTTGCTCCCCTGCAACTGGTATTCTGAGGCATCTTGCTTCTGAGACTAGAGGCTTCCTATAGCCACCTCCAGCCACTCAACCCTTCCGGACTTCCAAGGAGTTCATTCTGTTCCATGTGTCCAAGCAATTTCAAGAGTGCAGAGTTGGGAATGACTGGGGATGGATCCTATGTCCACAGCAAAACAAGCTGGGCTAGGACCGGCATTGTGGAGTATGTACATCAGCTGTCACGGGGCATCCCAGGGCAGAGCACTCACAGATTTGAGCAATCTCTGGCATGCCAGGTGGTTGTGTGGGGCAAAATCCAAACAAACCATGGATATGTGAACCACACTGTCAGAGAGGGCACTTGGACTCCTGGTTCATGACAGATGGCAGTCACCAGGACCAGGACAGGTGTTGCTGGGATACCCTTCCCTGGAGGTTGCATGGATCTAGCAACTGGGCTGGGTGGCAACAGCCCTTTGGCCTCCATGTGTGTCTCCATGACCATGTACTCTGATGAGAGAGTGGAACTTGGGAGAAGGGAACGTACCTCTATTGCATGCTTTATCTTCACACATGGCTCTCATTCCTTTTGGTCCCATTGGATGCTTCTGCTCATGAGGTATGGCTGAGACTGCATGCTTATATCCCAGGGGAAGGGGCTGGGCCCCACTTCCCCTAAAAACTGGTACAAAAATTAGAACAGAACCACTGAAAAACCTAAGGGCTTTCTTTTTATCCAGACTTTGGGCTATCCCATTCATAGTAAATTTTCCTTTCCATGATATCGCACCACTCTGGGGTACCTCCAAGCCGGGGGGGCAAAGCTGAGCATGTGCGCGCGCGCGCACACACACACACACACACACACTGCAGAGTTGAAGGCCCCAATACAGTTGAAGGGAGCAGTACTGTCCATGGGAATCTTAAAAATACAGATACTGTCCAGGCATCCAGGGAAATCAATGCCCTGCTACCCAACCAGGTAACTCATGCAACACCTTTGAAAGGATGCCTTGCTCAGCAGCCACGCAAGATCAGGTGTGTTATTAATAATGAAAGGGTTCCTTGAGTATGTGCCCCTTCCCCTTCCCCTCCCCCAGATGAAAGCTGTCAAAATGTTTTATATGGTAATTCCAGGTAAAGGACCTGCATGCCTGGCAACACACCAAGGTGTGTGTTGCAGGTTGCTTAAGAAATCCAGTCCAATGGTCAGAGAAAGACACTAGATTTTTAAAATTCTTGGTGTTACCAGGGCTTCATGTGTTGGTGCACATACCTCTACAGTCCTGAATTGCCGGAGACCTCTCTTGCTGTGTGCATCTTGTCATCCCATCTTTTTTGTGAGGACGGACAAGGGGGGCCCATAAGGGGGGGCAGGTGAACACAGGTTTTCTCCGATGTGATTCTTTCCATGTAAATAAATGCATGATATGGGCACAGTATCTCTCTTGCCAAGCAATGGGGGGAGGAGTGTGGAGAAGGTGGAGGGTGGAGCAAGAGTTCTAAGAGGCAGCCAGCAAGAAATGTGGCCAGCATAGAGCCAAACAATTTCTGGGCTGCTCTGAGCTGCCCTATGGCATTGGCAGAATTCAGATAAAACAATGGTCCTTTGGAACTTGAGGTTTCAGCAGTAAAACTCACTAAAAACTGAAGGTTCAAATCCAGATTTGGGGTCGAAAATCGAGCCATGGTTTGGTGTCAAAACCAGTTTCAATCATTTGGACAACCACAAACTCGAACCTCTGGCATGGCAAATTACGTCCAAATTCACCCACATCCTTTTTCCTGACATGCTTGGTGTTGGGATGCCATGTTACCTGGTCGCTTGGGTGGCCCTGTAGAGTCTGGAGAAGGGTGTGGCATCCCTCCTCTGAGGTTTTTGTTCCCTGTAGGGGGCACTGTGGATGAGAAGGACCTAGGCTGGTTGGATCCAAGTAAGGTTGAGAGGGCAAAGCATGGAGAGCTGCAGGAAACAGCTCTAGGGAGTAGGGATGTGTACTGAACCGGTGGTTCCGCTGGTTTAAAGGCAGCAGGGGTCTCCCTTTAAGAGCAGGGGGAGGGTGCACTTACCCATCCCGCCGCTTTCCCCCCATCGGCATCAGATTTTTTAAAAGCCCATCGGGTTGGCAGCATACCTCCCTGCTGCCCTGTTGCCCTTGTCTTCCGGAGATGACCGGAAGTTGCCGACGCACCAGTCAGAAGATGAAGACGAGGGCAACTGGGCGGCACGGAGGTATGCTGCCACCCCAATGGGCTTTTAAAAAAACTGATGCCGGCAGAGGGAAAGCGGTGGGAGGAGTGAGTGCAGCCTCCCCCCACTCTTAAAGGGACACCCCCACCACCTTTAAACCTCCCTGCTGCAGTTCCGTGCACATCCCTACTAAGGAGACAGCTAGGTTGGGTGTGGCAGGAAACAGGAAGCGAGGTCAGGAAGGGGGCAGGGCTGGGAGTAGGCGCTAAGCCCTCTCAGCTCTGCCTTGGGGTATTTAAAGACAAGGCAGCTGACGATGAGAGGCTGCTTCTGAGTATGGGAGCCAGGAGTTCTCCAGGAGAGGAAACTGGCTGAATGCAGTAAGCCAGGAGGAGGACTCAGGTGACAAGCTAACCTCCTCCCCTGGCTGGTCCTGAGGCTGACCTTTTTGGGGGTGATCCAGTCATTCCGGAGTTCGAGAAGGGCTAGGAGCCCACCTCGTCCCCTGGGAGTCTGACACTTGGTTTTTTACATGGAATACACATTTATGTGTGTGCAATAGCAGTCTTAAATGTGACCCTCCATGTTGAGTGAACTGTTACAGTCCTTATCACTTTACCTGCAGTGTGAGTACTAGGCCTCAGTCAAATTGCGGCTTCTCACAACCTCTCACTTGAAAGGAACGTTTAGTTACCTGGGAGAGAGTAAGTGACAAGGCTGCTTTACCTTCGGGCTGCCCTGACACACACAAAAATCACTGACTAGCGGCCTGCTTGGCACTACAGAACAGCATGTCCCATCATAATATTTTAATCAATTACAATAATAAAAGTGAACTAATACCTGACCTTGCACAGACCTATTAATACAGTAAATATCTTCAGGAGCCTTGCTGAACATTAAATGTCACCACATGTTGATGTTTATATTTAAAAGCATTTTAGAATGTTTGATATATGTGCAAGAAATTGCTTTGCCACAGCAACTGCACCGTGGGGCCTTTTCTTTTTCTTTTTCTTTTGGCCTCTGGATGTACTGGAGAGTTAAGCACGATAATCCCCCATGCATTTGAGAGGATAACAGCCCCCTTTGTGTAGATTAAAAGCAGTTTTCTATTGACACCGGGGTGGTAATGCAAGAACAGCAATATCTCATGTGAAGGTCAATCTTTCACAATGCCACTAAGACATAAAATCTTCATTTGAAATAATAACAGTTACCTTTTCCCTTTGCCTGCATGCTCCATGAATTTCCACAGAAGTCATTGAACCAGCAGGCAATGAAGTATTCATTACTGAACCATACAATATCAAAGTCACAATATGTGCACCATTAATGCCCATTGGGAGGAAAGAGATTTGAAACATACTAAGGATATATCAAAGTATGCACATGATGTAACCTTCACATATACTTCCCATGGCAGTTATCCACAAATGAGATAATCTGCAGCACATACATATAGCTGATTAGCATTCCTAAAAAACATTTACTTGGAAGTAAATCCCATGGACTTCACTAGAATTCTTTTCAAATACATGCTGAAGCCTTAGTGTATGTTCTTCAGATTTAGTTCCATGGAAAGCAACAAGCTATTTCCAAGTATATGCATTTGGGATTAATGTATAGCAGAACCAGCTCCAGGACTGCAGGACTGCTCACCATGCTTAGATTTTGGAAGAACAGAACGAAGGCCATTAATGAAATCCACTTACCCCCTGAATCGCCCAGTTTAAAGCAATTCATGGCCCCCCTTCTAAAAGAAGCTAGGAAAGAATCACAAAACTAAGAGGTCTGGGCTCCCTCTGTCCCCCAACCCCATAATTTGAGCCCTGCCTCAGCAAGTAGCTTCTGGTAAGCCCCTCCTACATGTGTGGGTCCTCCTAAGGTCAGAAGGAAGCTTACCTTGGTGACAGGCATTTCCCCCCCCCCTTTCTTATTTTCACTGTTGTCTCTGGCAGTGATGACAGCCACAAAATCTGTCTCAATGACTGCCAAATAGGAGCCGCCATTTTTTAATTCTGACAATACAGTTCTGGAAGTGTCATTCTGGAGTATTGTGAGATAGAAAAATGGCAGCCATCACTAGCAGCCACCATTTTAGAGGATTTGATTCTCCCTCACCATAATGCCCTGGAATGATACTAGGTTGGGCCTCATGGGCGGATTGCTGGATTTTGCCCCCTCTGGAAAAAGCCCTGTGGATGCCTATGCTGGGCCTTGTGGGGCGGAAATAGCAGCTTGGCACAGTCTTAACCTGGGGTGGGGGGGAGGCCAGGTAGCGGTGCTCAGTCAATGCCCTGTCAGAATGCTGGGGCCAAGGCAGCTTCCAAAGGGTTCCATATGCTTGCTGATACTGGGCCTTGGTGTTAGTTCTACTGATTTCATTTGGTCTAGTCCAGGGATTCCCAGTCTTCTTTAACAAATCTACCCCAATTGTCACAAGCCTGATTTAGACATGCTGTATGAGTGTACAGATATCTGTGTTTGTGTGAATGACTGTACCTGCATTCATGTTAAAAGTGAATCTGGATACAGGCTCCTCGAATGCATGGTAGAGATAGGAAGTGTACTGTTGTACTTGTGTTCAGCATAGCATGTGAATAACTGTACCTGTGTATACTGTAGACTTGTACATGTGTTCAATATAACATGTACATGGGGCTACAAGCTTTCACGTCAGATACCCCATAGAGAGTGTGTGCATGTACATGAATTTAAATGTTACAGTTATGTGACAGGCCACTGCAATCACTGGCTTACATCCAGACTAAGTAACTCATGAGTACTCCCACTGAAATTAATAGAAGTAAACTTTGTTCAATTAATTTCAGTAAGACTGCTTATGAGTAGATTAATCTGGATGTAAGCCAGTGACTGAAGTAGCCTGCCTCATAACTGTAACGTTTAAGTGTGTGTGTGTGTGTGTGTGTGTGTGTGTGTGTGTGTGTGTGTGTGTTTGCACACACACACATATATATACATAAAAACACAAATGTAAGTGTTACAATTAGGGAGAGTCTGCAGTGGACACTGAGGATGTGTTGACTTCAAGCCAGTAATCCTCAGATGGGAAACAAATAGTGTGGCTGCAGTGTGGGAAGGCAAGAGGGCTCTTAGTTCCGAGGAACCCTTCAAGTACCCCTAGGGGCACTAGTACTCACTGTTGGGAACTCCTGGTCTAGTCCACAGATCCATCCCTGTAACTTGATTTCTCTACACTTACTGGTATTTGAATGAATCCAGTTAAAAGGATGTTAACATTTCAGCTAATGAGAAAATATATAAATGTTCCACCAGTGAGATCAGGTGATTTCAAACATGCAGGTCACCATTTGATATTGCACTCCTTGTGATGAAAATATAGGAGCCTAATCAACAACCTCCTTTAACTGTGCCTAATTAATCAAATGAGATTTTCTGGAGCTCATGTCTGTCTAGATATTGGGCCCATTCACACGACCTAGCGGGCAGGCGGGCGGGCAGGCGGGGCGAAGGGAGACTTCCCAAACCTTGCCTTCCCCCAGATGATCATTGTTTGTCTGGTGGGAGCAAGGAGCACGCTCCCACACAATCCCTGCTGCTCTGTATAGTGTGGAGCAGCGTGGAGCACTCTGAGGTCAGGACTCATTGTCCTGGCCTCCAGGTACCCCACAGTGCACCATACAATGAGAGCAGTACATTGGGGGATTCCCCCAGGGATGAGGTGCTCTTCGTGCCCATCTCTGTGTCAGCACAAGCTGAAAGCAGCTAGCACTGACACATGATCCTGGTAGTCAGGTTAAGAGCACGTTTGGGCCCTTAACCTCAGCTAAGAGCCGGGCTTCGGCAGAGGGTTTGGCACCAAGGCACCGCTGAGAGCCACATGGATCCCAGTGGTTCTCATGGGCAGCCAAACCTAGACTAAGCCTGGGCTTGGCTGCTCATGAGACCCATTATGTCCTTTGACTTGGGAGCCCTGCCCCTTAGTGTGCAGGAAGGCTGCTTTTGATTATTTGTGGTGATTATTTGTGTATAACTATACTCTGTACAATTCCTCTCCTGATTATTTTAGTCTTTCCAGGATTTAATTCCTATAATTGGAAATTAGGTTGAAACCTGATGATCCCTAGTTCAAATTAAACTGTGCTACTTAGCATTTGGATTTAAATTGACCAGTACTATTGGTAAGGTCAGCATGGTCAGTCTTTACACCAGCATAAACCCTGTCCAGGTTCTCTATGTAGGACCATTAGGATTGTTTACAAGGGACACACACATACAGACAAATGGTACTGAACAACCAATCAGCTTCTCCTGTAGTGATGAATCCATGAAGTATCCATCTTTGGTTATCCAAAGTAATGGGGGAAAACCTAGTCTTGGATTCAGGTAAATGCAGTACTTTGGGATTGTTTTTTAATGAAAGGGGGAAATAAATTTGACAATAAATAAATAAATAAATTTGCACACTTGCAGATGTGTTTCCTTCACTAATATATCTTCAACAGAATCACTTCGAATCTGCTAGTGTCACTGACAATTAAAATAGATCTGGGGATAGTTGGTAAACACTGCCACCAAATAAAGCCCTAAATGTTCCGACATCCTTTTTATATAAGAGGAAAGGATTTAAAATATACAGTTGTCCAGATACAGATTTTGCAGTTGGTGACTGTCTGTATCTTTTCTGATTCCTGCTATGTCCTATTTGCTTTCTATTTCTTCTAGCAAGACATATCAGGAATCAGGAAAAAAAATTAAAATTAGTTCCCAGAAAAATGGGATTATAGGGCACAATACACTCAAAGACAAACACTTAATTTGCATTGGTATCAACAGGACAACAAAACATGTGCTCTCACGCTTTTCTGTGAGTTGATACAATGGCATGAAATTCTCAGAAAATGTGTGTAGGATATGGCTGGATCATGCCCATACAATTTGTGTGCTTAGAGCTGAATGCTTTCAACTGCAACTTTATATATTTCATTGTCCAATTTTCCCCCTCTCTACATTAAAGTTCCATTTGGGGAGTATTATTAAAACACACTGAAATGTTCATGACATATCACTTTTTACAGGCTAATCAAACTCAGTTAATGCTTGAATTATAATGATTTAGTCCAACTGGCACCATGTTTAGGTCACCGTGACATATATTTCTTAAATCCCGCTATAGTTTAACTGGATTGAGTACTAGATTGTTGGAACTAAAATAACAATTAAGCTCCATAATACGGTATATTATATTCAGTTTTCTTAAGGTATTTATGAATTGTATTTTTATTTGAGCAGCAATTTGTGTGTTGCGGGGCTGGGGGTTGGAATAATAATTTTTCCTTTAATGTTGGTTTTATCATTTTAACCAAGGAGCAATAAAAACTTTACATATTGTGACCAATAGGTGGTGCTTTCCCCCTTCCTGATTGCCTTCATCATTTACTCATACTATTGTCAATAGGCATAGGCATTTTTGAATATTTAGTATGAAACAAGTACCTAAGGAAGATGTGCTTGTGCAGATCTTGGCATGGACAGGAGCAATTTATTAACACTATGGGTCACTTCAGACAATACTTTGAATGTGTGGTTAGATTCCTCTACAAGTGTACAAATGATCATCCAAACTGAAAAACATACATTCCTCTTACAAGTGTACAAATGATCATCCAAACTGAAAAACATACATTCTTTATCCAGATTTAAATACTAGCTATAATGTAGGATGTAAAATATGTGTTAGTCACTTTCATATGATTAGATCTGGATTCCTAAGTTGTATCCTCCAGCCCTCACTACCACCACTGTGTTTAAATTGTAAAGACAACAGTGCCCAGGATAGGATTGTGCGCTCTACCCACATTGGTCTGTTCATCTGGATTTGTTTTCCAATTGGGTATTAAAAAATACAGATATACTAATCGGATGCTCAAAGGTATCATTTGTACTGGTCCTATACTGTTAGGGATATGCAAAACGTTTCAAGCTCGAAATGGCCATTTCAAGAGTTTTGAGCTCAAAATATAATGCCCTTAAAATAAAGGGCCTGTTTCAAGCTTGAAACTGAACAACCTCATTCTGATTGGAATGTTTCAAGTGTTTTGAATGCCATTTTGGCCTATTTTTCAATTGCTGATTAGTTTTCTGACACTGGCTTCTGATTGGCTTGCAATCTCCTTGCTTCTTGGTTGGCTTCTTGTCATCCAAATCAAGTGCTTTCATGGGCAACTGTGCCCCCATTGGCTGGGGGGAGTCAGGAGGGAGGGGAGCTAAAAGGAGGGAGTTTCAAAATGTATAATATTAATTTATTATTATCATCATCATCATCATCATCATCATCATCCATATTTTATACTGTCCTAAACATACGTCTCTGTAGTTTACAACAAAACAAAATAAATGACAAGAGGAAAGGTTAAAACATTAGTTAAAACAAAATAAATGACAACAGAAAAGTTAAAATGTTACAATTTAAAATTTTATAATATGTTAAAACTAATAAAACAGTATTTAATTAAAAGCCTGGGTGAACAAATGCATCTTTAAAAACTTTTTAAAAGTTGTCAGAGATGGGCGGGTTCTTATTTCAGCACGGAGCACATTCCAAAGCCTCGGGGCAGAAGCAGAGAAGGCCCGTTCCCTTACAATACAGGAGTAATATGGTCTCTCTGAGATGACCCAAGAGACCAACCTGGCTGCCGCATTCTAGACCAACTGTAGTTTTCGGACTACATACAAAGGCAGCCCCGAGCTCATTGTGGTAACCCCCAGACTGGATTACTGCAATGAGCACTTCTGGCCACTGCCTCAACCTGGGACACTAGGGAGAGGCTTGGATCCAGAAGCACCCCCATACTGCATGCCTATTCCTTCCAAGGAAGTGTGACCCCATCCAGAACATCCAGTATATAAGGGAACTCTGGGAGGAAGAGAGACTTTAGTGTGCCTGTCTCTTGAGGATAGTAGTATATAATCAGAGGACTGGAAAAGAGAAACTGTAGCAACAGAGTACGTTGCCTGGGGGCCTGCCAGTGGAGAGAGAAACAGAGAGTGATTGCTGGGGTTATCTGTGTCCCTATTCCCTCCCCCCCCCCCGTTATAAAATTTGCAGTGCCAACTACTGCATTTCTTTTTCTTTTTTCTATTTTTTTTAATTGTACCAGCAGCCCAAGTGACTTTAAATGGATGCTTCTTTGAATTTTATTTTCTTCTGTGGAATTTTTCTTCTTCTTGCTTATAGTTAGCCCCCAGTGGCTTTAATAACTGGGGTGCTTTGCTGACTGTTTTTATTTTCATTTACAGCCCCAAGCTGAACTTCTGCTGTGGCTGTGTGCCTGGATTGCACTTCATTTTTATTTATTTTTTAAGTAGGCTGTTATGTTCTGGTTCCCAGCCCTACCTCCAGCTGTTGAGTATGCTCAACTCAAGTTCCTCCAAGAACAGCACCTAGCCAGATTCCAGAAAAGATGCCACAATGTAAGCACTCCTGCCCACCCCAATCTCCTTGGTCAGGCTAGAGTTATTTAAATAGGGCCTAGTATGTGGAAGGGATTTAGGTACTAGAAACTAGGACTGTAGGACAAGAGGGGTGGGTTAGGAGAGGCCGCAGTAATCCCCTTTCCCTTTTCTTAGACTTATCCCATGGTTGATCACTCCCCTCCAAAAAAGCACCACCCCCAAATAAAGAAGCAGGCTTTATCTGGGAAGATATAATTTTTCTAGTTTCTATGTGCACCCTACAGAGCTACAGATAGCACTGTCTGTGGCACACACAACATAAATAGACCACCCCCAGCCTCACATCCCTTTTTAAAGTACACGCTTTAAAGGCACTTCTTCTCTCCCTGCCCCCCACCACTATCAGAGTTAGGGCTTGATTTTAAGAAAGTCCAAGATGTCTGGGAGGATAAAAGGCAGAGCCAGGAGCAGATTGGCTGGCAGAGGGAGGGGTGATGATTGGCATTGTGGGTGATGGCAAGAGGGGCCTACTCTGCAAGTCATCCCCATTGATGTGGTTGTGTGCAGGCCCTCCTTTGGAGAGGAGGTTGGTCCTGCAGAGTAGCCGCAGGTGGCAGCTGTGGTGAAATTATCATTTATTATCTCTTGTTTACACAGTCAGACAGGTGTTATTGACTGGTTTGTTTTTATCCAGATATCGAGTCCTTCCCAAGGACCTGGGATGGCTGAATTTTATTAATGATGTTGTTGTGGTTATGATAGATATCGTCGCAGAATATAGGCTGTTCCCAGTAAAGCTGCTTTTTGTAATTGGCTGATGGTGATTTCTGTGGCCCCTATGGTGTTGAAGTGCTCTTCAAGGTCTTTTGGAACTGCACCCAGGGCGCCAATTACCACTGGGATTATTTGGGTCTTTTTCTGCCACAGCCTGTCAATATCAATTTGTAGATCTTTGTATTTGGTGATTTTCTTTTCTTTTTCTTCTATTCTGCTATCCCCTGGTATTGCTATGTCGATTATTTTGACTTGTTTTTCTTTCTTCTCGACTACAGTTATATCTGGTGTATTGTGTGGCAGATGTTTGTCTGTTTGTAGTTGGAAGTCCCATAATATTTTTACATCTTCATTTTCAACAACTTTTTCAATTTTATAGTCCCACCAATGTTTGGCTACAGGTAGCTTGTATTTTTTGCAGATGTTCCAGTGTATCATCCCTGCTACTTTGTCATGCCTTTGTTTGTAGTCAGTCTGTGCGATCTTTTTACAACAGCTGATTAGGTGGTCCACGGTTTCATCTGCTTCTTTACAAAGGCGGCACTTGCTGTTTGTGGTGGATTTTTTGACTTTGGCTCTTATTGCATTTGTTCTTAGTGCCTGTTCTTGTGCAGCCAGTATTAAATCCTCTGTTTCTTTCTTCAAGTTGCCATTCTTAAGCCATTGCCAGGTCTTGGTGATGTCTGGTTTTCCACTTATATTGTGCAAATATTGACCATGCAGGGGCTTCTTTTTCCATTTTTCTCCTCGGTTCTTGACTTGTTCTTTCTTGTAGGCCTGCTTTGTTTCATTGGTGTTGAATAGTTTCTCATTATTGACCATTTGAAGTGCATCTTCTTCACTGTCCTTGATATATTCTTCAAGGCCTCTTTTCTCCTCCTCTACTGTTTGATGCACTTGCAGCATTCCTCTTCCACCTGAGCTGCGAGGGAGGTAGAGCCTATCTACATTACTGCGGGGGTGCAGAGCATGATTGATAGTCATTATTTTCCTGGTCTTACGATCTAGTGTCTCTAGCTCTGCCTGGGTCCAGTCTATTATTCCTGAAGTGTATCTGATAACAGGTATAGCCCAGATGTTTATGGCTTGTATGGTGTTCCCGCCATTGAGTTAGGACTTGAAGGTTTTTCAAACTCTCCTGATGTATTCACTTCCAATTTTTCTTTTAACTTCAGTGTGTGCAATGTTAAAAGCCTGGAGAATGCCCAAGTATTTGTAATGTTCTTTCTCTTCCAGGTTCTTGATCTTGCTTCCATTGGGCAGTTCTATTCCTTCTGTTTTTCTTATTTTCCCTCTGTTCATTATTAATGCAGCACACTTGTCTAGTCCAAACTCCATTGCTATATCGCTACTGAATATATGGACAGTGTTTAGCAGTGATGTGATTTCTGACTGGGACTTTCCATACAACTTCAGATCATCCATGTACAGCAGATGGTTGATTTTACTGGATGTTTTAGATGTTTGGTATCCGAGGCCTGTTTTGTTTAGTATTTGTGAAAGTGGGATCATGGCAATTACAAACAACAGAGAGGACAGTGAGACCCCTTGGAAAATGCCTCTTCTAATGCTAACCTGTCCAAGTGTCTCACCATTGATTGTTAACTGTGTACTCCACATGCTCATTGCTTTTTTTATAAATATCTGAATGTTTTTGCTGACACCAGTTGTTTCTAAACATTTTAGTATCCATGTGTGAGGCAATGAGTCGAAGGCTTTCTTGTAGTCAATCCATGCAACACTTAGATTTGTTTTTCTTCTCTTGCAGTTTTCTAAAATCATTTTGTCAATCAGCAGCTGGTCTTTTGTGCCTATGGTGTTCGGGCAATTTCCTTTCTGTTCAACTGGAAGCTGTTTGTTAGTTAATAAGTGTTGCATCACTTCATCTGCTGTTATTCCAGTTAATAATTTGAACATGGTTGGCAGGCAGGTTATCGGTCTATAATTACTTGGAACTGCACCTTTTGCTGGGTCTTTCATTATGAGATGAGTTTTCCCAGTTGTTAGCCATTGTCAATATCACCACCTTGCAAAATGTGATTGAACTGTTTTGATAGTTGTTTATGAAGGATTGTTAGGTGTTTAAGCCAAAAGCCATGCAGTTCATTGTCACCTGGTGCAGTCCAATTTTTAATTTTCTTTGCTCTTCCACTTATTAATTCTGGTGTTATTATTAGGTCTTGCATTTGTTGGTTACATTTTTCGACCTTTCACCCAGCCTGCTTTTTTATTTATTGGATTGTCCCATAATTTCCCCCAGAATTGCACTGTTTCTTCTTTATTTGGTGTTTCTATGTTTCTTGCAGTTTCTCTTTCTATGCGTTGGTAGAAACGTCTCTGATTCGACTGGAATTGGAGATTCTGCCTGTGTTGTGTAATTCTGGCTTCGTATCTGCTAATCTTCTTTGACACTGCTGTTATTTGCTGCTTTATTATTTCCAGGACTTCTCTAATTTTCCTTGAATCTAGGTGGTATTTTTGAATCAGATACTGTTTGGTGTTTTCATTCTTCAGCTTCTTGTCTTTCATATCTTTCAATTTACTAGCATCTGATCTAAGCCTCGCGATTTTATTTTCTAATCTAAACGTCCATTTAGGTGATGTACTGCTTTCTTTTTTTACAGGTCCACTGATCTTATATCCGAGCTCTTGTGTTGTTATTGTTGCTGCACTGTACATTAGTTGGTTTGTTTCTTGCAAATTATTAGTTGTTATTTCTGCAAGTGCAGCATTGACATCTTTTAATGCCTGAGCAAGTTGGTTTTTGGCAACTGTTTTTAGAGCTGGAAGTCTAACCCTGGTGATTGTTTGGTTCATGTGCTCAGTTATTTTTTGCTTTAGTTCTTGTTGCTTTTCTGTTAAACAGCATTCGAGTTTTTGAGGTGAAGGCACAGGGGAGGTTGCCTGGTTTTGATTTTGAAACAGTTCAGCAACAGTGGCATCCTCGATTTCCAACACCTCCTCCACCTGCGCCTGAGCAACTGCTTCAGTTGGTGGTAATTCTTCTTCCATATCTTGAGCCTGTGTTGCTCTTTGCAGTTCTTCCAGCTCAACTCCTGTGAATACTTTAGTGATGTGCACGGTCTGGAGAAGTCCGGACCGGCACCGAAGGGGGGCCTTGTTTCTAGGGCGGGGAGGGCTTGCTTAGCCCTCCCGCCTCCTTGCCCCCGCCAGCGCCCGTATTGAACAGTATAGGGGCGCTGGAAACCAGCCGCCCCCCCCGCCCCCCGCCGCGGCGAAATAACCCCCAAAGCCAGCCAGCCAGCCAGCCCTCCCTCCCTCCCAGCTAGCTGCCCTCCCACCCACCCATCCACCCGCTCGCTCACCCGCTCGCACACTGGATAAAAAACGAGAGGAGCTCCGGCACAGAGCTCCTCTCGTTCGGAAGGCCTCCTGCAGAATGGCGGCTTGCGCGCGCGCGCATGCGCGCACCGCAAAGCACGCCGTTCTCCGGAGGCCCGGTCTACCCGGCGGGAAAGGGCCGGGTAGACCGGGCCTCCGATCGCTGAGTAGACCGGGCCTCCGATCGCTGAGTAGACCGGGCCTCCGATCGCCGGAGGCCCGGTCTACTCAGCGATCGGAGGCCCGGTCTACCCGGCCCTTTCCCGGCGGGTAGACCGGGCCTCCGGAGAACGGCGTGCTTTGCGGCGCGCGCATGCGCGCGCGTGCAAGCCGCCATTCTTCAGGAGGCCTTCCGAACGAGAGGAGCTCTGTGCCGGAGCTCCTCTCGTTTTTTATCCAGTGTGCGAGCAGGTGAGCGAGCGGGTGGGTGGGTGGGTGGGAGGGCAGCTAGCTGGGAGGGAGGGAGGGCTGGCTGGCTGGCTGACTTTGGGGGTTATTTCGCCGCGGCGGCAGCGGTGGGGGGGCGGCTGGTTTCCAGCGCCCCTATACTGTTCAATACGGGCGCTGGCGGGGGCAAGGAGGCGGGAGGGCTAAGCAAGCCCTCCCGCCCTTAAAGGCATACCCCCCACCCGGACCCGAACCAGGCAGGGCCGGACCGGTCCGGCAGTTCGGCCATTCTTTGGAATGGCCGCCGGACCGGTTCGGGCACACTGCTAGAATACTTTATTTCTTATTATGAATCTTCTCTGGTCTGCTAGCCTTTGTTCTGTTATTTATGTATCTGGATGCTTCTCTTTCCAAATTCGGTACATTCTTTTAAAATAACCTCTCCTGGTTGGACTAGACTTATAATAGCAGATCATTATTTCCTTGTTGGCATTTTTCGTATATTTTTTCATTATTATTATTATTATTATTATTATTATTATTATTATTATTATTAACATTTATAAACCATCCCATCCAGAGGCTTTGGGCAGTGTACAACAACTTTTAAAAGACATAAAAACACAGAACTGAAAACAAAGTGCTAAAAACAATATAAATACTATTCAAAAACAATTTAAAACCAATTAAATTCCTTTTAGAAAACAACACTTTACAAACCTTGGAAGGCCAGGCCAAACAAATAAGTTTTTAGGGCTCTCTAAATTAGGGTACAAGGTCCTCCCCTGTCAGGGAAGAAGCTCTTCTTGTGGCAGCAGAGGAGGGGGTGTCAGCCGCTAGCCCAGCCAAATCACTATCACCAGCCTTCCCAATCCATGAGAGTACGACTCCACCACCCGAGGAGGAGCATGAGGAAGACATTCAGCTTCCTGGACCTTCCTGGACTCTAAATGAGGGCAGTGGTGTTGGTGGCTCCCAGAAGGAATCAGCAGCCCCAGAACCGTATCATCTCATACAGGGGATACTCCTCTGGGGAGGCTTGGAACCAACCAAAGAGAAGGCAATCTTGGACTTATTCCTGAGTGGCACCCCGGACCTGCTGCGTGATGTCAGTGTCATCAACCCTTTAGGGAACAGTGACCCTAGTGCAATCAAATTCAGCATACATGTGGGGAGAGAATCACCAAGAAAGTCTAACACAGACACTTTGAATTTCAGAAGAGGAAACTACTCCAAAATGAGGAGTATGGTGAAAGAAAGCTGAAAGGGGAAATCAGGACAGTCACTTCGCTCCAGAATGCATGAAGTTTGCTCAAAACCACAACACTAGAAGCCCAGTTAGATTGTATACCCAAAAGGAGGAAAGGTACCACTAAGTCCAGGCCGATGCCACCTTGGATAACAGGTAAAGTCAAGGAAGCCACAAAAGGGAAGAAGCCTTCCTTCCAAAATTGGAGGGCCTGCCTAAATGAAGGGAACAAAAAGGAACACAAATGATGGCAAAAGAAATGCAAGGTGACAATAAGGGAGGAAAAAAGAGAGTTTGAAGAACATTTAACTAAAAGCATCAAGGGGAATAACAAAAACCTATTTAAATACGTCAGATGCAGGAAACCTGCCAGGGAGGTGGTTGTACCATTAGACAATGAGGGAGTGAAAGGGATTATTAAGGAGGATATGGAGATTGCAGAGAAGCTAAATGAGTTATTTGCTTCCGTCTTCACAGCAGAGGATAATGAGCATATACCTGTTCCTGAAACAGGCTTTTCAGGGATGGAGGCTAGAGAACTGAGTCAGATAGAAGTGACAAGAGATGATGTTCTAAACTGTGTGGGAAAACTAAAAACTAGCAAATCACCACAGACAGATGGCATCCATCCAAGAGTCCTCAAAGAACTCAAATGTGAAACGGTCGACCTCCTTGCTAAAATATATAACTTATTCCTGCAATCAGGCTCTGTACTGGAGGACTGGAAAGAAGCAAATGTAACACCGATTTTCAAAAAGGGATCCAGGGGTGATCTGGGAAATTACAGGCCAGTAAGCTTAACGTCCATTCCAGGCAAACTGATGGAAAGCATCCTGAAGGATAAAATTGTAAAGCACATAGAAGAACAGGCCCTGCTGGGAGAGAACCAGCATGGATTCTACAAAGGTAAATCTTGCCTGACCAACCTTTTGGATTTCTTTGAGAGTGTCAACGAGTGTGTAGATCAAGGTGATCCTGTTGATATAGTATACCTGGATTTCCAAAAAGGTTTTGACAAAGTTCCTCATCAAAGACTCCTGAGGAAACTTAGAGGTTATGGGATAAGGGGACACGTACATGTGTGGATTGCTAACGGAATGAAAGACAGGAAACAGAGGGTAGGGATAAATGGAGAGTTTTCACAATGGAGGGAAGTAAGAAGTAGGTCCCCGAGTAATCTCTACTGGGACCGGTGCTTTTAAATTTATTCATAAATGATATAGAAGCAGGGGTAAGCAGCGAGGTGGCCAAATTTGCAGATGATACCAAACTCTTTTGGGTAGTGAAATCCAAAACAGATTGTGAGGAGCTCCAAAAAGATCTCTCCAAACTGGGTGAGTGGATGACAAAATGGCAAATGTGGTTCAGTGTTGGCAAGTGTAAAGTGAAGCACATTGGGACGAAAACCCCAACTTCAAGTATACGTTGATGGAATCTGAGCTGTCGGTGACTGACCAGGAGAGGGATCTTGGGGTGGACAGCTCATTGAAAGTGCCATGGTGAACAGCTCGTTGAAAGTGCTGATTCAATGTGCGCCAGCTGTGAAAAAGGCCAATTCCATGCTAGGGATCATTAGGAATGGGATTGAAAATAAAACTGCTAATATTATAATGCCCTTATACTAAACTATCATGCAGCCACACCTGGAGTACTACATACAATTCTGGTCACCACATCTAAAAAACGACATTGTAGAACTAGAAAAGGTGCAGAAGAGGGCAACCAAGATGATCAGGGGCCTAGAGCACCTTTCTTATGAGGCAAGGCTACAACACCTGGGGCTATTTAATATAATAAATAAATAAATATATACTTTAGAAAAAAGATGACTGTGGGGAGACATGATAGAGGTCTATAAAATCATGCATGTTGTGGACAAAGTAGATAGAGAGAGATTATTCTCCCTCTCCCATCACACTAGTACCAGGGGTCATCCCATGAAATTGATTGCCAGGAAATTTAGGACCAGCAAACGGAAGTACTTTTTCACACAAAGCATAATCAACATGTGGAATGCTCTGCCACAAGATGTGGTGACAATCAACAACCTGGACGGCTTTAAGAGAGGTTTGGATAACTTCATGGAGGAGAGGTCTTTCAATGGCAACTCGTCGGAGGGCTGTATAGGCCACCTCCAGCCTTAAAGGCAGGATGCTTTTGAGTACCAGTTGCAGGAGTTTAACAGCAGGAGAGAGGGCATGCCCTCAACTCCTGCCTGTAGGCTTCCAATGGCATCTGGTGGACCACTGTGTGAAACAGGATACTGAACTAGATGCACCTTGGGCCTGATCCAGCAGGGCTGTTCTTATGTTCTCATCCCTATCTATCTATATAATTCTCTAAGGCATACCCGTGACTAATCCCATGTGTGGCAGCCCTCACGAGAGTTCATGAGCAGCAGCACCTGATTGGGCAGTGCGGATTCCATATGCAGATAATGAGGAGGAGCCTGTGAAGGTTAAGGTCAGTTAGAATGCAACTTTTACTGGTCAAAAGATGTTCTTGATTGTAGAGGAGAGGAATCTATAACTATATATAAGGATAGTGGGCAAGGAAGAGAGGGATCATGAGGGAAGAAAAAGCCCCTTCAGGAGAAGGAGGCTGCTGTTGTGTGAATTAGAGGAGGAAACAAGATGGACAAGATCTGTTAACTCAGGGAGGGAGGGAGGGAGAAGAATGGAGGGGGGGAAGACAGAGGAGAAGAGCTAGTGGAGCAGAGAGAAAGAAGAAAAAAATGGAGAAGAGAGAAAGAAGGAAGGGTGAGGGATGTGCCTGAGCCTGTCAGCAGCCTGAAGGGAACGAGTGCCCATGTTGGTGTCTATTGGCAGCAAGGAAGGGCCCAGTCAACCACTGCTGCCATATGGGTCTACCAAGGCCATTTGCGGAGGGAGGGAGGCAGACAAGGGATGTGCCTGGGCCTGTCAGTGGCCTGAGGGGAACAAGTGGCCACGGCAGTGGCAGCAGCAAGGAAGGGTTCGGTCAACCACTGCTACTGCTGTTCCTGTGAGGAGGAGCAGAAGCGAGGCTCAGGTGAGGGTTGGGAATTCTCTGGGGATAGTGGGCTGCAGTTTGATCAATAGGCACCAGCAACACTGCAGGTGCAACCAAGAGGGGTATGGAGTAAAGGGATGGAGGAATGACCAAGAGGGGTGAGGAGGATTGAAGCAACCGGATGGAGGAGGATGAGCAGGAGTGCAGCTCAGGTGAGGGTGGAGAGATCTCTGAGGTGAGGGGGGCTGTGGCAGGGGGTGAGGGGAGCAATCAAGTACTAGCATGCAGATGCTCTGTGCGGGTTTAGCTAGTATATTTCTCTCAGATTTATTCTTAGAATGTAAACCTTCACTGCCAAGCAAATTAAAAACAACTTTTTCAAATTATGGCCTGAATGTTTTGGAGAATGCAGTGGCAAAAAATATCAGTCATTTTAGCCGCTGAAGACCTTATCGGGCTACTGAGCTGAATTATGTGAATACAGGGCAAAACAGTAATAGGATCGCCTCCTGCACCAATTCAATGCTCTCAGTAGATAACAATAGTAATATTATGTTGGGAGGGGGTCATTTTTGTTGGACCCTGGGGCTGTTTGCCCCCTTTGCCATCCTATACCCCCCCTCCCTGCCACTCCTGGTTCCACCAGATAAATGAGTTGCCCTTCCTCAGCAACTAGGCTCCTTCTTGAGTCTCAGAGTCTGAGCCTAAGAGGCAACCCTGTGAGAATGAGCCCAGTGCTATGAAAGTTGTACTTAAATTGGCATGCATATACAGATAAACAAACTATACACATTCCTCAACATATAATAGATAACATTTTCTATTATATGTAGAAATGCTTCTATATAATAGCATTTTCTCACCTTTTAGATGTTCGTTTATTCAATGCAACAAAGGAATCAGTGTTCGAACTCTAGATCAAAGATGAACAAACTTTTGGGCCAAATATGTACAATAAATAGAATGGTGGGCAATAGATTTTGTTTTGTTTTGCCACACTCATTTTGCCCACATGACTTGTTTATCTGGCCCATGTCACCTGGCCACTGCCTCCTCCATCCCTGTCACCTGGAAGCTCCCGCCTGCCACTCTGCCTCCTCTTCTGCCACTGCTGCCTTCCACCTGTGTGGCTGCTTCTGCTCTAGCTGACAAGGTGTCTTAACTGCTGCGGTGCACAATAATGAGGCCACCCACATGGTGGCCTCATTACAACATGCCGCGGCAGCTAGATGTCTAGCTGACTGCAGCAGAAGCAGTTGTGCAGGTAGAAGGTGGTAACAGTGGCAGAAGAGGAGGAGGAGGCAGTGATCAGGTTATGGGTGTGGCAGAGGCCAGGCAACATGGACTAGATAAACAGGTTGTATAGGTTGTACCTGGCCTGTGGTTGTACCCAGCCTGTAGTTTGCCCACTTCTGCTCTAGACAATATGTACAATTTTCTCCCTCATCTTGGCAGCTTATCAGGTTTAACAAAACTGCATTTGGAGCACTGGGAAATGATGACTAAGCATATAGCAATAGCAATAGCACTTACATTTATATACCGCTCTATAGCTGGAAGCTCTCTAAGCGGTTTACAATGATTTTAGCATATTGCCCCCCAACATTCTGGGTACTCATTTTACCGACCTCGGAAGGATGGAAGGCTGAGTCAACCTTGAGCCAACTGAGTCAACCTTATATCCGGAAAATATGGTGATTCACAGTTTCCAGTAATATGTAACATCTTGGATTTCCTTCATTCTTCATCTAACCCACTTGTATCAACCTGATCTGGACCCACTCTTAAGAACTCTTGATCTGTCTTGTTACATTGTCCTTCTGATCCCAGATAGCCCCTGAACAGATATATTCCTTCTCACCCAAGAGACCTGCCAGGCCCATTGGGTTCCAGTTGTAAGGATAAGTGAGACTGTCCATTTAAGAACGAAGCCTCTGTGTAGTTTAGAAGCAAGGCTTGGGGATAGAGGCCAGGGTCAGAAGGACAGGGTAGAAGCCATTTAAGGAAAATATGCCAGTTGATAACCATCTTGAATTAAGTAAACATATTTCTTCATACAGGAGTCCCACTGATACTGGAGAAATCACAGCACTGTTTGGTGAGAAGGGTTGCCTCTGGATTGTGTCATGGGGGCTGTATAGAATATTTGGCTATAGCTTTGCACAGACCTAATAAACAATTAGCGAGCCACCATCCCAAGGGTTGCAATGACTCATGGGCCTTGCAGTGAATGCCTCAAGGGCTCTGTATGCACAGGAATCCTTCTATGCATTGGCACTATCCTGCATAGGAAAACCATAGGCAGGAAAGGAATGTAGGGAAAGTGGTAAAATCTTGTCCTGCACTTAGTTTATATAATATAAAAAGCAAGAAAAAAAGAGAAGACAATGTTCCTAACGCCTTGTCAAGTTGATGAAGTCGGCGGTGGGGGGGGGGGGGAGAATCACAAGGTATTTGCTACCATGGTCACTGTGACAGAGAAAGATAATTCTTAAGAAAGATTTTAAGCAATATATATTAGCTAAATCTTGGTCATCCGCTGAAAAAGCAAAGTTGGCAGAAATACTCATAATAAACATACACATAAAAATTATAGTAATAATGCAAGTTAATCAGTGCACACCTTTTAGAAGCAGGGGCGTAGTCATTGGTGTTCACACATGTCTTCTGAACAGGGGTCACCATGCTCCCAGGAGCTGCCGCTGCTGACCCTGTTTGGCCTCAGCAAGCCCTCTTTGCCGCCACAGCCATTGCCTCCTTCCTCCTCTCACTCTCACGGCCACGGCCTCATTCCTCCTCTCGCTTCTTTGTGGCCATTAAGCTGCCTGCTGTCGCAGGGGCAAACGGTGAGGTGATCAGAAATGTCCTTGCTGGCATGAGAAATGAAACCTCATGTCCCCTCCCCTCACTTGCTTCTCTAGAAGCCTGCTGGGCAAGCACTTAGAGCAGCATGTGAGGGGAGAAGACACAAGGTTTCCTCTCCATGCCAGTGAGGAAATCTCTCATCCCCTCACTGACCACTGCAGGAACTCTTATAGTAGTGAGTGAGGGGGTGGCAGATTTCCTCGCTGATCTGAGAAGCAGGAGCTACAGTGTATAGATATGACATACAGGTGAAACTCGGAAAATTAGAATATCGTGCAAAAGTCCATTAATTTCAGTAATGCAAATTAAAAGGTGAAACTGATATATGAGAAAGACGCATTTCATGCAAAGCGAGATAAGTCAAGCCTTAATGTGTTATAATTGTGATGATCATGGCGTACAGCTCATGAAAACCCCAAATCCACAATCCCAGAAAATTAGAATATTACATGAAACCAAGACAAGGATTGTAGAATAGAACAATATCGGACCTCTGAAAAGTATACAGTGTACTGTGCTTGATTGGCCAGCAAACTCGCCTGACCTGACCCCATAGAGAATCTATGGGGCATTGCCAAGAAAAGGATGAGAGACATGAGACCAAACAATGCAGAAGAGCTGAAGGCCGCTAATGAAGCATCCTGGTCTTCCATAACACATCATCAGTGCCACAGGCTGATAGCATCCATGCCACGCCGCATTGAGGCAGTAATTGCTGCAAAAGGGGCCCAAACCAAGTACTGAATACATATGCATGCTTATACTTTTCAGAGGTCCGATATTGTTCTATTCTACAATCCTTGTCTTCTTGGTTCCATGTAATATTCTAATTTTCTGGGATTGTGGATTTGGGGTTTTCATGAGCTGTACGCCATGATCATCGCAATTATAACAAATTAAGGCTTGACTTATCTCGCTTTGCATGTAATGCGTCTGTCTCATATATCAGTTTCACCTTTTAATTTGCATTACTGAAATTAATGGACTTTTGCACAATATTCTAATTTTCCGAATTTCACCTGTAGCTTATTTTTAAAAGCTGTCATTTTAAAATTTTAATAAATTGAATTACAAATGAACTAACTTCACAGGCACCATTTCAAATTTCATTTGGAGCCTGGGGCGAAGATTCAAAGCAACTTTTCAAATATCCAAAATCATACAGGGGGCCAGGGTTGGGGGTGGGTGGGGAAAAATGGTAGTGTTCAGCATCATGTCCCCCCAAATTCCTTCCAGATCCTCACTAATATTTACATCCATTACTCATACACTGTATGGAGCTCTCGCCTTCCCACTTTACCAAGCTTTTGCTAACTTTCTTATCAGTTCCCACAAACATAATACATGCCATCTTATTCTGTCACATTGACCATTCCATAAGATTTCAGGAAAACCCAAACAGATCCATTTTAATTTCCTTGGTATACAATATAATGTGAAAATGTTGGTACAAGCTTTCTCTTGCTCTCCTAAAATCTACATATGCACAATTGTGTGGTAAAATCTGAGTATTACATATTACAGTATGAACCAGTAGGGGAGGCCTGAATTCAAATCCTTGTTCAGCCATGAAACTCACTGGGTGATTCTGGGCCAGTCACTTATCTCTCAGCCTAACCTATCTCACAGGATTGTTGTGAGGATAAATATAACCGTGTACATCACTCTGGGCTCTTCAGAGAAAGAGTGGGGTATAAATGTTAATATAAATAAATAAAAATAAAATTAGCATAGCTAATTTACAATGCAACTTCAAAACATTGTGAAAAATTAATATGAGAACTGGTCCAAAGTAAATATAAACATTTTCACCATAAAGTCTTGCTATCATGACTTTGTAATAACAATGAAGTTTTGCTTTAGGTGATGTATCCCAAGGAAATAGCAACCAAAAGACTCTCATATTATCCTCTTTTGTAACTCTAAGTTAGTCAAATCATCCCAAAATTTATCTTCCAAGATCAAGTAATTTACAGGTCTTTCTTGATGCTGTAAATAAGAATATATAAGTCATATTTTGTATTTACATAAACAGTCTGCATCACTGTTGTTTTAGCAAGGTTACTGCATAGGATGATTTGACTAATATTAAATATGTATGAATTTCTCTGCTATTCCCTGGGGCTTTCAGAAACAATATGCATTTCAATAGACTGATAAGCAAAGTTTAAATTTAAAGACAAAGCCCTTAAGGATTCTGTATCTTTGGCTCTTCTAGTTTAATTGTTAACCTCTAACTTTTGCCTCAAATAAACAGTTAATAAATAATTATTACTTCAGGCTTCACAGAGTTAAGTAAATTAATTATATTTTTTCTTCACACAGACTGACAGTTCTGCACCTTCCTTAACAATAAATATGACATGATTGATCTTAATGGTATTGTCTTTTTACAACACCATTCATGGTGATGAATTAAAAAAAATCAGTAGAGCTGTCCAAGAAACTATTTACTTTAAAATCTAAAGTCTTTCCAACTGTGTCTTTAAACAGAGGTTAGTGACATTATTGGCTGCAAATAAATTATTATTAACATCTTAGTAACATTAAGTAAATTATAGTGATACACAGAACCATTGTTGTTATATATGAGGGTAGTTATTTTCAAAAAATGCAAATATACACCAGAAGGATCATGGATGGTTTGTTAATATGGCTTCTTTCCACTGAATGAACTGGTTGCTTACATCTCTTTTATTTTCTTCAACTTGTTGACTCCTAGTATAACGACAGAGAACTTTTTTTTCCTGCTTGGGAGGATGCCACATTTAAGTTCTGGAAGTTCTGGAAACAGAGGAAGCTTACCTCATACTACTTACTGATGAGGAGATACCATGCCCTCAAACCACTAGGTGACATGACACAATCTGGCTTCTATTTACTTTTTACATCTAAATCAGTCTACAGTTTGCTAATTTAAAGCTACCATGTTTCTTTTTGCTTAAGCTATCTTCCATGAAAGGGAAGAGGGAGATCAAAATAATGGATGGCCTTTATATTTTCAAAAAGTGTGAGCAGTCATTGCAGCTTTATCTGTATTTTTCCTCCAGGCACAGTCTTACTTAATTAAGTTGGCATAACACCTCCTCCATTCCCTGTGAAGAAAATGATGGCTCCATATCTAGTAACATCTTCCTCTTTTCTCTCCCCAACATCTATCTATCTATCTATCTATCTATCTATCTATCTATCTATCTATCTATCTATCTATCTATCTATCTATCTATCTATCCATGGATGCTTAACTCCCACCCTCAAAAAGAGTTCTGGTGAATATTCTGTGTGATATTTTGTGACTCTTTAGTTGTTCCTTATACAGCTATTATGCTACTGATGGTGTTGGATTTTTTCCTAATGGACCAGCTTGGCTGCCTACATTTTTTGCCCACAGAGAAAAGGCTGAAAAGCTCCCTTTTATGTATTAAATGCATATTCCACCTTTCCTCTAAGGAGGTTAGAGCAGCTTACATAGAGCTTGCTCTATTTTTTCACATTAATAATCCTATGAGATAGGTTAAGTTGTGAATTCTGCACTCTAGTGAAGTCCAAACAGAAAGAAATAGTTCATTTATCAGCTGAGTTTATCTATGCCTCCCTCCAGTATTGGGGCGGGGGGGGGGGCAGATACAATATAGGGCAGGTTCACACAACCCAATGCTAGTCAGTAAGCCAGTAATATGTTGGTAAAATGTCAGGATTCCCCAGACAGGCATGACATCTGAACCTGCCCAAGTCTAGTTCCTGCAAATGATCCCCAATGTTCTCTCCCCAATGGGCAAAGAATATCCAACAAATGCCAGTAACACAGGATGGGAACCAGACTTGGGAGGGTTCAGACATCACTCTCACCGGGAGCACATGCTCTCATGTCCTAACATTTTACCAACAAGATACTGGCTGCTGACTGACTTGCAGTGGGTTGTGTGAAGCCATCACAAGGCCGCATTCACATGTAACACAGAGCCACAGGTCCAATGGACCTGTGGGTCCATGTCCCCCTCCCCTGCTCTCCCATCCAAATTCAGATGTTCAGGAAAGCAGTCTCTCCACCGTCAGCGAGACTGCAGAGAGGCAGAGGAGCTGGCTGTGCGGGCTTCCTTCTTTACCAGACAATGGCACAGCCAATCACTCCAGAGTTGAAGGGGGAGCTTCCTCTCTCAGCCCTGGTTCCATGGGCAGCAGCCTGTGGTTCCAAATGCAGACATACCACAGGCTGCCTGGAACCATGGGTTGCAGTGATGAAACTCACTACAACCTGAGAGTTCAGATTGGAGTCCCAAATCTGAAGCCTCTGTTTCAATGCCATGCGTAACCCAGGTTGCCTGTATCCAGATATAACGTACACAGAACCGCAGGCCCATTCAACTGCAGTTCCGCATTATGTGCGAATGCAGCCAATATCTCATTCTGTCAATTGTTCAGACCTAGCTCAATTAAACATCCTGTTGCCAGCCTTCCTTTTTTGAAATGTATTGTGAAGGCTGCTCTTGATGATTGTTTGCAAGTTGCCAGTAGTACAAAGTTTAGCATTCTGCTTTCTGAAGTGAAGAGACTAATGGAACACATTATACCAGGATAGATGTCCTGGTTACATATATATCATTCGTGCATAAGGGAAAATGCCTTTGACCTATAAAGTTTTTCACAGTCTGTGCCCAAGATTCCTGAGAGGGCCTATTTCCTTATGTCCCATCACAACATCAAAGTCGAACTAAGCATGTCTTTGGCCCTACTTACTAGCTCAAACTGGGGTCTTGAAATAGTTAACAGACAAAAGTAATTTCAAGAAAATTCAAACAGAAATCCAATGATAAATATTTAAACTCCCAATTGTCCATGGCTTTAACATGCTCAGTTCTCTGTTTTACATAACTCTTCATTCTAAAAAAATCAGGACAGAATTGGTCAGCTACCTAGATAGGGAAATCCAAAAGCAGGTGCCACCACAGAGAATGTCTGCAACTTTCCTCCTGCAACTCGCCTCTAATCATTTCATGGCATGAGGGGGATAAATAGAAGACTCCCCTGAGATATAACCCTGGCCCTAAGTCTAAGTAATGTGCAAGAAAGCTTATTTAAAAAGCCTACAACCTTCTATTTATAAAGGTATTCGACTAGGCAGTCATTCTTTTCCCTTCTGTCCCTCCCTTCTTTATTCTTTCCTACAGGAGCTTTTTCTTCTTTTGTGATTTAGCCACTACTTATAAACATCTAGCCATTCATATCAAAAGATGTCCAGCCAGATCAACCTAGATTAACCTGGTAATGTGGATACCAATGTGCATCAAAAGTGTGCTCCAAAACTATGTGTCTCATATGTCTGTATGTATGTATTATACTACTGTACCACCCCATCCAAAGGCACTGGGCAGTGCACAACAGGTATAATACTACAACAAACAGCAATTAAAACAAACAGGTTAAAACAATATAAAAACAAATCTAAAACAGTTCAGAGCCATTTAAAACCAATTAAAAATACTTAGAAACAATTTAAACACCTTGGAAGGCCAGGCCAAACAAATAAGTCTTTGGGGTTCTCTTGAAGGCCAACAATGAGACTACGGATATCTGTCGGGAATGCATTCCATAGACCAGGAGCAGCTACAGAGAAGGCCCCACTCTGAGTCGCCACCAGACATGCCAGTGGTAACGGGAGATGGACCTCTCAGAAAGATCTCAATGTGTGATGGAGATCATACAGAAGAAGGCGCTCTCTAAGGTAACCCAGACCTAAGCCTTTTAGGGCTTTAAAGGTAATAACCAGCACTCTGTATTTTGCCCAGAAACATATTGACAGCCAATGCAACTGTTTGAGACCAGGTTACCCCAGAGACCAGTCTGGCTGCTGCATTTTGAACTAACTGAAGTTTCCAAACTATGTGCAAACTACACCCACAAAGAGTGCACTGCAATAGTCAAGCCTGGTGGTTACCAGCTGATGCACCATTGTTTTGAGATTGTTCTCTTCAAGGAATGGATGCAGCTGGTGAATCAACCAAAGCTGATGGAAAGTGCTCCTGGCCATAGACTCCACCTGAGATACCGGGATGAGGCCTGAATCCAAGAGCACTCACTGTCTCAAGCAGCTTGTCCACATCCTCAGGCATCACAGATTGAAACTGATCCAATCTAATACTGCAAGAGGGATTGCTGGACATATATTCACACATTGGACAATATGTTTCTTTCTTGTTGAATTGGGTCAAAATTGTTCACAACTTCCAGCAAACTGAACCCAGTGAGTTACAGGTAATATTATACACTCGCTGAACCAGCGCACAGCATCTGCGCCACTAGTCTCTCCTCGCCACTTCCCCCCTCTCCCTTCCGCCCCAATCTATTCTCAGTCATTTTCGCCCACTGGCTGCCTCCTTTGCCAGGGCCCCCACCTCCTCCACCGCTCTCCCCTCTCCCAGCCCCCATGCCCGCCACAGCAGCCCAGTTGCCGCGCCAGCCTCCACCCGGCCATTTTCAGGAGCCTGCCGCCCGCCCAGCCAGGCTCCTCTTGGCGGCACGGCTCAGCCGCCTGTCGCCTCTTCTCCTCTTGCCACCTCTCACTAGCCGCCCCCAGCTGCCAGAGCAGCAACCCCTCGGCCTCCTCCTCCGGGGTCCTCCAACTCCCAACCAACGTTTCCCTCAGTCCCAAACCCTCGCAGCATGTCGCAAGAGTTCCACCGCCAAATCCTGGGCATGCATGGTCCAAAGAGAATTAAATATATAGATAATATCACCACAATCTTCTAAGATGGAAAAAATATTTTCAACTTCCATTCTCTGTTTGAACCAAATCAGATAGCATATTCTATATCAGTCACTCCTGCCCCCCCCAAAAAAATCACATGTCAATCACAGTTTGAAAGAAATGCAATGTCACCCCTATATACATCTGATTATGTAGATTTCATGTAGACAAAAAAGATTTTCCAGTAAAATCTTCTAAACAGAAGACCAAGTTTATTTGTATGATGGATGTGGCATCAGGGCGAGTGGGTGGGGGGAAGAGAGAGGGAAAATAAAATTTGAGGTGACTCCAATGTGAGCCAAGTCATGTAATGAACCTATAAAATGCTTAGTGAGAGGCAGTCAGGCTTGCAGATGTGTTTACAAAAAGGAATGTTCTAGTTTCATATTTATTATGAGCTTCCACTGATTTAAGACTACTATATATTGAAACCTAATAAACAGCCCCTTATTTACATAGGCTTCGGCATAACACAATCTAACACAAAAGCTCTGCAGGACTGCATTACAGACAGGAGGCATGCGGCCAATAAAACATAAAGAAATTCCCAAGGAATCTAACATATAGTTCAGAAGCACTATTGTTGGGCGGGGGGAATCAATACTCTTAGAAAATAATAATACGAAGCTAGAATTCTTTAGTGTCATTCAGTCAGTGTACTCTAGCTGCCGACAACCATCAAAGAGATGCATTTCCATAACATTTCAATAATAGGTTCAGGCAGCGATATCACAGATACTTAGGCTGTGTACAGATTTCATGTTTTTTAAACTTCTAAATATACCTAGAGTATAACTCCCTGGAGTCTTTTCTCTCTGAATTACACCAGTCTTGTGGAACAAAATAGAGCAGTAAGTTTGAATGTATTGTTTCTTATCCCCTTTGCCAAATAATGGAAGTTATCTTCTGCCTTTCCATCTGCTCAGCTCTGACTTCCTTCACGTTGCTGTTTATAAACTAATAGAGCAAGTGTATCTAGGATACTTATACATATTTCTACCCATGGTGACATTCCGTTATTTCTGTATGTACAAAGAAAAAGAATGTTATTAGTATTAATATTAGAAGCTTTATTGGAGTGAATATCAGTTGTTAAAGTTAAAGAGACAGGACCTTAATAAGAAAAAGTAATGCATCCAGGGATTTTGTCATGAGGATGAAGCCTTTGGTAATGATTGGCTCAGCAGCCTGCCTGTAACAGAGGGCTGGGTATTCAGAAGGGTCTCTGGTTCTTATTGGTTGAGCAGCTGTCATTTCTGCTTGCCACTGGCTGATGTGTCTAAGAGCAGGGCATGAAGAAGGAAAAAGAGATTGAGTAGGCAATTGTATCTTGATGCTTGAGACAAACAGTGGAGATGTTGTTGCCTTTATAACCCACTTCTGTGCTTCTTGGAGCAAAAGACTGGCCACTTATCGGAACCAGGAAGCTGGAATAGGTGGAATGTTGGCTTTATCCAGCAGGGCTCTTCTTTATGTTCCACATACACAGCTTTGTTCCATGTATGCTGCTTCACTTGACTTCCTTTTAACATTTTATCAAGCTGGATATCTTCTCTAGGCAGACTAGGCTTTAAAACAAGAGACACACCAAATCAGTAAATGAGGTTATATTGCTAATTACCATACTGTCTTCTACTACCTCCACTGTGCTACAGTTTTTTTAAGTGACTTCTACTTTATCACGTAGATGAAACAGTTATCTTTCAGGGTTTGAAATTTCTGTGATCTTTATGCTTAATAAGCTCAGTAAAAGGCATTCAAATTACATCACTTTTGTCTTAGAAGTTAAATTGGGAAATATTGCGTTCTCCGAGATGATAAACTCTGTAGAAGATAAATTATCATGAGAAATAGTTTTAATTGATTTACCATAATAAAAGTTATGCGACTTTGAAGTGCAAATGACACATTAAAATGAATCTACAGTATGTTGATAATAAAGTGGCTTCTTTGTTAATGGAATTACTGACAGTGCAGATGCTTACAGGAGAGCTGTCTATTGTTAAGTTGGAAGCATTGATGGGAACCAAAGATATGGAGTATTTAAATTCAAGTGTAGCTCTTTAGCTACTGTTTGAATTTCAGCAGCCCTGGAAATTAGAAACAAAATGCTTAGGTAACCAACAAGTGCTTATGATAAGAGTCTTGTTTTGAAAGATAGAATCTGAGAATAGGAAGCAATGAGTTCTTCCTCCTGGAATCAGTTTTGCTCCTGTTACTCTCTATCTGGACCATATTACCCTCTGTCTGGCTTATGTTACCCTCTATACTATTCCTCCACAATGTGGGGCTGAGAGTGTGCTGAGGAGTGGAACCACTCCCATGAATTAGGAAGAATGATGAAGGAGAGTTTGAGGATGGCTTAGGAGGGAGAAAGAAAAATCAGGGCCTTAGGACCCAGAGGGAGGAACATGGAGGCAGGTGTAGAGATGTGCAGGAATCGAGATTTGTGCACTGATTCAAAAGGCAGTTTGGGCATCTTTAAAAGTGAGGCGAGCAGGTTTGTACCAGCTCCTCTAGCCACAGTTTCCTGCTTCAGTGGCATGCCCCCCAGCACCCCTCATTCGGTGGTGGCACAGCAGAAGCACACAGATGGCCTCCGTGCAAACGCAGTGGCCATTTCTGAGGCCATGTGCGTGCTGCCACTCCATCACACGAGGGGTGCTGGGGGCTGCACTGCCTCAGCAGGAAACTGTGGCAAGCAGTGGAGGAGCACGTACAGACCTGCTCTCCTCACTTCTAAAGGTGCCCAGATTGCCTTTCAAAACAGTGCATGAATCTCAATTCGTGCACATCCCTAAGAAGGTCCCATCATGTCACAAGGATGCAAACTCTTCAGGCACTATTTAAGAAAAGGAGTTAGGTTGTGAAGAGAAGAGAAGTGGGGAGTGAACAGACAGCCTGGTCCCTAGAAGAGGAACTGGTTGTAAGGCAATAAATCTCCTTTGGAGGAGAAGAACAAAGGTGGTAGAGAGCCAAGTACAAACTGTGAGAGCCCCAGTTTAGATTTTGAGTTCTACCATAAAGCCTTAAATGGCTGAAGGAAAACCATAAATATACTTTCAGCCTAACCCACATTCTGCAGAACAGAAATAGGAATCCTGAGCTGCTTTACAGGGTTATTTACTGAGACGATAACCTGGCTTTGCAAAGGGACTGTTGTGTTGCAGCGGTGAAAGGAGAGGGCTGCTGAAGTGCTGGGCAGGACTCCATTTTATTAAATCATTCAGCCAACCAAGTAAAGTTAAGAAACACACGTAGACATCTAATGGCTATGTCCAAGCATTGTAGGACTAGATAAGATGGTGCTAACCCCAAGCAGAAATAAAAAGAGAAGAACGTTTGGCCGCATTTGCATGTAACGTGGAAACGTGGGTCCAATGGACCTGTGGCTCCACGCCCCCTCCGCCCCCTCTCCCATACAAATTCAGACATTCAGGAGGGCTGTCTCTCTGCAGTCAACAAGATTGCAGAGAGGCGGGGGAGTAGGTTGTGCAAGCTTCCTTCTTTCAAGTTCTTTCCAGTTCCAGGGTTAGCAGCCTGCAGTTCCAAATTCAGATGGCTGCCTGGAACCTTGTGTTGCAGTGACAAAACTCACTACAACCAGACGGTTCTGATTGGAGTTCCAATATTGAACCCTTGGTTTCAGCACCATGCCCAACTGCGGTTCCCCGCATTCGGACATTACTTCCATGGAACCGCTGGCTTATTCAACTGTGGTTCCATGTTACCTGTGAATGCGGCCATTTCCAGCTGTTCCTCCTAGTCATCTAGGGATTGCTTTTAATCGTGGAAGCTGTCTGGAGGCACAAAGCCCCTGAAACCAAACTGTCCCTCCCAAAAGGTTATGGTGGTCCTTCCATTTTTCATACAAAGGATGGACCCATTTTGAGACCTACTTTAAGAATCTATAAATACTATATTTGACCCAGGCAACTAAAAGCTCAGGACAAGGTATACTGTCAGCTATATCAGAGGCACATTACAAGACATAACCTTATGTTTGTGTTGTGTACAGATGTGCCAACACAAATGGTTATGACTTGGGTGTCAAATCTAATTTTCACAAGTGACTCCCAATCTGATCCTTAGCATTTACAAAAGAGCATCAGCCTGCAATGCCAGTATCATTCATGTCATGGCTTTTGACACTGTACGAAATAAAGAAACAGATTTGGCCTTCATGCTCAGGTTTACTTGCAAACTTTATATCAAGCTATTAATGACCCCAGTGTCCAAAAAGCCAGTTTCTCGGATTATATTATTGTCTGCGGATCTTAAGGAAAATTAACTCAAAAGTATCAAGGTACTATAGATAAACCAAGTGTTTCTAATAAAATATTGTTATCATTAGGACCTCCTTCCTTCCCCTCTCATAGTGGTCTTTGCTAGCAAAAGGAGAGCTGGTCTTGTGGTAGCAGCATGAACTGTCTCCTTTGCTAAGCAGAGTCTTCCCCGTTTTGCATTTGGATGGTAGACAACATGTGAGCACTGTAGGGGATGGGCTGCTCTGGGCTGCTTTGTTCCAAGTCCCCTCCCTGGCATCTCCAAAATAGGGCTGAGAGACTCCTGCCTGAAATCCTGGAGAAGCCGCTGCCAGTCTGTGTAGACAGTACTGAGCTAGAGGGACCAATGCTCTGACTCAGTATAAGGCAGCTTCCTATGTTCCTAAAAATATTCCAAATTTCTTCAAATAAAATGTATGAATTATTGAAGGAAGCTAGACATTTGATAAGAGTCACAAAATTTCTCAGGAGTCTTTTCTCAGTTACCTTGCAGAACACATAACTTTCCTCGCTTCATGGTTCATTACAGCTTTGCTCTTCCAAATATCTGTCACCCCCACCCCACCCTTTCACTTCTGTTTGTTCTTAAATTTTTGGTCCTACAGCCTTTCAGATATGAACTATTCAGTTAAACATAGAGTTTAAATGAGCCATTGCTATTCTCCAACAGATTGACTTTGCCTTGCTGTTAAAAATGCTGCTGTGCTGAGCTCCATCCTTTTGTAACTAGGGTTGTGTACTCCACTTGATTTTTCAACTTTTTAAATATTAAAAGATGGATAGATATTGCTAACCAGTTAAAAATATCAGTGTGCCTTCAATTATCCCGCTAAACCACTCATCTATTCCATATGCTTTCAGCTGGGAAAGCTCCTATCTGATTTTTAGTACCTGTTTAAACAAAAATAGATGTTTATCTCTTTAAAAATTTGCCAGGATGCTGTCACTTCCCCATTTACTAATGTTATGTTGTGACAGAATGTGTCAGCATCTCACAGAAATGAAAAGAGATATAGTCCTCTATTTAGTGAAGCTGAAAAATATGTCGTCATCAATTCAGTGAAAAGCATTTTCCCATCTGGAAATGTGGGCATGTAAGAGGTGTTCAAAGAGGCCAGGTTTTTTTCTAATGCTAAACAATTTTTTAAAAGACACTAAGTTCCCACTGTCACCCTTCCTATCATCCCTTATACCCCATCCTGAAGATATTTGTTTCCTAAAAGAGGACCAGAAGTCAGTGGTGGCTAAGAACCTCTTTGTACCTGAGGCAGGATACCAAATGTTGCTTGTGTACAGCCTCTTCCCCTTCTTTCTCCCCACTTTTAAAAGGGCAGAAGTGCATCTTGCCACCTTGCTGGTGCCCCAGTAATCTGCTGCCTGAGGCAACAGCCTCACTTCACCTCATAGAAAGGCCACCCCTGCCTAGACTCCATGAACTGAATGAAGCTCCACATGGTGGGATGTTCCCATATGCCTGTAGCAGCTACCACTGCTGAGAGCTGATGCAGCTACCAATGGGGAGCCTCTTCCAACCCCTTTCAGTGTCAAGGCTACCCACTCGCTCAGTTGTTCGCCCAATGCCTGGCTTCTTCCTTGACTTGGAGAATCAGACTATGAACAAAGAAGGGGCACTTAGCAAGTGGCTGTAGCAGCTTCTGGAATAACAAATGCTGTTGCAGTCACCTACAGGCTTCTTATTTATTTGTTGATTTATTACATTTATATCCTGCTCTTTCTCCAAGGAGCTCAGATTGTGTACATGATTATTTTTATCCTCACAACAACCCTGTGAGGTAGGTTAGGGTGAGAGATACATGACTGGCCCAGAGTCACCCAGTGAGTTTCATGGGTGAATGGGGATTTGAACTCAGGTCTTCCTAGTCCTAGTCCAACACTCTAACCACTATGCTATGCTGGCTCTTATCACACAGAGCCTTGTTATGGGCTCCTGTGTGAATTAGCCCAATTCAAAACACAATTAGTAGTTTAACAATCCAATTCAGACTGCAGGTGGGAAGGAAAGGTTTGAGTACTCCTTTATACTAAAAACAACTTTCTGTGCATCCTATACCAAAGTCTGACAGGACACAAGCAGAGCCTTTATTTATGTAAAGTATTCGAAAAGCATTTCTTTGTCTTTTTCAATTTAAACATCCTTCCTTTCTTGTTATTTTCCCTCTCTTCCTTTCTGTCTCTTTCATTACCTAGTCATTCTAATTTTTCCATTCCATCTTTCTTCTTTTCTTTCTGTTAGAATATTCTGGAGGAAGGGGATGCTTGTGGGTGGTGCAGGGCTGTACCTGCCACATGTGTGATATCTTAGAATAAAAACTGAGCCATCTTCTGGCCTCCCCTTTCCTTTGGACTGAGGGATACGACTATGGTTTGGGGACAATAATGGGGCAAATAATCTTTTGAGGCAAATGCTTCCAATGGACTGTGTCAAGGTGGAATCTCAGTGCACCCTTACTCCCTCCATTGGGATGATATTATAGTGTTGTCAGCACACAAGATAGCAGGATACTGCAGGAATACTGAACAAATATTTATTAATAACAATCCTTGGCAAGCATGTAGGATAACTGAACCTATCTGAGGCTGGTCCTTGAATCTAGCAGTAGAGCTAGCTTCTGCTAACAACTGTTGATTAGCTTGAGCTAGTGTCACAAGAAGCTGGTTTATAGCAGGCACTGGATATGGATCTCATTTTAGTGCCTTATTTAAGGTGCATTTGTAATCTCCACAAATGTGAACACTGCCATCAGGATTCATAATTGGGACAATGGGTGTAACACAGTTTGTGTGCATGCCAGTTCGAGAATTCGAGAGAGTCAGTGTGGTCTAGTGATTAGAGTGCTGGACTAGGACCGGGGAGGCCCGAGTTCAAATCCCCATTCAGCCATGAGACTTGCTGGGTGACTCTGGGCCAGTCACTTCTTCTCAGCCTAACCTACTTCACAGGTTTGTTGCGAGGAGAAACCTAAGTACGTAGTACACCGCTCTGGGCTCCTTGGAGGAAGAGCGGGATATAAAATGTGTAAAACAAACAAAGCCAACAATTACTTGTGCAATGCAACAATCCAGTTCCTCATCAATCTTTGGGTGCAGAGCAAAAGGTACATTTTGAGCCTTCATAGCCATGGGTGTTGTTTTAGGAGCCAGATGGAATGTTGTGGGCAGACCCTTATACTCTCCTAACTCCTCCTGAAAAATCTATGGAAATTCAGCTACAAATTACCCAACTTTTCTGTATTAAAAGTATGCACCCTCTGCAGAGTGATTCCCAATGTAGGGATGTGCATGAGCTGTCTGTATACTCCCTTGCAGGGCAGGGCGGGGTACCTTTAAGAGGCAGGTAAGGAGCTTCTTACCTGCTCAGCCCTGCCCTGCTACTTTCCCCCTGCCAGTGATCATTTTAGAAACAGCCATGAGGGGCTGCAGCACTGCTTCCTGCAGCCCTGTGCAGCGTCAGCACACACATGGCCAGGATGCACACTCGCCAGCCATTTGCATGGGCAACAACACAATGCTGACCACACAAATGGCTGGTGCACATGCACCCTGGCCATATGTATGCTGAGGCTGCGGGAAGCAGTGATGCAGCCCTGCACCGCTGTTTCTAAAACAAGCAGCAGGGTGGGGGTGAGCAGGTAAGGAGTTCCTTAAAGTAAAGTGTGTCGTCAAGTCGGCGTCGACTCTTGGTGACCACAGAGCCCTGTGGTTGTCTTTGGTAGAATACAGGAGGGGTTTACCATTGCCACCTTGCGCGTAGTATGAGATGATGCCTTTCAGCATCTTCTTTTATCGCTACTGCCTAATAGAGGTGTTTCCCATAGTCTGGGAAACATACCAGCAGGGATTCGAACTGGCAACCTCTGCCTTGATAGTCAAGTCATTTCCCCGCTGCACCAGTATCTTAAAGCACCCCTCTCTGCCCATTGGGCTGGTTCAAATGCTGGCATTTTAGCCTCTTCCCTGCTTGAAAAGGAAGCGCTGAACAGGCTCACAATCATCCCTATCCCAAAGGGGCAAACCAATTTCTTCTCAGAAGACTTTTATTATCCTTCTTAGTAACAATGAGGGGAAGACTCCACTTACTTAATCCATACTGAACATTTACAAGCAGCTTCCAATAATTTCAACAACCTGTTTACTGTAATTACAAAGCTGACAATCTGGCTTTTCTAACTTAGGCTGATAGTGTGGGAATAATTGAGAAAATGTTTTTTGTCAATGAGAGAGACGCCAGAACGCTAGTCTACTTCCATTATACAGTCCTGGGCATTTATACTCACAATTGCCAACACTTCTGATTCTGGATCTTCTGCAGCTCTCACATTTTTCACATAATAGAGCTTTTGTACACACACACACACACACACACACACCCTCAGGTGTTGTGTCTACCTTGTGTGAAGACTGCATATGGGAGCTTGTATCATAACTCGATGATATCTTCTGCTACTCTTTGACCAACCGACCTTTTCAATATGGCCCTACATACAAGCATAACATTCCACCTTCCTGAATTGGCACTCACTTTGCTTATGCTGCCGACCACAGCTTGAGCAGACTGGCAAATAGCTAGACCTCTGTGCCCATGGAAAGGAGCGTGTGATTCGCTGAACTGGTTGAGGATGCTCTGATTCCTGCTCATCTTGGAGCATGAGCATATTGCAAGAGTTTGCATAATGGGTTTCCTTCAGATGTTGTGATGCAGCTTCTACTGCCAAAGCCTTTTCTTGCACTGCAGCAAGGGTCAGATTTGGTTCAGAGAGGAGGTGGTGTTGTCACTTCAACTTTAATTCCACAGATAAGACGATCATGAAGCAGGCCATCTAGAAGGTTACCAAACTCACAGAATTCAGCAAGGCGCCAGAGTTCAGCCAAATACTGTAATCTGCTATGCCTTCACTGTCTTTTGGGTCTCTTTTTGAGCCTCTGCAAGGTAACTGATGGCTGTGTGCAAAAATGTGGCTTCAACAGGGCAACAAGTTCAGCATATGATTTGGTGCTTGGGACAGCTGGTGCACTACGTGAATGGACAAAGGTGAATGTTTTAGCCTCACAAACAGTCAAAAGAATTACATGTTTCTGTTCTGGGTTTTCTATTCTATTAGCTTCCAGGTACTAAAAGAGCCTTTCTGCATAAGAGTCTCATGAAGCTGGCTGGTTCACATCAAACTCTTTAATATGGCCTAATGCAGTCATTTTACACACACAATTGTACAGCTCAGGAGAAGAGATGAAGTCTAGTCCCTAGTTTTCTGTAACAATTCACAAAATGTCATCTGGCAGCAGATATCCCACCTTCGTCACCAAAAAACATAGTGTCATCAGCACACAAGACAGCAGGATACTGCAGGGTTACGGAACAAATATTTATTAAAATCAATCCTTGGACAAGCATGTAAAATAACTGATCTTATCTGAAGTAGGTCCTTGAAGAAATCATCAGCCTGAATCTAGCAGCAGAGCCACCTGCTATCTAACAAGAAACTTTAACTCCACCCTCCAGTAAACGATTACTAGGCAGGCTGAGGCCCTGTCTTAAAGCAACATGTCTTTAACATTTCCCACAATACACAACAGATATCAGTACCCAAATATTGAGAGAGAGAGAGAGAGAACAGTGCTATAGGTGGCCTTTCCACTTCAAGGAGCATAGAGTAGTTGATGTATTCAACATTCTACATTCTAGCTCTACTATTGAAGGTTCACTCCAGCTCCTTCAGCACACAGTATGAAAATCACTGGTATGTAATAAAAAAAATATCAAAAAGGAGTCAGAAAACATGAGAGATCATATGCACCTTTGCAGTGAGTCCTTGTTGATGTCAACCGTGAAGTAGGTTGTTGAAACAGAAGCAAGAGTTGGCAGGATGGGGTGAGGAAAACCTTCAAGCACAATGCTGATTAATGTATTTCATATCGTACCAATAATATCCCTGAATTAAACCAAACTATGATTTGTTTTTAAAAAACACACAAAACAAACCAGCAAATGCAAAGCAAAGCGGAGCCAAGGTCAGTGTATACCAAACTGCTCAAAAACAAACACATGGGAATTTAGGATATTTATTCACTGACCCTGAAATGTCAGCTTGACACAGCTACTAATGTAGCTCACCTCTCTCCAGAGTTATTCCTCTATGCAAAGGTGCCACCAACTGTGAGAATGTACCAGAGGTGCCTGCTGGAAATAATCTGCATATGTTATTTTATTGCCAGGTCTCATAAATCAACATTATAGGGATGGGGGAAATATCTAAAATTTCATACTTTTTTTAGAAATAAGGGAGAGCCAGAAAGATGCACTCTTGAGATTCCATTGACACCAATGATACACTGCTTAAACTTTAACTATTTTATTGCCCTGCTGGTATATGTGTTTAGTTTTTAGAATCCTCCTTAAATTGTTTTCTAGAAAGGCACACAGATGCTAACCTACTAAAACTTAAAGGAAGAACAGGAAGTCCAGATTCAAGGTACTTCTAAGCCTCTACTCTACTTATCCTCCTACTCATGGCTGCTGAACCCAAGTACAGCGTTCACAAAAGCAGGTCAACAAGCCCCATGCCACACTGACACACTCCTGGATTCCACCCTGCAGTGCTCTCCTCAATTACAGTATACAAGAACTGTCTGTGAGAGATTCTTCCCATGATCAGAATGTTGAAGCATCCCAGTATTCTGATCATGAGAAGAATCACTCCACAACAGGGACGTAGCAAGGTTGGAGTGGGCCCAGAGACAAGATTTTAAAATGCCCCCCCTCACTGAAGCTCAGCTCATGAAGAAAAGAAATCTTAAATGAGGCTGAATAGTGGGTATATATATATATCCCCTCTGCCCCCCCCCAAGGCAGTGGGCCCCCAGACAACTGTCTCCCCTTGCCCTATTATACACCCCTGCTCCATGAATACATAAGCATGTATCTTCAAATGCTATAATCATGGAGAGCAGGTAGATAGGGTTTTATTTCACATCATGGGAGGTCTTGACAGCATGTTTGGGGACAGTGCTGTACCCATGTACAACATTTCCACCTCTATACACTGGAACTGGTTCGAGAGAAAGGAAGAAAATGAAGTAGATTATGTAATACAATTCCTTCCCTCCCCCCCATCTTTTGTGGGGGGGGGGCGTAGCATTTTGTACACATTCCTATTTTCTGGGGCAGTCTCACTGCAGATGATTTCTTCTTTGGCATTCAGATTGATAGTCACATGGTACATGGGCTTCCACAATTTGACCCTAGAAGGAAGGAAAGCCCACCAAGCATAATCCCTTGGAATTTCTGGAAATTTGCAATAACACAGGTATGGGACAGAGCTACTCATTCTGTTGGGAATTATTATTGCTGTTTGTTTTTGAACAAAAATCAGATACATTTTATATGTATGTTATAACATTAACATGCTTGATGCATTTGTTGTTTCAGTGCTTCACAAAGATTGTCCACATGTCCACTAGTCTAGTTGTCCACACTTCCTGGCTGTCTCCCTTTCCATGCTTTCATAAAACGTATCAATCATGTCAATGATTATTGGTTTTATACTTTAAAAATATGTAATGTTCCTTTTAATGAAAATGTGACCATTTCAATTGTGAGATTTAAAGACATTAGTCCTAACATTTGACTCATGAAGATTCCTATTCACACACATGATTCTGAAGCACTATAAACTGAAACCTGACCATTTTTAGCCCTCTTCAGTGTAGTCAACACATGCCTACCTACACTGATTTCAGTATGTTGTCAGTGCTATTGATGTAAAGCCCAAATGGTTCTCATAGTGCAGAGACCCTAAGCATTACAAAAATCTCTACTACTTACTGAAGCAATAGGCCTTCAGTGCAGACTAAGCATTACAACATCTGCAATACTTACTGAACCAAATTAAAGAAATCAGGCTGGCATGCTACATTGCCTTGTGATCAAATGCATGCAATGCATTAGTAAAGGCTGCAACTCACAGCACAGCTTTGCATGGATAATTTGAGACATCTCAGATTAAGAAATCTCAGATAGCAGGACTGGGAACGATCTCTGAACAAGAGGTCACAAAACATTGCTGCCAGTCATAAGTAGACAGTACTGAGCTAGATGGATCAGTGGTCTGACTCTGTATAAGATAGCTACTGTACATACATTTACAATTCCAAGACTTCTCCTCCACTCTTTCTTGCATATCTGCTGTAAGTTTAGATCTTCCTTCCGATTTTCAGAAACATATTCCCAGTCCAGCTGAGAGTGACATTTGCATATACAATTTTTCCAAGAACAACTAATGAGGGTGAAGATGTTTTATGCTACACGTACAAATTAGTTATTGTCCATTCTTTTAATTTAAAATGGAGACATGCACTAATTGCTCTATTATCAGGGAAGACTGTGATTCTATTATGTTGTGGTGAGCTTCCAAGGTTGTCAATTCCAGATAGCATTGTTCTTTATCTCAACTATTATTGCAAGACAATGTGACAGGCTGTGTGGGGGGGGGGGATAAAAAATGCATTATGACTATGTTTCTCAGCAGCTGGGTGGTAATATGCATCCTAATCACATGGGAGTAGCAAAAGCTCTGTTATATATGAAAAACTCAGTGCCCACTTCACAAAAAAGAGTTTTGCAAATAACTGACATGAGTAATGTTTTGCAAAATTTCAAAAAGAGATTCTTGTGGAATCCTTAACACTTCTGTATGTATTTTGACATGAGCTTTTGCCAGTTCTTGCAAGTTCTGCAAGTTCTTCAGATACAACTGCAAGTTCTTCAAATACAACTTCCTAACATACATCTGATGAATTACATAGGTTCTTGCCCACAAAAGCTAATGTCCCACTAAATAAGGCTATTCTCACAAGCAGCCTAACTCAGGCTAGGGCAGCCCAGCCTAGGTTAGGCAGCTTGTGTGCAGCACCAGAACTGAGGCAGATCCTGGCACTGCCACCTCACCTAACCCTACTTGAAACCTCAGGCTTTAGCCAGGGTTAAGGGCATGAGCATACACAGAATCAGGTGCCTAGAGCACATGAGTCCTGGCCTCCAGAGATCTGTGCTACTCTGTGCAGTGCGAATCATGTGGGTGCGGTGGCACTCTGAAGGAAACCAAATATTATCTGGGGGGGGGGAGTAGGTCCATCCCTGCCTTCCCCCTGCGCATCAAATAATTGTGTGTATAACCTTAATGTGTTAGTCTTAAGCTTCATACAGGGTTCTTTCCCAGCATTCTATTTCTAATCCAAGGCATAGCAATATGTCTTGGGAAGCTCACCAACAAAGCATGAAGGTGCTGACCACCCCCTGTTCTTTGTTCCTAGCATCTTCATTTCAAGAACTTACCATGAAGCTATCCTCACAAGTGAGCAAAACCGGGCTAAGGGAGCCCAGCCCAGTTTTGCTTACTCATGAGAACCACTGGGAGCCATGTGACTCCCGGTGGCAGCACGGCAGTGAGCCCTCTTGTGTAGCCTACCGCTTAACCCAGGTTTTGGGTGAGTTAATTGACCTTGTGTCTGCTGCAGCTGCTTGCAGCATGCTGCTCCTGGCAGCATGGATCAACAGAGGCCAGGACAAATTTTCCTGACCTTCAGATTCCAGACGATGAGCATGCTGCCTTGGGAAATTCTCCATCAGATGGGCACTTTAAGCACCTGTCTCTGTGTATCCTCAGGCTCCATGAAGCCCAAGGAGACACACGATGCTGCCAACCGGGTTAAGGGAAACCTCAGCTAAGAGCTGGGCTTGGGAGCAGAGTTAGGCTGGGCAGGAGTGCTGAGATCCACATGGATCCTTGCATGGATCCTGGGTTAGGCTGCTCATGAGAACAGCCTCAGTAACTAGTTGCCACTGCCAAGTCTATAGTCCACACAAAGCTGCTATACAGGAACAGTATAATGTATAATGTAATGAGTACAACTATTTGTTTCTGCTACAAAAGGCTAACAGGGCTACTTTTCTCAAATTTTCAAACTGTGTCTGGTCTCTCTTTGTTACTTCTGTTTGTTTACATTCTATTGTCTTGAATGGGACTTAGGCACATTCAGCATTATGCTGCAATATATAAATAGCATGTCTGCTCATTGGAACTAGGGCTGCATGGAATGTGAACATGTTTCAAATTTCAGGCCAAAAACAGAGCTTTCAGGACCAAAACATTTTCTCAACCTTAATGGTTGAGAATGTTAACTGGTTGGTTTGTGTGTTCATTGCCATTGTTTCTTCTGCCTGTTGTTGCTTCCACACCATTTTTTCTCTGTTGTTAGGGTTTCTTTTTCCTCCTTAGAATGATCCAGCATAGGGAACAAGCAGCAAACATGAGATAATCACAATATAAATCCAATTTGGCTACATGCTGATGTCACATAAGACAATTGAAGATCAGGGAGGGCAATGCTTCCAGAATCAGTCACATGTATGAACTTAACATGTAAATGGCATGTAACTTAGGATAGTTCATGTGATCCTAGCCAGTCAGGAACATGATGATATCACTGTGGGCAGACAAACATCATCATGTTCCTGACTGGCTAGGATCACATGAACTATCCTGTGGAAGGGAATTACACTTACAGTGCCATTTCAGCATGCTTCCTGAAAAGGCACTGTAATTCCCTTCCACAGTAATCCCCACAAAAATCACCAAAAGAAGGTCAGCTTTCAGTTACATATGTGCTCATACTTATTAGGAAGGAAAGACTCAGTAGCGTTTGAAAGAGGACATGAAATAGAACACAGTGGCTGACATTTAGAGCAATGGTTTGGCAGAGAGAGACTTCTTGAACAGCAAAGTACGGGGAAGGGGAGAATGATGGTTGCAGATCTACCCCAACTCCAGAAGTGCTCTGCCTTCCAGAAATATATCCCTGAGGGTTGCACAGCCTCAGGGGCATATTTCTGCCAAGCAAAATAGCACTTGTAGAGGTAGGAGGAATCAGTGGAAATATCTCCCTCTGCTTCCTGTGTGCCAGCTCTGCTGTTTGGGTAGTCTCTGGATGCATTTTATGACTTTCCTTGCAAGGATGCAGCTACTGTTTAAGTTATCAAAAGAACATGGCTATATCAATAATCCTTCTTCAGCATCTATTAATGGAGATTCATTTCTATACTAACTTCCTTCAACTACACAGTTAGCTTAAGGATATTGGCAAAAAACATCAATAAACTGGGAGCTGATGAACATATAACAGAATTGTATAACCAGAGATAGCCATGCCACAATTTAGGAAGAACAAAAATAATAGGACCTGGCTTCCACTGGAACTGTAGTGGGTTTCTAGGTCTTCCAGAACTCACAACAAAATTAAATCCATAAATTTGTCACAGCTGTTTTTAACTCTGTGTTTACACGCACAGTTGAATATGGGCACATATGTCTGAGCACAATATTTTTATATTTTGCAATTAAAAGTGTGTTTGCTCAGAATTTTTATTATTGGATATATTGTTACAGCCTTCATAATTATACAGTTTTTGCGGTGCAAGCATTTTTATATCTTTTCCCGATCGCTTATTTGATGAACATTTATAGGGTTGTTGCATTTGAAATGTAGCCAGGTTCCTTATAAATACTAACTTCAAACTGTTGAGAGAGAGAGAGAAATACACACTACTTTGAACAATGGGGGGAAAGGGGTGAAGAATAGGGTTCATCCAATAAGCATTATCCCAATCTGTTCCTTATACAAGAAGCATTTAGTTAATCCTGTCATCAGAAATAAAGCAGTACATGTTTCAAAAGCCATTCCTAGTGGAACAAAATCCAACAGGGAAACATCAGTTAAATGAACTGCTACAAGCAGAACTGCTGTGATTTTTATATGCATCTCTAAATCGGCTTCTTAGCAAGAACACTGTTAACGGATTACCCTTCAAAATTGCTTTGCACTATCAGAGTTTGTTTCTTCCTGTTGTACATGTTGGGATTTATGTGTATATACATTGTCTTTGTTCTTGCCACTGATGTATTGTACGTATATCTGAGTATAGGCTGGGGGTAGAGTTTAGAATGTTCATGCCAATCATCAGTTCTGTAGACTGGTCAATTTGTATATCTTACTGAATGCTTGAGACCTTTGTTTCTGTTAGGATGATCTTTCATTCAGAGTAGGACTGAATGATTTAGTAATAGTTGAGTAATAAACCTTAGTAACTTTGTTCAATAAACTTAACAAGCCTCAGTTTCCGCTCTGGTACACTCCACTACAATACATGGAAGAGAGGCTTGCGGCTATGTCACAATTTTATTTTGTGTCTAAACATAACCCAGAGCTGTGAGGAAATTGTGCTAAATAACTGAAGAACAAGAGTGTAGTGGTATGTCTATAGGTGTGCAGTCCCCCACCTTGAGAAATGTGATTGGTCATACTGAAATTCTTTTAGCTTCCATTCCTATGTTTCATGTGAGGAAAAATTGACTTGATTTTTGCTGTACAACAAATTTGGTAGTAATTTGTATTCACTTTACCTGACTCTGTACTAATAAGCACTACTAAACTAACACTCTAGAATAAATAAAACAGAACAATATGAATACCACCCCCCACCGTCTCCCACCCCACACACCTAAAGCACACTCCATACAGCACTAGAAGAGGAAGCCAGATGGTGGACCGTTTTTCTCCTGCCGCCGGCCCCCTCTCCACACCCCCTGTGTCTGATCTCAGATGCAGGGGGCATCGCTTTGCTCCCAAACAGGGCTGTTTGGGCCTGTCTGAGAGCAAATGCTGGCCAGCACTGCATTTGCAGCATGGCTGGGAGCTGCTCTCCCTGCCTTTAAAGGCAGCGAGAGAATTCCTAGCTGTGCTGTGAATGTGGTGCTTGCCAGAATATGCTCCCAAACGAGGCCACACGGCATTCACAGCATGGCCAGGAAGGTTCTCACAGCCTTTAAAGGCATAGAGAGCAGCTCTTGGCCACACTGTGAACGCAGTGCTGGCCAGTATTTTCTCTCAAACGCATGCAGCCCCATTTGGGAGCGAAGCCACGCCCCCTGCATCTGACATCAGAAGCAGGGGGTGTGGCGGGGCACCAGGCACAGCCCCTGATTGGCAGCAGCTCAGGTTCTTTGAACCCATCCACTCAATGGTGGCTCCGCCCCTGCCATACACACAACTCAAGCAGCAATGTAACATTCAAACTGTATTTGTTTATTTTAACATTTTCTAAGCTTCTCTTCCAAAAATCCTGCCAGGGCAGCATATATGCACCTGAAATACTATTTGTATTGTGGCTGATGTGATTTCATTACACCTAAATTATCTTATGTGACCAAGAAGGTTAATGGGTGACTTCCAATTAGTCAAGATGGCAAAATCCAAAGCAAACTATGAAGAGCTCCAAAGGACCTCTACAAATTGAGTGAACGTGCAATCAAATAGCAGATCCACTATAAGGAAGTGCAAGTAATGTACAAATAGTCCATTTGCTATGAAAGAGTTAGAATAGCATCATTCTGTACACATCCTGGATCTACTGAGGTCATAAGCCCAATTCAGATATTATTCTGTACAAGTGTGCAGAGTGTCTGTACACTCATACATGTGTTTGTGTGAACAACTGTACCTGTGTTCATTTTAAAAGTAATACAGGACTTTCAAATGCATGGTACAAGTTGAAAGTGTACTTCTGTACCTGCGTTCAGCATAACATGTGAATTACTGTACATGTGTACATATCTGTACCTGTGTACACTGTACCTGTGTACACTGTACACTCATTGTACAAGTGTACCTATAATCTATGTTCTTGGTATAAGTTGTATCCCTGTGCTTTCGATCTGGTTCTAAGTAATTCAGGGAAGCAAGCAGCCCTTTCCCCAATATGCACCTCACACGTACCCTTTCCTGCAACTCTCATACCCCAAGTTAGTCGGGTATTCTATCCTGTGAAAAAGAAAACTGAACACCAAATTGCTACTTAAGCTTCGAGAAGACAGCAAAGCATCTTAATGAATCTGTGTTCCCATGAGGGTCATTACTGCTACAAAAAGAATGCCTTGTTTGCAAAGGCGTTTCTCCGCCTGACCTTCAGTTCAGAAGCTCTGCCCACCTCTCCAGCAGTCATTAAGAATACCTCTGTGCTCTTTATGTTCCTTGCAAATTGAGTTGACAACTTTAGCAAGACTGCAACGCACTGTGGAGCCAATGCAAAGATACTGTTTGCTGCTGAAGTAGGGTTGCTGTAAATTTTCAAGCGTCCCTGGCTAAAGCTCTGTTCCTTTCTTCCTTTCGATTTGTTTCAATGACATTTGTCAGCATTTAGCAATGTAGATGGCATTCACTTGCCAAAAGACAATTTATTTATAGCTCTACCTAGGCTATTTGCTCAATAAAATCTCAGCTAAATTCAACCTTGTAATGCAGTAATGGGCTAGCTGTGTATACAAGGTTTGGCTGTTCACAAATATAAATGATTCAAATATCATAACAGGACAAAGGTTGAGAGAGATGTAGGCCTCACTCCAGCAGGGTTAATTATGGCTCAAACCCATTGAAATAAATGTGTTTTAAGTGTGCCTAACCCTTGGTTGGATTGTGGCTGCAGTGCCTTTATGCTATTATGATATTGATGCTATATAAATTCTACACGAAACGATAGATAAGAAGCACACAGAAGAGATTTGCACAACAAATCTCTTATTACAGCACAAACCTCTCTCTAATATGACCATATTGTAATTCATTTCAGTGGCTAACATCCTGAATGATGAAGCATGGACGCACAGGAAACTGCTCTTAATGCAGCCAGAAGCTTTCCTTACAACACGCGCATGCGAGTGTGTATGATTTTAGATTATCTTTCCTGCTTCTGGAAGTACCCTGTGCCTACAAATATGATGTCCATAAGGGCTGCATAACACTCCAAAATATATTTTTGCAAGGCTCAGAGCACTTTGAGAAGCAGGAAAGATCTGTGAAAATCACCCACAAAAACACATGCACATATGCAGTGCAGAAGTGAAGAACCTCCAGCTGTGAGGACACAGCTTAGGGATGCTTAGGGATATGCACAAACCCAGTTTCCCTGGTTTGGTTCAAGCCAGTCTGAACTGTCTTAACCCAGTCTCTAAAATGGCCTTCCCACAGGAGCAGAGGCCTGAAATGGACAGGAGAAGGCCCAAACCAGGCCCAAACTGGGCCACAGCTAGCCCTGGAGACTCAAGAGGATGCTGGCAGGCATGGGAGGAGCCACTGTTCTCACACACACACACACACACACACACACACACACACACACACACCTTGTGGCTTCCACCACCACCGGCACCAGTGCAAGTTGTAAGTACTTTTTACTCCCCTGTTCACTAAATGTTCACTCTCCTGTTACTCCCACCCCCACCCCTTTATCAGTAAATGGGATTCCTTACTGGCATCCCCTTTACCAGTAGAGAATCAAGCCAGTATGAATCATCTGAAGTTAAGCCTTCAAATTGAACAGGTTTGAACTCAAACTGGATCAATTCTGAGCCAATGTGGTGAACACACTGGTGGGATTGGGACCAGCATTGAGAGCCCAAAGAGTAAGCTTAGGCTTGTTTCTTTTACAAGAAACTGGAGTGTGAACTTTGGCTCTGCTGAGCCAAAGTAACTGAATTGAATTGTTTATTCTATAGTCAAGACCTGACAAGAGGGGAAGACTCACCTCTCCCTGCTCTGAAGCTTGTTTATGCATTGCGCTATGCCAAGGGTAATCATGGGACCCATCTTGAAATTTGCTAAGAATAATCATGTTTAGAAGGTCTTAGGAAGCAACACATAGATATCAGTACCTACATATTTTAGGGGTACATTATATTCACACAGTTAGCTGCTGAACCTCCTTGTATGCTATCTCTTAACACATTTCTTGGAACTGAAGGGCTCTAGCTCTGCTTTGAGATGACCACAAACCTGTCAATTGGGACAAAAATAGGAATGTTTTGAGAACATCAAAAGGGAAATAGTTCCATCTGATTCAGTAAACAAGTGCCGGATACAACCCCCAAGAATGGTAGACTCCTGGACCAAATATGGTAAGAGAGTCTGGGAGGGGGAACCAGAGTTGCTGATATCAGACTGGGGACACAGAGGAACATGATATGACTGTTTCTGATATGACATATGGGTAACAGGCCTGGAAGAAGGTATAAAGAGTCCACACACACACACGCTCTCACTCCATGGGAGGAGTCGCTTGTGACCCCTATCCTGGAAGGGCAATACGTGCCTAATAGGTTGTTGAAGCTGCTCTGGTCTCTAAGATCAGAGAGACCTCCATTCCTGCATATTCAATTACTCTGCCAAGATACCTGGACAGGTGGATGTCTCTCTGCACACTTGAAATCTCCATTCCTGAGCAGACGCAGATCTACCAGAGCTGGTAATTATACTTGCAGATGTGCCTTCAGCCCAGCACCTTCTAACTAACATCCCTGTCCAACTCCCCACCCCTCGTCCCATAGATCTCTTTCTCTCTTCCTTCTGCTCCCCAGAACTTCCTTAGCCTGTGCCTGTCAGCTTCCAGTGAGTCAGCATACTCACTTCAGCCTGCTCTCCCCCATCCCTCATCCCCTTCCTCTGTTCTCAGCTCATTCACTCTGGACTGTCGGCCCGAGGCCAGAATGGGCACCTCCTCCCTTTTCTGCCCTTTCCTCTTCACTCATTCCCCCTCCCCCTCCTTTGTCTCATGCCTGGATTTTTGCTTTCTTTCCCCCATCTCTCTGCTTGAAATTGAAACTGTCAAATGTTGTGTCTTAGCTAAAGAACAGCTGTGAGATAACACACACACAGGGTTCATTACTAGTGAGGGAAAATGATTTTAGCTTTTATTGAGAACACTACACTACGCTGAGGAAGAAAACCAATTGATTGATTTTGCTTGCGTGCTTAATTGCTTAAATGTAACCATTTGCCCTTATAAAACTGCAGTTGTGTATGATGTTTCTTCTCTTCCTCACTCCCGAATGCTCCATGACCTCAGAGCCAAACCTGGGGTAACCTCTTTTGGCTAAGTTGGGAGGGGCTGTGTGCTCCCTCTCTCCCTTGAAGGGAGGGCGGTGCAGCCTGCTTGCAACATTAGCACATACCTATTGCTGCTGTGACTTTTCTTCACTAGTCAGTATGTCAGCCAATATTCTTAAGGGAAGGATTATACAAAAAATTCTAATGAAATCGATGGAAAAAATAGGTCACAAACGATTTAATTCCTGCTGGCGTAAAAGCTATTTTATGCACACCCAAGGCTTTGAGTGGAATTTTTGACTTTTTTCTAGCAGCAACAAATCCCCATGCCATACCACAAAACAATTCAAGAAACTAACCTCAATGTCCAAAGCATTGCTTATTTTGAGAAACCTAAGTCCAAACTGTACTGTTTAGAAATCCAGTTTGTGGTTTTTTGGTAGTTGTAACTGGTTAGTGTATGAGGCTAGTCTGGGCCAGGTTTTGTGGAGGATCTAGAGAGGGCTGGCTTGTTTCTTGAGACTGTTTCTGTTTTTTCTTCAAAACATAAAAGCTTTCTATCTCACAGAAAACAACCCTTGAGTGTGTAGAACTAATCCCACGATTCTCGGGATCTAATGATTTGATTTCAAGACAACTTAGATGTGACTAAGACTGCAATCCTATGCATAATTTACTTATAGGTAAGCTCCAGTGGGACTGACTCACAGGTAAATATGCAGGCTACTTGTTCCACTTCTCTGGACTGAGCCCACTGATAGATTTGTTTTCGTGAGGATAAAATGCCCAAAAGTCCATTCAGTGAAATAAAAGATCTCTTAAACAGTGTGGAGTTTATGAAAACAGGGCAGAGCAAAGTTTCAAAACTATGGCTGTATTCGCATGTAATGCGAAACCAGCCTTTGCCGGACATGCAGTTAATTTTTCTAACTGTGAATTGCATCGCAGACATTCGTCCAACCACAGTCTGGCAAGCTCTGATTTCAGGGTAGGGGAGCATCTCCCTCCTCCTAGTCTGCCAAGGCCACATCCCAGCAATCTCCCTAGCATTCGAGTCACCAGACTGTGGACAAGGCATCAGCATGCCACTAGAGAATCTACAATTGGCAACCATCTTCAAGGGGGCTGCTGAGTGTGAGCATGACTTTTTGGAATGGTCTGCCTGGCCTCGGCAGGGAAAGAGCATTGAAATCACTTTAAAAGCCATGCCTTGCCAGCACTTCTTCCGGCAGCAATTGGACCGCTACCCTCCTAAGAGCCCCAAAACAAAATTGTCTTGCACAAGCATTATTTCTGGTGGGAGAGGAGTCTGGGGGGGGGGATATATCCCTGTTATTCAAGAAAGAGAATATGATGACTTCCTAGGAGGGGATATGTATATGAGGGAGGGCAAAAAATCCTGGGGTATAGTCCCCTGCGACCAAGGATACTCTTGTGAGGGCTCACCCCAGCAAAGCAGTCCATGCAGACCAAACCACATTCCTGCCCCTGTGGTGGCTTGTTGCCAGCAGTTCAGTGCTCTCATGAGAGAGGCAGTCTATGGGGGAAGACCTTAGGATAGAAAAGCTTCAGTCTTCCATGGGACTAAATGCTTATGAGTTGTGCTAACCCAAAAAAGGGGAGCCCACTCATGTGGGCCCCCGATCTCTCTGGTTAACAATAGAACTTTTGCACTGCTACATCTTCCTCCCCTGGAAAGTCTTTCATGCACCCAAAGGAGATTTTGATGCTCCATGTGTCAGACCCTAAGCATGTATGCAGATTGGGGGAACATTGGGTGCGGGGACAAATGTTTACTCTCATTCAAAATTCCTGGGTTCAGACCGGCGTTGCACTATATGCACACCTGTCAACATGGGGAATCATGGGAGAGGGGAGCACCATTTCCCAGCAACTCCAGGAGAGTGGGGTCACCATTCCAGACACAAACAAAAGTGAACATGTTCAAATGGGCGGACTGGCTGGCAGATGGCACACTTTGACACCTTCTTGGAGGCAGTCGCCAAGACAGGGAGAGCTGTTGGTGGGGTACCCAACTCTGCAGCTTTCTTGTATGGAGCAACCTGGCTGGGCAGCATCTGCCATCCAGTCCCCATGGCCTGACACTCTCGTGACATGGGAGAAGTCCATGGCAGAAGGGGATTGTCACCACACATTATTAGAAATTCTGTCCAATACCCCTGTCCCCATATATGGTTCTTCTCATGAGTTGTTAAGTGGTATTCCCATGGCCTTACACTCTCATGAGTGAGCAGTCCACTCTGGATCAGCATCCATGCTCATTGCATATGAGGAATCAATCACTGGAGCAATTCTGATCCTGCTGCCCGGCCCTTTACATGAGTAAGCCTAGGGACCACACAGGTACCCCAAAGGGGAAGGGGCTGGGCCCTTCCTGGTGAAGCCCTGAAGGGGCTTCACCAACATCACTGTATAAAAAATAGACCTTGCCAATCAAGAATCTCTGGTTGGGGCTCCCTTTAAAACTCAATCCTGGGTATCTCTACCCTGCCATATGTTTCCAGTCCAGCGGTCTAATGGGGTTGTGCTGCCTGTGTTGCCATCTTAAAGGGGTATGCTTAGGAACATACATCATTGCTGCTTCATTTTCAGAAATAAAAATCACTTAGTGCCTTTCTTTACATCTCATCCCCTTTCTTTCATAATTGCCAGGAGGGGGGAGCAAAGGACAGAGCTGGAAGAGGGCATGCCCAGTGTGATTTTCCTGTTTGACAGTGTTTGATATAGCACTGTCTCTGTAGCTGGGGAATTGCTTTGTTGATGTCTTATCAGGGATAGCAGGTGTGGGGTGAGTGCTCAAAGAGATGGCCAGTGAGAAGTGCTACTAGAATGGAGCACCTGCAATCATGGGCAGGTCTACAATGCCATCTCTATAATTGTGGCCCCAGAAACTGAATGGAACCACAGTTATGGAGCCATCTGTGTTCAGATATACTGCCTCTGCTGCCAAACTTCAGATTGGGATGGCAAAACCTATTACATACTGGAGTTTGGCGAGGCAAACCACAGGTCACTTCTGTTGCAAAACCAGTTCCAACCTCTGCCCCGTTTAACTGTAGTTTTGCCTTACATGCAAAAGTGGCCAGTGTCTTAAAACTGTTAAAACTATCTTCCAACAGAGAAGAAAAAAACTAGAACATAATTAAAATGATACCTTTGAAAGGATATTTTAACTAAAGAGGTATATTGAGAAATGCTCAGTCATGTCTAACAAAATAAGATTAAATTTATGAATTGTAGGAGGTTTTATCAATCTCAAGAAGCATATTAGCTGTAATATATAGAAACAGGATTTTGTGTAAATAAGATCTTTCATAGTTCTGATGAAGTACACTACATCACTTGGGATTAATAGGAATGGAGAAAGTTACAGTAAGCTGCAATAATTCTTCCTAGTTTTTTTATTGCAGAGAATATTGGACAGACATCAGCCTAATAAAGACATTCCAACTAATAAAAATGTGGACAATGAGACATGTATGTTGTATTAAATAATGAGAGGTTCAAAGAAAGACATCTGGATGGTTTATCCTTAGAAATAAGCAATATGGTCAGTTTCACATGTTTGAATGCCCAAATTTCAATATATGCCTTTTGAACTGGTCTAGTCATACTCTAGTAACTGTCAATGGGAAACCAAGGAATCTAGCTGCACATTACTACAGGCAGAACTCTATTCTTTCACTTTGATCCAATCAGGGCTCATCAGTTCGGGGAAGCAGGTTTCCATGTGCATATCCTTAGTCAGAGGGGGAATCACAAACACAACAAACAGTTGATGCTGTACATACAGCTTCCCACTGCAGAGGCTCCCTTAGGACTGGACTTCTGGGTGGGGGCTCCTGCAGCCCCCACTGTATCGAGTGGGGGCAAATGCTACCCAGACTTACCCTCCTGCCAAGCAGCCCAACATCTCTCCCATGCTGCCAAGAAACATGGCAGCAACAAGGCAGGGCAACTCAGAGGTGTGCACAAGAATCCTGGTGCTGCAGCCCTTGGACTTCCTGCTGCCACCACGCTTCTCTCCCTGCTGCATGCTGCGTGGTGGCAATTCCAATTGTGCTGGAGCTGCTGCACAGTGAGCATGAGCTGTGCCACATGGTGAGCAGTGAGGGATGAGTGTGTTGCTGCCAGCCTTCTGCCTGCTTCAGGTACAGCAGGGGGAGAAGGCTGCCAAGCCAGCAATAGCAGCTTCCACCCACCATTCCAGCGCCTGCAAAGGCACCTCACTACAGACCAAGGCTTACTAAGACAGCAACAAGAACACACACAGTGTGTCCAGTCAACAACAAAATCAAGGGCACCAGTTAGAAAGCGTTCCTTCTTTTATTTATTGATTTGTTCATTCATTCATTTTATTTTATTTTATTTTATTTTATTTAACATATTTATATACTGCCCCAACGGCAAGTCTCTGGGTGGTTTACTACAATGCAATAAAAACAACAAAAGTTAAAACATTGCAACAATTTAAAATTTAGAACAACGTCAAAACAACATTAAAACTATTAAAAACCATCAAACGATTGAAACAGTAGCTAATTAAAAGTCTGGTGAACAAATGTGTCTTAACTACCTTTATTATTATTATTTCTTGTTTACACAGTCAGGCAGGTGTTATTGACTGGTTTGTTTTATCCAGACATCGAGTCCTTTCCAAGGTCTTGGGATGTCAGAATATTGTTATCAATATTGTTCTTGTTGTTATTATAGATATCGTTGCAGAATATAGGCTGTTCCCAGTAATGTTGCTTTTTGTAATTGGCTGGTGGTGATTTCTGTGGCCCCTATGTAGTTGAGGTGCTCTTCAAGGTCTTTTGGAACTGCACCCAGGCACCAATTACCACTGGGATTATTTTGGTCTTTTTTTGCCACAGCCTCTCAATTTCAATTTGTAGATCTTTGTATTTGGTGATTTTTTCTATTTCTTTTTCTTCTAATCTGCTATCCCCTGGTATTGCTATGTCAATTATTTTGACTTGTTTTTCTTTCTTCTCGACTACAGTTATATCTGGTGTATTGTGTGGCAGATGTTTGTCTGTTTGTAGTCGGAAGTCCCATAATATTTTTGCATCTTCATTTTCTTCCACTTTTTCAATTTTATGGTCCCACCAATTCTTGGCTACAGGTAGCTTGTATTTTTTGCAGATGTTCCAGTGTATCATCCCTGCTACTTTGTCATGCCTTTGTTTGTAGTCAGTCTGTGCGATCTTTTTACAACAGCTGATCAGGTGGTCCACTGTTTCATATGCTTCTTTACAAAGGCGGCACTTGCTGTTTGTGGTTGATTTTTCTACTTTTACTCTTATTGCATTTGTTCTTAGCACCTGTTCTTGTGCAGCCAGTATTAAACCCTCTGTTTCTTTCTTCAAGTTGCCATTTTTAAGCCATTGCCAGGTCTTGGTGATGTCTGATTTTCCACTTATATTGTGAAAATATTGACCATGCAGGGGCTTCTTTTTCCATCTTTCTGCTCGGTTCTTGACTTGTTCTTTCTTGTAGGCCTGCTTTGTTTCATTGGTGTTGAATAGTTTCTCGTTCTTGACCATTTTAAGTGCATCTTCTTCACTGTCCTTGGTATATTCTTCAAGGCCTCTTTTCTCCTCCTCTACAGTTTGATGGACTTGCAGCATTCCTCTTCCACCTGAGCTGTGAGGGAGGTATAGCCTATCGACATCACTGCGGGGGTGCAGAGCATGCTTGATGGTCATGATTTTCCTGGTCTTACGATCTAGCGTCCCTAGCTCTGCCTGGGTCCAGTCTATTATTCCTGCAGTGTATCTGATAACAGGTATAGCCCAGGTGTTTATGGCTTGTATGGTGTTCCCGCCATTGAGTCTGGGCTTGAGGATTTTTCTAACTCTCCTGATCTATTCACTTCCAATTTTTCTTTTAACTTCAGTGTGTGTGATGTTATCAGCCTGGAGAATGCCCAAGTATTTGTATGTTCTTTCTCTTCCAGGTTCTTGATCTTGCTTCCATTGGGCAGTTCTATTCCTTGTGTTTTTCTTATTTTCCCTCTGTTCATTATTAATGCAGCACACTTGTCTAGTCCAAACTCCATTGCTATATCGCTACTGAATATATGGACAGTGTTTAGCAGTGATTTGATTTCTGACTCTGACTTTCCATACAACTTCAGATCATCCATGTACAGCAGATGGTTGATTGTACTTGATGTTTTAGATGTTTGGTATCTGAGGCCTGTTTTGTTTAGTATTTGTGAAAGTGGGGTCATGGCGATTACAAACAATAGAGGGGATAGTGAGTCCCCTTGGAAAATGCCTCTTCTAATGCTAACCTGTCCAAGTGTCTCGCCATTATTTATTTATTTATTTATTTGATTTGATTTGATTTGATTTGATTTGATTTGTATACCTCCCTTCCAAAATGGCTCAGGGCAGTTTTTAAAAGTTGTAAGAGATGGGGAGGTTCTTATTTCAGCAGGAGGCATATTCCAAAGCCTCGGGGCAGCACTGAAGAAGGCCCGTACCTGACTAGCCACCAGACGAGCTGGTGGCAACTGCAGACAAACCTCTCCTGATGATCTCTATGGGCATTGTAGTTCATAGCAAAGAAGACATTATCTTAAATGCCCAGGGCTCAAACTGTTTAGGGCTTTATAGGTTGTAATCAGGACCTTGTATTTTGCCGGGAAACTTATCGGCAACCAGTGTAGATCTTTTAAGATAGGAGCAAAATGGTCTCTCCGAGATGACCCAGAGACCAACCTGGCTGCTGCATTCTGGACCAACTGCAATTTCTGGACTACATAAAAAGGCAGCCCCACAAAGAGTGCATTGTGGTAGTCAAGTTTGGAGGTGACTAGCAGATGTACTACTGTTCTTAGGTCATTTATCTCAAGAAATGGGTGCAACTGGCGTATCAGCTGAAGGTAATAAAAGGCACCTCTGGCCACTGCCTCCACCTGAGACACCAGGGAGAGGTTTGTGTCCAGAAACACCCACAGACTGCTTACCTGTTTCTTCTGGGGAAGTGTGATCCTATCCAGAACTGGCAGATCAAAATCATCTCCTGAGTGCTGACCCCACACAATCAATAAGTACATCCGTCTTATCTGGATTCAGTTTCAGTTTGTTATCCCTCATCCAGCCCATCACAGCCTCCATGCAGGCATTTAGTGTGGTTATGCCTTCTCCTGATGATGTGAACATGGAGAAAAAATCTGGGTGTCATCAGCATACTGATAACACCCAGCGCTAAATCTACTGATGATCTCTTCCAGCAGTTTCAGTTTTGTGTGGCAGATGGGAGCGGGGGGGAGCAAAAGACCTTTAGGTCCAGGCTCCAAAATTGCATCAGCACCCCCACCACCACTACGACCACCCCCACTTATTTATTTACTACTACTACTACGACTATGACGGTGGTGGTGGTGGTGGTGATGATGATGCTATTTACACACAGTCTACCAGATGTTACTGACCGGATTTGGTACTTTAATTATTGGGCCCTTTCCAAGGGTCTAGGATAACTAAAGAAAAAGATGATGATGATGGTGATGATGATAACGATGATGATGATGTAATTTTGGAGCCTGGACTTAAAGGCCTCCCTCATCTGCTGCCACAAGATAAGCATCATCCCACTGCACACACACACACACACACACACCCCTAAGTGCACCTCTGTTTCCTAGCCAAATTCAGCAGCCAGAATGTACATGCAAAATGAGAGTAGAAATCAGAGAAGCTTCCCTTGCACGAGCAGAAGAACCTTCTGGTCATGCTAGTAGGCTGTTAATTCCAAGCCGCTGCTTTGTTTGGGTGTGGTTTTTTTAAAAATGTAATATGGAATGTATCAAAAGGTCTACCTGCAAATCTTGTCAGCTCTCTTCAACAGCAGTTTGTGCTCCCTACATACATGCACAATGGTGCTCCTGACAGGCAGCAGTTGAAGTTGCTCACTCCTTAATCTGCATTCTGTGGGATTCAGAGATGCAAGTTTGGGGCAGTGTAGAAATATTTTAAATAAAATAAAATAAAATAAATAATCCTTGCAAGAGGGGCAGTATTCCATTTCCCTGGAATATGAGGTCAGTAACTCCTCAAAACATCCCCAAGCCAACAAAGACAACCTGGTTTAATTGCACCCTTCTTTCCAAGCAAGGCCACTCTGTCTAACTTTAACCTCATCCTGCTTTTGTCTGTGGCCCAACTCTAAATTATTGCACAACAGTCTGAATATACCAGCTAAAATGTAACTTGAGACAGATACTCTGTGCTTAAAGGCAAAGTATTTTTTTCATCACATCATCAAACCAATATTTTATCTTGCAGAGATACAAGGCATTATTGTTTAGCATGTTGTAATTTACACAACAAAACAAATGTTAGCACCCATGTCAGTATCCGCTATCTGATAATCAAATGTTTTCACATTGAATAGGATTATACAAGCAGTGTGATTTGAATAATTAAATATATTTGTTTAAATAAACATAAAATACGGATTCAGGTTTTTTATGGGAAAAAAGAGACAGCTGCAGTGTCAGTGTATCAAAAAATAAAATGAGATCATTATCACCGTATACTGAAGGAGTAAAAGCGGATGAAAACCAACAGTTCTGCCATAATGATTTCATTAGGATATATCTGTGGAGGGATGAAAGTGGGAGATCAGTAACAGATTGCTAGCGAAACAGAGAGCGTGCTCAAGCAGTTGAAGGTGATAACGTTTCAGAAAAGGGAAAGTCGAAATGCCTCAGAAAACAGAAGTAAGCTAAGCATTTCTCTGTGTCTTGAGGCAGGGCACCAGCCGTCCCCCTAAAAAGAAGAAGAAAGATAAAATGCACATTTTATCAATTCAGTGCACAGTCATTGATCTATGTTGAGTGTTGAGCCTAATGAGGCAAATAGGAGAACATCATAATGGTTCTTTCATATGTGCAAGTCTGGGCTTCAATTGTGGTGCAGAATTAAACCACAGCTCATAAATAAAGGGAAAATGTTTGGAATGAAGACAGAACTCGTTTCAAATGAAACGTGTGTGAGCGTTAGTCCCTGAAATGATTATAATCTGTATCACACAAACAAGCATGCACACTTAAACACAGCCCTCACTTTTTGACTTCATCTTGTCTTTTTCTCACAACTGTTAAATCAGCCAAAGGATAGTTCTGGATGTATTTTACAGAGAAGCTATGATTACTGATTCACATGCCCAGCAATTCCACATGGATCATCTGCGAGGAAGGTGAGCTTCTGCTGCCTTCCCTGCCGCCCGCCCTCAAGCCCTCTCACTCAATCATGAGAAAGGGCTCAGCAAATCCTTACTCTGAGGAAAAGAGGCAGTAAGTACCTGGAAAGCCCAATGATTTGAACAGTTCTCACTCAAAAGCAAATGAGTTCTTTGTCTGAGAGGTAGGGATTGTGAGTGAACTGCTTTGTTGGCCACAGTCTTTGAAATCTTTTCCAGTTTATGTGGTTGTGAGATGTCAAAACATTGTGTTCAAATTTCCATAAAACCTTGAACCCTACTCAGTCTTCTTGGGACCGTCATTACCATGAGGACAAATCTACCTCAGAAGGTTCTTGTGGGGAGGGGAAATCTGCTGAAAAAGGAAGAAATATAAATATTATAAATCAATGTTTGTTATAGAACAAACCACAGGTTTGTTTTACTTAGTCATTTTTCATCCATAGATAGTAACAATAAAGTAACAGTAAAACTAATGTTCTTTTTTTCCTTTTTTTTTTAAATGTCCTCTAATAAAATTCTCTTCTAATTGCTGTGACTCGTGTCTTCTATAACTAGCAACTTAGGGAGGTCAAATTGTATATATCTTTGTTTCCTTTCTCTGTAAGAGATCATTAATATTCAAATTGAAATGACAATATTTCTTGGTTGCTGGACAGTGTTACTTGTTTGCTGAAGGCCCCTTTCATGTTCCTGGTTTTCTCTGCCTTCTTCTATGATTGCATATATATATATATTCCTCCTCTGCCCACCTGCCAAATAATACTGCCCCATTTCTACCAAGGCTGATGGCAGCTGCCAATCCCTGCCCATTGCCCTGTCCGCCAGGCACCTCACCACCTACACACTTGTCCTTGCTGCTTTTGTTGCTTCTCTTCACAGTTGCCCTTTCCCACCTTGTACCGCATGGATGCATGCCCCTCCTCTTCCTCTGCCTTATCCACTCTGAATCTGCCCTTGCTTCTCAATGATTGCACAATATTGAAAAAAGGAAAGGGAGCACAGGGAGGAAAACTGTGGAGGAGAGGAGGAGAGTGGCCTAGAGCAGACACCTCAGAAGTTCCTGGAATAACTGAGTTGGGCATGGTTGACACATCTAGCAGGTAACTCGCCCAGACCAGCATATTAAGTTTTGAAGGGTTTCAGCAAGCCTTGCCAATAAACCAGAAGAAACTGACCAGCCCCCCCCCCCCCCGCATTGTGCTCCATCTTTTTTTATTATTTCTCTGTGTAAACCGCTTTGGAAACTTTTGTTCAAAAGTGGTATATAAATATTTGTTGTTTTATTTGCAAAAATCAGCTGGTGAAATGTTTCACTGCATGAAGTTAATAATCAATATTGACTAAAGTCTGCAGATCAAGATATTGGTAAAGGGCTCATAAGAAGATCAGTTGAAAAAGTTGAAACCTTGTCCTCAGCAGAGCCCCCGTGGTGGTTGTGATATCAGAAGCATGAAACCTGCAAGTAGCTCACTCTGAAATGATGTTCTGAATGCAAATGTAACCATACAAATATAAGAACAAACCTGCTGGATCAGTCCCAAGGTCTATCTAGTCTAGCACCCTGTTTCCAACAGTGGCCCACCAGATGCCTCTGGGAAGCCCACAGGCAAGAGGTGAGGGCATGCCTTCTCCCTTGCTGTTGCTCCCCTGCAACTGGTATTTGGAGGCATCTTGCCTCTGAGGCTGGAGGATAATATACTATTATGAGATCATCACTTTCCTGCGTGGAAGGTAGATTCAACTTTATAGGGTCAATTTCCTTGGTAGAAATGTGCTGAATAGGACACATGAAGTTTTTGTTATGTTTATGAATTATACAGATGAACAGATATGAATATGAAGCAAGTAGGTGCACAGTTAAATAATGTTAGTCCTAAAGAAATCAGTCCAGCACCACAAGATCTTGGCAGCTCTTTTCGCTAGCTAGAAATCTCTTTGCAACCTTTAGGAGCCCATCAGAACTATATCTAGCATTGGGGACAGGTCCTGGAAAGGAGGTGACATATGCAACTCTGAGCTCTTTAAAGGAAGAGCAGAATACAAATGTCATAAATGCATAAAAGAAGACAGTTAACTGACTCACCCTGCACTCTGGGGAGAGAGACCTTTTGAGTTGGTGGCTCATTTTCCATCAATTATAAAAGAAACAGACATGGGAATTTACAAGCCTGGCTGTGTAATAGCAAACTAAACTATTTATGTACCAATGACTCATATCATCTACAAACAATTGGACATGATCTCATCCCAATTCCCATTTGGTTTACTTTTGTGAAACCCTTGGGTTGGTGTTTTTTTTTCAGACTGTCACTTGGATTATTAGTTTTATTGTTTTGAGATCTTTAAAAAATTTTTTTAAAGGATTCCACGAGGATTATTATGAACCTGTATAGAAGGCACATGAATATTCATGTTGAAGATGCTATTTGAAAACTTTAAAAAGAATTGTTCTCTTTTGGCATTTCAGTAGTCAATTGTTTCAGACTCATTCTTAGACTATACCTTAGCTGCAACCAATCATCTTTGGGAATTTGAGATGTTAACGCAGACTGACCTTTCACTGAAAGGAAATGAGAAAATATATGTTTACTAGGTTCAGAAAAAAATAGTCAAAAATAATTTGAAGTTTTCTCTTCTCTCTTTTACAAGCTAGTCTGTGGAAGCAATACAATAGAACTATAGCATAGGAGGTCACCCCATCCTTACCATGTCTCCACATCTTTCCCAGCAGAAAACTTGTAGTCCTTTCTGCCTCTTCTGTCTTTATACTGACAAACAACAGAAGACAAGAAAATAGAATTGATATAGATATGCAATTGTGTATTCTTTGTCATCTTCATATCAAAATATAGGTGTTAAAATAATAAAAAAATACACACAACTAATGACGCTAATTATAGTTGTACATCAAGGATCATAAGGCAATGTTTTAATGACAGTTGGGATGCAGTTATAACGTTCTTCATTGACTTTTGCAAAGTAAAAGTATTTATATCAAGTGAAGCAACATGGATAGCTCATCAAATGCAGAAGTACAACTGGAATACCAGTTTCAAGGATTTGAGGTAGCTGAGCTGGGATCGGAAGGACCTTACTTGAGACTTTGATGAGCAGAGGATTTGGCTACATAGGATTATGGTCTAATTAAATATAAAGCAGCTTCGTATGTCATCCTCAAGGTAACTGTCACATTACACAAAAGATTTTCTACATCTTCGAGAACTTTGTTTTACTCTTTTTAAAAATGCCAACAAATAGTGAAATAGATAATTGTCTATCAACAGCTGAATTTTGCTTTGCTTTATACTGATCTCTGGCCAGTTGTTATTTATAGTTGATTTTATCTGTTTTTTGTTTTGAACACTCTTCATGGGACTGGTGTGAAAAACCTTTCAATCAAACCCCACACAGATGAAGTGAAGGTGGGGTCAACACATCCAAGTCAACAAGGAAGAAGACTTTGGCCCTTCCACAGGATTATGCTAATGTTATATCCAACAAGAGATAGGGATTTAATATTTGTTTCCTTTCCGCATATCATTTGCATCATGCTCTTCTTGTCAGAATCTGTTTGCAAGCCTAAACATGAAAATACATATTTTTTTCCTAAAGGAGGAAAGAAATGCTTTGGAGTAGTCACACCAGGCTAAGAGGAATTAGAAATGCAGGGTGTGGGTTTGTCAAATGGAAACAGCTATGGTATTTTCTGACCTACAGATGTTCATGGTGGGGAGGGGGGGGCGAATGCAGAAAGCCAACCCTTGAAATCTAGTCCAATAAAGATTGCAAGGTTTCTTCATCTTAAGAATTTTCCAGAAAATTGTGATTTTCCGATTTCAATTGTACCTCTTGCTATCTTCTTAGCATTTTCACATTCGACTACCTAAAGACAATGTCCTATGCCAACTTTGGAATTGCTCCTATGAATACATGAAAACTTGATCAAAACCAAAATTTGCTAACCAAAATTCTCCAGATCACAACTCATCACTTCCTGGTGTAAGTGACTCACAGTTTAAAGGGATTTTCCCCCACCCAGGAATTTATGAGTTGCAATCTGTCCACTCAATTAAGCATTCACAAGACTGGCTCAACACTTTAGAATCTTTGACAAAATCAATTCAGCACTTAAGGGAGTATCAGTTTCACTCCCAGATGTAGTTCAGAATCTGCTGCTTTATGGTAACAGGAATTACAATACTAGATTCTGTTTCCAAATTATTTGTAAGCAATTTTTTCCTTTGTTTTAGTGAAAATATTATCTCTGTTTTCCTCACAACGTTCTGTGCTAAAACACAGCATTTGGAAGCTACATAGAATCACCATTTGGAAGCTACAGACATTAAAAAATGTACAACAACCAATCTGGTAAATGGAGTGTCTTAAAAACATGCCATTCTGATATGTTGTAATCTGTGCAAGGTTAGCTGCTTCCCAATTAAATTTTACACGCACACACACACAGAGAGACACAGACACAGACACAGACACAGACACAGACACAGACACACAGTTTTAACAAAGTTTTAGATAGAAGAGTGTTTTTCCTTATTTCATAAATTATTTTAACAGCAAAGGTTCTCTCTCATATATATATATATATATATATATATATATATATATATATATGAATAACAATAACAATAATAACAATATTTTCTTAAAAAAAGCTGAACCAGAATTCTTGCATTGTTTAGAATTAATTCCTTCCTAATATTAAAATAATCCAAACTGGTCAACTTTCAAAGTATACTGCAAAGTCTCTTCTACTAAAGTGAACAGATGTTTGGAGAGGACTGAAAATGCTGGGTTGGTGGAGTCAGAAGGTCTTTGGTGAATTGAAAAGTTGGACATTCTTGTTTGCTAATAGGTATTTGCTGATGGGCTGTTATGTACTAGATGAGGCTTGCATATGTTTGGGGCTTATGTCTAGGAATCTACTTTTAATTGATGGCAAGGTGCCAAGAACATTGGGTAGTAGTTTGGCCAATGATTTTTCTTTGTTTCTAAGCACATTTAATTTGATCCAATTTGCCGTTGTTCATAATGTACCCATTTCAAAACAGTCTGGTTAGGTCTTCTTCTCTACAAACAGGTCACATAAAATTATTATTCTTACTTACTAACCATCATCTCAATTTCTTTCAATATTATATGGCAAAACCTACTACAAGAGGAAGTACGCACTATCTAAAACAGTGTTTCTTTACCTTGGGCCCCCAGATGTTGTTGGACTACAACTCCCATCATCCCCAAGCAAAAGCCATTGCAGCTGAGGATTCTGGGAGTTGTAGTCCAACAACATCTGGGGGCCCAAGGTTAAGAAACCCTGATCTAAACAAGGCAGATCACAATACCACCAGCCTTTCTCAGGCAATCTTATGTGGTTAGTTTTCTTTGGACAAGTAAACCCTGGAAAACTGCAGCACTTTTACTTGAGTGACAGGAAATAAGGTTGAGCATGGAACCGATTCTGGCGGTTCAGTTCACGTTTGAGCTGAACTTGAACCAGACAGCTGGCCCACAAGGCAGTTCAAGTTGAACTGGCCTCTGGTTCAGTCTGAGTGCATGGGTTCTAATGGGTTTGGGCCGAACCAGCCCTGGTTGTAATGGCAGTTCGATGGAGTATGCTTGTAAACGGTAATCCGGTGAGGATTCCCCTTTACAAACAAAGGGGGGAACACTACCTACCTTTAAAGAATCCTAATGGGGTGGTGAGAGAGCACCTGTTGTCGGAGGTGGCGGTGCAGCATGGCAGCAGCATGGCTCCTCTGAGCTCTCTGGACTGGGCCCAGTGCTCCATAGCAGCCCAGTCCCGGCCTCTGCACATGTGCAGAGGCCATTAGCGTGAGTTCCGCACATGCCTCCGCACCTGGCCCTGTCTGCAGAGTTCGGAGTAGCCATGCCACCACTGCTGCTGCCACACTGTGCCACCGCACTGCCACTGCCAACTGCAGGTGCCCTCTCACTGCCCCTCACCAGATCCCCCTTTACAGGCATACCCCCTCAAACACTCGAACCACTTCCAAACACATTTCATTAGAACCAGGGATGGTTCTGCTCGAACTTGGACCGGCACCCCTTTTGGGGGGTGCATTTCAGATCTAGTCTGAACCAATTGAACCAGGCTGGTTCTATTCAAACCAGGTTGAATAGTGGCCATCACCAGTTTTGCATACCTCTAATAGGAAAAATCTGAAACAATGTTAAGTTTACTTTCTATCAGGAGACAGGCCTGAAAAATACCTTTGACTTAAGGAGCTTACACCCAACATAAAACAAAGTCATAGAAAATAGCTTACAACCACAAGTATATTGAGAGTAGCTTGTTTAATAGATCAAATGGTTAATTTCCAAAAGCACATGTTGTTATCTACTTGTGTATGGTGTAATTTTGATTGTATGGAATCCACTGGCATCTTCACTGGCATCTCCACAGCAATCAACATTTCATCTATTGTTATCGTATTGATTTTTATTATTGATGTTCAGTAGAAGATTACCAAGTAAGACTGGTGCTATGACCTTTCTGGCTTAGGAATAATAAAAAGTATAGCTTTTGGTGGACTAAGGCATCACCACCATTGCTTCTCACAAAGCATTGGTGCTGCTTCACTGCTCACTAGTGCAACTACACTGGTTGTATGGGAGGGGGCAATTATGTTACTATCTCCTCTGTCCCTAGAAAGAGTTCCCTAAGGGACCTAGGGTCACATGGAGCACTTCTGGAGGCAGGGGAGAATGGCAAGAATCACTTCCCCCAATTGGCACATGCGCTTCATTGGGAGGGCTGGTGCTGCTTTAGTCTGCATGTGGTTTTTGTAATAACTGTTCATTTGCAAATGTATGGATTGACCAACTGTGACCCTAGTGTCATATCATGAGAAATGTCCACAAAGCAAAGCATCAAGAGGAGCAGTTGAGCAGGAGTAATAAAGCAATCTTTGTCCCTCCCAAAAAACATTTATTGGAAGGCAACAGACTCACACCATTGACACGGTGAATTGCTCATGGCCAACTTTGGTCATATCATCTCTCCAAAAATCTTCCCTGCTCAGTATTGTCCAAACAAGGCATTTCATTTTGGCAACTATGGCTGACAAAGTGAAAGAAAATTACTTAAAGGAGTCCCATTGAAATTACTTAAAGTAGTTCCATATGATTTTTCCCCTATAGTGCAATGTAACCTAGCTTAAAAGTATAAGCAGGGGTTGAAACCCAGCTATTGTTGCATCAATTCAAAGTACTACAAAGTACTACACACACCAAAAATGTAACACAACGGGTTTTAATGCTTGCTTACCTGGGAAAAAAGATAACCATTTTAAAAGACAAGCTGCAGGAAGAAAACCCAGCTTTCAAGTGGCTCCAGGACTCCATAGGGAGTGAAGAGAAGATTTTGTCTGCTGTTCCTTGCCCCCAGAGAGTCCCAGGAAAGGGAGGGAGATGGGTACAGGGTGTGGGAAGGCATGGAATTGGAGGGGCATGGGGCCAGGCCTGTGGAGGGAGGAAAAGGACCCAACAAAATGAAGGTAAAATGTCAGGTCCAATCTAAGCCGACTCTATCCCCAACCATTTTGCTGGTCATGTCAGCACCCCTGATATTTTCATCTCTAATATGGTTCTTCTGAAAAATTTGTGTCATCAGTGCTTTAATACAAAATGCATGAACAGTGCCATGGATCATACCTATATGTACTGTATCTTTGACTTTGATTTTCCTTAAGAACATAAGAACAGCCCTACTATATCAGGACCAAGGCCTATCTAGTCCAGCATTCCTGTTTCACACAGTAGCAAGCCCACAGGCTAGAGGTGATAACATGCCCTTTCTCTTTCTGCTGCTCCCCTGCAACTGGTATTTAGAGGCATCTTTCCTCGGAGGTTGGAGGTGGCCTATAGCCACCAGACTAGTAGGCATTGATAGACTTGTCCTCCATGAATTTGTCTAAGCCCCTTTTAAAGCCATTCATTCAAGCTAGTGGCCATCACCATATCCTGTGGCAGAAAATTCCATAAATTTATTATGCACTGTGTGAAAAGGTACTTCCTTTTTGTTGTCCTAAATTTCCTGGCTTTCAGATTCCTGGGATAACCCCTGGTTAAAGTGTTGTGCGAGATGGAGCTGCCATAACTATCTGGTTTTGCTGGATCTCAGATTGACAAAAGCAGAGTTCCTTGAGTTGTGGTTTGCTTGTGAGATAGTGTTGCAGTGAGAAATGGACAGTGGAAGCTCTCTCGCTTTCTCTCTGTAATATCTCACGATGATTGCTGTGATGAGCTCCATGTCTAACCTTGAGACTAACTTGTGCTTCACTCATTGCTCTGGTCAGCTCTACAATCTGATTTCAAGATGTACTCAGTCAAAAGTTGGCTGAAGTTGCACTAGTTGAGCTTATGGCTACACTTGCTGCTAAGAGTGCTGCTGTGGCAGCTGTTGCAATGCCTGGGAAGTAAGGAGTCATAACTGTGTGTGCCTAAAGCACCTGGCTCTGTGAGGTGTGTGCCTAAAGCTCATGGGAGGATCCCACAATGTACCACACTTGTTGTGTGGTTCTTTGTGGGATATCTGGAGGACAGACACATTTTCCAGGCCTTTGTGGGATATCTGGAGGTTGGACACATTTTTCCGGCCTCCAGAATGCTGAGCGGTTTGTGGCAGCACTAGTTGTGTGGGCGTGTGAGCCACACAGCTAGGATTGCCACTGGATTGCCTGGGAGGAAGGTAGGTGCTCTCCTGCCTTCGCCAACCCTCCCTGGCCCAGCAAAAAGTCATGTGAACAACCTTAGTGGCTATTAGAGATGATAGCGAAATAAAACCTCCATATTCCGAGGCAGTATATTTCTCTGATTAAGTACTGGGGGCAAACAAAAAAGGGCAATAGTCTCTTTCAAGCCCTGCTTTTCAACTTCCAGAGACATCTGGTTGATTAGTCTTTCTTTTCCAAAATCACACTACAAGGTATGATGCAGCAAGGCAATTCTAAGGCAATCTCACATGTAACAGCAATGAATAAGGTGCTGCCAACTGCCGGTTCCCAGCAAGAACATGCTCCCAGCATGAGTCACAAATTCCAGCCATTTCATGACATCTGGACCCAGAAACGTCAAATGGCCAAGCAGCACTTCCCTCTATCAGCCAACACCAAGATTTGAAGCTGGGTGTCAGATGTTGAGTGGCAAAGGGAGGTCCTGCTTGGCCACCTGATATTTCCTGGTTCAGATGTCACAAAATATAAGATACTTATGTCTCACACCAGGAGAGTGTGCTAGCCAGGAAACAGTGGTTGGCTTGTGAGTAACACAGCACTTGACTCACACCATTACGCGTGAAGCCGCCCCAACATTCTTAGATTGAGCTGCCCCCTCAGTTGCAATTTGGAAAAGAGGTCATCAAGCTGTATTTAGTGCTGACAGTATCTTGCCACATGCGCACAATCAGAGTGGCAACCCACACTTGGGAAGAAGGATATAAGAGAGCCAAACAAGAATGCAGCTTCCCAGCATCTCTTGTTTCTGACATCTGAAGCAATACATGATTTAATGATATCAGTCATAAAATCACAGGATTAGCCTCAACACTTTTGTTCTTTGTTTCTCCTGCCTTTCTGGCTCGCTGTTTCCTCCTGTTGAAAACTATATAATGTAAAACTTTAATGACCTCATTGTGAAAGTGACTTTTCTATGCATTGAAATTGTTGATTTCAGGGGATGACTAAGTACAGAATTCTATCTCCTTGAAATTTGTTTCCAGGATGTTAACTGCAAAGCAAGTTATATATAGCAGTAAATGCATACTTAATTTGTGCAGAAATCATGGTGTGATGAATACAATTAAGAGCCTCAGAGGGAATAATTATATTACTGCATAAAGCTGGTGGATCTCAAATTGCTTGGTGCTTGGACTTTAAATCGGCCTGTGCTCCTATTGGGAAAGTCATTCACAGTAGTAACAAAAGTGCAGTCAGAAATATAAAAGTTTTTCAAAGTCATAGAAGAAGCATCTATATTCCACTGGCTTCACAGTCAGAAGCTACAAAATGTACTGCCTGGAGGAAAGCAAAGGCAAGTATAACAGAAATATGGTAATTATTATTGAAATGTAGTAATTATTATTGATTATTTACACTGAAGTAAATAAGCTGCCATAAATACAGCTTCACACAGGGGGGGGGGAACCTAATTTTATAACTGCAGATAAGTGGTACCTATGTTAATCATGACTAAGGACCCATGACATAATTGAGTCAAGTTAGTCATGATTAACATAAGCCCTATTAATTTCAATTAGATTTAGTAGCGGCTAATTTTGTCTAGATGCTACCCAGTAATACTATCATTGCAAGTTCAGTTTTTCCCCCTTTGAAAAAAAATAGCCCAAATTAAACTGAAGCCTAGTTCAATAATGGAGTCTCAGTAATATTGAAATGGGCAGATGCAAGTCAGATAAAGAATCTGGAAATAGAACTGTATTTCTTTACATGTTGTGAGGCATCTTGAGAACCTATTGGTCAAAAAGCAGGATATTAATCTAATAAACAAACAAAACTGGCAGACTAACTTCAGCAATTTTTCCCATTTGCGTCTGGCTGTTCAGACATTGTAAAGATTCATGGAGGCTATTCACACGTGTGTCCAAAACCGGGCTAAGCGAGCCCAGCCTGGGATCGGGCCCGGTCCCAGTGGCACCATGGCACAAACCCGCCTATGAAGCCTCCCCTCCAAATGATGTTAGGAGAGTGAGGGCTCTCCTAAACCTGTTTTGCTGCTCACGTGTCAGCTGTGGCTGCTTGCAGCCATGGCTGTCAGATTTGGGGAGGGGAGGGGGAATCCATATAATGCACCACACATTCTCACGGTGCATTATTGGAGCTCTGGGGGGTGGGGTGACATGGGGCGGTGTGTCCCAGTACCTTGACCCTCATCTGGGAAGGTGCTAGTTACAGCTATTGCTGTAATGTGAACTAGCACTTATGCTGTGACAATGTGGTGTCATGTCTTGTATTTTACTATCTCTGCTCCACATCATTGGCAGCCTCTGAATGGAGGGTGCGGAAACTCAAAATGTAATGATCTTACATAATGGGGTAAATCAGAGAGTTGCACAACTTGTCCTCCAGCTCTTATTGGACTACAATTCCTATATCTTACTAATTGAGCAAAGAGGCACCTTTTAAAAGTGGTGATTCTCTTTATTTAGAAGGGGGAGAGCATCTGGCCCTATCCATCCTTCCACAGCATCCTTCCAGTGGTTGTTTCGTTGTTTAGATTGTGAGCCCTTCAGGGAAAGGGAGCGTTTTTATCTATCTGTTTATATCTATGTAAACCGCTTTGGAAATGTTTTGTTGAAAAGCAATATATAAATATTCTTCGTATTCATATTTGTATCACTCCTGGCTGCAATTGCCAATAGTCAGGGATGATGGGAGTAGAGTCCAACATCTGCGGGAAGGCCGAACCTTTTCCAACCCTGGAGTAAATGATGCTACACATTATAATGGGAGAGGAAAGGACACAACACAGAATGGCATTTTTGGTGCCCTCCATCTGCAATTCTGTGCAGTTTCAGCCAAAAGGCACATATAGGAACAAGACCTACCTGAATTATTTGTACTGAACCAGTCAATAAAGATTGTATGACTGATGTCTGTTTTATGAACAGTGCAGTCAACTTCACACCCAGCACTTCCGTGATATCATAATTACAGAACTGGTTTGTCATTTCAAATAAGGCCCACTTCACTAGTAGCAGTTCTTACATATATGTGTGTTTTCCACTGAACATGTAGAAAATTTCTGTTATGGCCAGGTTTTGTTATATTATTTGTAAAATACGTACTGGTTTATTGTAAATGTTTGCTGGTCAATGACCGAATAAACTTATATCTATATCTGAACATGTGGTATAGGTACATAATCCACAAATGGGATTGGAGGTGATAAGCAGGCATTTGCTGTTTAATATAACATGGAATGCCAGGACATATTTGAACAATGGATTTTCAGGCAAAACCCAATTGGCTCAGACATGGTTATATGCTCTAACCACCTAAAGGCATAGTTGTAATCGTAATACCCAAGAAGCTAAACCCCGAATCAAATATTTGAGGTGGATTTTCACAATAATTAGTCTCAACTCAAAATACATCTAAGTTACTTCTGCCAGCAGTGGAAACGTTCAGTGAAGAGCAGTGCTAACTTGGCTAATAAGCACATCATTCAATACTGATATAATTCATACTTCTGTACCGATATAATTCATACTTCTATATATGACCAACAGGATTTGGGTGCCCAACTATGGGGTAACAATTTTTGGTAGCTATTATACTACTATACAATGTGAAAATTGGGCCACCATTTATTTAACTGTAGTACAGGCCTGTAAGCAGCCTCAAAAAATAAATAAATTGTGGGGGGATTGCAGAAGTCAGGAGGGGAGGCAGGTTATAAAATGTTCAGTGAAAAGAGTCAGTGAGGCTGGAGAAGAAAGAGAATTTTTTGGTGTGGCAGGTACACACCATGCCACCAGCTGGCTACAGGCCTGCTGTAGTATAGCCTTAAACCCCTGTTCCAAATTATCCCTGCACAACCTTCAGGGACTTAATTCTGGCAGAGATAAAGACTTTTAGACAAAAACAAAAATATCTTTTCCCCCATCCCCTTTGCTCGCATTGACCTGCAGAGCAAGCCTTCATTGCAGCTATTCTGCAGCCACTCTCCAAGGGTGGAGCATTTCTTCCACCCTTGTAGCACTATAGAAGATGTAGGCCATTGATTCTAACAGAATCCAAGTCATAAAATTCTCTGAAAAGGTATCCTACCAGTATAATCTTTGAGCTATAGGCATATGTGATTGCTTCTATTTTATTGATAGACCCTTATCTTTTTATGATATTCCTGTTCCTACTGGAATAAATGTTCCTTTCCAGCACCAACTTAAGGCCTGCTTCTCTTTTTTGTGGCTCACTGCATGTGGCCTGTTTTAAATATGATTCTATGGGCTCTGGGGTTACTGAATTTGGGTACTCTTCCTGACTTTGGGCACTTCTTTTAATCAAAACTATGTACACTCCTGTACAGACTTTAGTGCTTCAGTGAATCCAAGATGGTGTGTATATTATGCCACCCATACTTCTTATGAAGGTCAAGTGGAATCAAAAGATTAACATGTTTGATGTTCCATTGCTGACCCCTGAAACTTCTGCAGATCTACAATTTGCAGCTTATAACATCCATGTATTCACTAGATTTATTCTCAAGTGAATGTCTTTTATATTGTCTATTGTTTTAAGAATTGCCACAAATTAGATGATTTTATAGCCATTCATCTGCCTTCTTATATCCTTACTGGGTCATACTCTAGTCATCCACATTTTATCTTCTTCTGTTCATAGCTTGATGGATGTGATTCACAGGAGACAAGTAAGGTGTAACAAATACTATTTTGTTCCAGCCCATTTGTCTCAAATCTATTTTACCTCTGCACTCTTTGAACAAAAAGAGGACGAGATGTCCCCAAGTGTATTGTACTGTCCACTTTCCTGCTTTTCTGTCTCTTAATCTCTCTACATATCTCTGCGGCAGACAAACCTTCAAACAAAATGCAGTCCTTAGAGAGAGATGAGTCAAGATTAGCATGTGCAATGTCCATATAATCACTGTTTTATTCAACACCTTTGAATGGATAAATCTTGCATCCAATGGGACTGCTAGAACAGGAAAGCAAACAATGAATTCCAATCAGGCTACAAACCTCTGCATACTGGCACAAATAAAAGTGACAAAATAAAGCTTCCAGTTAAGAAAAATAAAGTGCAAGAATTTCTGCAAACTTGGTATAAGATTAATGTTGAAATCTATTGGTATCTTTACTAATCATGTCAAAAGCTACAAAAATATACTTTAAAATATGAACATTTTTAATTTGAAGCATAAATTAGCATGATTAATATGTCTGTACAATTTGCTGAGCTTTTCAGATCCTAGAGGGTCAGGAAGGCAGAAGAGCTTAGTGTAGAAGGTGTAGAAGAACCAGGAGAAAGTGTAGAAGAAAAGTGTAGAAGAACCCGGGAAAGGGGGATTCTGAGGCTTGAGAAGGGAGGAAGTTGAGAAAAACAGAAGGGCTTAGGAAATAAGAGCAGAAGAATGGCAAGGATAAGAGGCCTGAGGGAAGAGTCTATGAAGGAATGGAATTGAGAATGAGCATGTGAAGAAAGGAGAGGTGCACTGAAAGTAAGTTTACAACTGGCTACTACACAGAGACAACCCTGGAAAGAGGCAATCCATGAAACTCTCTTTACTTATTGAACTACTCCTCATTCTCCTACAGGAAAATTACCTTTTGAGCTGCTGAGAGAATGCAAAGCCCGCACCAAGCTTACCCATTGGCAACAACTAAGAGGGCTTTCCATGCCATCTCACCCTGAAGATGCAATGAGCTGTGATTGGCTAAGGCAGAAGCAACAGAAATATAAACCATATGTAGATCAGAAATGGGGTGAGAAACAGTGAACATTTCAGGTGGGAGAATTGGTTCAACTATGGTTGTCTTATAAAGTGAGAAAGGGATGTTCCTGATATTCTGAACCAAAACAAATAATCACAATCCAAGGAGATTCTGTCATGTTGGATGATGGAAAGAAATGGAAGAGTTCAAGACTTTCAAGCATGCATACTATGAGAAAAGAGGGAAAGGATTCTAATCTCAAGAGAGTAACTGGAGAGGAATTTTATCTTGCCTTTTGTTTTGACCTCACAGATGAGGGTGATGAAAGTGATAGACAATAGGGATGTGCAAAATGTTTCGGGCACAGAATGATCTGTGCCCGAAACAATGAATTTCGGGTGATTCGGGGCCGAACCGAATCACCCACGAAAAGATCCGAGAAATTTTGGGCACGAGCTGAATCACCCGAATTTCGGGCCCGAAAATTCGGGTGATTCAGACCTCCATTTTTTTGCCTTCTTTCCCCCCCTCTGTTTTGAGCTATGACGTCTATTTGAATTTCCCGCATTTTTGCATCCCATAGACTTCAATGCAAAAAGGTTGGATGTGACGTCTGCTCGAATTTCGGGTGCCAGGGGCAAAATAGTGGGGTGGGGTGGTAGTACCTAATGGGTGGAGGCTACCACCCCAATTGCAGAGGGATTGGGCAAAGGGCTGATTTTTGGTGAATTTCTGAAGTTTTAGTGTCTTTGGGGCAGATAGGGGGCATAATGTGGGATCTGGGCCAAAAGAGTGGGGTGGGGTGGTAGTGCCTAATGGGTGGAGGCTACCACCCCAATTGCAGAGTGATTGGGCAGAGGGCTGATTTTTGGTGAATTTCTGAAGTTTACGCATCTTTAAGGTTTTCCCCCATTAAGTATAATGGGGGGCGTATCACTTCACGTTGGGGGGAAAGGGGTGGCCTAGAGCGGTGTGAGGTTGGTAGTAGTGCAGGGTAGGGGCAAGGAAGTGACCTGAATTTTTTCAAAGGATTTGGGCAGAGGGCTGATTTTGGGTTAATTGTTGAAGTTCATGTCTTTAAGGTTTAGATTCTATGATAGCAAATGAGATTTTCAGTGACACACCATGAATCCACTCTAATTTGCTATCATAGAATCTAAACCTTAAAGACATGAGCTTCAACAATTAACCAAAAATCAGCCCTCTGCCCAAATCCTTTGAAAAAATTCAGGTAGCTTCCTTGCCCCTACCCGGCACTACCACCAACCCCACACCACTCTAGGCTACCCCTTTCCCCCCGACGTGAAGCGATACCCCCCCATTCTACCTAATGGGGGGAAACCTTAAAAACGCGTAAACTTCAGAAATTCACCAAATATCATCCCTCTGCCCAATCACTCTGCAATTGGGGTGGTAACCTCCACCCATTAGGCACTACCACCCCACCCCTCTTTTGGCCCAGTTCCCACGTTATGCCCCCTATCTGCCCCAAAGACACTAAAACTTGAAAAAATCACCAAAAATCAGCCCTTTGCCCAATCCCCCTGAAATTTGGGTGGTAGCCTCCACCCATTGGGCACTGCCACCCCACCCCACTCTTTTGTCCCCAGGACCCGTTTTTTTTACCCGAATCGATTCGGATTTAATCCGAATCCGAACCAAATCGGGGGTGATTTGGGTGAGCAAAATTCTGGCACAGAATAGAACAGGGGTGTTTCGGTTCGGGTCCAAACCGAAACACCGAAAATACCGAATTGCACACCCCTAATAGACAACCCTCTATCAAAGGAACAAACAGCTCCTGTGCCAGAGGAAGTTGAGGAAAACAGAAGGGCTTAGGAAAGAAGAACAAAAGAATGGAGAGAATGAGAAGAGGCCTGAGGGAAGAGTCTATGAAGGAAAGGAATTGAGAATGAACATGTGAAGAAAGGAGAGGTGCAAAAGAATATATCACAGTGGATTCCCGCCCACCTTCTTTGCAACTTCCAGTACTGGCATCTGGCTAAAACTTCTCGTACAGTTAATAACATTCAGGCTGGATGGAAACCTTAAATGAAGCACGTTAGTTCTCTTTGTCAACATGTGTCAGTCTTTTTAGGATAAGCATGTTGCCTATTTTTTTTGTTTGCTCCAGCTGAAAAGATCTCTTGAGCAAAATGTTTTATAACTGCTTTCCTCCTACACACAAAGAAAACATATGTATATATAACTAAAGGTTTATTCAGCAACAACTCAATTTTCTCCTTCTCCTTTCCCTCCCTTCTCCTTTCTGACTCCACCCTCCCACACCCTCTACTGGATGCCCACTGGAACAAGCATCCAAACAACAAAACACAAAAGATAACTGGACATAATACAACACATCCCTTCCCTTTATAACAACCAACATTGAATTCATTTAAAATTTAGTAACACAGTCTTGAAGTCTTGTAGGTGGTCTCCTGTCATGCACACTTCTCCTAAGTCTTGGGTTCTCTGGCACAGGAGGAGCCCCACCACCACCACCTCTGATGTGTCTGTTGCCACCACCGCTGTGGCCACCTCCATCATCCCCGGAATCTTCATTTTCAAGGTAAAATATTCCCCTTTTGCTGCCCCCCACCTTCTTAGGCTAGGGAATCCCCGGTACTTGTAAAGGGGGATCCTAGCCAGATTCCCCTTTAAAAATATACCCCCAAAGCCAGGGTGGCCAAGGTGAACCAGACCGGCTAGAATCTGGTTTGGATTTAAGCCAAACTGGTAAAACTGGTTCTGGACACATCCCTAGCTCATACGAAGGTCACCTTCACAGCAATTTTGATCACTTTTGCTTGTAAGGAGGTAGGCACCACCAAACAATCAGTCCTCAGCACTAGCTCATTGAGAAGAGACAGCTCACTCGCTATGTTCATGTATGGTTGAAGGTGTTCAGGTACCTTGCTTTTGCAATGCCTGCCATTATATAAAGTTTAATTTCAGTAAGCTCTTGATCAGCACTGAGGGCCTCTTTCCATTCAGAAAATGTGATCATTCCATGAGTGGATGAAGCTATTTGCACAATTACTACTCCTTCATCCTAATCTTCTCAGATCTCCTCTTGAACTGGAAATGGAAGTCAAGATAAACAGTCTGCAGTTGTATTCCAAAGGCCTGGAAAATATTCTACCTGGAAATCAAAATCCATATGTCTGATGATCCATTTGGCTATTCTTGGAGTTGCTTGACTGGATCCCCAAATAGTAAATAAAGCAGATAGGGGTTTATGGTCTGACCATAAAGTGGATTTTCTGCCCCACAAGTAAGTCCTGAAGTGCCTCACCACCCAGAAACATGCTAGAGCTTCTTTTTCAATGACAGCATACATTATTATTATTATTATTATTATTATTATTATTATTATTATTATTAATTCAATTTCTATTCTATTTCTAATTCGATTTCTGAAGCAGTAAGAACTTTGGAAGCAAAGGCAACTGTACCTTCCCTGTCCCCTTTTTGCTGGGTCAAGACAGCACCCAAACCATATTCAGAAGCAGCAGTGGTTGCAATAGTGTGCCTATTGGTGTCAAAAGTATTGAGAGCAGGGCTTTCAGCAATGGCCGATTTGATAGTCTGAAAACTAGCCTTGCAGGATGCGTCCCAGTTAAATGCTACATTCTTTTAAAAAAGAAGATGCAATGGAACAACTTTGGAGGCAAATTGTCTAACAAATTTAGAATAATAGTCACAGAGTCCTAAAAATGACCAAAGTGCATCCTTGCTGTGTGGCTCTGGTGCTTCCTGAATAGCTTCCAGCAAGTCTGTTTTGGGATGTACACCACTCTTATCTATTGTGTGTCCCAAGTATATCGCTGAGTGTTTGCAGAATTGACATTTCTCTGCAGAGATAGTAAGTCTGTTGTCTAAGTTTTTGTAAGACTTCTGTCAGTTTAGCATCATGCTCTTCAATGGTTTTGACATGCACTAAAATGTCATCCTGAAAGTAAGTGATGCCATCCGTAGTCCCAAAAATTGCATGCATAATTCTTTGAAATACCAAAGCTGCAGAAGCTAATTCAAAGGGCAGTATTGAAAAAGACCTTCTGGGATAATGAATGTTGTGTATTTGTGAGAACTTTTGAGCAGAGAAATTTGATGATAGGCCAAAGACAAGTCCAAAGTTGTGAACACTGAGGCCTCTTTCAGAGTAAGCTGCATTTCATTGATATTAGGGGTAATGATGACAATCCACTACCATGCTGGAGTTCACATCTCGGAAATCACACGTTCAAGGTGTACCATTTGATTTCCGCACAATGGGAGAGACCGGTTCTGATGAATCAACAGGCTCTATGGTGTCATCATGCTGTAGTCTTAAGAGCTCCTCTCTAAGTGGTTGGCAGGCACAATGCTATGGGTATGTTCCTCACTTTGTGTTGTACAGGTATTGCATTTGCCCTCATCCAAATTTTATGTTTGAAATGTATGGCAATGCCAGGAGTATCATCAAAAATTTCCAACAAAGCAATCATATCCTCTATAATAAGATCCCTCGGTGTGCGCCCGTGTCCTTCTGTGTCTGCGCCCGTGTCTCCCTCAGCCGAGGGAGAAACAGCCGCAGGCACCAGGCGGCCATGTTGGCCGGTTGATTGGCCCGGCCGCAGGAAGGCTGGAGGTGGGGGCCGCGGGACCGGATGGGCCGCGGGGAAGGCAGATTCGGCAGCGGCGGGACCGGCCCTGCCGCGGGGAAAGCCGAGGCGGCGGCGGCGGGTCCAGCGGCTGCAGGGAGGGGAGAAACTGCAGCGGCAGGTCCGGCCCGACCACAGGGAAGGGAAAGGCGGCGGGGGCGGGTCCAGAATGGCCACGGGGAGGGGAGCGATGGCAGCGGCGGGTCCAGCCCGGCCGTAGGGAAGGGAGAGGCGGTGGTGCCGGGTCCGGCCCAGCCGCGGGAAAGGAAGAGATGAGTTTTTGCTTTGCTGTTGCTGTTGGTGCTGCCGCCGCCGAGGCAAGCAGGCAGCCTTCAACCTGGGCAGACATCGCCACGCGCTCTCACCCTGGAGCTCGCGCTTCTCTTTGCGCTGCCACCTGGCAAGCAGCTCCAGCGCATCTTCCTCCGCTCCCGGCTCTTCTTCCCCAGGCCTGTCCATGGCGGCGGTTCACTTCCCTCACCCAGTCGCCAGCAACCAAGCCCAATGCGCGCCAACCGTGAGCCCCGCCCGCAGTGTGCAGATACCATAGAGGGCAGAAAGGAGGAGACTTGGGAACAGCGGCTCCTAGGTTTCTCTCGCCATGCTTGGGAAAGGATGCAGAGATCACAAATCTGCAGAGTGGCCCATCCCGATGTCTTGAAAGGCAACTTCTGGGTTCACATGACAAGCATCTCCATGCGGATGCAGAGGTCTGAACCTGGAGCCCTCGGCATGCAAACCAGGGGGCTCTAGCCCCCTCCAAAGGTAGAGTTGCCCATAGAAATCAATGGAGAAATGAATTCAGCTATGGTTGGTAGGTTCACTACCAAAGAGAAAATGTAGCAGCAAAAACAGGAGGTCTCGATCTTTCTGACTCATTTCGTGTGGAAAATATGGTTTTTAATGAAGTCTATGGAGCCCATAAAGAATCGTGGTTATTCCCAGCTTTTGTGCCCCGACCGCTCCCCCGGCTTCGCCTCCCCCAGAGAGAGAGAGAAGGAAGGAAGGAAGGAAGGAAAGAGGGAAAGAGAGAAAGAAAGAAGAAAGGAGGGAGGGAGGGAGGGAGGGAGGGAGGGAGGATGAAGGAAGGAAGGAAGGAAGGAAGGAAGGAAGGAAGGAAGGAAGGAAAGAGGGAAGGAGGGAGAGAAATAAAAAAGAAAGAAGGAAGGAAAGGAGGGCGAGAGGGAGGGAGTGGGAAGGAAGGAAGGAAGGAAAGAAGGAAAGAAAGAAAGGCTACTAGCACCCATTAATTTAACGGGCTGAAAAATACTAGTTAGCATATAAATGTCCCATCATTTGTAATATGGGTTACATACTATTTGGGTTTAACACTTTCCATAGATCTTTCTGATGCTTCCAGCCCAATATTGAGATTGCTTTTTGTGACACATACACTTTCCCTTCTGTGGTATGCCCTTTGTATTCCAAGGCAGCAGTGAAGTATCCATTTATGCCAATAGGGGAACTTCCATATCCCCATGGGTGGATGTCTGAAGGCTGCAGATGCAGATCTGATGCAGTAAGTACTTTCTTGTAAAGTAGAAGGGAAATGATAGCATACGGAGAGCCAGACTAAGCCAGCATCTGCACTTCATGGCCGTTAGGTTTAACCTGACAGTGTGGAGAAATGGGCTCTGATTCTGTCACACTTAAAACACTGTCAGGAAGTGGTTCATCTGCCTCATTCTCATCATATGGTGAAGCAGTAATGGAATGGACAGCAGACTTGCAAACCTTAGCAAAGTCTCCCCCCTTTTAATACCTGTTGCAAGTGACCTTCTGTGGATGACAGAGCAAAATTGTCTTTGTGGACAGAGTCTCCACATCAGTAGCATTGGTAATTCCTCCTTTCTTGTGCTGCCACTTTCTAGGGCAGTGCCATTTGAAAAGATTGGGTTTGGAAGGATATAGACTGAACAGGTTTCAGACTCCTGCCTGGATATCAGGAGGTTGGTTTGGGCGTACCAAAGAGAGTGATTTGGCACAGTAAAGAGTATTTTCCACCCTCCTAGCCATCCCTGTAACTTTATGCAAGGAAAGTTTCCCTTCCAGAAGCACTTTTTCACACCATTTGGAGGAGTTCCTTTTCATCAGTAAAGCTGGCAAATTCACAGGTTACACTGAAGGCATGCAATGCTGTGACATATTGATCAATAGATTCACCAGGCAGTTGGGATCTAGAATAGAGCTTGTAACATTCAGCAATCACATTCAAAGTAGGGTTGAAATGATCATTCAGAAGAATTAGCATCCCCTTCTAAATTGGCAGGAAAGGACAAATAATTATATATTATCTGGCTTTCAGGCCAGGCAGTGAAGTAATATAGCCTTCTGCTTTGCTGGTGTAAAATCAAGGCTCTGTATGGTGAGGAGGTAATTGCAGAAATAGCTCCTACATTGTTTCCAGGGAAGAGCCGATTCTCCTGGGTTGGACAAGAAAATGTGGGATCTGACCCATGCTACAGAGGGCATCCAGTGAACAACATAGTTCAGGCTTGAAAAGGGGAAAGTACCTTCAGGGGCTGAGCAGGTCAGAAAGCTGGAGAAACAATAAGTAGCAATGATAGTTGGAAGCAATTCGGGAATGTAGGCCAGGGGTGTAACTATAATAGGGCAAGGGGAGACAGTTGTCTGGGGGCCCATTGCCTGGGGGGGGAAGAGGCAAGTCACATGATTGACTCCCCCAGCCACTCATCCGCCTGGACTTCCTTCAGTTGTATTCATCCTCCGAAATTGATGTGAGTGGAGCTACCAGAACAGCATGTCTTTCTCTAGTATCATTAAATGACTTGCATCGTCCACAATTTACAAAACCTTTAAAAAATAATTTAGGATGATGTTCTATTGTGGCACATATATATAAATTTTACTTCAGTGAGGGGGGGCATTTTAAAATCTTGTCTCTGGGCCCACTCCAACCTTGCTATGCCCCTGATGTAAGCCCAGTAATCCAGCTGACAGAATACTGATTCCAAGATGGAAGACGTGAGTGTAGTGAGTTTACTGTTGGGAGGAGACTTAGTCCTGCCCCACTCCACTGCCTCCTCCCCATAGTCACTGGAACTGCCTGAGCCAGTGCCTCTGATGAACCAAGAGAAGATGCCCCTGCCATTATAAACATGGCAGAGAGAGATGGACTGAGAAAAGAGAAGTTTCAGAGTGTGGGCTGGTAGGAGAAAGAGCCCCACATCTCTTGGGCCCCACTGTGCTTAGCGCATACTTTGCGTATTGTAATCGGGGCAGGTGAAGGATTATGTTAAAAGTATATTATAATCCCAGATTTACAGTAGTCAACATGAAATCAGTGCCAATTCCAGAACCTTCTCAATCAGTTTGGGATGGCTGACAGCCCTTATCTGTTTTCTTAGCTGAACAAAAGTGAATGTGTAGAATAAAAAATGAGCAAGGATAGTGCTTCCTTCTTGAGATCAGTGGTATACTGCTTGATAACTGAGTTATCCCTGCTAACTGAGCTGAGGCACCTTTTAAAGTGGTGATTCTCTTATATTTAGCAGATGGAGAGCAACTGGCCCTTTCAGACCCAGCACACCATCCCTTAAGTGGTTGTTGCTGGTGTCTACCTTATGTTTCTTTTTAGAATGTAAGCCCTTTGGTGAAAGGAAACCATTTTATGTATTTATTATACATATTTTTATGTGAACTGCTTTGAGCACTTTTGTTGAAAAGCAGTATATAAATGTTTGTCATAGTAGTAGTAATTAAATTTAGAGGTTTCTGTTGCCCATAGTCTCAAGCCATCCACAAATTTAGAAAGCCTGACCAAGCCCTCTACTATCTGACATCACCAGAATCCTGATCTCTTATCTCCATCTCTGTTCTTAAACCCTACAACAATTGCACCTTTCCCTCTTCTCTTTAAGAAAAAAACAACCAGATGTTTATTTAAATATATTTTGTTGTTTCATTTCTTTAAAGCATTTAAAACTATTTTTCTTTAATAACAGCAGGGTTAAAATGAAATTTGACTCAAGAGATGAGTTAAGTGAAACCTCACAAAAATTAAAGCTGCATGTTTGTCTAGACCCTTACTTTATTGTTGTTAAATGGACAATTAAAGCTATTCAATAAATAAATAAAAAATAATGCAGTGAACGACCCATACAAGCACAGCCCAGATTCCTGTGGCATTCTTTGTTTTTCTTTAGTACTGTGCAGTAGTGACTGGGTGGGAGTGACAATTAATGATGTGCAAACCGGCTCACCCTCGAGCCAGTTCAACATCAAGCTGATCTGGCTCATGTTTGAGCTGAACCCTCCCTGCAGTTTGGAGGTTCTACATTTGTTGTTGTTTAAAAAATAATTACCCTCCCCCCCCCTTGCCACTGGGTTTTGTGGCCTTGGGGGGTGCTGCTGCAGCCATGGTAAGGAGTCTTTGGTGGTTCCCCCTCCCCGCTCCAGCCTCTCCCCAGTCTCATCTCCCCATTTGCGGGCCATTCCAGCCCTTTCTAAGGAGGCATCAGACATTTTAGAGGCCACCGTGCATGGACCCTGGCCATTTGCAAATGTCCAGAACACGTGTGCGACATCTTCTAAAATGGCCTCCATCACCTCAGAAATGGCCAAAACAGCCCGAAATGGCCCAAAACAGCCCAGGGGAGACCAAGGAGAAGACGGCAGGTGCAGCCACCAGCAGCACCCTCTATGGGCCTTGGAGGCAGTAAGCACACCATTTAAAACAAAACACATCCCTGGCACCCCCAAACTGGACCCAAACTGGCTTGAATTTGAGCTGAGCTGGGCCCCTCATTTGGGGGTGCCAAAGCCGAACAGCCCGAAATGGCCCAAAACAGCCCAGGGGAGACCAAGGAGAAGACGGCAGGTGCAGCCACCAGCAGCACCCTCTATGGGCCTTGGAGGCAGTAAGCACACCATTTAAAACAAAACACATCCCTGGCACCCCCAAACTGGACCCAAACTGGCTTGAATTTGAGCTGAGCTGGGCCCCTCATTTGGGGGTGCCAAAACCGAACTTTCCCAGTTCGGCTTGAGCCCAGTTCGGACTTGAAATGAACAAGGGAAACCGATTTTGTGCACATCCCTAGTGCCAATGATATAAAGACTGCAAAGAGTGAGGCCAGTTACATGTAGTTACTTGCCCCTCCCCAGAATGTTCCAATATGCAATCCTTTCCCCCACCCCCACCCCTGCAATAAGTCTACAGTGCTACGATTCAGGAAGAATTTTACAGTGGGGATGTGCAAAATGTTTCAATGTCGAAACATTTCGACTCAAAATGGTATGTTTTGAGGGTCTTGAGCTTGAAACAAATCACCTTCTAAATAAAGGGCCTGTTTTGAACTCAGAACAAAACAACCCATTTTGATTCAAAATTAGGGATGTGCAAAATGTTTTGGATACAAAACATTTTGTACTCGAAACGGGCCGTTTTGGATGTTTTGTAGACAAAACAAAAATTCCCATTTTCCTAATCCAAAAGTTTTGTACACAAAGAAAACGTCCCTGTTTCGGCTACAAAACGTTTTGTTGCTTTGGACCTCCATTTTGCTGCAGTCTCTGAGTCAGTCTCCATTTTGTGTTTTACATCTCTTTGAATTTACCGCCCTTTCAGCCTTCCGATCGGTGACCTAAAGCATGGGCTGACCTGCTGACAATTCCCTCCTTGTTCTCCATTGGCTCTTTTGCCTCCTGCCACTCTTTACAGATCCCACATTGGCCAGGGGAAGGGTTGAAGAAGGGGCAGGGGTGGGGGGGGAGTTCAAGGAGGGGTTTTCAATTCATTCAACAAGTCAGTTACTCATTCACCATTCTGCCATTCTGCCTCATTGAAGAGAGAGAGAGAGAGAACTAGTTTGCCTTGCATGACATGCTTCAAGTTGCCATGATGATGCCATGCCATTGCCTATAGCTGCCTGCCTTGTTGCCAGCCTGAGCCCAGCTTGCCAGCTTGCTATGGCTACTGCATGCTAGCCTTGGAATGGATTTATCTGCTGCATTGCTTTTTGCTCCAGAAGATTTTTTTTCAACCCCTTGAGACAATCGCTGCCTGCCTGTGTCTGTCTGTGCAAGCCGCCAGCCCCTGTGGCCACTGAGCAGTGGCCACCTGGCCAGCCACCCCCTTTCCCCCCAGATTTTCAAGGCTTTTGCCCCAGCCCCCACAAACCTGAAGACTGAGAAGAAGATTGAAGAAGAGTAGACTCAGAGACCAGACCACAGACAACTGGACACACCTAGAATGAGTGAGTGTTTCCCCATTTTTACACACATACACACATACACACACCCTTCCCTCTGAAATTCTGTATTCTTGGGGGTTTTTCCTGTTTGGAGTGAGGTTTTGGGTTGCAAGTGAATTTAAAAAGTTGTGTTTTGTTTTGTTTAGAAGAAGTTTAAACAGGGGTTCTGTGTAGGAGGGATCCCCATACTAGCAGGTGTAGCCTTGTGGTTTTTTAAAAAACAATTCTGTCTTTTTTCCCATTCCAAAGATGGGGGGGGCACTTTTAAAAAACAGAAGCTTGTCCTCAGCCCCATAACAGATATTCTCTGCTCAGCAGCCTATTGTATGATCTTCCCTAGTCACTATTGTTGTTTTAGTTAATTATATCTATTGTTTGTATCTGCTTGTGTCTCTGTTCCCTTACTGCTCCTTATCTGTTCTCTTGTATCTGTTTCCTAGTTACAATGTGTATATATATTATGCAATTCAAATGCCTTGGATGGTTGTTGTTGTGCTGTATTTTGGGGACCTCATGGATGGGCATCCTGGTTCTCTCTCTCTCTCTCTCTCTCTCTCTGGACTTCTTCTTTGCAATGAATATTGGGTCATACCGTGACTTCTAGAATCATCATCATTTTTATTCAAACTAGATTGCTTGCATAGGGTGTGTGGTGCCACAGGTTCCAATTTGTTGCAGAAATGTCAAATAATGTGCCCAAAACTGCATACCATCACTCTACTTGGACCATCACTCTACTTGGGTAGGTGGGAGTGGGGCCAAATCTCACTGTTCCACTGGCAGAATGTTGTTGTCGTTGTTGTTTACACCCTTCCTTCCTTAATCCGCTTTTATGGTCGGGTGCCATAGATGTAGTTGTGTCTCTGTTGCTTGTGGACGAAAAATGCTTAGGGAGGGAGGGGAGGGCACTGTTGTTGGCCCTAGGGCCTAGTCTGCTGCATCTGTGTGATATAATCCTTGCTTTGGAAACCTGGTTCTTTGCAAAGCTCTGCTGTTTTTGTTGACATGTGCTGTTATGTTCTTTGGGGCAGATTTGGGGCATAAAAGGGAGCTTCAGGAGCAGAAGAGTGGATTGGATGGTAATGCCCCAATGGGTGCCTGCCACCACCCAGATTCCAAAGGAATTGGGCAAAGGGCTGATTTTTTAGGAATTGTTGAAGTTTACGCATTGAGATGTTTTGAGTGTAGATTCTCTGGTAGCATATGAGATTTTCAACAACAAACCATGAATCCACTCTCATATGCTACCAGAGAATCTACACTCAAAACATCTCAGAAACAACAGAACCCAGTAGCCCATGGGTTAGCAACCTATGGTGGTGGTTGACACCCTATGTGCTCTACACCACCATTCACTTTGGGCCACCCCAGTGCCCCCCAAGTGCAGTTATGGGGCTGCTGAAACCTCCATCATTCCCTATGGGGAAGAACCTTAAAGACACATAAACTCCATTAAACCTTTAAAAATCAGCTCTCTGCCCAATTCCTTTGAAATAATTCTGGCAGCTTCCTTGCCCCCACTGGGCACTATCACCCACCCTACACTGCTCTGGGCCACCCCCTTTCCCCCTGACATGAAGCTATACTTTTGCTGACACCTCCATTATTTTCTATGGGAAAAATTCACCAAAAATCAGCCCTTTGCCCAATTCCTCTGAAATTTGGGTGGTAGCGTCCACCCATTGGGCCCTACCACCTCCACCCACTAGTTTTGCCCCAGGGCTTTTTAAAAAAATCCAAAACATTTTAGATTCGGATTTTCACCATTTTGAAGAACAAAATTGTGGTGTTTTAGATTTGGGCAAAAAACAAAACAGAAAAACAATGCACAAACCTATTCAAAATGTTTTGACATGTCAAGCACCATCTTGGATGCCTGTTTTACTCTTGCTGATTGGTTTTCTGGCACTGGCTTCCAATTGATTTGTGATGCTATGGAGCTTTGGGAAAAGGTTAACAATTTATTTAAAATTGTCTGCTTGCACATTTCTTTCGTGAGCTGGGTGGTAGGTAGCAACCATCATGCCCTACCACCAAACACACTTTGGTGCCTCTAGGAGTTACCCAGGCCATTTCGAGGTTCCCCAATGTTCCCTATGGCCAAATATTTGAAATGTTTTGAGGTTTGTTCATTCGAAACAACTGGGTCACCCACTGTTTCAATGAAACATTCCGGCCATCTGCATTTTCCCCCCAAGCTCAAAACAAAATACAAAATCAATTTTGTGGACATCCCTGTTTTACAGCTGTTCTATGTATTGTACAAGCAGGCCCTAGTACAAGAGCCTGAATTCCAATGAATGCTTTATAGATCCATACTATCTTGGGTAGCAACATATTACATATTCTCTTTCTTTGTGCATTGCTATCCTCATCAGGTCCAGATGCTGATCTGTGGAAATTTCTTTTCCAGCAGCAGCATCTGTCTCATTGGAAGCCTTTCCTTCTACTTCTCTTGGCTCATGCTAAAAATGTCTTTAGGCTGTGAAATGATTAGGATGCTGATGTGATATCTTATTCACTTGGATGCCATTGCTTTTAGCAAACTTGTGATGTGAAGTCATAGACATTCCAGCAATTTTGTGTTAATGTAATTGCTTACAAAGGTTTCTATACAGGATATGGTCAGCAAAGGAAAAAAAGCATTTTTCTGTATAATGTTTTATGCGACAAGCAGGTAATAATCATCAGATGGTAATATTTCAAAGATATTTCCTGGTGCTAAAGGTTTGAAATAGTAATTATTTGCCATACAGTGCTCAAAGTGTCTCAGTAATCTTTACCACAAACCTGTGAGATAGGTCAGTAATATTATCCCCATACTACATATGGAGACAGAGAGAGTGACTTCACTAAGGCTACTTTGTGAGTTGTTGCTTTTGTTATTTTGAGTTGTTATTTTTATCTTTATTACAAATACCAGTCAGTTAATGGCAGAGACAAGATTTAAACAAAGGTTTTCTTTGTTCACAACTTGGTCTTTTAGCCACTATGCCACACTAGCTCTCAAATGGTTCTGTTTCTGCAAATATGCTAAAAACACAATAAAACTGGGAAATCTGGGAACTTTAAATACGAATACATTGAATACGTATACCACTTTTCAACAGAAGTTCCTAAAGTGGTTTACATAACTAACAAATAAATAAAATGCCTCCCTGTCCCCAAAGGGCTCACAATCTAAAAAAGAAACACAAGACAGACACCAGCAATAGCCACTGTAGGTTCTGTGCTGGGGGGAGATAGGCCCAGTTGGTCTCCCCCTGCTAAATAAAGAGAATCACCACTTTTAAAAGGTGTCTCTTTGCTCTGTTAGCAGGGGGAAAGCTGACTGACTGCTAATCTTCATGCAAGCTGTATAGAAATACGTTGCACAAGCTGAGCGGTGTTGCATAGGATGGGGACATAAACCTGAAACTTCCACAGCTGGTCATTTTCACTGCTATAAGCGAAAGGCCTTTCTACTCAGGGAGCCTGGCACACTATGACAGAGCACACCATGACCTGGCACAGCATGACAGAGGTCCTGGAACACCATGACAGAGGTCCCTTCAACGTCTTCTCCTCTCCTTCTTTACCAATGGAAGAAGGCTTGCTTCTATAGGATACAAAGAGTCATGCAACACATCTCAGAAGCTTGGGATTGGGGGTTGTGCTTCTTGAACAGTAGCTCCCATCAGGAGCGGCTGGTGTGGGTGCTGCTGGGGGTGGGGGTGGAGAGAGGCACCTCTAAGCATAAATTGATAGATGCTTACCTCCACTCCAGCCGCACCCGCAAGATGCTTCAAGCAGCAGCACACCATCCAGCACTCCTTGAGGCAGGGGATCAACTCCGGCACTCACCTGGCCACCAACAGGATACTCCACAAAAGCCAGGTGAGTGGCGAAGCCAATCCTCCACTGCTTATGCTTAAAGATGCCTCTCACCCTGGCGGTGCCTGCACTGGTCACTACTGGCTCCCATGCCATATGGCAAGCTGTTTTTGAAACTGAGATGTCTTTCAAATGTTGTTTATGATATGGCAAAGAGATTCTGCAGTTTTGGGGGTGTTGGGTTTTTAAGAAGTCAAATATCTCCCTAGACCTGTCAGCCTTGGGCATGCCTAAATTTGGATCTCACTTATGTCCATTAGCCAATGGTTAGCACCTGCTGAAGCCATGCACATTATATTAATTACGTTTAAATGTTGCATGTTTAGAGCTATTCAAACTACATGGTTCAAAAATGGCTCTTGATGCTGAACAGGTACCACCCCCATGATCTATCTGCTGATATAAACTTTATCCTACTGAATAATTGGCCTTTCCCCCCTTCCTTATCTTTTCAACTGCTGTTTGCATTCCTGAATGTATATGCGGCATACCTCTGTCCAACTCCCAGTGGTTTTTTTGTAACATTGAGCCCTAGTGATAAAAGCCTAAATCAGTATATGAACATGAACTTGATAGTTATATGTCTTGATGGGTGCTCAAGGGCAGGATGCCTATGAATACCAGTTGCAGGGGAGCAATCACCGAAGAGAAGTTATGTCTTTGTCTCCTGCTTGCTGGCTTCCAAGAGGCATTTGGTTGGCCACTGTGAGAAACAGGATGTTGGCCAAGATAGGGCTTGGCCTGATCCAGCAGGACTCTTCTCATATTATTATGACCATTTATTATATGTCTGTTAACAAAACTGGGTCATCCACGAAGCAAATGGTGCACTTGCTGAGTATTCTAGCACTTACAATTACAGTCATCTATTTTGATAGTTCTTAGCAGTACTGAGGCCTGCACACCCTGCAACCCACCAAGCCAAATATACCCCACCAGCCATATGGCCAGACCATCAGTCTTGAAATACCATTTATTATTCATTCATTCATTCATTCATTCATTCTATTTGTACACCACCCCAAACTTCTCTCTGGGCAGTTTACAGCAACATAAAATTAAAACAGGAATGAAAATCTTTAAACAATTAAAAGTGCAGGTGAATAAACATATCTTCAGACTTATTTAAAGTTGTCAGATATGGGAAGGCTCTTATTTCAGCAGGGACCATATTCCAGAGGGTGGCAACAGAGAAGGTCTGTCCCTGTGTAGCCACCGGACAAACTGGTAGCAACTGCAGACAAGTCTCTCTGAATGAACTCAATGAGCGATGGGTCTCGTAGTGAAGATGTTCCTTTAAATACTCTGGGCCCAAGTTTTTTAGGGGTTTATAGGTTATAACCAGCACCTTGTGTTTTGCTCAGAAACTTTTTGCTAGTCACTGTAACTCTTTTAGGAAAGGAGTAATATGGTCTCTGGAGACCAATCTGGCTGCCTCATTCTGTACCAACTGCATGTGACCCCATCCAGAACTGGCAATTCAAAATTTTATCCTGAATTCCTATCAACACAATAAGTACCTCCATCTTATCTGGATTCAGTCTTAGTTTGTTATCCCTCATCCAGCCCATCACTGCCTCCAGGCAAGCATTTAGGGAGGTAATGCCTTCTCCTGATGATTTTGACCTGGAGAAATAGATTTGGGTGGCATCAGGATACTGATAACACCCTGCACCAAATCTCCTGATGATCTCTCCCAGTGGTTTCATGCAGATGTTAAAAAACATTGCAGACAGAATGGAACCCTGGGCGACATAATATAAAAGTTCACATTTTGAAGAGCAACAGTCTCAAAGTGAAACCATCTGGAATCTGCTCCAAAGCAGTGCCGCAGTCCACCAACGCTTTCAGGTGTTCCAAAATGAGACTATGGGCAATAAGATCGAAAGTCACTGAGAGATCCAAAAAGACCAACAGAGTCACACTTCATCTGTGAATTCCCTCTTGGATCATACATCAGGCTGACCAAGGCACTCTCCACCCCACATCCTGCCCGAAAACCAGTTTCAAATGTGTCTGGATAATCAGTTTCTTCCATGACTGTTTGGAGCTGGGAGGCCACTACTCTCTTAATTACCTAGCCCAGCTAGGTGGAACCCCTTTGTTGGATCTTTGTGAGTATCTCACTTCTGACTCAACTTCTGATTCCCTTTCTGGTTCTGGTTCACTGGTTAGCTCCAGCCTTATGGGAATTTCTTCTTCTCTTGGTTCTTTTTCCATCTGGATCTCTGGTCCAGTTTCTGACACTTCACTTGTGGTTGGCCTTTGTCTTTCATCAAAGTACACTACATTGCATATTATCTCTATTCCAGTGGCTGCATCAAGGATTCTGAATCCTTTCCCTCCTAGTATATATCAGAGAGTATTCCTTCACATATGTAGTTCAGTTTATTTTTGTTCTCTTTAGGAACATATGTATATGCTTTTGATCCAAACACTCTGATATGTCCTAAGAAATGTCTATATCAGGTGGTATAAAAATATGAAAAAGAAATAATAAATAATAAATAAGTTGGGTTTGTTCCCATGCCATACTTCAAAAGGTATCACATCTGTTGCTTGGGGTGGCAGTCTGTTCTGTAGGTAGTTGGCAGTCATGACTGATTCTCCCCAAAGTTTGCTTGCCAATCCTGCATCCTGCAACATGCACTTTGCCACCTTTAATAAGGAGCAGTTATTTCTTTCTGCTATGCTATTCTGTTGTAGGGTGTAATGCACTGTAATTCATGTTCAATGCTCAAGGTTATGCTCCTGCCCTTTGGCATCTTGTATCTGATTTTTGATTTCCTTCTGCCCTCTGCAATGATCTTTCTTCCATCTGCCAAGCTTACTGGGGTCTTATAATTCAAGTTCCCCTCACTAAACTAGTCCTTGTCTGTAATCAGATTTGCAGTTGCACCACTATCAACAACTAGATTCCCATAGTTATTTTTACAATTACTTTCAACATCACTTTCAACAGATTCAAAAGTTTCAAAAATTTATCCAAGCCCCTTTTAATTCCTTTTCTTTGAATCCCTGTTAGCCCTGTTTTTATAGTTTGGAGAGATTCTGGCTGATGAGTTATCCCTCTTGGAATTTATTTTAGCACCTCTGAAATAGAAAAAGGTCAGTGACTTTATTCCGAAGACAATTCACTTGAAAATGGCCTGGCTTCCTATACAGTCAACAGACCTTGTTCTTTTGTTTGGTTTGAAAAGCTGTAACCTGACACTTTTGATCAGAGACTTCAGTAGAGGCTGCATCTGATCTCATATCAAAATCCTGAAGCCTAGAAATTAAAAATCACAAATTAATCTCCTCTTTTGATTCCAAAACAAAACATATCACTTGAAATCCGCCAGGCAAACTGTTTCTAAATACTGTAAACAGCCAACAAAAACAGTATGAAGATAGAAAGTCAGCAGGGGAAGGGGCACTTCCCTGTGTATTGCACAGAGTGCCACATGTATGACTATTTGCCCCATGGGCAGAAGTCATGGGTGTGTGCTTGGTGCAAGGAGCTCCTGGCTCTCAGGGAACAAATTCATTCTCTTGAGACCAAGGTGGTGGAGCTGGAGAAGCTCAGAGAGATAGAGAGGCATGTGGACGAGACCTTCAGGGATGTGATAGAGGCATCCCACTCCAGGGCTGGTAGCTCCTCTGCTGTCAGGGAGAATGAAGGTCTTGGGCAAGGAGGACATCAGTCTGAGGAAGAGGGAAATGCTCCTTTAGAAAGGACCCCTTCCATTGACGATGAGCCCATATCCTCTCATACGGGGGATAATCCTCTGGGGTGTGGGGGCCTCCTTGTAGTGGGTGATTTGATCATTAGAGGTATAGAGAGATGGGTTTGTGACCCATGTGTTGACCGCACGGTGACTTGCCTGCCTGGTGCGAAGGTTGCGGACATCACACAGCGTCTAGACAGGCTCTTAGGCAGTGCTGGAGAGGAGACAGCTGTTGTGGTGCACATTGGCACCAACGATGTGGGGAAATGTAGTTGGGAGGTCCTGGAAGCCAAATTTAGACTGATAGGTAGCATATTGAAGTCCAGGACCCCCAAGGTAGCATTCTCAGAAATGCTACCTGTTCCACGCACAGGTACAGTGAGACAGGCAGAGCTGAGGGGTTTCAATACGTGGATGAGACGTTGGTGCCAGGAGTAGGGGTTTAGATTTATTAGACACTGGGATACATTTTGGGGCGCAAGGCCTGTACAAAAGGGATGGGCTGCACTTGAACCAAGATAGAAACAGACTGCTGGCACTTAAAATCAAAAAGGTTGCAGAGCAGCTTTTAGAATGACGCCTGGGGAACAGCTGATGGGAACTGTGCAGTATCCCATTCGGCAAATGCCATCCCTTAAAGTGTGCAGGTGCAAAGGATTCAGATAAAAGAGAAGGGGACAGAGCAGAACCTCATAAAGAGCAGATGGGAGCCTGTGCCAGCAGGTGAAAGAGCCAAAAGAATAGCACACACCAGGAGAGAGATTCAGCGTATAGGTGCTTATAGGCCAATGGCACAAGCCTCTGAGCCAAGATGGGTGAGCAGGAGTGCTTGGTTGCTAATGAAGAAATAAAGATAGTGGGCATAACAGAAACATGGTGGAACAGTGAGAACCAGTGGGACACTGTTATCCCTGGGTATAAACTCTATAGAAAGGACAGGGAGGGGTGCCTTGGAGGAGGGGTAGCACTGTATGTTAAAGAAGGGATAGAATCTAATGAGCTAGAAAACCTTGGTGGACTGGAGTCCTCCACAGCAACCCTGTGGGTGACAATACAAGGCCTGAAAGGGAACGTGCTATCGCCCTCCGGATCAAAACGCTGACAGTGACTGGGAGTTGCAGGAGGAAATCAGGAAAGCGTCAAGGAGAGGCAGGGCTGTAATTATGGGTGACTTCAATTACCCACACATAGACTGGGTAAATTCACAGTCAGGTCAGGACAAAGAGGTCAAATTTCTAGATACGCTAAATGACTGTGCCCTAGAACAGTTGGTCTTGGAACCAACCAGAGAGAAGGCGACCTTGGACCTAATTCTGAGTGGCACCCAAGACCTGGTGCGTGATGTCAATGTCATCGACCCTATAGGGAACAGTGACCATAGTGCCATCAAATTTAGCATACATGCAGGGAGAGAATCACCAAGGATGTCTAACACAGACATTTTGAATTTCAGAAGAGGAAACTTCTCCAAACTGAGGAGTATGGTGACAAGAAAGATGAAAGGGAAAATCAGGAGAGTCACTTCACTCCAGAGTGCATGGAGTTTACTCAAAACCACAATACTAAAAGCCCAGTTAGATTGTATACCCAAAAGGAGGAAAGGTACCACTAAGCATGGTGGCCAAAACCTAAGGGGTATACTCGTGGGTCAAATGGGCCATAAGCCAGAATTTGGCTTTTAAAAAGCCAAATCTGGCCACCTAGCCACTAAGTCCAGGAGGATGCCAGCATGGCTAATGGATACTGTTAAGGCAGCCATAAAAGGGAAGAAGACTTTCTTCCGCAACTAGAAGGCCTGTCCAAATGAAGAGAACAGAAAGGAACACAAACTCTGGCAAAAGAAATGCAAGGTGACAATAAGGGAGGCAAAAAGAGAGTTTGAGGAACATTTAGCCAAAAGTATCAAGGGGAATAACAAAAACTTCTTTAAATACATCAGAAGCAGGAAACCTGCCAGGGAGTTGGACCATTAGACAGTGAAGGAGTGAAAGAGATTATTAAGGAGGATATGGAGGTTGCAGAGAAGCTAAATGAGTTCTTTGCGTCTGTCTTCAGGGCAGAGGATAATGAGTATATACCTGTTCCTGAACCAGGCTCTTTAGGGATGGAGGCTAGAGAGCTGAGTCAGATAGAAGTGACAAGAGATGATGTTCTAAACTGTCTGGAAAAACTGAAAGCTAACAAATCACCATGGCCGGATGGCATCCATCCAAGAGAACTCAACTGTGAAATTTGAGTTCACCTCAAAGAACTCAAATGTGAAATTTCCGACCTACTTGCTAAAAATATATAACTTATCCCTGAAATCAGGCTATGTACCAGAGGACTGGAGAGTAGCAAATGTAACACCGATTTTCAAAAAGGGGTCTAGGGGCGATCCAGGAAATTACAGGCCAGTTAGCCTAACGTTTGATGGAAATTGATGGAAAGCATCCTCAAGGATAAAATTGTAAAGCACCTAGAAGAACAGGCCCTGCTGGGAGTGAGCCAGCATGGGTTCCGCAAAGGTAAATCTTGCCACACCAACCTTTTGGAGTTCTTTGAGAGTGTCAACAAGTGTGTGGATACAGATGATCCAGTTGACATAGTATACCTGGACTTCCAAAAAGCTTTCGACAAAGTTCCTCATCAAAGACTCCTAAGGAAACTAAGCGGTCATGGGATAAGGGGACACGTACATGTGTGGATTGCTAACTGGTTGAAAGACAGGAAACAGAGGGTAGGTATAAATGGAGAGTTTTCACAACGGAGGGATGTAAGAAGTGGGGTCCCCCAGGGATCTGTACTGGGACCAGTGCTTTTTAATTTATTCATAAATGATCTAGAAGCAGGGGTAAGCAGCAAGGTGGCCAAATGTGCAGATGCTACCAAACTCTTCCGGGTAGTGAAATCCATAACTGATTGTGAAGAGCTCCAAAACGATCTCTCCAAACTGGGTGAGCGGGTGACAAAGTGGCAAATGCAGTTCAATGTTGGCAAGTGTAAAGTGATGCACATTGGGACGAAGAACCCCAACTTCAAGTATATGCTGATGGGATCTGAGCTGTCGGTGACTGACCAGGAGAGGGATCTTGGGGTCGTGGTGGACAGCTCGTTGAAAGTGTTGACTCAATGTGCGGCAGCTGTGAAAAAGGCCAATTCCATGGTAGGGATCATTAGGAAGAGGATTAAAAATAAAACTGCTAATATTATAATGCCTTTATACAAAACTATGGTGCGACCACACTTGGAGTACTGCAATTCTGGTCACCACATCTTAAAAAGGACATTGTAGAACTGGAAAAGGTGCAGAAGAGGGCAACCAAGATGATCAGGGGCCTAGAGCACCTTTCTTATAAGGCAGGACTACAACACCTGGGGCTTTTTAGTTTAGAAAAAAGACGACTGTGGGGAGACATGATAGAGGTCTATAAAAACATGCATGGGGTGGAGAAAGTGGAAAGAGAGAAATTCTTTTCCCTCTCACACAACACTAGAACCAGGGGTCACTCCATGAAATTGATTGCCAGGAGGTCTTGGACCAACAAAGAGAAGTACTGTTTCACACAATGCGTGATCCACTTGTGGAACTCTCTGCCACAAGATGTGCTGACAGACAACAACCTGGATGGCTTTAAGGAGTTTGGATAACTTCATGGAGGAGAGGTCTATAAATGGCTACCAGTCGGAGGGCTGTGGGCCACCTCCAGCCTCAAAGGCAGGATGCCTCTGAGTACCAGTTGCAGGGGAGTAATGGCAGGAGAGAGGGCACGCCCTCAACTCCTGTCTGTGGCTTCCAGGAGCATCTGGTGGGCCACTGTGTGAAACGGGATGCTGGACTGGATGGGCCTTGGGCCTGATCCAGCAGGGCTGCTCTTATGTTTTCAAAATAAATCCAACAATTGTTTCATCTGAGAGTCCTGCATTTTCTTGTGCACATCTCCTTGCAATGTCTAGTATTTGTTTAACATGCTCAGTTAAACTCTGTCCTCCTCTGAGTTTCATATTACACAGTCTCACAATCAGATTAATGCTAGTATTAGTTGTCTTTCCAGCATGCAGGCTTTTAATGTCTCCCAAGCTTCCTTAGTTATCCTGGTCTTTCTCAAATTTTATCCTGGTCACTCACATGCAAACAGATGAGTCCATAGACTTTTGTATTTTTAGAATCCATGCTGCTTGTTCTCCAGTTGCTTCAGGTCTGCCCTAGAAAGCCTCAAGATCCTTTCCAGTCCCTGATCCATGAGAAAGGACTCCATCCTGAATGACCATGTTTCAAAATTAAGTCCATCCACCATCAGAACACTGCCTTTTCTCTGTAACTTTTTTCCAATCAAGCAGGCTTTCCACTTACTTAGTGTGCCTCTTTGTCTGCTTTCCCTGGGATTGGTTTGCCTTTGCGTGCTTTCTCTGGATTCATTGGGCCAATAACCCTGTTAAAGAGCTTGGAGAGGAGATTTCTTTACCTACTCCAGCTGGAGAAGAAGTGGTAAGGAGAGCACTGCTAATTAATATTGTCTGGAGACATGGAGTTAAATTCTAAATAAAATAGTTTATTTAGGAAAGCCATCAGGGAGATAAGTAAGACATACCTTCCTGACAGGAAGTCAGGAAGGGAGACGACAGAAGTATATCTCTCCAGGTGAGAGAATGAAACCTGAGACTATCAATCTAACAAAGGGGAAGTAGAGTAGAGAAAGCATAGTCAGAGAGGGAATTCCTTTGCTCACTATCTCTACTCCAGTGCCCCTCATGGCCAATAGGGTTGCTGCTGCTAAGAGCGGATAGCAATAGCAATAGCAATAGCAATAGCACTTACATTTATATACCGCTCTATAGCCGGAGCTCTCTAAGCGGTTTACAATGATTTAGCATATTGCCCCCAACATTCTGGGTACTCATTTTACCGACCTCGGAAGGATGGAAGGCTGAGTCAACCTTGAGCCCCTTGGTCAGGATCGAACTTGCAACCTTCTGGTTACAGGGCGGCAGTTTTACCACTGCGCCACCAGGGGCTCCCAGGGGCTCCCTGGATGACATCAGGAGTTGCATCTCCAACAGATAGGACAGAAATGTCCACTTTGTTTTTGGTTGTTTGGGTGCCCACAGTGGCTTTTGTAGCTCCAGGGGCCAGGAACCATAGAGTGCTGTTGCCTGCAAGGCCAAGGGGAGGAGCTCTCATGCCTCTCTGCTTCCTGTGCATTGCATTTCACTTCCTCCTCCTAATCCCAACTATGCCAATCTCTACCATGGCAGTCATCAGGATGCAAGATCAGCAGAAGCAAAAAGGGCCTCTGATAATCTGGGGGCAAGGTAGGTAGTAGGGATGTGCACAAAACGGATTTTGCATTCTGTTTCAAGCTTGGAATGGAACACAAAATCCTGGGGATGTTCTCTCAGAACAACCAGTCAAGCTGGTTATTCTGAAGGAATGACCCGGTTCCAACTTGGAACGTTCCAAGTACCATTTTGGACTTTAAAATTGTGCTCTTTCGGCCTCTGTGCACACACAGCAGCCATTTGCATGGTGGTGCTGACCATGAAAATAGCTACTACATGTGTCAGAGGCCAGAAGAGTGCCATTTTGGACTTCAAAATGGCACTCAGAATGTTTTGAGTGTTCCAAGTCAGAACAGGGTTATTCCATTTCGAGCTTGGAACGGGCCCTTCATTTGAAGGGCATTCTGTTCCAAGTTTGGAACATTCTAAAGAGCCCAGTTCACGGGTGGAATGTTCCAAGCATGAACTGTCCTGCACATCCTTACTAAGTAGGTTTCTGCATCCCACCCCCACCCCGTTTGGTCATGTGAACAATCCCGTTGTATCTGATCTTACTAGATAGGCCTGATGTTGCTAGGTAGTTACAGGGGAGACTATCAATCACTTTCAAATTTTCTACAACCTCAAATGATTTTACAGTACCTCAATACTGGCAAACCCAGCAGCCAGGAAATACAAAGGAAATTTAAAAAAAAAAAATCTTGGTGGGAAAAGGGAATATAATTAGGACTGACTGGAGATAGAACTTTATGTCTTTAAAGATGGTACCTATCCCACACAATCAGCATTGGCCCTGATTAGTCCTACAATGTTAGCAAGACTGTAATAAGGGAGGGGGAGTATAATTCTAGCATTTCGTTGTGTGTTTTTTAAGTACATAGCAATTTAAAATTCAGTAACACCCTCCACACACCAGTTGTCTTTTGCAACAAACTTGTTATACTTCTACTTATTATAATGTGAGAAGACAAAACTGATGTAAGTGAAGCAGATGGTAGGAAGACCTGCTGACCAAATGGGAACAGGGGGACTGAATTTGGGTAGGTCAGCTTATCTGTAATGGATAATCCCTGCTGTCCTTTACACACATCAATAATTTCTGATGTTTCTGTGTGGCGTGCAGTGATTTCACAAGCTGTACATCGGCTTTTTTCATACATTTGATCTAAAACTGTCGAAGTATACTGTTCTGTAGTTCTCTCTTAACAAATTTGTCTAATTTAGTTCCCCTCCCCAAAATCCATGTAGATAAATATACATAGGTACACAGGATGCACTTACAGAAATACCAAAAGTGTTGAAGTACTTCTACAACAGATAGACAGCTGTAATTTCATACACATCTAGTACAAAAGATTCTTATTGTTTGGAAAGTTGAAAGGAATAATTTCTGCATCTGTCAGTCAAAATCTGGGACATGGCATACTTAGATTAGTATCTCATAACATTCTGGCTGTACTAACAAATTTGATTAGCTGTCATTAGTTTACCATTTTGAGTGGGGGTTTGTTTGTTTTTGGAAAAGATTCAAGTAAAAGATTATCTATTGACTTTCCAGATTTGGGAAATATCTTTAACTTTCAAATATCCAAAAGTATATGTTATTACTGGAAATTAATATTATTCTGCTTGCATAAGAAGAGGATTCAGGATCACAGGAATAGGGTCAGAGGACAGCCAGGTTGGGTACTGACTCAGGATCTATCTAAAGGCCCATCCAGCCAGGCCAACTCCTGAACACCCCAGCAACAACAGTGACATAAGTTGACTGTGAGAAATGTACCTTATTTGTGCCTAGCACCCCCATGCACTCTTATCTATTACTGGAAAAAAATTTTTTTTAACATTTTAAAATTTTATTGGCTTTTACAATAGCTTTACAATCCAACTACATTCATTTATTTGATTAAGTAAATTTTGACTTCCCGCTTACCTGTCTGCGCGGTTCACGTTAACTATACATATAAACCATGGCTATAATAATTCAAAACATACATACTCCACATTACTACTCGATTTTACCCAACCCAACCTGGTGTTATTACTATATTTCAAACCCAGCTGAAAGGTCCATATTAGAAAAATAGTTCTTTAAGTAAAGTAAAAATGGTTCCCAATCTTCTTTGAAACATTCCAAATTTTCATCCCTTATAAGTGCTGTAAGTTTTGCCATCTCAGCATATTCCAAAATTTTTTATCTACCAGTCTTCTTTTGAGGGCATCTATTACTGGAAATATTCCTCATTTGGGGCCTCTATGGGAAGCTCCCATTGGCCAATGGGAAGAATGGGAGGAGGAGCTGCTGTGCAAATCTCCAAGAGACTTATACTGCAGCTATTCCTTCTCCCACCCTCCCCATCAGTCACTAGGCTTTTCCACAAATACTTCTGCTGGGATGCAAGAGCCTTTGAAGAGAGAGAGAGAAAAAAACTATAGGCTGGTTGGGGAAAGGGGGTTGCTGCTGCCACAAAAGGACTTAGTAATAGAGGCAGTTCCTCTTTGCCTCAATAGATATGAGGTGGAACGTAACATTTGCTCCTCTTCTCTCTAGCCTCTGAAGATGGGGGGGGGGCGGGGAGCTACCATGGCACTCAACAACCTGGCACCATCACCACAGAATCTTTCTCGTCAAGTATCCTGTTTCCAGAGGCCAGACAGATGCCTCTGGGACACATAAGCAAGGTATGAAGGCAATCATACCTTGGCAATCATAGCAAGCCTATCCTCCCTCATACACACATTATTTGGTCTTAGCATCCAACATTCAGAAGTAATCATCTTCAAACATGGAGGTTCAATTCAAATTTCATGGCTAATAACCCATTGATAGGCCTGTCCTTCATTTTGTCTAATCATTTTTTTAAAAACCTGTCTAGATCCTAGACTAGCAGACATCATCACTTCTTGTGTCAGTGAATTCCCTATATCTAATACATATAAACAGGGCTTTGCAGAGAGAAAAATATTGTTGTTGTTATTTTAAGAAAGAGTGAAGTGTTCAATAATTGGTGAGGCCAAAGACTGAACACTCATGGCATGGAACCCTGGCAGCATGAGGTCACAGTGCCAGTCTTCAGTGTGCCAAGTGACTATTGCCCTGAAATGGCTATGGCCCTGCTGCTTGCTTCTTTTCAGCCTTAGTAATGGAGGGAGACCATTATATATGTTAACTTCCTCCCTTCCACACAGAGGGATCAATGGTGAACAAATGAGGACCCCCTCCCCCCAACAAAAAGGTTGCAGTTCACTCTCAGCTTATGTCCTAGCTCTAGCCAGCTTGGAACAGGAGCCTTTTAGTGATGCTTTAGAATCACAGAAGGGTAGGGGAAGGTTTCAGGAGGGGAGAAAGGGGAAAGTATCTCCATTTTTATTTCCTCTTCTCCTGAAACCTTTCTTCACCATGTTATATAGTACTAAAGACCTCAGCTTTAGGGCTCTAAATCAGAGCTTTTTATTCTTATAGAGCAGATGATGAACATTTCTGGGAAATATGTCCTTGCCCCTTTCCATTAGGGATGTGCATGGAACTGGGTGTCCTGGTTCGGATCAAGGCTGGACCTGCCTCGAACCTAACTGGGCCAGTTCAGTCCGGCGCGCCCTTGAAACCCCCCTGGTTCCGTTCAGTCCAGGCCCAGGCCATGCAGAGTGTGCAGGTGCACAGGTTCCACAATGGCCACTGTGCCGCCAGGTGAAGGCCGAAAATCGGCCGAAGAGCACCTGAACCAGCCAAGCGGAGTATGAGGATGGCCAGCGGGGGGAGGGGAAACCTCCACAGACACACCCGTGCTGCCTCTAGGAACTCCCCCAAGTGGAGTAAAAAGTTAAAAAAATAATTATATTTTTCTTTTCTTTTTACAAAATGAAGCTCATTACCTCCCCCCCGAACATTCAGGGGGTGTTCAGTCAACCCCAAACAGTCAAACCGAACCAGTTCAAGATCAAACACATACGACGTCGAACCTGTTTGCACACCCCTACTTTCCATCCCCCAAACTCACATTGTGTGAGAAAGGTAGCTTTTTTCACAGCATGTCTCCCCTCCAGAATACTCCACCAGAATAGTATAAGCTGTTAGGGACTTGAGAAAACCAATTCCCCACCCCCTATTGATACTCAAGCACCTCAGTACATAGATCTTCTGCAACTAATAATAATATAACAGAATTTAACTGTAACATAAGATACGACTTCATTCAAATCCAACAGAAGAAATTTTACAAGAGCTTCATCAGATGAACACCACCACCACCACCCCGGCCTGCTATGTATCAATGGGGAATTCAGTCATTGTCTAACCTCATGATAGAGCTTACAGTGGAGCAAAATATGATCTCTAGTTTCTATATCACCACAAGGGCATTTTCTATCTTGAACAGGGAGATGCTGATATCTACGAGAAGAGCAGAAGGAATTGCATTAAAGCCCGCTCTCGAAAAGGCCCACATACCTTTATTAACAGATATAGAATAAAAATAGCCAGCCATGACAAACCCTTCTCTCGTTTTTAGTGGTAAATTAAAACCTAAAAATTGTTAAAAGCTGAGAAAGCTTGGGTGAAGAGGTGGGTTTTCAAGTGCTTTTTAAAAAATTGTCAGAGATGGGGAGGGTCGTATCTCACTAGGAAGCGCATTCCACAGTCTCGGGACCCGAGAAGGCCCGTCCCCATGTGGCCACCAGCCGAACTGGCGGCAACTGGAGATGGACCTCTCTAGATGACCTCAGTGGGCAGTGGGGCTCATAACGAAGAAGACGTTTTCTTAAATGCCCAGGGCCTAAGCCGTTTAGGGCTTTATAAGTTATAACTAGCACTTTGTATTTGGCCCGGAAACCTATTGGCAGCCAGTGTAGCTCTATCAGCAAAGGAGTGATGTGGTCTCTCCGAGATGACCCAGAGACCAACCTGGCTGCAGCATTCTGTACCAACTGAAGTTTCCAGACTACGTACAAAGGCAGCCCCATATAGAGCGCATTACAGAAGTCATGTCTAGAGGTTACCAGCATATGTACCTCTGGTTTGAGGCTGTTCATCTCAAGAAATGGATGCAGCTGAGGTATCAGCCAAACCTGATAGAAAGCCCATCTGGCTACTGCCTCAACCTCAGATACCAAAGAGAGGTGTGGATCCAGAAGTACTCCCAGACTGCAAACCTGTTCCTTTTTTGGAAGTGTGACCCCATCTAGAACAGGGAGATCAAAATAGTCTCTGGAGTTCTGACCCCACACAATAAGTACCTCTGTCTTATCTGGATTCAGTTTCAGTTTATTCTCCCTCATCCAGCCCATTACTGTTTCCAGGCAGGCATTTATGGAGGTTATGCCATCTCCTGAAGAAGCTGACCTGGAGAAGTAGATCTGGGTGTCATCAACATACTGAAAACACCCCACTCCACATCCCCTGATGATCTCTCCCAGTGGTTTCATGTAGATGTTAAAGAGCATTGGAGAGAGTATGGAGCCCTGAGGGGCACTAAACTTAAGCTCAGATTTCGAAGAGCAACTATCTCCAATCGACACCATCTGGAATCTGTCCGAGAGGTAGGAGCGGAACCACTGTAGAACAGTGCCTCCCACCCCCAACACTCTCAGATGTTCCAGAAGAATACTATGGTCGATAGTATTGAAGAACGCCAAATGGACCAACAGAGTCACACTTCCTCTGTCAATTCCCAACTGGAGATCATCCATCAGGCTGACCAAGGCAGTCTCCACCCCATAGCCCACCCAAAAGCCAGTTTGAAATGGGTCTAGATAATCGGTTTCCTCCAAGACTGCCTGAAGCTGAGAGGCCACCACCCTCTCAATTACCTTGTCCAGCCATGGGAGGTTGGAGACAGGCCTATAGTTGCTCAACTCTGAGGGATCTAATGCAGGCTGCTTTAGAAGAGGTCTAATGATTGCCTCCTTAAGACAAGGAGGCATCCTGCCCTCCCTCAGAGAAGCATTTATGATTTCCACCAGGCCTCCTACAACAGCCTCCCTACTAGATTTAACAAGCCATGTTGGACAAGTGTCAAGAGAACAAGTGGTAGGCCTCACTGTTCCAAGCAGCTTGTCAACATCTTCAGGAGTCACAAAATGAAACCGATCCAGTCAAACTACATAAGAGGAGTTGCTGGACACCTCCAATTCAGACATCGAATTAATTGTGGAATCTCCATCTAAGTTGGCTCAAATCTGATAGATTTTATCTGCAAAAAAATTCTTTAAACACATCACAGCAGATAACTGATGGCTTCAAATTCTGATTCAAGGAAGGGGGAGCGCATACTAGCACCCTCACAACCCTGAATAACTCCACTGGACATGAACTCGCAGATGCAATACGGGCAGAAAAGAACCGCTTCTTTGCCGCACGCATTGCCTGAGCATAGATCTTTAAATGTGCTCTATGTCGTAATCTGTCAGATTCGAGTCGAGTCTTTCTCCACTTGTGCTCCAGTCACCTGCCTTGCTGCTTCTGCCCCCGCAGATCTTCCGTATACCAAGGAGGGGACGCTTAGGAGCAATTGTGTCTACTGCCCTGGTGAGCGTGTTGTTCCAGTTCTCCACCAGGGCATCAACAGGATCACTGGCAAAGCCAACATTAAATCCCTACAAGGCTTCTTGGAATCCTATAGGGTCCAATAACTTCTTCGGGTGGACCATTCTAATAGGCCCCTTGCCCCTGCGGAGGTGGAAAGTGGTTGTAAGCCTAACTTTGACCAGATGGTGGTCCGTCCATGACAATGGGGAAATCACAGGAGTCCCCACCCACAGAACACAACCCTGATCAGAGTAAAACACCAAATCAAGTGTGTGACCTGCAATATGCATCAGTCCAGAGACCACTTGGGATAGGCCCACTGTTGTCATGGCTGCTATGAATTCTTGAGCTGCCCTGGACAAATTGGTCCTGAAATAAACATTGAAGTCCCCCAGCATCAAAAGTCTAGGAGACTCCAAAACGAGTTCTGTGTGAGCTCAGTAAGGGCTGAGTCTGTGAGTTCAGTAAGGGATTCCGTTGGGCAGCAGGGCAATCAGTACACCAACAGAAGTCCCAATCTATCCCTGGTCCCCAAATTTAAGTACACACATTCAATATGGTCTGATACCCCAACAGGGACCCTAGTAAGGGAGATGTTATCCTTATAGACCACAGCCACTCTACCTCCCCGCCCACGTCCCCTCACCTGCTCCTCTACAGAATACCCTGGAGGAAGAAGCTGGGACCAGACTGGGCTACTAGCCTCCCACAACCAGGTCTCGGTGATGCACACCAGGTCGGCCCCTTCATCCATTATCAAATCGTGGATGAGTTCGGGTTTATTTTGGACTGACCTGGCAATGCAAAGGAGCAAGGTAAGGCTATGTGGGTTGTTGGCAGTGCTCCCTGAGGTCATAGAGCTGGGAGGACAGCCGGAGGGGGAGACAGCTATTAAATTTCTGACTACGCTTCCCCTGGAATGGCCATATGAAGTGTTGTTATAGACTGATCCCTAAATTAATTCCATAAAGCCAAATTAAACTTGATGCAACTTCATCATAAAGGTCACAGGTTGCATTAATCACTGGCATACTACATCCTAAGCCTTCAGGTGCTGAACAGAAAGTATTGGGATCAGGCTAACTGGTTCTTATTGTAACCAATAAGGAAACCAGTCATTCTGCAACAACGTGTTCTCATATTCTAGAAACAAAATCTGGTTTTAGGCTCCTGTTATTTGTAAGATGTTGGATTTTACTTCTGCAAATTGGTCTGGCAGAGCTGGGAGGGATGTTGCTGCATTTCTGGCAGAAGTACGAAATGTACGTATAGCATCCCCTGGTGCCTCTTCATCCTCTTTTATTATTATTGCTACTGGTACAGATGTTTTGCCGTCAGTTCCTCCTAATACTGAATCCATGCCAGACCCCCTCTTCCCCGATGTGATTGGGACATGTGCCAGGCCAGCCACCAAGACTGAGGATCATAAGCTGGGATTTCTGAGGCTCACCTTTCTACAAAAGATTTAATTTTAAAAAATGAGAAAAGTCAGAGAAGCTTAATGCTAGGTGCCCCCCCACACACACAGTTATGCTATTGGCTGAATCCTCAGATTGCATGAACTTGAGTAACTGTAAGTAAGCAATAGAAAGCTTGTGCTCAATCCTGTTTTCTTATCACAGACTAGCAACATGCCAGCCACAGTATGGCAAGCCAGGCTTAGCCAATATGGTGTCTTACAATCTATCAGTTACATGTAGGTGCTACACCTGCCAAGAGCAGCACCTGGGACACTTTGTGCATATGAATAGAAATTTCGAAAAGCAGAGGGAATGGGGGTAAGTTGGGCAAGCCTCTAATCTGATTTCTCCCTGCATTTGCTACCCAGGAACAAAAGTCCATATGGGTGGGTAGCTCTTGTCTTCTTTTGCCATGACCGATGGCAGTGAGGGAAGGGTCAGTGAGGAAGATGAAATAATCCTCTGTCAAGAGCAGCATGCCAGTTGGAATCCGTTACTAGATCTCACAGATGCCTAGGCCTTCCATTCTTAAACCATTGAGCAACAACCTCATAACCTCGTGTTATGAGCCTGTAATAGCAAGAAGCATGGTGTCTGTGGGGAGCTGCAGGAATTGCACATAATCCCAGAGCACCAACATATAGACCTATAAGATTCTCTGCAATATATACAGACCTATAAGATTCTCTGCAATATTTTTCCTTCCATCAGTGCCTTGCTATCATTTTTTACCACTCTTTCTTGGAGTGTGCAGAACATGCCCTACACTGAGGAAAGGATGTAGGCTTTATGTCAAGCTGGTTCACCATTGAACTGGTTCAGTTCAAGGTCACATCAAAAGCCTGAGATTTTTATTTAAAAATTAAAAAAATTAAACACTCACCACTGGATCTGACAGCATCATGGGAGTGCTGCCATGTCCGTGGGAGGGGGTCTCTGCCATTTCCCTCCCGCCCATTGCCCCCCCGGTCTTCTAAGGGCAGTTTCAGCCCATTTGGGGGCTATTCTTGCCATTTCTTGAGTGGTGATGGCCATTTTGGAGTCTGCTGCACATGCACAAATGGCCAGTGTGCATGCATGGCGGCTTCCAAATTGGCCACCAACACTGGAGAAAGGGCTGAAATAGCCCAGAAATGGGCTGAAACAAGCCTTAGAAGACCGGGGGGAGGACAGTGGGAGGAAAGGGAAATGGCAGAGCCCCCCCCCCCCAACACTGCTGAACTTCTTAGCAATAAAATGCCATTTAAAAAAAAACACCACGGGCAAACCAGTTTGGTGCACACCCCTACACTGAAGATTTGAGTTCTTTTGCTGTAGCCATAGAAAAGTACTTGACATGAATATTATATTGAACCAGTCTCACAGCTATCACAATGTAAATTCAGTTTTCTTTCAATGTACGCACCAGATCCCAAGCTCTGAAAAACTGAGGGTACAGACAGAAAATAAAATAAACCGTAGAGTAAAATTTAAACAATGACTTTGAAATTTGTTTTTAGCTTTAATTGCCATGTAAAATTATCCTTAACCAATATAGTTACAGAATTATACTTCTGCTTTCCTCCATTCATATAGAAACTTACCATAAATACTTATATTCTAATAATCCCAGTTTATCTGGGATGGCTATGATTATTTTAATCCCTATCCCACATTCATCACTATATCCTAATAGCCCCAATTTTCCAGTATATTTCTGTTCCATCTTCTACCCCTGCTGCCTTACTTCTTTCATCCTCTAGACAGAGGAAGATATCATAGACCCAGCATCCTATAGAGCAAGGTCTTGCAGAAGATGGTGCCACTTTACTTTATTATATTAAAACCCCAACTTGCTTAGGGTTTTGGCAGGTCAAGAAGCAAAAGGAGTCAAGAAGCAGACTACAAGACAGAAGGACAAACATGTGAAAATATGGCAAATTGTTGCAAAAACAAAAACAGCTTCAAAATGTTGCCAGAGAGTCACCAGGGTGTTTTCCACATAGGGCTTTTAGTTCACATCTCCTCCAGAATGGAGGGTGAGTGTTCACATATTAGCCAGATTTACCTCAAAGCTGCTGTGAGCCATTGGGGTCCCTACAAGCACCTCACACACAATTTGGGTTTTTCATTGTGCATTGAAGTGTAGCCTGATTTATATCCATGGTTTTAAAAAAATTCACTTTTTTGCATTGGTTTTTGGGGGGCAATGTTGAACTCACAGTAAAACCTGGCAGTAAACTTGCAGGAAAGCCTGCTGTGTGAAAAATGCCCAGGAGAAGGAAGAGAATGCTTTTTTTAAAAAAAAAAAAAAGATAACCACCCTTTTCCCAGACAACACTGCTCCCTATTGCCTGAGAGCTGAAGGAGTTGTTCAAGTACCAATCAGCCAGCTGAATTCCCTTAAGCAGCTGCTAAGTATTCTTGAATCAGCACCTGTAGAGTAGCATCCTTAGAGGACCTATAAACACATATATCTTACCCACACATCAGCCTAAGGTCACAGTCCAGAAATAAATACAGTCAGGAAAGAAAGATGTGTGTGTTTTTTCTTTTTAAATTAAAATGTTAAAGTAAAATTCAGTAGCATGTGTGTTGAATGATAGAGGGGGAAAAGAAAAAAATTAAGTAAAAAGTTCAGTGTCAGCACAGCAACAGAAATGTTAATGCAATAAAATAAGATAGACAAGTTGTCCATGTGTTAAAGAGAGAGTGTAAAACTGAGGTTTCAACTCCCGACCCGCAAGCCAGATCTGGCTCATGCCACCTTGTTGTCCGGCCCCTGAACCATCACTGCCACCATCATGGCAGAGAAGTGGCCATTGCTGCCGTGGCTGAGAGGCAGCCGTTGTTGCTGTGGCTGAGAAGCAGCCATTGTCAACAACAACAACAAATATTTATATACCACTTTTCAACAAGTTTCCAAAGCAGTTTACACAGAGAAATAACAAATAAATAAGATGGATCTCTGTCCCCAAAGGGCTCACAATCTAAAAAGAAACATAAGATAGACACCAGCAACAGTCACTGGAGGTACTGTACTGGGGGTGGATAGAGCCAGTTACTCTCCCCCTGAGAAATAAGAGAGAATCACCACGTTAAATGGTGTCTCTTTGCCCAGTTTGCAGGGGTCACCACAGCCAAGAAGATGCCAATGTTGCCAAGAAGAAGCCACCACTGCAACCTCTGCAGCTGAGAAGAGGTCATTGCTGATGCAGCTGAGTCCAAGAAGCGGCTGCTGCTTGCTGCTGCTGCCACCAAGAAAGGTTTGTGTGTGTGTGTGTGTGCGCGCGCGCATGCGTGCAGGAGTGGGGCAAGGTCTGGATGCCACCTCTCTCTCCAGCAGGCTTCCTTCTTCCCACCAGCTGCCAGCACTGAAGAGTTGATATAAAGGGGGAGGAGGAGGAGGAAAGAAGACAAAGTCAGAAGATAGCACTTTTTCTGCTGGGCAAGGAAGGGAGGAGGAGGAGGGAAATGAGAGAAAGACGGGTGGGGGGGAGGAAATAGTTGTGAATGAAGGATAAGGGAGCAGGAAAGGGAGTTCTGCTTTGGGGGGGGCATGATGGTGTTCTGAAATTATTGATCAGCATATTGAGTGTTTAAAATGCTTTTTTATTGTTCTCTGTTATTGAGAATAATAACAGTTAAAATATGATGGTTATGTTCAGGAATTATTCAAAAAAATACCCAAAAAAAGTCCTGGTGTAAAATGTAGTGCATTCAGCTAATTTAAGTGGCAGCGTAAGGAAGAAGAAACGAAGGAAAAGAGTGAAAGAAAGGTGGACAGAAGATGGCATGAGGCTATATGTAGCCACCCAGAGATGCATTGAGATTGAATCATCCAAAGTATGATAGTTTGAGCCTAGTCATTCCCTCAAGTGAAAATTCTGGACTGGTTTGTTCTGTGATCCATTTGATTATTTTCCTGGCTGTCCACCTCTTCAATGTCTTCATTATCCATTCTGAGGCTGGCTGCTGTACCCATTGTCATTAGTTTAGTCCAGTGTTTCTCAAACTTTTTGGAGTCAAGGACCGCTAAATTCTTCGTGCAGAGTTTCAAGGACCACTACATTCTTCATGCGCAGTTTCCCGGACCAGCAGTTAGTAAAGGGGTTTCAAGTCTGTCTATCTATCTCTCTATCAGACTTCTATACTGCCCCAAACATGCATCTCTGGGCAGTTTAGAATGAAGATAATATAAGCATTAAAATAATTAAATTTGGAATCTTTTGCAAACATGGAATATTAGGGGTTCTTAACCTTGGGTCTCTCAGTTAAATTCCCATAACCCCCAACAACAATGGCATTTGGCCATTATGGCTGGGGATTATGGGAGTAGAAGTCCACCAATGTCTGGGTACCCAAGGTTGAGAACCCCTGAATCTAAAAGCCTGAGTGAACAAATTTGTCTCCAGTATGTCTTCAGTATGTGCGGGGTGGGGGTGGAGGTGCTTCTGATTACTCAGTGGAGAGGGTATGTTGGGCCATTAGAAAAATTCAAAAGCTACATGGGGCCAATGAAAACAACATACAAGCAAGCCCCACTGATGCAAGAGGGAAACAGCGTTCCCTCTCAAGGCGCCTTGACCACAACAGGCAGCTGGGTTTCAATCAACCAACCTTTGGCTGCAAATAATGAGCATGCAAGAACCAGCAGCCCTTCAAGTGGCACCCACTGCCATACTTTTTCTCCATGCCCCCGCACCGCATACAGTTTGAAGCTGTAAAGATAGGGAATAAGATAGCTGTAGGAAGATCTCAGCAGCACATGGAGGCAAGGCACAAGAAGGGTCCCATGCCTCCGTGATACTCTTCCTCTTCCGTGCCATGTGCAAAATTGAGGAAGTGAGTGCCTTGATTTCAGTTTGGGGGGGGGGTTGACTCCCAGTCAGGGACCGGCACTCAAGCCTTCGGGGACCGGCAGCGGTCCAGGGACCGGTGGTTGAGAAACACTGGTTTAGTCTTCTTTACATTTAGTCGTAGTCCCATTTTTTCACTGTGCTCCTAGACTTTCATTACTAGAGCTTGCAGATCATCTGCATTCTCAGCTGTCAGAGTGGTGTCATCAGCGTAGCACAGGTTATTGATGTTTCTTCCTCCAACTTTAAAACCATGCTCATCTTCTTCCAATCCAGCTTCTCTCAGTATATGTTCAACATATACATTGAATAAATAGGAGAAAGTATACAGCCTAGTCTTACTCCTTTGCCAATCTGGAACCAGTCTGTTTCAGCATGTTCTGTCTGGATTGTGGCTTCCTATCCTGTCTATAGGTTTATCATAAGGACAATGAGATGTTGTGGGATGCCCATTTTCCTAAGGATATTCCACAACTTGACATGGTTTACATAATCAGAGTCTTTTCTATAGTCAATAAAACAAATATTGACTTATTTCTGGTATTCTTTGGCTTTCTCAATTATCCAGCATGCATCAGCAATGATGTCTCTTGTTCCTTAGCCTTTTCTGAAACCATAAATAGAATCTTAAAATCCCAAATAATTGTGTCTCATATAGATACACTGACAAACTTGGGAGACAATGGGAAATGGGAACAATTATGGGGATGAGATGCTTGTTTTTTTGTGGTGGGGTTTTGCTCTGCAGTGGATACAATAACTTTCAAAGGTGGTGGCATGTGTTTAAGAGTTGTTTGTTGTGAATTCACTGATAGCTTTGGGGTAGATGCGGAAGTTTCCCATCTGTAAAATGGGATTAAAGTTTTCTACAAGGTTTTCCACCTGCTTAATTCCATAATCATGGGGCTACATGAATTCTCCCTCCCACACATGTATTTTGAATGCAGAGAAGGGGAATGGGCTTTTGTTTGATGGCTCTCCCCTGCAAAGGAAACATGTTCATTGTTAGTGTGAAAGGCGTTCTGCATGTGTAGACTCCTTTCACACTAATACGTATATGTCGGTGGTAGGCCCACTGAGTACATCCTTGAACACATGGGCAGAAAAAGTAATACATTATGCAATGTAAAAGACTATATGTATAACTTTGGCTCATTTTCTTGAGTTATGCAGTGAAGTAACTAGCCTAGTGAGCAACTGGTTGCAAGTTCCAATCCCCTCTGGTATGTTTCCCAGGCTATGGGAAACACCTATATTGGGCGGCAGCAATGCGGGAAGATGCTGAAAGGCATCATCTCATACTGCATGGAAGATGACAATGGTCAACCCCTCCAGTATTCTACCAAAGAAAACCACGGGGCTCTGTGGTTGCCAGGCGTCAATACCGACTCAACGGCACAACTTTACCTTTATGCACTATATTAATTTTATGTTTGTGGTACATTTATAGTCTGGATGGTGTTGGTTTTGCTTCTTTGTTCATCATTGTGGACCAGCTATACCCTCAGCTTGTCTTCTAGGCTTCTGGACTTTATCCTTTATTAATGCTTAGGAATTTTTCATTAATAGTTTCATCTATGAAATGTTGAAGGGTATGTATGTGTTCCTGGTTTTGTTTTTGTTTTTTGAATCTCCCTTATGCAAAAAGATTTTTAAAACATCTAATTTACAAATTTCAAAATGTGGAGTTTACAGAAAACTAAAAACTATCACTAACTGTAGAAAGAATCTGACAGAAGGAAAAGCGAAACTGGTTTCTGGCTGTGGATCAGCTCAAATCCAACTCTCTAGCAGGACTGTCATACCTACCAACTGTACTGATTTAGCAAGGTCACATTATGAATTCTAAATTTTTGCATCAGGTTATAAATCTGGTTTCTACCTACTTTTTCCTTTGGCTGCAGAAGCCCAATGGGGAAATATGAGACAAAGAATAAAAATTCTGCTTTCATTGTCCAGGATGAGAGGTGAGGGAGGAATTCATAGGGCTGGTTCATGGGATCATTGGGAGGGCAGTGGGGCTTCATCCGAGATGGGGTGCAAAGCAGAGCAGATAATCAGCATCCCTGCTGGAGCCTTCCACTGCTCCACAAACATGATTGCTCCCCCAGGAAAAGCAGCAGCTTCTTGTGGCCACAGTGACTCCACGCAGATGCCTTATCAGCCACCCCCACCCTAACCTCAGCCAGACATGGGCTCATGACATCACTATCCCAGGGGCAAGAGTGTTGGAGATGCATCAGCACCAGTGACCCTATTGATCAGTAGGAGCACTATGGGTAGAGATAGTGAGCAAGGGAATCACTTCTCTGACTAAGCTTTTTCTACTCTACTTCCCCTTTGTTAGACTGATAGTAGCAGATTTCATTCTCTCACCTGGAAAGATAGATTCCCTTCTTCTCCCTTCCCTTCCCTTCTTCCTGTATGTAGCAAGCAGCTAGGCATGTAGGCCTCTCCTATCTCTCTGGTATATTTCTGAAATAAACTACTTTATTTAGAATTTTTAACTCCATGTCTCCATACAATATTAATTAGCAGTGTGCTCCTTACCTGTGCCCTTCTGCTACAGCTGGGGTAGATAAAGAAATCTCTGCTGTTAGAGAAAGAAATTTCTGATAAAGAAATCTCCCCTGTTAGAGAAGAGGGCATCTTCTACAGGGAAATATTGCTGACTTAACAGGGAGGAGTATGCTCACCCATCAGTTTTCCTATCCCCATCCATTTGGTATCTTCTCCCTGAGCCAGCACAAATCATTTGTACTCCACCTAATTGATACCATCCTCAGGTATATGATTAAATATAACTTACACGGAGAGTCCAGTTGGAAGGGGGCTTCAGATCATGGCTTCAATGGCATAAAGATAGAAATCAACACTCCCTGAGAGTTCCCTCTGACCAAGAGCATCCTCAAAGGGGTGGCGGGGTGGCAGGAGCCCCCTGTCTGATTCACCCCTGCCCTGTCCCTCCCTGGCTGCAAAATCACACACACATCCCCTCAATCTCCACATCCTCCGATCCCCACAAATGCAGCATCCCATGCCACTGGTACCACAGGCAGTAGAGCTAGCCAAAAAACCACGGGGTCAGGAGGAATGTGTGAAGAGGTATTAGCAAAACAAAATAAGTACAGACTTTTAAAATTGACTGTAAATATCTGGAAATTTGCCCATATCCTCCCTTTAATTCAGCCATTCCCCATTACATCAAATCCTAATCTTTTTTTCCTTTTTAAAAAAACTATTACATACAGAATAAGGATCTTATTCCTCCTGAATTCTGCCAGCCCGGGGAGAATTCCATAAGGGAAAAGAGGGTAGCAAAATATCATTGCAAAAACCATATAGGTGTACATGCCTTATATGTATATATAATATGCAAACCTGATTTAACATTAAATAAAACCCCTACAGTTGGTCAATGGGCACCCCATGTTAATATTTCAGCCCTGGAGAATCAACATGTCTCAAGCGTTATTTCCCTGGAGCACAGCATATTACGGATGCACATCCACCCAAATATTCCTCATCAACCTTTAGCGGTCTTGTTTGTTCAAGTCAACCCATTTATAGACGCAAAACCGAGATTTGCCTTTTTAAACATTTAAGAGCTGTGAGTGTCCATAAATCAGTTATGACAATCATTGTCAAAGCAATCAATGAACGAGGAATCTGCATTAATTCAAATAATATTGATAGCTGCACGAGCGCTTGCATCAGTCTTCTGTGAAATAAGAAAAATGAGACATCTTCTTAAAAAAATCAATATTTTCCCATTTATGTCACTCACTTGAAGTGTATCAATAATACATTACTTTGTACCTTGAGTGTCGGTGGCCTTTGGGATGCCAAGATATTGTACAGTTATATTCAAGAGTAGTGGAGGAAAAGAACATAATCAAACAATGAGTTGCTAAAAAACTTAACTTTCCCACACTGCATTGCTAACTAAAATTTTTGCTAACTAAAATATGTATGTGAAGCATTACTGGCTGGATGTATTATTTATAATTCACCCCTTGGTATCAGAGACTTGTACTATATCCTTGTGATATCCTGTAAAGAGCAAGACGAACAACCAAACTCACCAGCAACATCCTTATCTTTTCCTGGCCCTTGTGAGCAGGGAAGTTATGCAGGTGTGCACACTGTAAGGCAAAAAATACAAGTTGTGGAATTACAGCATCCATTCATCACAAAAGAAACATTTTAATTGGTTATAGGTGGAAAATATCTACTTGACAGTCAGTTTCTCACTTTTCACATAAGTGCTTTGCTGCTTGGATGCCTAATCTTGTTTAGTATAGGGAAAGTAATTTGACATGAAAGTACCTCGATGGCTGCCGAAAATTAATTGCCAATTAAAAAAGAAAAATGTTTGTGCTACTCTATAAACAAGCCAACATATAAACCTTTCAGTCTTGTTCCTTTATTTATGTCTTTGTAGATCTGGTTTCAAGCTATTTGCATACAATTTACAAATTCACATTATAATTCTCCAGTATATTTATGATTTTATAGTTGTATATATTTTACCTCAATGAAAAATATTTATTTCTGTGTGCTGCTGTTGCTTATTATTTAACAAAAAACATTTCATTACATTTGATAGTTTATGTGTCTTCTTTAAAATGAGGCATTTTTATTTCTACGGCTCAAAAAAGATACAATCTTTCCTAACTTTTTAGGTCCCCATGGCTGTTTTCATTTGAGAGTAAATACAGTCACACTTTAATGTGTCCTGAAGGGATAAAATTCAGCTTGTTTGCTTGACAAAAAGCCTCATAAAATTTGGTTTCAAATTTGGAGAAATTTGAATTTTGCATTTTGTTCTAGTTCCTACTACTAAATGCTTTGAAAGTATTCATTTAAAGTATCAAAATATAAAAATCCTTCTTCGTTTCTTTTTTGTTAAAGAAAAAAGCCTAAATATCACTTTGCTGACATATTGCCATTTTAAAACTATGGCTCACACTGCTAAGTACAATAATAGGATAGACTCTTGGCCATGATAACAAGTACAGAGGCCAATGAAGTTTGTAAATTTCAAGCCTGAAATATGAACTGGTGGTTGTAATGTTCACACTCTTATTGATGGTGAGCATTAAAAGTCACGATAGTTTGTATTCTGAACCTAGAATTTCAGCCCTGAGTTCATCTCCAGATCAGATTTTAATTTAAGAGCTCCTGGGCCCTTTCTCATGATCCATGAGAAGGGCTTGAAGGGGTGAGAGGAAGCCTTGAAAAGCTTACCTCCCCCTCAGACGATCCTCTCCTTGTTGGGTGGTCGGATCGTTGGCCCAGATGATTGCCAGCTTCTGCCGGCAGCAGAGAGGTTTGGCGGCTGAGAGGCCCCCAGAATTCCCATAATGCACTTTGCGAGAGCCCGGTGCATTATGGGGAGCCTTGTGACACTGGCTGGGAGGCTGCTGGTGTGTGGGTGCTGCACAGATCTGCACAGTACCAACACACAATTAGTTAGCCTGGGCTAATGTTGCATTTGCACCCTTAGCCAGGGCTAACAGCCAGGGCTCCCTTGCAGGTTTGCTGCCATGCTGCCTTCGGGAGCCATGCGACTCTCGGCAGTTCTCACACGCAAGCAAAACCAGGCTTTGCTTCTCTAGCCCGGTTTTGCCTGTGCATGAGAACAGCCTCATTCTCTGCTTCCCACCTAACCCACCTACTTACTGTGCTGCTGCTGAAGCTGCAGTGGTTGTTCCATAAGTTGTAACTCAGGAGAGTCCCTCTTTTCCAATCTCTCTTCCTTCCTTCATTGCTAGTGGAAGAAATACTGCTAAAGGCAGTATACACAGTTGCACCAGGAATGAAGGAGGGAAAGGAACCAATGAAAGAAAAAGAGGGACATAGACTTCCTTTCCCTCATCTCTGCTGCTCTATTGCTGTAGTCTGCAGTCCACAAAGTGTGGGATGGGGGGAAAGAAAGAGAGAGGAAAGGGCAATAGAGAACAAGCACTACCAGACCAGCTGTAGTAGTATCTACCTTCAAGAGGCCAGCAGCCACAGGCACCAAGTAAGGGAAGAGATAATAGAAGGACACCAATTATGAGCAAATTTAGAACTCCAAACAAGCAGAGGTTGGTTTCGTGTGTGTGTGAGTCCCCCGCAAGAGAAAGGACCAGTTCAATTCTAATTGTCAGGATCAGTTCAAATCAGGCCTAGGAAAGCTCATTCATCTCTAATAATTTACACCTCAAGGCTTTATGCATTAAGTGATAATATTAGACTTTCAGCCAGTTTAATCTGGTTGGTTTCAGTTTAACTACAAATAGTTTGACTTAAGTGAACACACTGAAGTTTTCAGCCACATTTAATTTGTAGCCAAATGGACACACACGTTTCATGCATTATGGTGTACACTGAGTCAGGAGAATGTTCTTCTGCACAGCTAGCTCAGGTGATCAGCCTCTCAACAACAGCACATACAGGATGGTATGTGTGCATGTTGATGTGCATGCCTCCAATTCCTACGATCAGCCTTAAAAAATTGTGTAGAAGGTTCATGTGAACTGAATGGTTACACATCCACAGGCTTGAAAGCACACAACCAGTCCCTTACACATGTGCTGTTCTCAGATGATCGGTGTTGTGATCCAGAAAACTGGAGGAGGTCAGCATACATTGGAGGGGGGATACACAACATTTTATAGAGCAAGGAAATGTGTGTGAGAGTCCTTCAAAATGATACATGTAAATATGCTCATCATTTGGAATTGCCCAAATTGTGGACAATGCATTGATTTGCTTTCTTTTAGGAAATTTCCAGCATATAGAGGGGGCCGGTGCCGCTGGGGCTGGCATGGGCAGAGACCAGGGCGGACAGGCACAGAACAGGCTACAACTGCATCACTTCCTCTATCTTACTGCCCAGCCCCAGCTGCCCCTCTTGCTCTCTCTTTTCTCACCCTGCCTTGAGTAACTCAGACTGGTCCAGTTAAAGCCAGGGTGGAGTGAGAACAGAGAGCAAGAGAGGCAGCCAGGACAGGGTGAGGAGAGTGAGAGGAAGAGAAGCAGCTGTGGCCTTTTGGGAGTCCACCTGCCCTGCCCTCCACCTGGCCCCCAGGCCCAGCAGCACTAGCCGCACTGCCAACACACCCAATTTTTCAGTTTCTGTTTCCTGTTAAGTAACAGAGCATGACCTATGGTTGTGGAAGTTTGCAGATAATTAATGTAATATTTTTCAGGATTTGCAGATATCAAACTAGTTAACCTGGGAATAGCTTTGGGGTGGGTTTTTTTTTTTTAGTCCCATATCAGGATTGCAGATCACTTGAGAGTTCCACTTCATCTCACCTGATGCCAAGAAGCTGGTGAACTCATGTTGATTCCCTTCCTTCCATGATCTTTATAACCATCACAGTACATCCTCCTCTTTCTCACTTATTCCTACCTTGTTGGTAGTCCCTGCTTCCCTTCCCTCCTCAACATCATTCTCAGTACAACCATAGTTGAATTGATATAAGTTCTCTCCTTGCTGCTTTTTTGCTTAATATTCTTCCCTTCATCATGGTGAAGGAAAGGGAGAGCAGGCAATGGTCAGTAGCAACCTAATCCCCAATTGTCAACATTTAAAGCTAAAAGTGGCTGCTACAGGAACTGCCATGTCTATTTCCTCTGGTCTGAGTGCCACAGGGCCCCTTCATGGGACCTTCTGATAACTGCCTTCAGTGGACTCCAGAGGCAGGAATCATGCACAAGGTTCACAGCTGATGTCACAACCACTTCTGGGCACACCATGGGACAGGGCACAAACAATAATGAGCAGCAGCAGCAGCAGCAGCAGCAAAGGTGGTTGTGGATCCTGGCATGTACTTAGGCAGTTCTGAAACACCTTACACTATCATTGCTAAGAAGGGGGCAAGACCAGAAAATAACAGAAGCAGGGGGGAAAGAATGAACTACTCCCAGAACCTCTTCCCAGAACCTCTTGGCCAGTAATGAACTACTCCCAGAACCTCTTCCCAGTGTGATTAAGGCATTTTGCAAGTAGTTAGACTTAGAAGGAGTTTTTAAAAATCATGATTCTTAAAATATAATTTACTGCAATAAGTGGATACTTTTGGGGTCAATTATTAATACCAGCTGTCAGTGAAATGCATTGATGTGTGTAACAACCTCAAGGAACATCTGTGGGTTGTCACTCAGCTTACAGGAACTTCACATGACCCCAAAAGCTACCTATATTAAGACATCAAGTGGGTAAGCTGGTGTTGGGCAGATATAAAAGAGGAAGAAATTGTGCTGTGAACGTTTTTTTGAGCCAGAGAGGATTCTAATCCTGGTAGCTTAGCTCACTTTCCCAGTCAGGCTAGAAGAGACAGGCAAGTGCTGTCACTGGGCTCCTGTGCTGAGGCCCTTCCTCTGAGGACAGAGTTTGGAAGGAGTCAAAGCTTGCAAGCAAGATTATCTCCAGGGCAAACTTCACAAGAACTAATCAGATCCCATCAATATCCTATTAGGAAACTGATTTCCTAATGTCGGTGTGAAGGTCAACAAACTTTTAACTGTTTCGGTTCTTTGGAATACATAGGAATGATAAATCATCATCTCTTTGCTCAGTAAATTGTTAAGGTGTGGTATTCCAATGTATTGAGATGGTATAGTCTCCCAAGCACATCTCCCTTCTTTAATTTTACTGATATAAATCTTTTTTTCTGCCGATGTTTCTCAGCTTCTGCTATATTGATTGCTGCTGTTGAAGGGGAAGGAGTCTTCTGATTACGTTCTACTTGAGAGATTGTTAATGCAGAGCAAACCTAGAGATGCTAAGCAGGTCACTGGACAGTCTTTCATAAATATTCAACAGGAACAAACACTGTGAAAGACACTAATGCTGATAGAATTCACAGATATGCTAAGTAAGAATAAAGCATTTCCTGCAGAGAACTCCTGTTGAGACTATATGGCCTTCTGCTTTAATGAAGTTATACTATCGCCTAATGGAAAATGATGTCAACATCTTTCCCTTCCATACCATGTACTTTAATCCTTATTTTTTTTATAAAGTACATAAATTACTGGGATGAGAAAGTGCTGAGTAGAGATGTTAGCATTTGTTATAATATGGTTCTTTTAGATGACAAGTGGATTTCCACCAACAGGTATAGAATACTACATTTCAATAATCATAACGATTTTTCATCGCAAAGCAATATCTAGCTCGAGCATAAATATTACGTGCTGAGACTGCTTCCACTTAAGCTAAAGCCTGTTCCAACAAGTTCAGTTGTGCTCTCCAGACAACCTTACCTCTCTCTCTCTCTCTCTCACTCACACACACACACTTCTAGACTTATCAGGACTACCTTTCTGGTGGGTGTCAATTGCTTCGGGACTTAATCCTTCTCAGCTTCAACTGCCAAACTCAAAAGAAATCCATGTAGTAATTACACTCCAGAGACAAAATCAGTTCTTATTTTTAAAAACATGTGTAAAAAAAATACCACCACCCTATTTATGTATTTATTTATTTATTTGATTTCTATACCGCCCTTCCAAAAATGGCTCACGGAGGTTTACATTAAAATAAAATTAAAATCCAATTGTTAAAAAACAACAACTATAAAAACATCAAATTAAATAATGTTTAATTTAATTATTAAAACATTTAAAAGAATGTTTAAAACCCTAGAAAACCAGGCCAAACCTTTACAGTTTAAAGGTTTAAATGCCTTGGCATGGCCCAGGGTATCACAGAGGCCATTTGCATATGCGCGGCAGCCATTTTTTTTTTAAAGGCCCAATGCTGACATGGGTCTTTATTATGCATCACCTGTAATTTTTACAATATTTCTTAATTTTCTTAGCTTAGTGAGGCCAATAAAGACTAGGGATGTGCATGAACTGGTTTGGTGTTCTATTCCTAGGATGCCGAACTGGTCTGGAAACACCACATTCGAACTGGTTCAAATGTAGGGGGTTGATTTAAGGCATGGGGAGGGTGCCCTTACCACCTCCCCGGGCGTAGCTAGGGGAGAGGGGGTCTGTGTTCACCCTTCTCCCTGGTGGCCCCTCGGAGTAAGAAATATAATGAAGAAGATAGGGAGAGGTAAAGGGGGGGCCCTCAGGAGCTGGGTGGCCTGGGTTCTTTGAACCCATCCTCTCAGTTATGGTGACACCACTGCCTCCTCCACTGTGCTTCCCCCTCTGGAATTGCTTCCAAAAATGCTGGCGTGGAGTGTCTGTATACCCTCTTGTCACCCCCGTCAGCCTAAAACCAGAAGTGGTATGCACATGTGCTCGTGATCCGGTCTAACTGGGCCAAACCAATTCAGGGGATATACTTGTAAAGGGTAATCCAGTGAGGATTCCCTTTTACAAGTACAGGGGGTGGGGGACCCTTTCAGAGGTATGGGTCTACCAGGAGGGGGTAAGTAAACTGCTTAATGGTTGCAAATGCCGCCATGGTTGCATCATGGTTGCAAATGCCGCCGCTTGTCACCACTCACCCACCTGGTGGCCTCAGGCAGTGCACTCCCCTCTATTTTACCGAGCCACTGCTGCACTGCTGCATGGAGCCATGCTGCTTGGCCCTGCCGGGAAGGCAAGCAGTGGTGCTGGCAGCCACGCCAGCCAGGTAATCAGCTCACTTAATCTCTCACCACCCCTGCCTGGCCCCCTTATAATGCCAAACCAGTTGGCCTGAATAGGGCCTGGTCCAGTTAGATCAAAGACCAAACCAATGAACCAGCCTCAGTTCGAGGCAAACCAGTAACCCCCAACCCACAAGTAAATCCTGCCAGTGTTGGTGGCAAGAAAATACAAGCCACAACTATGCTTTTGGAGGAACCTCACAGCATTTTTGTCAGAACAGCATCCACTATGTGGTCTCCAAGATAAAGCATCAGCATCAATCTTTACTGTACTAGGCCAGTGTTGTATATCAAAGTCATATGTGAATAAGGCAAACAGCCATCTGTGCCCAGTGTCAACCAAACATGCTGACTTCATAGCATATGTTATTGGATTGTTATCTGTACACACTATAAATTTTACCCCATACAGATATTCATGAAATGTCTCAACAGCTGTCCATTTTCATGCCAAAAATTGAACAAGATACTTCCTTTCAACTAGTGACAGCCTCCTACAAACATACATGGGCTATTAGGTCCCTACCCTTCTGGATACACTTGCTATAATCTCTCGCCACAGTACTTCCATGCTTTTATTAATATATAATAGGGTTTCTGAGTATCTGCAAAGACCAATAGAGGCATGTGTTTCACATTCTGTAGCTACTGAAAGGTAGTATCACAATCTGCTGTCCATCGATCTCTAAAGGACTCATTGATCTGATAATAACCACCAACAGGACATGAATTTTGACCTTTTCTAATGCTGACCCTTTAATTCATTCAGAGAGCAACAAATATAGGACAATTCTTCTATAAATCACCTGTACTGGCTGCAAAAGACCGAAACCTTAATAAATCCTTCAGAGTTTGGGGATTTTTCATTCATCTAAATAGCTGTAGTCCCAGATATATGCCCCACATATGTTACTCGATTCTGGCAAAACTGGCATTTATGGGATGAGAGTTTTGTTTTGTTTGTCTAGTAAGTAAGTAAGTAAATTTCTATACCACCCCATATAAAGAGGTCCCTGGGTGATTCACAATCTAAAAACAAGCATTAAAATATTAACACAATTAAAACAATCGAAAATACAAATAAAATCTCTAAAACCCAAAGCTTTAAAACTATAAACTAAAAGCCTGGCTAAACAGGTATGTTTTCAGGTCCTTCTTAAAAATGTTGAGAAGGGGAAACTTTTAGCTTTTGTTACTGCTAACAGTGAAGAACTTTCAATAATTGCTGCTTATGCTCATCTAGGATTTGCCCCCAAACAATCAAATCATTGAAATATACCAGTGCTACAAACAAACCAGTGCTTCAAACAAACCAGTGCTTCATGTCTCTCTTCCATCTTTTCTGTTGGCTCTTGAAAGTGGCAGTTCCCTTGAGATTCTTGGGCACATTATTGAGAATTCCTGTGGTGAAAGAAATCTTATAAAGTCCTGGAAGATATATGAAAATGGAATCTTCTCTACCCCTATGGGTATCTGATAATGTACTCTCTCCTCAGATCCAGTTACAAACCCAGCAACATGCAATACAAATATAATTAACACCTCCATTCTTTTTTATGCAACCCCAAAATTGGTCACATTGAGAGGGGGAGAGAGAAGGAGGGAGGAAGGGAGATACTGCCTCACAGGAGCATATGATTTGTTTCCTCCCATTTTATCTGTGCAACAATCCTTTGAGGTAGGCAAGGCTGAGAAATAGTAAGTGGCCAAGATCACCCACTGATCTGACTGAGTGAGGGCTTCATGACTGAGTGGGGGCTTCAACCTGTGTCTCCCAGTCCTCATCCAACAACCTAATCACTACACCACATTGCCTTATGTGGCAGTTAGAAACTTCTTTATTTTCTTATTTGTAGGAGGATATACAAATAAATCCATTTGATCTGGTTATAGACAAGAAGCTCCCTATAACTTTCTTACTGAGTAACAGCTTGGGTTTAGGGGAATCCTTCCGAGTCACTCCTGTAAAACATGCCCCCCATTGCTCTTGGTGCTTCAAGAATAGCATAGAAAGAAAGGGGGGACATATTAACTGGGGTAAAAGGAATTGTTTTCCTCCCCATGTGATTTGACCGTATGATTGCTTCACCATAAATACTACTTGCCGCTCGTTTGACTATGCTACAGCTATAGGATAGGAGCCTTTATCATGACTAACTTTTAATTATTTCAATAGGTCTACTCTAAGCAGGACTAACATTGGATACATCCTGTTGTGTTTTGATTTCTGTTGACATACCTTGAGTATATTTCTGCCAACAACCCGCCCACTCTGAAACAAGAAACAGGGTATTATGTTGTTTTGGAATTATTGGTCTGATTGAATGTTAAAAAGCTGGAAATACTGCAAATTATCATTGTTGTTGTTGTTGTTTACACAGTCATACAGGTGTTATTGACTGGTTTGTTTTATCCAGACATTGAGTCCTTCCCAAGGACCTGGGATGTCAGAATTTTATTATCAATATTGTTGCTGTTATTATTATAGATATTGTCGCAGAATATAGGCTGTTCTCAGTAAAGTTGCTTTTTGTAATTGGCTAATGGCGATTTCTGTGGCCCCTATGGTGTTGAGGTGCTCTTCAAGGTATTTTGGAATTGGGCACCAATTACTACTGGGATTATTTTGGTCTTCTTCTGCCACAGCCTTTCAGTTTCAATTTGTAGATCTTTCTTTTTCTTCTATTCTGCTATCCCTTGGTATTGCTGTCGATTATTTTGACATGTTTTTCTTCCTTCTCGACTACAGTTGTATCTGGTGTATCGTGTGGCAGATGTTTGTTTGTAGTTGGAAGCCCCATAATATTTTTGCATCTTCATTTTCTACAACTTTTTCAATTTTATGGTCCCACCAATTTTTGACTATAGGTAGCTTGTATTTTTTGCAGATGTCCCAGTGTATCATCCCTGCTATCTTGTCATGCATTTGTTTGTAGTCAGTCTATGTGATCCTTTGGCAACAGCTGATTAGGTGGTCCACGGTTTCATCTGCTTCCTTACAAAGGCAGCACTTCCTGTTTGTTGTGGATTTTTCTACTTTTGCTCTTATTGCATTTGTTCTTAGTGCCTGTTCTTGTGCAGCCAATATTAAATCCTCTGTTTCTTTCTTCAAGTTGCCATTCTTAAGCCACTGCCAGGTCTTGGTGATGTTTGATTTTCCACTTATATTGTGCAAATATTGACCATGCAGTGGCTTATTTTTCCATTTTTCTGCTCGGTTCTTGACTTGTTCTTTCTTGTAGGCCTGCTTTGTTTCATTGTTGTTGAATAGCTTCTCGTTATTGACCATTTTAAGTGCATCTTCTTCACTGTCCTTTAATTATTATCATTATTATCATTATTATTATTATTATTATTATTATTTCTATATCGCTTGATATCAAAATCTCCAGGTGGTGTACAAATTAAGACATAATATAAAAACAATATAAAACAGTTAAAATTCATGAAACAGATAAAATTCTCAATAAATAAAAGCACATTAAAATTTCAATTTCAATTGAAATCCTGAGAAAACAGGTACGCCTTCAGGGTCTTCCTAAAAACAAGCAGAGAAGGAGATACTCTTATTTCAGCAGGGAGCACATTCCAAAGCCCTGGGGCAGCCACAGAGAAGGCCGGGTCCCGAGTTGCCACCAAATGAGTCGTCGGCAACTGTAACCGGACAGTTTTTGCAGGACAAATCCAAGCACATTAGTACATTGGATGGGTATCCCATTGTCCAATGGCTATTTTTTTTAGATATAATACTAGTCCAACATCAAGCTGTCCTTTAGAACAATTATTTTCCTTTGCTGGGATGATTTGCAGCCCCTGATGGCACAACTTGAGTTATTTCATCTTTGAAAAACTTGTATTGCTTAAAGGAAATGGAAACAAGATCAGGTAAGTAACAGACTTCTCAAAATTGTTTCCTTTCTTCAGGCATTGTGTTTTGTATTTTAAGATATATTTTAAAATACTATTTTGTATTTCATATTTTTATTGGTTGCTTACCAAGTACTTTTTATTTTGTATCTAAAATATTTTTAGAAGTATGTTTGCTCCCTGCTTTTCCCTTCCTCCCTGCCTTCAAGCACTTTCCACAGCAAGCCTTAAGTCAGGCTCTGGTCTAAGCACCTTAGTCAAGCCGATTGATCTCTCATTAGACCTATAAGTTAAATTCTTGCTAACCACATTCTTGCTTAGACCATTAGTTAAAGCTAGGCCTTGCCTAACTACACCTTTGCACCCTGTGCCCCCATATACCCTTAATAAAATGTTTGAACTGCATTTCTGTCTCCTCATCTTTTCCAAAATGCCAAAACTTACTCAAATAAGTTACTGGAACCAAACTGTTCCCCAAGCCAAGCTAATTTCCCCACTTCAAGCTAAAAAGCATAGTTGGAGTGTGTGATGAAACGAGTCTAGCCAGCTCTCTGGGGCAGTTCCAGTAACAAGGGAGAGGAGGGCGATGAGCATTGGCTGACAGGGAGTGCAGGGGACGTAGCTGACGGGGTGTGCCCTGCTGAGTAGCCACTGGGGGGTCAAGGAGCAGCAGCAGAGTGTGGTTGAGGGGGAGTGCGGCATGCCCCCAGACCCACAACCTCCTAGAATCTATCTTGGTTACGTAATAATGCCTAAAATTTCCACAGTGCTTGTAGCATGGATAATCTGGTTCTAGGAAGTACCTTTAACTAGTCTCCTGCAATACAGTTTGGAATTCACTGCTTCCACCCTCAAAACATCCCAATACTACTCCATGGTGTCTAACACAATGTGAGGTAATTTGAGATCGGGGGGCGGGGGAGAGGGAGATATGTTCTTTGTTACAGTTATTTTGAATTCCAGTGCTGCCTCCAGAATATAGTAATAGTTTTCTCTTACAGGCTTTCAGATGGGCATCAGCTTCCAGGTGTCTAGGTTTTCCTCCAGTTGCAGGGGAGCAACTGCAAGAAAGAGGGCATGCACATACCTCTTGCCTGTGGGCTCCCCAGAGGCATCTGGTGGGCCACTGTGTGAAACAAGATGCTGGACTAGATGGGCCTTGGGCCTGAGCCAGCCGGGCTGTTCTTATGTTCTTACGCTCAGTTTTAACTGCCAAATGAAGAGTGATCATGTAGCAGTTAAGCAATAAAAGAAGTAGAACACACACACATGCACACACACATATACGTGCGAATGCAGCCACTGACAAGACAGGGCCCGTTAAACTATAGCAAGGAAGCTGCATTATGTGACCTCAGACTAATGACATAATACCCATTGTCAGCTGTCACATCCTAAATGCCTTTGCATGCTCTCTGTCAGATGTTGTACATCCCACACCACCGTTATTTCCCAAATGTTAAAGAATATTAGTAACTTACAGGCTCCCTGAAATGCTTTTGGTATTCTGACAAAGTTCTCCTCAGAGCTGCAAGCACAGTTGCTCAATTATGGAGGCCCATGGTTTGTTCCCTCTTGTTTTGTTGTTCTGCTTGTCAACATAAACGAAAGGTCAATGTGACAAAGTGCATTGGTTAGTCTCTTTGTACGGAAAGGCATAAAGGGAAACTTGAAGCATAGTCCCTTGTGCCAAAGGAAATGTTAAACAGATTTTCCTTAGTGACAAACATAGCTTCATTTACACGGTATGAGTGCCATCTTACAAAAGCAGTCCTAGACTTTCATGGGACTAATATGAATCTGTTTATAATATGATTAGGCAGGCAAAGCACTCTTAAAGTGCTCTATCATTCGTCCTGCGACTTCTATACTGCTGTAGTGGGACCTCTTAGACTTCTAGTGGGTTGAAATAGCAATACTTACACAGGTACTTATATCTTAAAATGAAGGCAGAATTTGCTTGCTGGCCTCAGATATTATAGCATTAGTGCAACAAATACTAACAGATTTTTTTTTTTTATTAGCTGTAATTTTCTAACTTAAACAGGGGCATTCCTTTGGAATCTCTGAATCCCCAATGCAGCATTCAAAATGCATTTCCCCTCCCCCTCAACTCTTTCTTTTCCCTCAACAGTTATGAGATCAAAGAGAAGAATTTAATGCACACTTGTGACCATTTAGAATATAACTTTCAAGGGGAGGCATTACTATGGGACTATCAAATAGAGCTCTATACAAAAACGGCTAGGATTTCTGGAGACTTCTAGATTTGCATTTTCTTTGTAGTTTCATTAACATAATTGGAAAACAGATTTAATTAGTGTCTTAGCACTATTCATGTTGTTTTCTTTTTATTCTTTACTTCCTAAAGAGACTTGGGAGGATAGAGAGCAGTAAGGTACTGACACAGCAATTTTGGCTCTACATGCATTTTCATAGTATCCACACAAATGTGGGCCTGAATGCACTGACTGAAATCCTTTATACAGGGGTGTAACTATAATAGGGCAAGGGGAAACAGTTGTCTGGGGGCCCACTGCCTTGCCCGCCCCAGAGGCAAGTCACATGACTGACTCCCCCAGCCGCTCAGCTGCCCGGGCTTCCTTCAGTTGTATTCATCCTCCAAAACTGATGTGAGTGTTAAGACCTGGAGCTACCAGAACAGCATGTCTTTCTCTAGTACCATTAAATGACTTGCATCGTCCACAATTTACAAAGCTTTTGAAAAATAATTTAGGATGATGTTCTATTGTGGCACATAGTATGATTAGATAGATAGATAGAGGGGGGGCATTTTAAAATCTTGTCTCTGGGCCCACTCCAACCTTGCTACACCCCTGCTTTCTTCATAAATAAGCTCCCCACTTCATACGTTCCTGTAGTGGCATCATGTTCCCTGTAGTGTAATCCCACATTGCTCAATGTGTGTTTGGAAAGACTTGTCAGTTTCAAACCTGAAATATCTTTCTATTCCAGGGACAGTTTCAAAGGAATTGCATGCAAAATCCCCAGTCATCTCAGTAATTGTGAGGCATTAAAGGCCAAGGGTGGGCTAGTGCCTTGGGAGTCAAGCAGTAGTAAGATGAAGTCAAGCTGACTAACGACTGGTATTCTGACAGGGCAGAAGGTGAACTGAATTGCCTCCCTCAGGAATACATTTTCCAGACTGAAGGAAGAAAACAGCTATGTAAACTTTATGATAGACGAGGGCTCTCTGTAATAGACAAGTGAGCCAGGTTGCTCTTCTGTCACCTGACTTATGAGGCCAGGTGATTTCTGGATTATTGTGCATGGGTCCCACTGCAGTTCCCTCTGGCCAGAAGCCAGTGTGTGCAGGGCTCCTTGTTAGGAGAACACTGCTCAACCCAACAAGCAGAAGACTGCTCAACCCAAAATAATAGTCCCTAGAGGGCCACCTAATGGTGCTGCGGGGAAGTAACTTGCCTAGGGAGAGCAAAGGGTTGCTGGTTCGAATCCCCACTGGTATGTTTCCCAGACTATGAGAAACACCTATATCGGGCAGCAGAAATCTAGGAAGATGCTGAAATACATCATATCAATGATGTATTCTACCAAAGAAAACCACATGGCTCTGTGGTCATTAGGAGTCAACACCGACCCAATGGCACAACTTTACCTTTAGAGATTCAGCTCAAACATCAAACCCTCCCCCCTGCCCAAGGGAGAGAGGGTGAAATCTGAAAGAATGCTTGGCAGAAGGGCTATGAACATGGGTACAGTGGGGTAAAAAGCCTGCACCATGATGCCACTCTGCCCCTTTCCTTGTTCTGTGTGTATTGAAGACAAGGAGAGCCCAAACGTCTGGAAAAGGCTTATGTGTGCTTGTTTGTATGGGTATTTTATTCTTAGCCAATAAAGCAAAAAGTGCTGCTGTCTCCCTCCCTACCCACTCTTCAGTCCTTAAAGTTGTAGCTTTTTTTAAATAACTGCTTCCCTTACAGTAAACATGATGGAATCTTATGCTAATTTAACTAAGACTTTATTCAGAAGCAACTCCATTTTACTCCTTCTCCTTTCCTCCCCCCCCCTTTTTCTGAATCCACCCCACACACTCTCTAAAGGATTCCAACTGGGACAAACCTCCAAACAACAAAACACAAAAGTTTACTAGATAGAATACAACACTTTTGTTGCTTTAAAAAAAATGTAAACACCTGAAAACAACTCAAATAAGGGGAGGACTAAATGACTAAAGGGGAGACGGCTATCAGTCTCTGACCTGCAGGTCACCCATTCATATCAGGCCAAGTAATTAGTAGCTGAAAATTGTACCATCTGTTGACTGTTTAGGTTTATGAGTGGGGGGTGGATAGTTTTAGCCATATTCCTAATGGACAAATTAGCTTAGCTCTTGCACCCTAATTTGAGAGATGTCTAGAAAAAGAAAAAATTGCATGGAAATACAGAAGTAAGATCTGCCAAGAGCATTATATTCAGAGGAGAGAGAGAGAGAGCCAAATGGAATTACATGATGCAATCATCCTTCTTAATGCTGAAAATGATTATTGGTATTACTCCTGATCTTGATGGTGTACATTTTTTTCTAAAGCTCTATTCAAGCATTTTTGTAACAGTGTACAAATGGAGATGCAGAGAGCCTACTCATCATTTTCACCACCACCAATATTGGAGGCAGTGACAGAGACATTGGCTGACATACTATGCAACATTCCGTCCATCTTTTGCACATCGCAAGATGCAAGAATTGTGCAAATGAAGTTGTACAATGGATGACCATTGAAAATAATGGCCATCCATCGCGCAGCTGTGTTTGTGCCATTCTTGGATTTTGTGCAAGAATGCTCTTGCACAATTGAGGAATGTTCCATTACAAGGCAGACAGAACATGTAACTCCATTACTTTTTGATCTCACTGTCTCCCAGTCTCCCACAAAGTGAAGTGGGTTACTTTAGACCAGAGGTTGTGGGCTAATTCTCAAAGGCATCACAGCATTCACACGCACCCTTTTATATCCTGTAGAGGAAAGAAGGTCAAGTTGTTGTTAACAATAATAATTGTTAACTATTCATATTTTAATTAATTAATTAATAAGTAATAATTAGGGAGTGCAGTGATCCTTAGCAGAAGGAATAATACACTGTTCCCTAGAAATAGTTTCTAGGCAGCAGCACCATCACTACACATTGGGGCTGCCTTTGGAATTGCACAGCAGCCCCATCAGGTAACTACCATCAACAGTGGCATTATGTTGTCCATTTATTGTCGTTGTTATAATACTATTTTTCACTGACAAAGCTCAGCAAAAGAAATGAGCCTTCTTACATAGTCTTGTCCCCAAAGGGCTCACAAGATAACAAGATGCACAAGGGAGGCACCAGCTGCAACCACTGGAGAGATGCTGTGCTAGGTTAGCAGAGTGACAGCTCCTGTTCCCCTGAAAAATATGACAGCGCCACCACTTTGGAAAGGGTCTGTTTGTTCATTAGGAAGGGATTCAAATGGCACCATGCTGCTTTTCTTCTTTTCTTCAGGGGCATAGCTATAATCGAACAAGGGAGACAAATGTCCCTGGGCCACTGAAGGAGGAGGAGACCCTCCACCCAGATGACAACTTGCTCTTTGCTGTCTCCCTCCTGCTTCTCCAAAGAAGAATGGAGGGGTGGGGGGCCATCTTCACTTGTCCCAGGGCCCACTCCAACCTTGCTATGCCCCTGCTTTCATTCATAATAGAAAAGGAAGAAAAGGAAGAGATTTGAAAGAAGGAAGGAATTGAGAATATGATCTTAAGAGGGGAAACAGTTAGAAGGAAGATAAGGGAGGGGTGCAATTTGGTGCTCCATTTCAGGCTGTTCAATGTTGAGCCAACACTGCTCAAAGTGGTAGTTATCACAATGCCTTAAACATTTTGAATATTATAAGTAGCCCAGGTACACTCACCTATTTAAGAGGTTTAAATCTGAACATAGACCCTTAATTCATATTCACTCTCTGAATAAAGCTCTCTGATAAAAATGAAGAAAGGCCTCCGTGATTTAGGATCTCTTAGCTCAGTGTTTTCCAATAATAAAAAGGGTTGGGTATAAGAACAAAGACCACAGAGCCATGTTATGTCTTGTAAAAATTTAGGGGACTTTGCTTATGAAGAAACTAGTTTAAAACCTTTTCAGTGGATAGGATCCTTCTAAATGGATGACCAATCTTTCTGTACTAATGATGATAATTTATCACTGTACTTGTGCCTGTGGGGTGGGGTTGGCTGCCTTTTTAAAATTATTATTATTTTCTCTTTTTTTGGCAGTGAGTGAGTTTTGGCTTTTAAAATGAATACTTTAGCCATGTAATTTGTGTTCTGAAAGCACCTAAACCCTTTTGTTATAAATAAAAGAAAATATATTTAAGACTATTCCGAACAGCAGGAACTATGTGCTTTATTGAACAGAGTTGCTTTCACAGATTTATATCATACACATATTAATTTTTCCTATGCCTGTTCATGTATTTCCAGTTTTACAGAATTGGAGGTGACACTACATAACAATGTTGTTGTGTAGTACTGTTCGACAAGGCCAGGTGGTTGATTATATAGTAGAGCATATTTATTTACTTGTTTATATGACTCTATCAGTGTGAGCATCTATGTTCTCAGAGCTAACTGGCATTTCTGCAGCAAGGACTTCCATACCTAAAGTGAACCAGATGTGGATTCAAGTAGAAGTGGTTTGGAAGTATCAAAACTAGAGTAAGACAGCCACGAACCACAATTAAAGCCAATGAGTAACAAAAGTTGGGGAGGTCTGACATAGGGGTATGCAATTTGATTCTCTCTTCAATTGATTTGCATCAAACTGGGGGTTATTTGACAATTCAGCTCCGAATCTAATTGCCCTCAAAACAGATGGCCCAATTCAGGTCCAGAGAATAACCCTGATTCAACCTGAATTGATACAGGTGATTCAAATGCCATTTTGAGGCCCGTTTTCCTGGGGAAACAGGCCTTAAAATGACACTTTTTTCCGGGGAGAGCTGGTCTGCCAATTGGGTTGACAGGAAGACCAGCCCTCCTCTCCAGACTTTGTGCATCTTGGAGGACTGGTCCACCTGAGTAGACCAGTCCTCTGAGGCAGGCTGAAGCATCAAATCCAGAGCAGGGCACTGGTCTACACACCAATTGGTAGAGCAGCTCTCCCCCCCCAAAAGTGCCATTTTGAGGCACATTTTTCCAGCAAAACAGGCCTCAAAATGTCACTTGACTCACTCAAAACAATTTGAGTGATTCAAGGTTGATTTGTCAATGCAGCCAGCCAAGCTGGCTGTTCTCAACCAATCAGACGGAAGCCTCAGACGGAAGCAGTCTGTAGCATTTGAATAAAACTGTTTCTCTTTTGTTCTGTTCTTTCACAAAAATAGAAAGCCAGCGTGGTGTAGTGGTTAGAGTGCTGGACTAGGACCAGGGAGACCCGAGTTCAAATCCCCATTCAGCCATGATACTAGCTGGGTGACTCTGGGCCAGTCATTTCTTTCTCAGCCTAACCTACTTCACAGGGTTGTTGTGAGGAGAAACTCAGGTATGTAGTACTCCGCTCTGGGCTCCTTGGAGGAAGAGTGGGATATAAATGTAAAAAATAAAATAAATAATAAATAATAAATCAGTTTGAGGCTTTTGCAATTTGGGCTCAAATCAAATTTAATCACAAAAAATTGATTTGTGAACATCCCTGATTCCAGCAGGGTGCTTAACTGTGGGAGGCCAACCAATCCTCTGGGCTGATGTGCCTGGAAACAGAATCAGGAAAATGAATCAGGGCTGAAATTGAAACTGAACTAGGATTTGTCAATCAGAAGAAACTTATCAAGAGTTCTTCAGTGAAAAAAATGAGTGACAAGAGACAAGCTTCATGGAAAGGCAGGTTGCCTACCATCACTGATCTTTGCCTGCAATGTGCAGCTACATAGGAGTGTGGTCTGTGTAGGACACATTCCTAGGACACAGCCACCACTCCACATGAAATGAGTGTGTGCAATAGATCATTCCTCAGAATCCTCTACAATGCATCTGAAAGCATGCATAGATTCCCTGGCAAAGAAATAATGCTAAAAATAGAAAATGTAAAAGCCACTGATCTAGAACATGGGACACCTGATTTGCTAAGAAGCATGAAAGGGGAGAAGCATGCCTTAAAATAAGGCACTGTACAAACAAACATCAAATTAAAATTCATACAACACCACTCATAGGTTTACAATCTATCTAACTCACAATGGGATCTGGTTGGGGGGGAGTGCTGCTGCTAGGCCATCCTGAATCTTTACAAAACCAGGTGAAGGTAAGTACAGTAGTGACAAAATGACTTTAAAAAACAGATCCTGAAGCTTAAGTGAAAAGAAGCTGGCTCAAGATAATTTTTTCGACACCCACTTCCCCAATGCCTGTAACCTCCCTCAGAAAAGCCGTTCCTGAGGGTCAGAGGTCCTTTCAGAATGGTCTAGGATGTGACATTGGGGACTGTAAAGGTAGGGGGAAATTTATCTAAATCAGATAGAGGCAACTTGAGCTAAGAAGCTTTGTTGTTCGCAAAATCCCTCAACTTGATGCCTTTTAAAATCCCTTCCTTGAGCCTAAAGAATCTGTCATTTCTTCTGACGTTTTTTTAATGGCCTGGCTGGTTTAATTTCCATTGTGATTAACAGAAGAATGGCCCTTCAAATGGAAGCCTGGAATGAAGTCATGGATTCTGTGAAAGCCAGGTATGTGTTCCTATCATGTAAATGGGGCAACCTTTAGCAACATAAATGTAGATGGGTGGAAAATGCATATGTGTGATTCTCTAAGGTCATTCACATGAGTAAAATCCCTGGTGGTTAGGGAGCATTGGGAGAAAGGAAGGAGTATCCTGTATGAGCACAAACGTGTTTGTACTAGTGCAGCACGCTGCCCTATTTGTAGTATGTCTCATCTGTTTTGCAGGAAACCTTTGCACAATAGTGCAAGAGCCCAATAGAGCAGGATCGCAATTCCAAAAATCTCCATAATATATACTAGCACAACTTTGTTAATCGTGCATGAACTTTGTTAGACAGGGTTTCAGCTGCTGTTATGTTTGTGATCGTTTTTTCTAGGTTCAGTCTGATGAGGTTTCAGCAGACTGATGCCATTTGTGTCTTTATTTGATGGGTTGGTTCTTTTGTCTAGAATGGGTTGGAAAACAGCTAAGAAGGGGTAATCCCAGCTGATCTGATTCTTCTAGCTGGACACCTGGCTGGTTGGTGGATGAGTAAAGACATGGCGAAGTCAGTGAGGGGGATCGATGGTTCCCACACCAATCTAATCTTTGCAGCACTACACACAGAGAGAATGAAAGAGAGCCTTGCATGGCTGCCTAGGCCATGAGTTGCTTTCCCCAGCCTCCACACTTGCAAAAATGTGCAAGCACAAAATAATGCTCATCAAATTAGAACCTCCAGAACAAAGGAAGATCTCACAGGGTTCATAAGGTTGATCACAATTTGCAATCTAATTATGAGATAAACCTTGATAAGATCATGTATTCTTAACTGGCGCCAGGGAAAAGGATATAAATAAATGGTATTGGTATAGTTGACATAAATCAGAAAAGTGCGATGGCAGTTGAAATATAATTGATGTTTCCATTACTATTATTTCTGAATGCTTTGTTCACACTTCAGTGACATTATATTTAGTGGACTGGAGTTCAATCCACTCCCTTTATTGCTTATGACTGTACAGTATGTGCACTGAAACGAGCAATAAGGGGGGAAAATTCCTTCCGTTGGTACACCTCCTGGAAAGCAGCCAAGGTATTTATTGCTATTCGGGCAATTAATGGCTTTATTGATCTCTTGTTTTCCCCTAGTAAACAGTGGATAAGCCATTTATTTTTATTCCTTAGTTGTAATTAATGCAAGTAGAGTTTGACTGATATTTGCTAGAATAGCACTTTCTGGATGAGGGAACATTTTGCTTTTCACAACAACTCTGTGGTGGAACAACCTCATTACAAATAAAGCAAATCTGTTCATTACTTTCCCAAATAGAATACAACCATGCCACCAACCTGAATATTAACTGACCCTTCATTCTTCTTGTTCTAGTGCCACCCCTAACATCTTTCTGTTCTCTAAATGGAGCAATTGTTTGTCTCCTATATTTTGCTACCAAAACTGCTGATTTTCCATAATGATTGAATGCAAGACTAGACACCATGTTCTTCAGGAAAAGTCGTATTTTAATTGTCATTTGTTTCATTTCATCTCCCTTCCCAGATGTGCCCATTTCAGTCTGGAAGCTGTGCTCTCTTCACAGGGTGCAATGACGGGGCACATGCCATGAGGGGGCACAGATGACATGATGCAAGCTCAGTCCACTGCATGCACTTTAGTGTGGGGCACAATTTATCATTTAAAATAGCTGGAGATTTAAAGACTAGTATAACTTGCATTATAAATGTTGTCATTCTATTTATTTAGCAAATGTATACCAACCCATTCAACAAGTGCTCTATGCAGCTGGTTGCAAAATCATCCCAAAGACCAATTAAGAAAGGGTGATAGATCCAAGTTACACATTCCTGATGTTTGAAATGTTATGTGTGACATCACTTCACTTACCTGATGACCTTGTGAGACATCCAAAGCATCAGATAACTTTGATAAATGAAAGTTTAGTCTTCACACCTGGATCACCTCGCATCGTACCATACAACTAAAAGGACAAAGAATTGGGTCAATTACACATTTGAGGCACAAAAAATCTTCATTCACACATTATGTTAAACACACATAGAATCTTCATACAGTGTATGCATACAGATTGGTATACACATACAAGCTCTATTAACATGTTATGTATAATCTGTATACAGTGTACACTCATACAGTTCTGTATGCAGATATGATTATTCACAAGTTATGTTCAATGCATGTGAAGCAGTACATTTCTAATCTGTACCTTGAATGTGAGGGGGCCTGTACCCAGGTTCACTTTCAAAATAAACAATGTGCAGTCATTCACACACAAACATTCATGTGTATAATACAACTGAATCCAAGTACAACATAAACTCTGTAGAGGGGTACAGTTATTAACAGATTATGTTCGGTTCACCTATAGTAGTACTCTTCCCATTTGTATCCTGTATTTGAGGAGGCATGTGCCCAAGTTCATTTTGAAAACAAATGCAGGCACTGATTGGCTCCATTCACACAAGAACATGACACATCTTTATGCATCAAATGTCTGAAGAGAGCTGCACATGTTTAGCAGAAACATGGGGTTCCCAGTCCTGTTTTCCTCTGATATGTCTTCTGCTGCACAGTGGGCTTACCCTCTAGTTACTGTCCTCTCGGCCTGACTCCAAGATAGAGTTTCCTGATCAAGTGGGGAAAGTGGCTGGGTGGAGCTTGCAGAAGGACAGTAGCAGATTGCAATAGGGTTAAGCACTTCCCTTCCACTCGCCACTTTTCCTCTGAAAATATATATTCTCTGCCCCACTTAGCATGTTAGAGGCAAATACAGAATGAGGAACCCCGTGTTCCAAGTGAATGTTTGGTTCCAACCACAGAGTGCAGCTAGATGGGATAACTACTAATATGTTTTCCCCTGCAGAGAAAATGCCGTTCCAGAGGAGTGATTCAGCTCAGTAAAATGGCATAGAGGAGAAAGATAGTTCCCCACCCTGCCCCGCAAGTGCTGGAGTCTGACTCCAAGTAGTGCCATCCATGGCTACCCTTGATTTCCATCTTGTGCCCAGTTTGGTCCTCTGATTATAAATTAAAACTAGCTTAACCCATGCAGAGCATCTGCGTGCTAGTACCTGATTGCTCCCCTCACCCCCTGCCACAGCCCATCTCAGAGATCTCTCCACCTTACCTGAGCTGCACTCCTGCTCCTGCTCCTCCTCCTCCATCCCTTTACTCCATCCCCCTCACCCCACTTGGTCACAGCTGCAGCGTTGCTGGCTCTTATTTGCCAAGCTGCAGCCCCCTATCCCCAGAGACTTCCCCACCTTCACCTGAGCCGCATTCCTGCTCCTTCCCACAGGAACAGCAGCAGCAGCAGTTGACCAGGCTCTTCCTCTGAGTCGCCATGGCCACTCATTCCCCTCAGGCCTCTGACAGGTGGGGGCTCGTCCCTTGCTTGCCTGCCTCCTCCGCCAATGGCCTCAGTAGCCCCAAACGGCAGCAGTGGTTGACTGGGCCCTTCCTTGCCACCGCTGCCATGGCCGCTTATTCCCCTCAGGCTGCTGACAGGCTCAGGCCCGTCCCTCACCCTTCCTTCTTTCTCTCTTCCCCTCCCTTCTTTTCTTTCTCTCTCTTTTCCTTCCTGAGTTAACAAATTTTGTTCATCTTGTTTCCTCATCTAATTCACACAATGGTAGCCTCCTCCTCCTGAAGGAGCTCTTTCCTTCCTCATGACCCCTCTCTTCGCAGAGCCCTGCCCACTAATCTTTCTATATATATATATAGATTCCTCTCCTCTACAATCAAGAACATCTTTCGACCAGTAACATTTTCATTCCAACTGACCTTAACCATCACAGGCTCCTCCTTCCTATCTTCATATGGAATCCCCACTGCCCAATCACCATGGTGCTTCTGCTATCACAGGCTCCTTCTTCCTACCTGCATATGGAATCCCCACTGCCCAGTCAGGTGCTTCTGCTCACAAACTCTCACGAGAGCTGCCACACATGGGATTAGCCACAGGTATGCCTTAGAGCAGGGTTTCCTAACCTTGGGCCCCCAGATGTTGTTGGACTACAACTTCCAGAATCCCAAGCAAAAGCCATTGCAGCTGAGGATTCTGGGAGTTCTGTAATCCAACAACAGCTGGTGGCCCAAGGTTAAGAAACCCTGCCTTAGAGAATACACACACACACACACACACACACACACACACGCTAGCTGATCTGGCGCAGAGCATCTGTGCCCCTATTTAGCCATTGCCACTTTCTCTCCCCCACACCCGTCCCCGCTTTTTTGCCTGTACACCATCTTCTTCTTCTCCCCCCACCCTTCTGCCCACAGCCTCCTTCTTCTTCTTACCCACCCACAACCCCATCTTCTTCTTTTGCGCTGCCAGTTGCGGCTGCTCAGCCACCCGCCTACCGCCCGGTTTCGGCCACTCGCCTACTGCCCACCTACTGCCTGGTTGCAGCCGCCTGCCTCCCATGGTCACTTGGTCACAGCTGCCCGGCTGTGGCTGCCCACTGCCCAACCACCTGGCTGGCTGCTGCCACTTTCTTCGGCTGCCCTGCCGCCTGCCTGCCTGCCAGCCACCCGGTGGCCACCATTTTCTTCGGCTGGCTGCCACCACCACCACAGCTGCCATTTTCTTCCCTCTAATCCATCCCATGGCTATCCGGCAGCTCTCTGAACTCTCGCGAGAGCTGCCACACATGGGATTAGCAACGGGTACATTTTAGAGAATTAAATATATAGATAGATTGTGTTAAAAGCTCTAGAGAGACAAATTTGCTAGAATTAAGGATGTAGTATCTTTGGCTTTCCTAAGAGATTAGTTTATTTTAGGGCAAGGCTGTACAATTTTGGCCCTCTAGCTGTTGTTGGACTATATCGCCCACCATTCCCAGCCATGGTGGCCAGTAGTCAGAGATGATGGGAGTTGTACCCCAGCATCTTCAGGAGGGTTGAAGATGTGCAGCTCTGTTTTGGTGCCTACTCTGTGGCAGAGATATCCCTTTTTTTTCACCACCATTATGTTCATGCAGTTGTCCAGTGGAGTTGTTTTGAATGTTTCAGGGATGTTATTATACTCTAGCCCCCAACATGGGTCAGAGGAACCCTCAACTGTCTACCGTGATCAGTGTAAAATGGTTCATACCTGCTCTAAACAGGTATGGTTTTAAGGGCTCTCTTGAAAACCAATAATGAATTCAATTTACACATTTATGCTGGGAGTGCATTCCACAGCCCAGGAGCAGCTACAGAGAAAGCCTGCCTCTGAGTCACCACCAGACATGTTGGTGGTAACTGAAGACAGACCTTAACGTGCAGTGGAGATCATGCAGAAGAAGGCGCTCTCTAAGATAACTCTAAGTTGATGCACCACTGTTTTGAGATTGTCCTCTTTAAGGAATGGGTGCAGCTGTTGAATCAGCCGAAGCTGATAGAAAGCAGTCCTGGCCATGGCCTCCACCTGACATACCAGGGTAAGGTCTGGGTCCAGGAGTACTCCCAAGCTGTGCACCTGCTAGTTCTGAGGGAGTGTAATCCCATCCAGAACAGGAAGCTCTAACTCATCCCTCAAATTCTTTTTTTTGGACACTTTATTTTTATTAGTTTTCTACTTATCAATGTGACTTCCCGTTCATCTTTCAACACAGTTATACTGCAACATCCATATTTGCTCTCATGTAAATATTTTCTTCGTGTTTATATATCTGGTTATTATGTCCTAATCCTTGTTTTAATCACCATAGTAATCTATTCATTTCATTACTATAACAAATTCCCCAACTGTTATTTTTACATTTCAACCCCCATTAATAAATCCAAATTCACATAGTTTTTCATATAGTGCAAAAAGGGTTTCCAATCTTCTACGAAGTTTTCTATATGACTATCTCTTACTAATACAGTAAGTTTTGCCATTTCTGCATATTCATATGCCTTCATCAGCCATTCTTTTGCTGGAATTGCTGCAGATCTCCATTTCTGAGCAAGAACCATTCTAGCCACCGTCGTAAGATAAAGTAATCAATTTCTATTTTCTTTCAAAATTTCTTCATTAATTATGCCCAACAGAAAGGATTCAGATCTCTTATGAAATACACATTTAAAAATCTTTTTAAGTTCATCATAAATCATATCCCAAATCCTCTTTACCTCTCTGCCGCATCCCTCAAATTCTGAGCCCCTACAATGAGCACCTCCGTCTTGCTTGGATTCAGCTTCAGTTTGGTATCCCTCATCCAGCCCATTACTGCCTGTAGGCAGGCATTTAGAGAGTGAGTACCATTTCCGGATGATGAAAGTGAAAAGGAGATGTAGATTTGGGTATCATCAGCATACTGATAACACCCAGCACCAAATCTCCTGATGACTTCACCCAGTGGTTTCAAGTAGATATTAAAAAGCATTGGTGACAGAATGGAACCCTGAGGGACTCCATGCAACAGCTCCTGTTTTGAGGAGCAGCGGTCACCAAGCTCTGCCATCTGGAATCTACCTGAGAGATAGGAGTGGAACCACTGCAAAGCAGTGTCCCCTACCCCCAACTTCCCCAGGCAATCCAGAAGGATACCATGGTCGAGGTATCAAATGCTGCCGAGAGATCCAAAAGAACCAACAGAGTCACACTCCCTCTGTAGATTCCCCAGTAAAGGTCATCCATCAGGCTGACCAAGGCTGTCTCAACCCCATAGCCAGCTCTAAAGCCAGTTTGAAATGGGTCTAGATAATCCATTTTGTCCTTTTCCTAATGACTACTCATTAGAAAAATGAGTAGTCATTAGAAAATGACTACTCGTCCATTAAAAAAAAACTTGTCCTTTTTCTAATGACTATTCATCCATTAGTGCATCCTGATGACATTGACAGCATTCTTGGAAGTGTGAGACGCATCCATGCTCGATCCTTGACTGTCTTGGCCGATTAAGGCAGCAGTAAGGGGACTGGCTGAGTGGACAGGAATGTCATCAATGTCTCCTTACATGACGGCAATGTGCTATCTCAGCTGAAGGAAGCAGTGGTGAGGCCACTATTGAAAAAATCTTCATTGCCCCTATTGCATTAAACATCTTTTGGTGAGTCTCAAAGTTTGTTGAGCAAGATATTTCTGTGCATGGTGATGAGACAGCTCCAGAGATTCATGAATGAGACTGATTATTTTGATCCTTTTGAGGCCTGGTTTTGGGACATAAACAACTTGGTCAAACTGTTTGATAATCTTTGCCAGAAGACCTAATTTAGAGCTATTTAATTCCATGGATTTAGAAGGGCCAATTTTGAAATAATAAATCATGGTATTTTTCTGGTTCATCTTTCAGGGGTATGAATTGTAGGCAGTGCCATATTATAGTGGTTTTGGGGGCACAGTTTAAAGTTGAGCTGGGGGACTGCTACTCAGCACCATGACCATTGGTATTCCACAAGGTTCAGACACATTACCCCATACTATTTAACTAGGGGAGATCATCTGGATAATTCTGGAGAAGGCTATACTGAGAGTTAGAGTTTGATGTCTTCAGTACTGTCATGGCACACGGCTCTACCACTCCTTTTTATTTGGTTCTAGAGAGCTTTGAAAATTCTCCACTAGTATTTGGGGATGGTGACATCTCCATATGGGCCAGACAAGACAGATGTACTCCTGGTCAGTAGGGATATTGAACAGGGAATCAAACATAACTTGTCTTGGATAAGGTTACACCTGCTCAGTCCCATGACAAACGCAGTCTAAGGACACTCCTTGATCTGGCAAATCAAACTTGCCTTTTCTTGCCCAGTTTCTCTGCTATCAAATCCTCATAGAATTCTGCGAAATGAAGGTGAGTGAAAGGCCTTTTTGTTTATTGTGTCATTTTGAAAAAGAGAGATAGTAAGAGAAGGAGACAGCAGCTAGAAGATTTTTCATTCTTGTCAATCCAACACTGTAAGAATAGTTGTCTGTTAAAATTCAAAAAGTGCTGATTCGGATCCACCTTTTAATCTGTTCAGATAGCTAACCTCCCCCCACCCACCCACCTCTGCTGCCATTGGCAGTCCCTTTAGAGGCATGCTGGCAGAGAATCATTATAATCAGTATCGGAGATACAAAGTCACAATCAGAGAGGAATTCTTGTTTACAGTAGAGAAGACCACACACTGTGATAGTTTGCATTAGAATCACAGCAGGGGCAGCATGAAAGGCTGAAGCATAAGAATAGATTTGGGACTTTTCAGATTTGTTCAAGTACCTGTCCAGTATACTACGATCATAAAATATTATAATTTCCCCCAGTACATTACTGCCACTACACTGCCTATGGAAGCACTTAATTTTCCTAGACTTCTGGCCACAACTATAGAAGCTGCCTGAAGTGCAGAATACACCATAGAAGCTGCCTGAAATGTATGTTCTTTATCCTGACGGTGCCTGGAGTATTGGTGTGTGCCTGGCTATGGAGAGAAAAGCTGATGGAATACACAAAAATAGATCAAAAGCACACTGGGAAGGTATTATGTCAGAGCAAGGTTATCCCTTCAGGTGATTAAAGAAAGGTTAGCCCCAAAATGGAAAAAACAAATCCCTCAAAGAAAAAGAGAGAGAGAACAACTGAAGCTTCAGTTTTAATCTCAGGGAAAGAAATGTTTTAATGTGGGGGAAGGGGGCTCAAAGTAGCTTTAAAAACCCAGGAACTATTCCCTAGAGATATACCAACTCAGAACATATCTCTAATTCTCAGTACAACTGCTGCAATTTATTGGGGTTTTTTATTAACATGTTAAGCTTTAGGCTGTTTAAATTTTCCACAAAATCTCAGTGAGGAAGTGTCTAGGATCAGAAGGCTGACTTCTTTATCTTTGTTCATGAACAAAACTGTGTCAACTTGGTAATGAATTTGTTCTGACCCCCCCCCCCCCACCGCTTCTTTTTTCCACAACAGAGTGCAAGTTCTTTTGTGCTTTTTACAGAATCAACAAGCACCTTCTTCAGGAGCAGGACCACCCACTTTAGTTGAAAGCATTCTAAGGTCATGAGGATTTGTCATTTTGCAGAGGCCCATTCACACATTATGTTCAACACTTTTACAAATAGGTTAGACATTATTTATTGTATCTTACATTTTGATCCCTATTCCTAATTGTATAGTATTTTCATTGTATGCAAATAGGCATAGACTTTTATCTGTTTTTATTTGCTTTGAATATCACCTGTTACATGCTCCTTTTACCTTGTACTGGTCTGAAACCGTAATAAAGATTGATTGTCTATTCACTAGGATCTGGGACATCCAATGTGAATCACAGCAAACAGATCCAACAACCATAAACAAAAAACAAACATGAGAAATGAATATGAAAAAGAGTACTTAGAGATAAATGAATCTGCACTCCTCCAACCATTGCCCAGCAACTAGGGATGTGCGAGCTGGTTTGGAAATGAATCGGCTCAAAGTCAAACAGGTTCAGTTCGAAAGCTCGGGGTTGAGCCGAAACACCCCCTGTTTGGCTCTGCCCTGGATTGGATCCCGGACCCCGCCCCCCCCCCCCCACCGGCCGTTCGGGGGATTCACAAACATTTTACTGGTTAAACAGGTTTTTAAATTGTTTTTTAAAACTTAACCTCTCTGGGGGGTTCTCCAAGGTGGGGGGTCCACAGAGAATGCCCCTCCCGCCACTGGCCTTCCCTTGGGCCCGTTAGCCCAATCTTCAGCCCATTTGAGCCTTTCCCCAGTGTAGTGGCCATTTTGGAGGCCACCTCACCTGCACAATGGGCTTCTGCATGACCTGGGCCACAATGGGCTTCTGCGTGACCCGGGCCACACAGAAGCCCATTGCGCAGGTGCAACAGCCTCCAAAATGGCCACCATACCACCCCCCCAGATCGGACCAAACATGGGGGATTCGAGGGGGTGCTGGACTGAACTGTCCCGGTCTGATTCGGGTCGAGTTTGGGCTCAAACTGGACTGCACCAGCTGGTTCCATGCACACCTCTACCGGCAACAGGGATTCAAAGCATGTCAAGGGGGGAAGCCACATTAGGGGTTGCCTGTTTTCCACTCATTTCATGCCCTCCCACCTTTGGTAGTCCGAAAAAAAGGAAGATGGGATAACAAGATGGGCACTTTTTGAAGAAGTTTCCACAACTCAAGGGATGATTAAGTAAATGCACAAGGATGTAGAGTCCCAGTTGCAGCCAGGCATCACGGTTGTTTCCCAACAAAGATAGCACATGACAGCAGAGTGATACCTGGGGCCTGGGTTGAAAGGAAGCCCCTGGAATTCTTGAGTGGCTCTGCTCTATTTTTTGTACAAATTAGTAGGGGAAAGAGGGCCCAGCCCCAGCCCCTTGGGTGCAAACATACACACTATGGCATTACTAATGAGAAGAACTATCTTGGGGTACATCGGGCTGGATCAGTAATAACATGTGATGATGACCCACTCTCCCAAGTACTGCTCTCTCATGAGAGTGGCAGGCCATAAAGACACGCATGTGGGCCACAGAACATTCACCACCCAGCCCTGTTGCTAGATCCATGCAAGCCCTGCGGAAGGGTACCACAGCAACAACTTTCCAGGTTGCAGTGAATGGCAGACAGCAGAAGCAAAAGCACTCACTCCAGCAGTCTGATCATCCCTTGGCACATATGCATGTTGAATTTTGCCCAGTATGGCCACCCGGCTTACCAGGGATCACTGGAAATAAGGGCTGCCCTTTCTACAATTATATGTGGTGGCCAATCTTCATATAATGGAACACCATTCCATGCCCAGGAATTTGGGAAGTGTACTAGGAGCCATCATAGACTTTGCCGAACCAAGCCCACAGGGAAACAGCCAGACACATGGAGCAGCCCAGACTCCATGGGAGTCTGTAGGAGTTGAGTGTAGAGGGGAAGGCAAGGGGTATGAGTTCTATTCTTTAAACAAATCTACTGGGGGCCCCACAGCAGAGGGGGCCCCTATAATTGGATGCTCTAGCTCATCAGGGTGCAGTCCTATGGATATCCAAAACCTATGAAGCCTCTGGTCCTTTGCAGTAGACTGGCTCTCTCATGAAAGGGCTAATCGTCAGCGGCAAGCCAACATGGAGGCAGGAGTGTGTTGGGGGTTCTTCTGCTGCTTCAGTCAGGTCTGCCCTCACAAGAGCATCCTTTGTCACTGTAGACCAGAACCCAGGATCCTTTGCCCACCATCCTCTACATATTCCTTCCTAGAACATCATCATGGTCCCTTCCTGGAGTAGCAGAAAAATAGTGCCCCTTTCCACCACCTGCCTCCATTACCAGTGATTGTGCTTGTGCAAGACTGTTTTGGCTGTGGGGCTCTTGTGAGGGCAGCAGTGCACGTGTTGTGAGGAAAGGGGTTTAAATTCCATTTAGAGGGTTTAAATACCCTTTCTCTGCTGAGGGCAGGCAGTCCATGCAGAAAAGGCATGATCACACTGGACACACCTTCTTGAAGATTGTGGACAATGGCTGCTGCCCTGCTACTGTGCTGATGCCATGCCAGCAGTCTGGCAGTGTGAGTGTTATGGAGCATGCAGACCAGGGAGAGGGAGGCACTCCTCTGCCCTGAAACTGGAGGTTGCCCGGCCCAATCCAGTTTCAGGATTTAACCTCGGATTCATCAACCTGCAGTTTGACCATATGTGCGAAAGCGGCCATGGACTTCTAAGTATTTTCTTCTATGAGTGAATGTTAGGGATGTGCACGGAACTGGTTTTGCCAGTTCGGCTTGAATCCAGACCAGATTCAAGCCAGCCCAGTCCAGCTCGGTATGAGCATTAGCAAAAGTGCTAAGTACTCATTCTTAATGATATGCTTTTCTTGATGGCACAGGCACAGATTTCCACAGGACACTGGAATACCCTTATAGCTGATGCAAGTAACTGTGCAAATATATTATAATGCCCATAAGCTGTTTGAAAGCTGTGCTTCTTGACAAGCAGCCCTCCATTCTGCATTACAAACCTCATTTGAAACTGGTGGTTGCTTCAAAAACATTTTGTGGGGATCTGCCATCCAAATGAAGGAACTCAGAAACTAACTGGTCTTGCCTAAAGCAGCCCTTTAAATCTTGGCCTATATCTTAATCAACAAATCATTGGACAAAGTCAACCATAACCCAGCTGACACTCTCTAAAATATGACCCCTAATGTGCTAAGAAGCAATGATTAATAAAAGGAGTTCCAGATCTCAATGACTGCCTACCGGGGGTGAAGGGAAATGATCACTTCTATACTCGACAGAACTTGGCTAAATGGAAACAATTCATCCAGCACATTAGAAGAGGTACACAACAATATTGCCTTTCATTCATTAAAAACCTCAGACTAATATATTTCTTTCCCACAATACAGTTATGCATGATTTCTCATTGTTTCATACTTAGCACCATAACCTCGGAGTCCAATTTCAAATGCTCATGAGCAACAATAGAAAAGCTTAAATTCTGTAGATAGCTAAATAAATTAAACATGCCACAACATCTAATTGCCCATAGAACAAGTAAAATTAGGTTCACATAAGCAATATTTCTCTGCTGTGCTAGCTATCCTAATTGCTTGTGTAGAGAAGGATTATTACTTGGCAAAGGCATGGCCCTGTAGAACCCATCTTTTGGAAAGGCCACTAAGGAGTTCTCCAAGCAGCACTCACAAACTGCTTTTTCGCCTAATATCAACCATGTGTAATAAAATATATTCACTCATTCAAAATGAACTATAGTCATAATATAATAGCTGGTTGATAGCAAAGGCTCAAATATGAACATCTGGGATTCTGGCATTCCTGATTATTTCAAAATAATTCTTACCCAGAATTCTGTGCTCTCAGGCCAGGATGCAAAAGCTACATTAGGTATGTCCAATAGGGTTTTTTTTTTAATTCTCTTTTTAGAAACATTGTGTGTGTGTGTGTGTGTGTGTGTGTGTGTGTGTGTGTGTGTGTGTGAGAGAGAGAGAGAGAGAGAGAGAGAGAGAGAGAGAGAGAGAGAGAGAGAGGTTTTTGAAACTTCATTCATCTTGAAAGAAGATTTGCTATGATGCATTGGAAACCAAAAAACCAAAGTTCCTCTGGGCTTCAGAAATTAGCTGTACATTTCTTTGCATTCTGACCCCATTTTGGGGGGAAATAGCATTTTTTAAAAAATGAATAGCTAAATAAATGTTCCATGATTGTCTTGCCTCTTTCCATGTGGCAGATGAGATGTCTGCCACAATCTGCTCCTCACACTGATAGAACTAAATGTGTGCAGATCCTACCTGGCCACCCAGCATCGCTGCATGTCCATGTGAGAACATACCAGCATCTGTATGCAGTTAATTTATTATGCTGGCTAGGCAGGGACAGGTCATATGCATTCACTCCTCTCCCCACAAAGGGCCAAACTGCAGGAGACACAATGTCCAATCTGGCCCCATGAGCACCATAATCAAATGTAGATAAATGTAGATATGCCTCTCTATATAAACTAGACCAGGGATTCTCAACGCTGGGTCCCCAGATGTTATTGGACTTCAACTCCCATAATCCCCAGCCCTAGTGGCCTTTGGTTGGGGATTATGGAAACTGAAGTCCAATAACATCTGGGGACCCAAAAGTGAGAATCCCTGAACTAGACTGCAGACAGAAAACTAGGTCACATGTGCATTGTATGCTAAGTAAGTGACAAATACATTGCCATCTGTATTTACCCCTTAATGTCATCTGTAAAGGTAAAGTGTGCCATTGAGTCGATGTCAATTCCTGGCAACCACAGAGCCCTGTGGTTATCTTTTGTAGAATATAGGAGGGGTTTACCATTGCCATCTCCCATGCAATATGAGATGATGCCTTTCAGCATCTTCCTATATCGCAGCTGCTCGATATAGATGTTTCCCGTAGTCTGGGAAACATACCAGTGGGGATTTGAACTGGCAGCCTCTGGCTTGATAGTCAAGTAATTTCCCCACTGCACCATTAGGTGTATTTACCCCTTAATGTACTGCTTAAGGAGGAAAACAATGACCTAAATGTTATCTGTTTTATGAATTTTTACTGTTTTATATTTTATGTTTTATTTTGTACACCGCCTAGAGATTTCTATATCAGGCAGTATAGAAATACAATCAATCAATCAATCAATCAATACTTAAGGGGAAAAGAGTAATTTTTTGTTGAAGCATGGTACCTACAAACACATTTGCCTTTTGTATGTGTTCTTCTAACATATTACTTTTTGTTGTCTACTGTTTCCTGCGGATCCTGACTGAGCCAAAATGGAAGGCTGTGATTGAATACTATATTAGAAATCATTCTAATCAGATTATTGTTATCCTGGAACAGAGAAATTTGATGTATAATAACTTAATTAGAGTAATTTGTCTCATTTAAATCATGCTAGGTAGAGCTGATCAAATATCAAGAAATAGTCTTTGTCAAATAAATTGATGGGGAAATGGTTAAATATAGGAAATAATATTTACCAAATGTTATTAATCTTAGTGTCTGCATATCTCCTCATCTAGATAACACAATCTCTCAAAGTGTGGGGAGAAAAAGAAGCTATTACTCAAGCTTTAAAAAACAAATTAAGGGGAAATGTCCCTGATGGTCACATAGCCCTCAATTTGTGAACTACAGTCAGCTTCAGGGTGAAGGGGAGATTGACAAAAATCACCTCTCCCCCTGAGCATGCACTGCACATTTGCTACATGTGTGCTTCGTTAGTCTAGATGTCACCCACTGAACTTTAACAGCTGATTCCACATAACAGCATTCAATCTAAAATTCCATACTATTCCAAATGGGAGCAGGAAGAAACCCACACTTAAGGGGGATTTCTCAATTTCATATAGGGATGCACATGTCAGGCAGTATATAAATATGATGAACGAACGAACAAACAAACAAATAAATATAGAAGACGATATAATACAAAACAACGTACACTTTCTCACTATCAGTGAGAAAGGCTGGGCGGTGGGTGGCGAGGAAGGCAGCAGAAGCTTGCATTCCCCAAAGACGATCTGGCTACCAGTCTAGGATGGCCAGGGTGTGCGATCCCACACACCTAGATGGTCCCCTGCCTTGCCTGGCAGGGCAGAGGTGCTGTCATCCCAGCACCCAGAACTCCCACAATGCACAGTGCACTTGCACAGTGTATTTTGGGGATCCCCCTGGTGCTGGCTAAGAGCCTGCTCCTGTGTAGCTGCTGCATGGCACCGACACACAAACACTTAGCCTGAGTTAAGAGCGCCCTTGTGCCCTTAACTCTGGCCAAGTGGCGGGCTCCCTAAGCGGATTTGTTGCCATGCCGGCAGAACACATGTACAGCCAAGAGCGGGCTTGGCTGCCTTAGCCCGCTCTTGGCTGCACATATGAACAGCCTCGATATCTGTGTTTGAAACCAGAAGTACAATGAAGCCCAATGTCATAAGTTTCAAACAGGACCTAGGGGAGGTATCTTATTACTCTCTAAAGAAACTGTCAACTGAATTTCTGGGTCCGTTTCTTAAAAAGTAAGATACTCGTTGTAGGAAGTGGTGGCACTTGTAGTAGCAATAGTTGTAGTATTTTCACTTCTAACCCACCTATGTCCAACAAGGATCCATGCTGATTAATAAATTCAATTAAAACAATAAAACCATACAATTAAAAATGAACATAATTTTTTTTAAAAAAAAATGTACAGCCTAAAACCGTTCTTAGGGCAAAACAACACTGATATCAGCAGACCAGTATGTTTGAATGCAGGATATTGTCAAACAGTTGTAAAGCAGCATAGGAACATAGGGAGATGCCTTATACCAAGTCAGACCATTGGTCCACCTAGCTCAGTATTGTCTACACAGACTGGCCGAAGTTTCTCCAAGGTTACAAGCAGCAGTCTCTCTCAGCCCTATCTTCAAGAGCCAGGGAGGAAACTTGGAACCCTCTGCATTCAAGCATGCAAATGTTCTTCCCAGAGTGGCCCCATCCCCTAGGGGGAATATCTTACAGTGCTAACACAAGTAGTCTCCCATTCAAATGCAAACCAGGGCAGACACTGCTTAGCAAAAGGGGCAATTCATGCTTGCTACCACAGGACAGAGTTGTGATTTCTAGGGGAGTAGAAGTGGTCAGGCTGCTACATCCTTTCCCCACATACAGAGGCGGGTCTCACAATCAGTAAGACCCACCTCAAGAGGGTTAGCGGGGAGTGCGGGCTTAGCCTACTCTCCCTGCACACGAGCAGGCTGCAGCCTTGGGTGGCTGGATCGGCTGCCCACATGACTGCCAGCTCCATCATGGAGCCGACGAGGGCTGAAGGGGTCAAAGGCCGTGTGGCCCCTGGAAGTTCCATCATGCTCTGTGTGAGTGTGCAGAGCATGCTGAAGAGACCCCAAACCGGAAGGTTGCTTTTTAGCCTCCCAGTCGGGGGTCTCCTCGTGAGTTGCTGTAGCACAGATTTGCAATGCAGCAACACACAATCGTAGAGCCCAGGTTAGTGGAGCACTCGCTTAGGGGAGGCTTAGGGGAGGGCTCCATAAGCGGGTTACCCACTTGAAAGCAACCAGGCTCACCTGTTAACCCGGTGATTCTCATGGTCACCAGAAAGTGGGCTAGGCTCCCTCAGCCCACTTTTTGGCGATCGTGAGAATTGCCTCATTGGTTTGTTTGTTTATTTGTTTGTTTGTTTGCCTTGCACAACTGCCACAAGGATGGTATCGGGCCCTACCCAGTTGGTATCAGGCCCTACCATGTGGCGGGACACACTCTGGATCTGGTTTTTGCCGACCGGGAAATAAATGATCTGGAGGTGGGGGAATTTGAGACCACTCCCTTGTCATGGACAGATCATCACCTGGTGGGGTTTAGTTTGACTGCTCCGTCTGCCCTCTGCAGGGGTGGTGGGCCGATTAAGATGGTCCGCCCCCGGAGGCTTATGGATCCGCTTGGATTTCAGATGGCCCTCGGGGAGTTTCCAGTGTCCAGAACTGGTGACCCTGTCGAGGCCTTGGTTGATCTCTGGAATGGAGAGATGGCCCGGGCTGTTGACACGGTTGCCCCCAAACGCCCTCTCCGGCTTGGTGGAGCCCGTTCGGCTCCTTGGTTTTCCTCGGGGCTTAGGGCGATGAAGCAACTCGGACGACGGCTGGAGTGATGCTGGAGGAAGAGTCATCACGAATCCGATCGAACACGGGCTAGAACCCATTTTAGGGACTACGCTGTGGCGGTGGGGGCGGCGAAGAAACGTTTTTTCTCCGCCTCCATTGCATCTGCTCAGTGCAGGCAAACAGAGCTGTTTTGTGTGGTGAAAACATTGCTCCACACATCCCCCCGGACAATGGGGGAGGAGTCATCTACAGCTCTTTCTGATCGGTTTGCCTGTTGCTTTGCAGATAAAATTGCTTCCATCCGTGCTGACCTGGACTCCAGAGTTCTGGCAGTTCCGGCAGATGTGCCTTTGGTACCATCTGGTCCCATTGTGTTGGATTCTTTTCAGTTGGTGCGGCCTGAGGATGTGGACAAGATCCTGGGCGGTGTGCGGGCGACTTCGTGCGCTCTTGACCCTTGCCCTTCTTGGCTAATAAAAGCTGCCAAGGAGGGGACAGGCAGATGGTTGGAGGTGATCGTTAATGCTTCATTAAGGGAGGGCAGGATGGCATCGTGCTTCAAGGAGGCGGTGGTAAGACCTCTATTAAAAAAGCCCTCCCTTGATCCCTCCAACCTGGACAATTATAGACCTGTGTCTAACCTCCCCTTTTTGGGCAAGGTGATGGAGCGTGTGGTGGCGTCCCAGCTGCAGAGGGTCTTGGATGATACGGATTATCTGGACCCTTTTCAGTCTGGCTTCCGCCCCGGGTACGGGACTGAGACTGCCTTGGTCGCTCTAGTGGATGACCTACGCTGGGAACTAGACAGGGGGAGTGCGTCCCTGTTGGTTCTGCTGGACCTCTCGGCGGCGTTCGATACTATCGACTATGGTATCCTTCTGGGCCGCCTCTCAAGTATGGGAATCGGAGGCACTGCGTTGCAGTGGTTCCGGTCCTTTCTTGGGGGGAGGGTCCAGAAGGTGGTGCTGGGGGACTACTGCTCGGCTCCGTGGCCGTTGGCCTGTGGGGTCCCACAGGGTTCGGTCTTGTCCCCCATGCTGTTTAACATCTACATGAAGCCGCTGGGAGAGGTCATCCAGGGATTTGGACTGAGTTGTCAGCAATATGCGGATGACACTCAGCTCTATCTCTCCTTGTCATCTGATCCTAGGGAGGCGGTGGATGTCCTGAACTGGGGGCTGGAGGCCGTGATGGGTTGGATGTGGGCTAACAAACTGAAATTGAATCCGGATAAGATGGAGGTACTGTTGGTCAGTAGGAGAGCCAATAGGGATGAGGAGATTTTACCGGTTCTGGATGGGGTTGCACTCCCCTTGAAGGAGCAAGTACGCAGCTTGGGGGTACTACTGGACCCAGCTCTGCTTTTGGAAGCTCAGGTGGAGGCGGTGGCCAGGGGTGCCTTTGCACGGCTTCGGCTGGTGCGCCAGCTGTGTCCCTTTCTCGAGAAGGCAGATCTGGCCACGGTTACCCACGCCTTAGTCACGTCGCGGCTGGATTACTGTAACGCGCTCTACGTGGGGCTGCCCTTGAAGAATATCCAGAAACTGCAGCTAGTGCAAAACGCGGCAGCGAGGGTTTTATCCGGAGCTGCCCATTGGGAACATATCACCCCCATTTTGAAAGAGCTGCACTGGCTACCAGTTCGTTTCCGGGTCCAATTCAAGGTGCTGGTTTTGACCTTTAAAGCCCTAAACAGTTTGGGCCCGGGGTATTTGAGGGACCGCCTGCTCCCAAGGGTTGCTGCCCGCTTGACGAGGACATCTGAGGGGGCCCTGCTCCGGGTGCCGACAATGAGAGAGGCCCGGCTGTCATGCACTCGGGACAGGGCCTTCTCTGTTGCTGCCCCCAGACTCTGGAATGCTCTCCCAGTGGCCATTCGTTCCTCAGACTCCATCACGGCTTTTAGAAAGCCTGTAAAGACTTGGCTTTTTACCCAGGCTTTTACATAATCGTTTTTACTGCTGCTGTGGGTGTTTTTATCTGTTGTATTGTTTTATGCCTGTTTTTATATGTGTTTATACTTTTAGCATGATGTTTTTATTGTGTTTTTATTGTATGTTTTTAACTTTTGTAAACCGCCTTGGGGTTATTTTTTAATGAAAGTCGGTATAAAAATGCAATAAATAAATAAATAAATAAATAAATAAATAAATAAAATAAAATTATCCCCCTCCCCGCCCAGTGAGTTACGTTCTAGTCGTGTAGTTTGTCGGGGGTAAGAGGCTATGGAAAGGGAAGAAAGCAGCAATTGGTGATGAGCCCAGCAAGCAATGCTTGCCCCTCACTTCTGCACTGGAAATCCGCATCCTCATCACCACTTCCTAATAGAGTTTGGCAGAAACTCATGTTCAAAGGCATGGTTCTGCCTACAATTGTGTACTCCACCATTGCACCTCTCCAAATGCTTCTGAAAGAGGAGGACCTGTCCCCCTGAAGACTACCCAAAGATTAACTTGCCTGCATCTCATCTCAGGCCACAATAATTGAATGATGATTTGTGTTTGGCTTGATGAATCACAGGTCATACAACCCTGTGTTAGAAGGATAACATAAGAATTCTAGAGCTGCGCTTGCTGAAGAATATCCACCCCTATTAACTGGGCAAAGAGGCACCAAACAGTGACCTCTCCTCTCCTCAGAGAGAGTCTCCTCTCTCTTTTTTCATATTAAAATCTCAATCCTAATGTCTTCCTTCTTTCAAATCTCTTCTCCTTCCTTTCTTTTCTATTAGGAAGAGGAGAAAAGGCACTGTAGTGAAACCTCTACTACAAGGAGGCACCTTATAAAGCAAAAAAGACTCAACTCAGTATAGTGCCCACCTCCCAGGGCTGCTGTTTGTGTATCCCTTGTGTTCTTCTTGTTTAGAATGCAAGCAAAATATTTCGAATATTTTGAATATTCTTCACCTGGCCAGGAGTGGGGGGCGGGGGAACAATGCTTAAGAATATTATTCTCCAATTCACAAATTCTCACCTTACAAATTTCTACAAGCAGGAGTAATTCACATATCCATGCATGGCTCCTTGGGGGTATTGCTAACAGAGGGAGCAGACTTCCAGAATACCTTATGGAGCATATTCAAGTGACAGAAACCCAATCAATTGATACTTTTTTTTAAGGTGCTCAAGCTGCTCATAGAATCGATTTAATTTTACAACCAAGTTTGTGAACAGAATTATATTTTTTTCAAGTTGATAAAAACAAAGTCCTTCATTGCCTTGACAAATTTTCCCAGAGGCTAGAGTTAAAAATTGTTAATTTGTAACTCTAAAGACATTTGGGAAGCTGAAAGGCTTATTTTTCAAAGGGAAGAGTTATTCACAGGTATTCAGTCCCCATCAACCCCTCTTGTCTCTCTCTCTCTTCATTCAGTGAGACATGCTACTGGATTATACATACTGTTCACACTGAGCATGTGCTGAGTATAAGAATCCAATCCACTTTGCTTGAATCTAAGTATGTCCACAGTTCCTGAACATGTTCAGAGTGATACATTTGTTCATAAACTTGGTAATAAATTTAAAAAGATTATCTCAGCTGCTTGTGGAGTGATTCCCTTGCCTTTATATAGAAAATAAGCAACAATACAAGAAGTCTCCGTTGTTTCTGTCCCCCTCAAATCATGGCTGGCTGCTATTGTTTGTTTGTTTGTTTCCTTCTTCTTTATTTTCTTCTCCTGAATGAGGATCATGCTGAGGGGAAATGTCATATCTGAGGAGTCAGCTGCTCCACTGAAGAAACAGAACTTCCTAAGAATTTCAGAGAACATTTGAAAGTTCAGTAGAAATTCCTCAGAATTTCCCCCTCTCATATTTATCCCCTAAGAAATTTTAGAGAATATTTTGGAGCCATTTTCTCCCCAAGTCTAATTGCAAGCCCCTTTGCAGCAGAAAACCACCTTCTCATTCCTTTTGCTATGCAGAATACTCTGAGAACTCTCAGAATTCTTCTGTTTAAAAAGTGTGAGTGGGTCTGTACAGACTGACAAGCAGAGAGATAGCTGTATAGAATATTGTCACTCTTATAGTAAAATAAAATGTTTTTTAAAAACAAATATAATGTATGATTTATCATTATCTGAAAGGTGCTGGGGAAAAAACCACATTGCATGTGTGCTTCTAAATTACAAAGACAATTACATAGTTTAAGATAAACACAATAAAAGTCTAATTTTTGCAACTGGAGAGGCTTCTTCTTAATTGCTTCTAATCGTTCCCAAAGAAAAAAAAAGAATAGAATAGCTAATGGCATAAGAATATTTTACCATTCATCAAGAATAATAAATGATTAGCGATTTCTGTACACACTGTACTAATTTTAATATAATTTTCTGCTTATACATGATAACATGCTCTAAGGAAAGAATTATAAAATGAAAGATGTTGCATTTCAAAGAAAAGAATTTATTCCCGATATGTAAATTTGATGTGTGTGTGTGTGTGTGTGTGTGTGTGTGTGTGTGTAGGGGGATACTTTGCAATTTACTCTTTAAGTTGACTGTTCAATTGTGACAGAGTATTTCATTGAGAAGAATTTTATTGATATTTATATAGTTCTTTAAAAGCAAAGCACACAAACGTATGCATTCTATTTTCAGTGCAGCAGAGAGGAGCAACTGTTGAACTGAGAAATGTAGGAAATAAAATAGTATGCTGTAATTCTGCATTACTGCGTGTAGCATGTGGTGAATGCATGTACTGTAGGGCACAAACTTTCAGTGAGACATGCATATCTTTCAGGCTGTTATATATTACTGTACATTTCTTCATTTCTACCTCTGCCCCAACTTTTGGGAGTTGCCCTCCAAATCCCATCTACTACTGTAATTATTTAGTACATTTATAAGCTGCCCCTTCAGCACAAGGCTTTCATATACCCGCCTCCAGATTTGGGGGTAGATTTCTACCCCTGGCTGCATAAATGTGCATAAACAAGCAAACCACTGCACTCCCAGCTATTCCCATGTTGTCATATTCTTATATGCACTCTGGTACACAACGTGGCTGTTCTCATGAGTAGCCCTACCTGGGTAGGCTTGCGTGTGTGGAGAGCTAGGATTGGGCCAATCCTGGTGCTGCCCTGCCAGGTAGCCTGAGTTTCTGACCCAGGCTTTTACTGAGGAAGAAATAAGATTTCTACGTAAGTAAGACTTCTACCTCAGACCTGGTTGTGTGACTGCTTGGGCCACTTGCTGCCTGAGCAGCCACAGAGTTAGGCGGCTAGAGATCCTGACAGTGGGGAAATCCCCTATGCACTGCACTCCTTGCATGGTACATTGTGGGATTTCTGGAGGCTGGGCTTTATTTCCCCAGCCAATAGATAGTGCCACGCAGCTCCTGGCCACACAGCTGATGTGGGTGCATGAGCTACACAGCCAAAGGAAAAAAACAGGATCATCTGGGGGGAAGGTAGGTGTGATCCTGCCTCTACCCTTCCCGTCCTGCTTACAGGGTTGCGTGAATGACCTTACTATATCCACAAGTATGGCTGCTCACCAATTATGATATTTATGTTATTAATAAAAAAAATATGACTCAGGGTAGCAAACAAACCCAAAATGAATAGATTCCCTATGATGGGGTCATTCCCATGTTAAGTCAATTGAGAGAAAACCAATCTCAGAAACTAATGACTTTCTGTGGTAAGGTAGTTTCTATCCCATCCCCACTGTAAATCAATTGGAAGAAAAACAGTCCCAGAAATTTTATTTATTCATTACATTTATATACCACCTCATGCAAATGTCTCAAGGCAGTTTACAAATAAACAATGAAACCAGGAATAAAGCTAAACATTAAAACTGTAAAAAAAAAATTAAAAAATTAAAACAGTTAGAAACAACCAATTAAACAGGAGTAACAGCACTATAAAAACCAACTTACAGCTGATTGAAGGGTTGATGGAACAAATGTGTCTTGAGTGCCCTTTTAAAACCTGCTTGAGATGGGCAAGCTCTTATAATAACAGAGAGTTCATTCTAGAGACACGGGGCAGCTATAGAAAAGGCCCACCCTTGAGTCACCACAAGATGAGCTGGGGGCAGCTGGGCGGCGGCTCTCTCCCAAATATCTTAATAAGCAATGGGGGTCCTCAAATACCCTGGGCCCAAGTCATTTAGGGCTTTATAGGTAATCACCAGCACTTTATATTTTGCCCAGAAACATGAAGTGGATGAATGGACTTTCTATATAATGGGGTAAATTCTATCCCATTCCCATGCAAAGCCATTTGAGAGAGAAGAGAACACCCTGTTTCTCTTTGGAAACTTCAGTTTCGTTTTTCCCTTGGAAGATCAATTGATCTTGAAAGATGATAGTTTCAGAAAAACAGTCTGAGGCACTGCATAGGTCTGCACTCCCTAATTTGGGCAGATGAACCACCCCCTCCCAGAATGTCAAGCCTACTGTTTGGAATGAGTAAATCATTCAAAAGCATCTGAACTTGCAGAAGCAGGGACTTTTGCCACCAGAAAAAAGGCAGAAGGATCGCAGCAGCAGCAACCACATGTCAGCTTCATTAATCATCAGTGGATCATCCAACTACAGTATGCATCTGGTAGGATACAATCCAACAAAAAGTGGGGTTGGAGCTGAGTTTCAGGTGTAGACAGCAAGAAGATGCAGAGGCAGAATGTGTGGCACTGAACCTCACTCACTTGCCAGTGAAGATACTGAGATCATGAATTACATGACAGCCAGAAATAGCAGAAGGTTTACAACACCACAACCAGTCCATCACTGGCCTAATGCAGACATCATACATGGAACATGCAGGGTTGGCATGTGAAATAATCAGACCTTCAGCCCCTCACACCATGCCCTTCTCCTGACTCACCCAAAAAAGAGGAAGCAACATCAGAATCTATTATATTGCATTTATGTCATTATTTATTATTTATTTATTTAACTTATATACCGCCCAAACTCTCGTCTCTAGGAGGTTTGCGGAGAAATAAAAACAATTAAAACAAATACAAAAGGTTAAAACAGTTTAACAATTTTAAAACAGCATAAAATTAAAACCTACCAATTTTAAAAGCAGAAAAAGCTTGGGTGAAGAGATGGGTCTTCAAATGTTTTTTAAAAATAGTTAGAGATGGGGAGGATTGTATCTCAGCAGGGAGCACATTCCACAATCTCAAAGCAGCAATCGAGAAGTCTTGTCTCCGTGTGGCCACCAGACGGGCCGGCGGAAACTGGAGACGGACCTCCTCAAGTGACCTCAATGGGCGGTAGGGCACATAACAAAGAAGATGTTCTCTTAAATACCCAGGGCCCAACCCGTTTAGGGCTTTATAAGTTGCAACTAGCACTTTGTATTTTGCCCGGAAATCTATTGGCAGCCAGTGTAGCTCCATCAACAAGGGAGTAATGTGGTCTCTCTGAGATGACCCGAAGACCAACCTGGCAGCCACATTCTGAACCAACTGAAGTTTCCGGACTACGTACAAAGGCAGCCCCACGCAGAGCACATTACAGAAGTCCAGTCTGGAGGTTACCAACAAATGTACCACTTCTTACATGATCAATGTTTCCTTGTTATTTCCAAGACCAAAACGTTGCTCAAATGAATACTGTGATAGACTGCTCCCCCACTGTCAAGCTGATTCCCCACATTAAGTCCAAAGTGTAGTTGGAGTGCAGTAGCGGCCAGTGAAGTGCCGCTGGGGTGGCAGTGAGAGGCACCCTTAAGGGTAAATTAATAGGTGCGTACTTCCACTCCTGCCACACCTGAATGCTGCTCAGAGCCACAGCATGCCACCCAGCATCCCCTGTGGCAGCAGATCGCCTCCGCCGCTCAAATGGTCATTGGCAGGGGATTGGCTCTGTGGAGGCCAGGTGAGTGGTGGAGGCAATCCGCCTTTGCAGGGGATGCTGGGTGGGTCTCTGCTGCTCCATGCAGCATTCAGGTGTGGCAAGAGTGGAGGTAAGCACTTATTAATTTAGCACCTTAAAGGTGTCTCTCGCCGCCCTGCCTCCCCGGCCCCAGTGGTGCCTGCACCATCTGCTACTATAGGAGTGTCCTAGCCGAGTACACCGGAGCAGATCTACCTTCTTACATGATTAAAGGATGCACCAAGTGCATATCAGCACACCCCCTGTTATGTCAGGGTGGACACGTTCTTGCTATGGCTGTGAAGTTATCATGTGTGTAGGGCTGTATTCATCTGAACTGGCTTTTGGAGAATTGTGGTGGGGGATAACCTTTTCCCAGTGCAGAGCTGGCAGAGCCTCTCCTGAACAAGTTGTTGACCTATGTAGGCACTATGAGACACAAGAAGCCAGACATACTCTCAGATATGCAACCGCATTCACAAAAGGAGCACTGTGATGTGCATTTGGCTTGTTTGGACAGAAGGAAGGGTGGAGCCACCACAGCAAGAACGGGTTCAAAGAACCTGGGCTGCCACACTAAGGGGCTGTGACTCATTCCCCAGCCCCACCCCCTGCATCTGATGTCAGATGCAGGGGCCGTAGTTGCACTCACAAAAGGGGCCTCAGCCCCATTTGTGAGGAAATTCCGGCCAGTGCCATGTTTGCAGTGTGGCCTAGAGCGGCTCCCCCTGCTTTAAAAGGCTGGGAGACATGTTCCCAGCCAGTCTGGGAAGCCGGCACTGGCTACATTTCTCAAAAACAGAGCCACACATGAAATGTTAATGTTTTTTAGCTAGTGACTGCCATTCTCAAGAGTTGTGCTGTCACACAGGACGCCATGATTGAGGTTCGGAGGTCACTATTGCACTCCCCTGAACTGCAATATAAAAGTTTTGTAGGTTTTGTGGTCTGTAAAGTCCAATGTAACCAATGGGACTACTTGGGACTAAGAATTCCTAAATTTGAGTTTTAAAAGTATGACTCGAGATGAGGGCTAAAAACAATGGAACAAATATTGTTATCAACTACCTAACTTGTTACAAATGTAAGTATCTCGGGTTATTTGCTCCTGTGAAGGAATGAGTGAAATATTTCCTTTTATTTCTCCAAATATTGCTGAATTCCTGCATGCAGGAATTAATATTAATATTAATATTTGCTTAATTATTTGTAATATTTTTGTTTGAAACAAATAAAATGGTCACTGATTTGCTACCATTTGTACAAGTATCTGATGGCTTAAAGTTGCACAGTGTTCTCTATTGTTACACTTTGTGGCTCATATCTTGAACCCTGAACACACATAAGATTGTGGGTCAGTCCATTATAAAAACGTCAGAAATCAAGCTATCCTACTCTGGCCTGCAATCTGGTCTGCAATCTGAAGTATGCACTTATGTTGAACCAGCCATTAAACCATGGTGGGCTGGTGTGTGTGTGTGTGTGTGTGTAGGAATGTATGTATGTATGTATGTATGTATGTATGTATGTATTTATTTATTTATTGTATTTCTATACCACCTGATATAGAAATCTCCAGGCAGTGTACAGTTAAAACATAATATAATAACAATACAAAACAATTAAAATTCATAAAACATATTAAAATCTCAGTGAATAAAAACATATTAAAATTTCAATTTCAGTTAAAAGCCTAGGAAAACAGGTACATCTTCAGGATATTTCTAAAAGCAAACAGAGAAGGAGATGCTCTTATTTCAGCAGGGAGCACATTCCAAAGCCCTGGGGCAGCCACAGAGAAGGCTCAGTCACCAAACAAGATGGTGGCAACCATAACTGGACCTCTGCAGATTATCTTAATAGGTGGCAGGGATCACGACAAAGAAGGCACTCTCTTAAGTACCTTGGACCCAAGCCATTGAGGGCTTTATAGATAATAACCAAAACTTTGAATTTCGTTTGGAAACATATCAGCAGCCAATGCAGTTCTTTCCAAATCAATGTAATATGGTCCCTTCAGGTAAACCCAGAGACCACTCTGGCTGCCACATTCTCTAGCAACTGTAGTTTCAGAACTACATACAAAGGCAGCCTCACGTAGAGTGTACTGCAGTAGTCAAGCCTAGAGGTTACCAGCATATATATCACTGTTTTAAGGTCATTTAGCTCCAGAAATAGACATATCTGGCGTATCAGCCAAAGCTGATAAAAAGTGCTCTTGATCACTGCCTCAACCTGAGAAACCAGGGAGAGTTTAGGATCCGGGAGCACTCCCAGACTATGTACTTGATCTTTCAGGGGGAGTGTAACCCCATTCAGAACAGGCAGATCTAAACCATCTCTCAGGTCCCAACCCCCTACAGACAGTACCTCTGTCTTATTTGGATTTAACTTCAGTTTGTTATTTCTCATCCAGCCTCATCATTGCCTACAGGCAAGCATTTAGGAGGGATCATGTAATTTCCTGATGAAGCTAGAATGTACAAATAGATCTTCAGGCAGGCATTTAGAGGGGTCATGCCATTTTCTGATGAAGTTGGTATGGAGAAATAGATCTGGGTTATCAGCATATTGATAACATCCCAAAACAAACCTCCTGATGATCTCTCCCAGAGGTTTCATGTAGATGTTAAAAAGCATTAGAGACAGTATGGAGCCTTGTGGGACTTATTTTACAGAATAGCAGTCTCCAAGCAACACCATCTGGAATCTGCCAGAGAGGTAGAAATGGAACCACTGTAGAACAGAGACACCCAATCCCACCCAGTAAGATATCATGGTCGATGGTATTGAAAGCTGCCAAGAGAGCCAAAAGGATCAGCAGAATCACACTCCCTCTGTTGACAGCTAATTGGAGATCACCCATCAGGCCGACCAGCAACCAAGGCAGTCTCAACCCCATAGCTCACCCCCAAACCAGTTTGGAATGGGTCTAGGTAATCTGTATCATCCAAAACTGCCTGGAGCTGAGAAGTGACCACTCACTCAATCACCTTGCCAAACCAAGGAAGATTAGAAACAGGTCTGTAATTAGCGAACTCAGAGGGATCCAATGCAGGTTTCTTCAAATAAGGTCTAATAATAGCCTCCTTAAGACAAGGAAGCATCCTGCCCTCCCTCAGAGAAGATGAAATAAGCCAAGTTGGACAATGGTCAAGAAAGCATTGGATGCACAGTCCAAAGCAGTTTGTCCACATCCTCAGGAGTAACAAACTGAAAGTGATCCAATTCAAGCCTACAAGAGGAGTTGCTGGACACCTCTACAATAGACACTGCAATAACTGTGGAGTCTAGTTCGGCACAAATACATTTGTCACTTCTTTGTCCAAGCAACTCAAGGCAACATAAATGGGGTTACCCTACAGAGTTTTATCCTAATGACAATTCTGTGAGGTAGGTTTGATTGATGAGAGATGGTGCCTGGAAGTCACCCAGTAGCTTTATGGCTGGGCAGTGATCTGAACCTAGGTCCCCTTTATCCGAGTCTGCCATTCTGTCCACTACCCACATGTGGATAGTTGATGGGACTTCATTTTACTGGGAAAAATAGTCCCATTTGGTTGTGTGAATCAAAGAAAAGATAAGACTGTATGTCTGTAAAATCCAGCAAAGTACCTCTCAGCCTTAGGTTATCAGTGAAATTGTTCTGGGAGATAAATTCTCCCCTCACTTAACAAACAGCCTAGTTCATTTTTTCCAAGCCTTTTGATATGCAAGTTGAAAAACACACATAGGAGATGGCTTTCTATGACTCCAGGGTTTGTGATAAAATTCTTAATTAGCTGGAATTGATCACTTCCAGAGGGATAATAAGCATGTGCAGTACTCAAGTGTCCTTTCGATAGCAGGAGAACAAAGGTAACACTGGGTTTGATAAGTAGCATGGTTCTTCACACCAAGCTTTTTTGTTGTTGTTGTTTAGGGTTGGGCGGGGAACAGTAAGAATGAAATGTGGCCAAAAGCAACATTTGTAAAGAAGTCAGTCAAGAGAGGTGGCAAAATGGTCACATTTAGAAGCAAAGAAAAATCATTCTAAGCATGGGAACAGGTGTCTATATGTGGATCTGGATCAGCTCTACAGGAAGTATAAAATGGCCCCAACAGTGTGTGGTGGTGGTGGGGAGAACTGTATATGGGGCACATGGGTCAAACTTCAACTCAGTCCTATAAAGCAGTTGGCTTTGGCTCGCTCTCTCAGTCTTATTAACCATGGTTAAGCATTAAGTATGCTAAGCACTTTCAGTATTCTAGGCCTTCTAAATGTAAATTTTAAATTTTAATTTTATAAGGCTACTTAGGCCATTTACATTTAAATTTTGATTTTTAAATTTGATTTTTAGACTGGTTTTAATGAGTTTTAAAATGGCTTTGTATTGTATTTTGTATTTCTCCCCCAACCTGGCCTGTTATGTTTTAATGTATTATGTGTTTTTATTTCATGTTTGTGAGTTGCAAACAGAGAACAATTTGTTATGGGGCAGCTAGCAGATAACGTTGTTTTATTAATTACTACTACTACTACTACAATATATAATAATATAGCAGGAGGATAGCTGGTAGTGGGAAGAAAGCTGATCTTGTGGTAGCAAGCATGAATTGTCCCCATTGCTAAGCAGGGTCTGCTCTGGTTGCATGTGAATGGGAGAATACATGTGTGAGCACTGTAAGATATTCCACTTAGGGGATGGAGCCACTCTGGGAAGAGCATCTGCATGCTTGCATGCAGAAGCTTCCAGGTTCCCTCCCTGGCATCTCCAAGATAAGGCTAAGAGAGACTCCTGCCTGCAACCTTGGAGAAGCCGCTGCCAGTCTGTGTAGATCTAGCTCAGTATTGTCTACACCAGGCCTGCTCACCTTTGGTCCCCCAGCTGTTTTTGGACTACAACTCCCATAATCCTCAAACACAGTGGCCAATAGCATGGGATTAATTGAGTTGTAGGCCAACATCTGCTGGAGGGCTGAAGTTGAGCTGGTCTGGTGTAGACAATACTGAGCTAAATGGACCAATGGTCTTACTCGGTATATGGCAGCTTCCTATGTTCCTATGTACTATCTAAATGCAAAATATTATTAATATATGTTACTTTTTTACAAAGTCCTATGGCCAACTGTAAAATGTTAATATCTAAAGCCATTGTATCTACTGATAACAGTATTCTTTAGAAGAGTTGCAAGAGACATTATGAACAGATGGTCGCTGGTTTTGCTTTATCCTGCATCTCTTCAAATCTGCCACAGAACCTTACCATTCATTAATCTTCCATAGGCTTCAGTAGTGCAGCCACTAAATTACAGATATACGTGCATACACACACACACACACACACACACACACACACAGAGAGGCCAGCGCTGCTGTCAGGCTTAAAATTAAACCACAGTGCACCGTGCCAAGTCTTTTCACCAAACTCTACTATAAAACAGTTAGAAAAATAAACATTTAGCTTGGCGCTTGACCCAAGAGCACTCACTCTGAAAGAGGAGGCAGCCATTACATTTCAGGCATAACACAGCAAGTGTTACTGATGCTCAAAAGTGAGTCTAAAACAAAAGAGAGGGGGAAAAACATCACCTTGCTCCTTGACAGATTTAAGAGAAGCATCTATGCACTTGCAAGTACTGTTCCTGTGCAAACAGGATTCTCTTTAGTTGCACTTGTGCAGGGGAAGCATTTATTTATATAATCATCTCTTCCCCCCCCTTCATATAAAACAACAGAGTTAAAAATAATATCCTGACAATATTTGCAGTAATGTAGGTGTGTGCAATAAGGCCTATGAACAGCATGTGGTGCTTCAATACAAAGGTCTTACATTTTTAGATTCCTGGATGAGAGCCAGACCAAAAAATGATCAGATGTTTATGTTACTTCAGGAGAAGAAAAGAAACATTCATATATACATTTTAATATTCTTTAAGGCCCTTCATTTAATACTGTTGTGCATTTTAAATAGAGTTTTAATAGCATAGTGACATATGGCAATTAAAAACAACTCTAATATTACAGCCTTGACTACTGTAAAGCACTCTACATGGGGCTGCCTTTGTATGTTGTTCGGAAACGTCAAGTTAGTTCAAAATGCGGCAGCCAGGCTGGTCTCTGGGGCAACTTAGAGAGACCATATTATGCCTGTTTTGAAACAGCTGAACTGGCTGCCGATATGTTTCCGGGCAAAATACAAAGTGCTGGTTATTACTTTTAAAGCCCTGAAAGGCTTAAGTCCAGGTTACCTTAGAGAGCGCCTTCTTTGGTCTGATCCCCACCGCACGCTAAGATCATCTGAGGAGGTCTGGCTCCAGTTGTCACCGGCTCGTCTGGTGGCAACCCAGAGGCGGGCCTTCTCTGTGGCTGCCCCTAGACTGTGGAATGTGCTCCCTGCAGTCATCCCTAATTTGAATTCTTTATTGGAATTTAGGATAGCCCTAAAGACCTACCTGTTCGGCCTGGCCTTCCAGTGTTCTTAAATTGTTTTAAAGGGTCTTTAACGTATCAGGTTTTTATAAGGTTTTGAATTGTTTTACTTTTTAGCTGTTTTATTGTATTTTTAAATTTTTTTATGGCTGGTCATGGATTGATTTTAACTGTTTTATGATGTTTGTGAACTGCCCTGAGCTATTTTGTAAGAGCGGTCTAAAAATCGAAGAAATAAATAAATAAATAATATGTGAAGATTTAAAGAGGCTCTTCACACACGCATGCAAAATTGGGCTAAGGGAGCCCAGCCTGGTTTTGCATGTGCATGTGAATCACTGGGATCGGGCCGATCCCAACGGCACCACAGCAGCAAACCCCCCTTATGAAGCCTCCCCTCAAAACGGGGTTAGGACAGTGAGCACTCTCCTTACTCCATTTTGCTGCTTGTGTGTCAGCCACAGGTGCTTGCAGCCACAGCTGGCAGACTTGGGGCATGGAGGGGGGATCTCCATAATGCACCATGCAGTTGCACAGTGCATTATTGGAGCTCTGTGGGGTAGCGCAGGGCACTGCATCATGGAATGATTGTCTGCGGAGACGTAAGTGCTTTCGGGCTTCCTCCCCGCAAACCCTTTCTCACTGCCTATGAGAAAGGGCTCAAAGTATTATACACAAAGGGCCTGATCCAGATATAGTAATACAAATGCCATTCCTAATGCAGTGAGGATACACCACCTCAGCCATACTGAATAAGGATGGAAATTCCACCCATCCCCAGTTCCAACAGTATGGTATGAATGGAGACCGCACTGGATATGTTAAGGGAAACCATGTTCAGAACCTGCAAGTTGCAACCATGTCCATACTTCCCTTGCTGGAGTAGGGCGTGCAACCAGGTAAAACACACCATTAATTTTCTTCCTTAGATGTAACATTTCAAAAAAGCTTTAGGTTAAGTGTAGTGACTTCCAATGTTTTACTCTCAGACCCAAACAGTACTGGATATTATGGATTTCATTGATGCTCTCTGTTTTCTATTATCATACAAATATTCCCAATACATTGCATGCTAAATATTTCGCTGTGGCTGCAGGTGGCAGGAAGTGTTTGCACTTATGAATGTATGTCCATGATAACACACTATACACATAAAACTAGAATGTAAGGAAGAAAGAGTTAGCCTTGTCCAGGAGTAAGTTCTAATGAACTCAGTGGGATTTATATCTGAATAAACCCCTTAGGATTGGGCTGCCAGTGCAAGAACTTTGGCGAGGGAAGTGGCATTCAAATGCACAGCCCACATTATGAAGTGGCACAGTGACAGTCCTGGAAAAGGTTGACCGCATGCCTCTGCCAATTGTGTAAATTCACTAATTGATCAAAAGTCACTTGGAGCACAGCCTACTGTCTTTTGAATCAACATTGAATCTATGAACAGATGTCTTCAAAATCCAGAAATAGTGTGTTGCACTGATTTGAGAGTAGAAGGTTTTTCTTTCTTTTTATTTTGTTCTTTGTTTTTCTGTGAAAAAAGATTACGTTTTTAGTTCACAAAGTTTTATTGACTAATCTCATCATTATCTTTCAAATGCAAATTTGAGGTTTTAATTTAGAAGTTGTGCTATCTTTTAATTGCATCAGTTTTAGTGGAGAATTAGTATTACTATGTAATCTCTATAATCTCTATAATTATGGAGATTTCTGCAGTGGGAATCATGGAGCTTCAGATATACTGTATCTGGATTTCTCCATTTACTTTTACATACACTTAACAACTCCAGGTACTGTATGCAATGTAACAGTGTGTGAAAAGAAGAGTAACTGAAAATTAACTAAATGCTGCATATATTCCTGAACAACTTTTCCAATAATACTGAATTTAGGTGGGCATGTGGTTCTACATCATATACATATTACTGAGAAAGTTCCATTTAAAAAGCATCCTTGAAATGTGTTAAAAAGTCATCTGCACATTATAGCTGCATTCACACAGCAATCCAGGTTAAAGAATTGACCAGGATAACTAAGCCCTGCAAAGCTGATTGATAGAACCCAGAATTTCCAGGCAATCCTCTGTTCAAACCTCAACCCACATTTAACCAGGGTAGGTAACCAGGATCTAATCCTGAAGGACTCCAATATGCTTGTTAATTTTTTATAAGAATCCCTGTGATTGTGTGAATGCAGCCTATGTTGCACATACAATAGTACTCTTGCTTTCTGTACCCTGCATTTCAAAGGGCCTGTACCAGGTTCACATTAAAAATGAACACATGTATTGTCATTCACACAAAAACAAAAACATATGCATGTGTAAAGGCAGCTGTACCCATGTGCAACATAATAAGGGTGTGCACATGACTGGAGGTGATGTAGGTGGGCGGGCAGAGGGAAAGGCTGTGCTAAACTTACCTTTCCTTCCCCCAGATAATCCTGCAAGGGTGATGGGAAGTTCAGACCAAGCTTCCACATGATCCATGCTGCTGCATGCAGCGCAGATCTCTGGAGGCCAGGACAATGTGTCCCAGCCTCCATATATCCAGCAATGCACTGCACAATGAGCATGGTGCATTGGGGGATACTCCCATGGAATGGGTGCTCCGGGTGCCTATCTCTGCGTCCGCTCAGGCTGCAATCAGTCAGAGTGGTCACATGACCTTGGGACCAGGGTTAAGGGTGTCTTTGTGCCCTTAAGCTCGGTAAAAGGACGGCTCCAAAAGGGGTTAGGCACCACAGTAGATCTCGGATCTTCTTCTATCCTTGTGCTGCACATGAGCAGACAAACACAAGCTGGGCTGCCCTCGGTTGGGTTAGGTTGCACATGAGAACAGCCTTACTGTCTGAATAGGGCTATCCTGTATTTGAATAGAAAATAATCAATAACAACAACTGGTTTCTATTTAAATAAACAAGGCAGTCCCTCTAGGCAGGAGCCCATATGAGCTTTGTCCACATAGTCTCCCACACCAATTAAACAATATCACTGGATCAAGGCATTCGACTTGAGCCCAGCCCAGTTTTCGCTGCGCATGAGAACTGCCAGAAGCCACACGGCTCCTGGCACCATCTCGGTGGCAAGCCCGCCTAAATCCCCTCCCCCTTAAATGAAGTTAATGGATTGAGCGTTCCGTTAACCCATTTTCCTGCTTGTGTGTCTGCCACAGCTGCTTGCAGCCACACCAAGCACACTTGGGGAGGGGGGATTGCAGGAATGCATCGCACACTTGCGTGGTGCATTAATGGGGCTCCGCGGGTGGGGCGCCGCATGGCAGCACTTCCCTTCACCTGACCCCTGGAGCTGCTGGGCGAGCCACTGCTGGGCACGGGAGCTCCAGAGCCAAGCCACGGCCCACCTGAGGAGGGGTGCATGATCATCTGCGGGGAGAGTGGGTCAAGCCCGCTCTCCGCACAGGACCCCTTTTGGCTCTGCACACTGATCAGGTGTAGAGCCTTGATGTATGTTACCACACCAAGAGTGCCTCTGGGCATGTGGCCTGTCTTTCTCCCATATAAGTTAGTGTTTGTTATTTGCCCCTATGGCAGAAACTATAGCATTGCATTTAGTGAACATTATTACGTTCCTTCATGACTGACCCTGGGAGGTATCCTATAATGTGCACAGAGGACATAGACAGGCAAAAGAGTTATAGGCTCTCCTTTGCACACCAACAATATTAGAGCATTTGCTATTGTCAAATAATAATCTTAGTAGGGAAATTACAGCAGTAATCTGAAGAGATGTTAGAAAATTAATGAAAACATCACTTCATAAATTTTGTCATAGGTATGCATTTCATTTTGGGTTCTCCTTAATTTGAAGAAATCTCTGAATTCCATTCTTCTCTTAAAACAAGCAATTTCTTTCAGCTCTAAGTAAGCGAGTGACTATTTTCCTACCATGGATTGACAGAGACTGACAAAATAATGATGAAATTACTGCTTCTTGCTATTTTGGAACTAACATTAACCAAGTTCTTATATGCTACAGAATAGACATTTTCAGAACAAAGAGGGAAAGAGTAACTCTCTTTGGTGTTATGTCTCTTAGCATAGGAAATTGTGGTGCTTAACCGCTTAAAATACTTTTTTTGGCTCAACAGACACATATTATGGGGAAATATGTGCAGGCCATCAAATTGTGTGCCTCCACTCCCTTACCTGTATCTTCCCAGTAGCACACGTGTAAGCGACATCATTGCACTCGTGTTGTGCACCACTCTGCTACTACTACTGCTATTATGAATATTTATATACCACTCTTCAACCAAAGTCTACACAGTGGTCTACACAGAACAATAAATAATACATACATCAGATGGTCCCCTGTCGCCAAAGGGCTCACAATCTAAAAAGAAACATAAGGCAAATACCAGCAACAGCCACTGGAGAGATACTGTGCTGGCTGTTGCTTGCAGGGGGCTAATACACATGCAGTGCAGAGGAGAGCTGGTCTTGTGGTTGCAAGCAGGACTTGTCCCCTTAGCTAAGCAGGGTCTGTCCTGGTTGCATATGAATGGGAGACTTGATGTGTGAGCACTTAAAGATATTCCCCTCAGGGGATGGAACTGCTCTGGGAAGAGCAAAAGGTTCCAAGTTCCCACCCTGGCATCTCCAAGATAGGGCTGAGAGAGATTCTCGCCTACAACCTTGGAGAAGTTGCTGCCAGTCTGTATAGACAATACTGAGCTCGATAGACCAATGGTCTGACTCAGTAGATGGCAATTTCCTATGTTCCTAAGATGGTCCCCTGTCGCCAAAGGGCTCACAATCTAAAAAGAAACATATGGCAAATACCAGCAACATCTACTGGAGGAAGCTACTGGCTGCTGCTTGCAGGGGCTAATACACATACAGTGCAGCATATTTACTCAGAAGGAAGGTCCCATTCTGTTCAATTAACTATACTCCCAAGTAAGTGTGCATAAGATGGCAGATTCATGCCATGATTTTCCATCATGGTTTTTTCTGTCTTTTTCAAAATACACATTACTGAGGGCTCACATATCCCACCATGGCATGTCCTTAAGGTACTATGTTCCCCATAACTTGTGACCCACCAAGCCAAACACAGTCAAACTGTGATGTGTAGCAGAACTTGACAAACCTCTTGTTTTGACTGCCCACTTGGAACTGCACAAGCAAGGGGGCTGTCAATCATTTGACTAGCCACCTTCCATAGCTGGTAGGCTATAACTTACTTAGTGAGCTCTTTCTCATGACAGTGAGAAAGGGCTACAGGGTTTGCAGGGAGGAAGCCCTAAAGAGCTTACCTGCTTGCAAATGACCATTCCATTGGGATCTCTGAGGGTCGGGGTGCCAGGACACATCACCCTGCGTTGCCCTGCCTCCCCCCCCCCGAGTTCCAATAATTCACCGTACAAGTGTGCAGTGCAATATGGGGATTCCCCCTCCCTGAGTCTGCTAGCCATGGCTGCAACAGCTGCAGCTGACAGACAATTTTAAAAATGAGGTTAAGGGAGTGCTCACTCCCTTAACCTCATTTTAAAGGGAGGCTTCATAGGCGGGTTTGGCGTTCTGGTGCCACCGGGATCAGCCCAATCCCGGCGGTACACACGAACGTGCAAAACCGGGCTGGACTCCCTTAGTCCAGTTCTGCTTGTATATGTGAATAGCCTCATCGAGTCACAGATTATGCAGGCCTGACTTTTAGACCGCAGTGCAACGGCTCATCACAGATTTCCAAATGCCTGCTGAAATTTAAACAATTAAAGGTTAGTCAAAGACAAAATGTTTTGAAAAGAAATCATTCCATGATAGTACATTTATCTACTAATTGCCTGAGGATAAATTAACAGAAAGCTGTTTTTTTGTTGGTTCCTGTTATCTGACTGGGAGTTGTTTGTTCTGGTAATAATCAATTTGTGCATCAGGTTGCTTAAAGATTAGACATCATTAGAGATGCTTCATACTATGTGTGATAGTATTAAAGCAACTTTTCCACCACAGTATGACACGTGCTCACAGATGCGTGAATGTATGCTAAAGCTGTGCATAAAAACTCTTCATTGGATCTGATCCAATTCCAGTTGGAGTGCATTGGCTGACAGATGCACGTGGCCAGCCCACATCAAGAGACTGAGAATACGACCATTCCTTTGGCAAAAGTGGACTGGTGTCAATTTAAAATTCTTTTCCTGGTGGCTTTTACTGTAAGTGTGTGTTTAAGTGGTGGGGTAGAGAACCCTGGGTCTAGCTAAAATAGAAAATAAAAATAGTGGTTTTTTTCCTTCTGGTTTTCCTACCACGTGTGTTTCTATGGAGGCTGGCATGAACTCTGGATTATTATTTTTTGCTGCTTTTAAATTGGACTGTAGGTTTTGTTTTTTACTTCTGTCTTTGCTTTGTTCTTATATATTCACATATTGCTTTTCATTTTTAAAAAAAAAATGGTTCTCAGGCAGTTTACATAGCAAAATGAATGAGAAAATAGTTCCCTGCCTCAAAATGGCTCACAGCTATAGTCCTAGTCAGAAATTATGTTGTACCTGCATTCAGATGTCTGTACATTCATACACATTTTGGGTGAATGGCTGTACTTGGGTTTATTTTAAAAGTGAGCCTGGGAACAGACCTTCTGTAATGCAGGATGCAGATAGTAAATGTACTGCTGTACCTGCATTCAACATAACATATATAAATCACTTTACCTGCATACAAATCTGTACCTGTGTACACTGTATAAAACTGTACAAATGTTAAACTATGAGCCGGGTTTCACGATCAGTGAGACCCGGTTTTGGAGGGTGCATGGAGAGAGAGAGAGAGAGAGAGCTCAGCCTGCTCTCCCCACACACGAGCAGGGAGGGAGCCCTGGGCGGCCGGATTAGCCACCCACATGATTGCTGGCTCCATGACAGAGCCAGCGGGGGCTGGGGAGCTCGGGGGCCACATGGCCCCCGGAAGCTCCAGTATGCCCTGTGCAAGTGTACAGGACATACTGAAGAGACCCCCCCAGAGCTGAAAGGTGGCTTTTCGCCTCCCCTCGGGGGTCTACTCATGAGTAACTGCGCCGCGGAGCCGCGGCTACTCCCAATCGGGAAGCCTGGGTTTGCGGAGCGCTCACTCTGCAAACTTGGGTTTAAGGGAGGGCTACAAAAGTGGGCTAGCCACTTGAAAGCCACCGGGCTCTCCTGCGAGCACGGTGGATTACACAAGCAGCAAAAATCAGGCTAGGCTCTCCTAGCCCGATTTTTGCTGCTCGTGAAAATAGCTCCACTATAAGGTTCTACACATGATCATGAGAAGGTTGGGGAGGGTGGGGGGGGAGGCAGGGATGAATCTATCCTCCCCCCAGATGATCAAAAATCTCCTCTTGAGCATGCTAGCACACACCCACACAAGCAGCACGGATCACTGGAGACCAATGAGTTGGATGCTCTAGGCACCCAACTCTGGCCACTTTCGGACATACCTCTTAACTGTAGTAGCAACGGAAACACAGTTACTCTCTGGCTATGTTTGATTCCCCCAGCGTGTTCCCAGGTGATGAGGAGACTGAGAGACTGCAAAGGGGTGGGACTGGCTGTGCAGGCTTTCTACGGCACAGGAAGGAAAGCTGCGGAAGCCAATGACATTTCAGCAGAGGGAGGAGCTTCCTCTCCTAACTCTGGTTTTGGCAGCTTCGAAGAATTCAGACATCACTCTCCAGCCTCTGGACCCTAGATTTGCTAAGTGTATCTTGAATTTAACCAAGCTTTCATCTGCAGGTTGGGGGGCAGAATTGGATCTGTGATTGGGTCCTGCAACCATGGTTTCAATAATTTGGACATCATGCTGGGGCAACCTGAGTTTAGTTGACCTCTGGTTTCCCGTGATGCAGCCTGAGCACACACACTACCCCATACCTGGGGTAAAAGGTACCCTCTCACCCTTTAACCAGATTAAAGCCCAGGTTAAAAACTTGGGCTTGTGGGGCACGCAGAACCTGGATCTGTCCTGATCTGCTTCACATGGGCAGCCAAACTTAGGCACAGCTGCCAAAGCCTGAGTTTGGCTGCTCATTTGAACAGTCTCAATGTGTGGCCTCTGTCTCTGGAGTGAATGGAGAATTCTAGATTGTTAGTTGGTTCTAAAGTGGTTTTACCTCTCCCCTGTCTCTCAGGCCTCAGCTCATGTGTTTCTACGGATTTGGAGTGAATCCTAGACAGTTTGCTGGTTTTAATCTTGACTGTAGTTCTTTCCCCCACCCTTGTATCTTTGTTTTAATATTATCTTTATTAATGTACTTAATAACAACAAAATGTACTCAAAGCAGTTTACATAGCAAGAGATATAAGCAAGCAGTAGTTGTCCCAAAATGGCTGTCTCCATAAGATATTATGGCTTTTAAAAATCTTGCTCTAGGCTTATAACAGCTCATACATATATTATTTCTATAATAGGGCCTTTCATGTGATCATATGAGGGTGGTTTGGGGTGGGGTAAAGAGCTCCTACCTGGTCTCCATAGATGAGCAGATTGCTGTTTGGGTCTGCAATCACAGCCCTCAGACGATTCAGTCAGCTGCAGTCTCCATTTTTTAAACTGAGAGCTGGGACCTCTGAGGATCAAAAGAGCTACACCAACAGTGGTCCCTCTATTTATTTTTTCATTTTGTGCAGAATGAGTTTTGTTCTGGGTGGCAGAATCAAGGCAGTGTGTGCACACATCCATTCAGAGTGGGGCCTTCCTGTTACAATCTGAGCGGGATCTAAAATTAACTGAGCTGACATTTAAAAATTTTTACCCTTAGAGAGTACACTGTACCCCAGCATGCATTGCACTACCAGGAGGTTTTACAGACAGGGCTTACCTCCCAAATCCACTCCTGATTGGTGTGTGCCAGGCCACATATTCGCTGGATTTAACCTGACCTTCCTGCAGACTATCAGGGACCAGGGCAGAAGGGGCTTTGTTTTTCTCCAAAGGGAGGCTGCAAATTCTGGCTTAGCCCGAGTTATGTTCAGGGTAAAAAAAATCCTCTATTTCCAGCAGCTTTTGAAAAAAACTCGGGGGTTCTGCTTTCTCCGAAGTTGTTGATGGAGGTGCTGATGGCTATGTGAAGGAAATGCTGATGGCTATTGGAATGGTCCATCTAATCCCTCGAATTAAAATGCCTTGAATCTGCTGAGAAGCAGATTCGCTCTTCAGAAACCTCGAGGCACAGAGCCATGTGTGAAAAACCTCCAGAAGACCGGGAACCCTCATTGTATCAATCTTCTTGGTTCTGGCCCCTCAGCTATGGAATGCCCTCCCAGAAGAACTTCGCCATGCTCCCTCCCTTAGGGTTTTGGGTTTTTAAAAAAAGATTGCAAAACCCACCTGTTTAGAGAAGCTTTTAAAATATTTTAATTATAAATTGATTGACATTTTATTGGGTTTTTATTTTTGTAATAGAGCAACGCACAATCTAGAATCCTTTGCTGCAATGCTTTAGAACAGCAATAACAAACCTAAATTCTCAGAAGCCACTGAGCTGATTCTCACGACACAAGCTACCTAGGTAGGAGAGAGCTAATCCAGATAGCTCATGTTGTCCGGGCCACCAGGAGGCCTCCCGTCCATCCCAGCAGCTCCAGAGTTGGGTAGCCCAGATCTGCTACCAGAGTACAAAGTAAGGTAGAGGGGAAACAGAGCTCATCCCACCTCACCTTGTGGCCATCTGAAGCACCACCAGAGATAAATGGCTGCTGGGCCTGGCAGCCTTAGAGTACAGCGTACAGTCAGCCAGGGAGAGGAGTGATGCTGCACTACTTGGGCTGGCTCTTCGCTATTAGTGGGGTGCATTGTGGGCTACGGGAGGACTTCCTCCTCACAATTCCACTTCATGAGTCTGCTGGCATGCTGTTCACGTGGACATGTGATTTGCAGAGACTCCAATGATCTGGAGGAAGGGAGGTAGGATCCTGCCTTTAAGAATGTGAATGAACTGTGCACTGGTTTGGTGCCGAATTGGTTCAGATGAGGTCTAAACTGATTCAGTGCCACAGGGAGGGCAGTGGGGTCTTTTTAAAAAAAGCAGAGCAGGCTTCCTGCTGTGGCTGTGCTTGTCCATCCATGTGCATGCTGGCACCACACACGGGTTTTTGGGCCAAGCCAAGCAAGCTCCATGTGGCGGTGGAGAGCAGGTAAAGGCCTGCTCTCTTTTTTAAAAAAGATGCCGCTCCCCACTCCCTCCTCCATGGTGCCAAACCAGCACGTGCACACCGCTACCTGCCTTCCCCCTATCCCACCCCACTTTGGTCTATCCCACCTCACTGTTGTTTAGAAAGTGGTCTGGAGACTGAAAGTGTATTTTGCGAGAGACTGACAGGTGAGGTGACCATAACAGATACCATGCCACCTAACAGTGATGAATTCACAGCTGTGAAACACATATACTCCTACACGGAGCCTAGTCCCACGATCACTAGAAAGCGGGCTAAGGGAGCCTAGCCCGCTTTCTAGTGATCGTCGGAACCACTGGGCTCATGGGTGAGCCTGGTGGTTCCATGGCGGCTAGCCCACCTAATCCCCCCTCCCCTTAAACAAGGTTAACGGAGTGAGCACTCCATTCACCTTGGGGTTTTTTATCATGTGCCACCACGGCGTGTAGTGACACATGAGTAGACCCCTGACTGGGAGGCTACAAGCAGCCTCTGGGTGTTGGGGTTTCCCCCAGAATGCCCCACGTGCGCAGGGCATCCTGGGACTTCTGGGGGCCAGGCGGCCCCCAATCCCTGCAGCCCCCACCAGTAAATGCGATGGAGCCGGTAATCGTGTGGGCAGCCAATCTGGACCAACTGCCCAGGGCTGCGAGACAGATCCTCTGCGGGGAGAGTGGGCTAAGCCCGCTCTTCCTGCTGAACCCTCCCAGGTTCTACACAAGACTCGTGTGTAGAGCCTCACAGAATTGTTTGCAAAAATAAATAAATGTGTTTTTATATCTTACATGCATGTAAGATACGAAATTGCATGAGAAGCCATTTGAGCCAAGGTTTCCTATGTAAAATTTGCTGTTGCTATTATACATTTATATATATATACATGTTGCTGTTATATATTGCTGTTATGTTGTAAACCGCCCAGAGACGTAAGTTTTGGGCGGTATAAAATGTTTTAATAAATAAATTATGTTATGTTATGTTATGTTATGTTATGTTATGTTATGTTATGTTATGTTATGTTATATATTGCTGGACTAGGACCGGGGAGACCCGAGTTCAAATCCCCATTCAGCCATGATACTTGCTGGGTGACTCTGGGCCAGTCACTTCTCTCTCAGCCTAACCTACTTCACAGGGTTGTTGTGAGGAGAAACTCAAGTATGTAGTACACCGCTCTGGGCTCCTTGGAGGAAGAGTGGGATATAAATGTAATAATAATAATTAATTTATTATTATTATTATTGTTGTTGTTGTTGTTGTTGTTGTATTTATATAATGTTATATATTTATACAATGTTATCAATGTACATATTGCATTATATACAACAAAGAAGAAACAAACCTAAAACAGATTCCTGCCCCACACAGCTTACAATCTTATGTTCTAACTTCTAACCCAGGAGAGAGAACAAACGAGGAGGAGGCACCAACATATGAATGTGAACAAATGAAATTACAATACTTACCTTTCAGTCTGGTTGTAGTGAGGACTCCGAGATTAAGCCAAATGTTTGTCAGGAAAGGAAAAATGAGAGGGAGGTTTTGAATCAATCTACTTCCCACTGGCCTCATTGGCTTGCAATTGTTTTTATTAGCCTTCCAGCTGCACTAGAAAGTGACTGTGTTTTTAGGTTAAGAAAACTGGATTGCTTTTTCCAAAGGTTTTTTTTTTTTTAATGCTGTTTAAAATATGAGGTGCAATGTTTCCTGTAATGTATGCACAGTGGGTCTATACAAATAATGGAAGTTTTGTCAGCTGATTGAATTAAGTAGCACTCTAAGAATACTTGAGTTATAGTGTAGCTAATGAGGAGCTGGATATTCGGTGCATGAGAAGGGCACAGGGCAACAGCAGAAAGTGCTAGTCTGCTTATATATGTCACTTTGGCAGTTTGAAGATAGTATCTTTGTAGTGGAGGGGGGGAGGGGGGGAAGTGCAGCATATGCTGTATTTATAGCAGATGCGGCTGTTTGGTAAGGGCGTTTTTGCTACCAGGCACTCAGATGGATGCACCGTTGCTATAAAGTAGCTGCCGCACACTAGAACCTAAGTTCAATTAGCATTAAAGCCTTGGCTCCAAGGTGCCTTATGGACAGAGAAATATGTTCAGCAAAAGCATTTTAAAATAAAGTAGTTTGGGGTGGCTAAATTAATATAAAAGCTGGATTTTAAAGGCAGCAGTTTTAAAAATGCCCTCAGTCCAAATAGCAGCTAGCAGGAAGGGAAAAGGGAGAAAGAAAGAAAATCAAAGGGATTTTTTTAAAAAAGAAAGAAAGATTTGGAGAGTGTCAGAAATGAATTGCATATACTAAAAGATATAAAAGGAGAGAAATGGAATGTCCCAGTTGACAAACATAAGAAAGCAAAGGGCTAATTGTAAACAAGACTATGCCACAATCAGACTAATTGCCAGAGGAAGAAAAAAACAAATCTAACTGGGAAGTTGGGGAAGCTTGCCAAGCACATCACATGCCAGGAACTGAGTGATTATGATGATCACCATTCAAGTCGTTTTCAAACAGGGCACAATAATGGGAAATAACACAAGCAAGTCACAAACTGTTCAAGCCCCATCAAGTGTCTTTAAGCCAGCAGAAATATAACTTGGAAAAGGAAAGTGCTGAGAAAACAGGATGTAATTACACGAAGCAACATCATCACTAGTGACTCAGAAAATTAAAAAAAAAATGTAAAAAAATATAAATGTAAAGGTTCTGCAAACAGAGGATCCATTGCAGTGGAAAGGAAAGCAAAAAATGTTCTCTCACACCAAAAGTGCTTGGACATAAACACTGTTGGAACACAGTTAAAGGAAGACATTACCATCTTTTGCATACTTGGTTGGCTGCTTATTAATGAGCACTGAAGGTGTAGCAGAGTGGCTAAGAAATCTATGAATCATGGAGCCGTATCTTACAATCAGTGAGACCCAGTTTCTGCAGCAGAGTGGGGAGAGCGGCCTAAGCCCACTCTCCCCGCTCACGATCAGAGCGAGCGTGCAGGGCATACTGGGGAGAGCCCTGGAGCCAGGAGACAGCTTTTTGCCTCCCCTCTGGGGGTCTACTCATGAGTAGCCATGGCCTGCGTGCCCGGTGGTTTACACAAGCAGCAAAAATTGGGCTAGGCTCTCCTAGCCCGATTTCTGCTGCTCGTGAGAATAGCCCCATGAAGTCACCAGTCTGAACTTTGCCTCTGCTCGCTAGGTGGCCTTGGGCAAGCCATTATCTGAAATATGGAAATGACAATGATGATGATGGTCCATATTGCAGGGTCCTCGTGAGAGTTACACAACGCTTTGAATTTTAAAGTGCTATACAGATATGGCATGGTCCACAACTAGCTTAAGATTCTTCTTCAATGGGTTTTGCTGGCTAGACATTTTTTCCATCAGCACTGATGACTGGTCACTATTGAGCTAGGACTCCATATGCTTGAATGAAGGTTGAAGAAGAAGATGGAAGATTCATTTGGCCAGAAAGAGAGACCACAGCTCCCTGAAAGAAGAAGCCTTCAAGGAGCCTTTAAGAAGATTCTGAGGGGATTCTCACGATAGGGCAAAAGCGGGCTAAGGGAGTCTAGCCCACTTTTGCCTGACTATCTGCTGCCTCGGGAGCCACATGACTCCTGGCAGCAAACCCTCCTAATTCCCGCTCCCCTTAGAGGAGGTTAGTGGAGCGAGCACTCCACTAACCCCAGCTTTTCGATCGTGTGTTGCCACAGCATGGCTCTGCGCTGCAGCAACACTCGAGGAGACCCCTGCTGGGAGGCTGAAACAGACATCCTGGAACTTCCGGGCGTCACGCAGCCCCCGATCCCTGCAGCCCCCACCGGCTCTGTGACAGAGCCGGCAGTCATATGGGCGGCTGATCTGGTCACCCAGAGCTGCTTTCCTGCTCATCTGCAGGTAGAGTGGGATAAGCCCCTTCCCGGCAAGTCCCTTCCTGGCGAATCTTCCCAGCGAGAGCGATCTAAACCCCTTCCCAGAGAGTCTCGCTGATCGTGGGACTCGCCTCTCCATTTGCTTTCGGGATAACTGATATTGCAGTAGTATAGCACAGTCTTCTGCGTACTTGTCTGCCCCCCCCCATGCTGAAACTGTATAGTTAAGGTATCAGCCTTGTAGTGGCTGCCGTGGAACATCCTACTGCTTTAAAGAGTGGGGAACCACAAGCACGAAGCAATATGAAATTGCCCATTGTCCACCTTCTAAAGTATAAGTAGGAAACTTTGTCAAAATGTAAACCTGTCTCTGAGAAATATGTCAATGGAAAGAAATGTTTGGAACACAGTGGTGCTATTCACACATGCGTGCAAAACTGGGCTAAAGAAGCCCAGCCCAATTTTGCACGCATGTGTGTACCACTGGAATCGAGCCTGATCCCGATGGCACCACAGCAGCAAACCCACCTATGGAGCCTCCCTCTAAAATGAGGTTAGGAGAGCGAGCACTATCCTAACCCTTCTTTTTTCCAGTCGTCTGCCAGCCATGGCACTGGCTGACTACGGGGCTACCAGTTGCCTGGGGCGGGGGGGAGGGCAGATCCCCATAATGCACTGCACACTTCTGTGGTGCATTATGGGAGCTCCCGGGGGCAATGTGGGACAAAGCATCCAGCATCCCAACCCTTGAAGCAACTGGCAGCAGCAAGTAATCGTCTGGGCAGGCGATCCACCCAACCAGAGGGAAGGACCTGCTTGTCTGTGGGCTAGTAAGCTTTTTGAGGCATCCTCCCTTTGAACCCTCTTGCTCTTCCTCACTGGTCATGAGAAAGGGCTCAGTGTGTGAGGGGTGGGGGACTCTAACAGTACACTGATAACGTGGCTACTGAAGACCATATGGCGTAGCAACTGATGTGTTAAAGCCAACTCTATGTCACTCCTCATACACACAGGCCTGTTGCGACCTATTAAGTGGACTGAATGGAGCTCACCTCCTGAGTATTGTGGCCTTCCAGGTGCTTGATCACAATCCTGTTTTTCAGTCTGCCTGACAATGGGCTGGTTCAGATGACCACCAACTAAAGGACATCCAGACGTGCTGTCTGGGTATCCTTTAATCACGTGATAGGGTGAGGATTCAGATGAATCGCCCCTCAAAATGTACTACAAAAACCCCTGTTTAAACAGGGTTTTGTAGCATGTGTGGAGGGGTGATTCAGATGATTGCCCCTCTCTCACGTGATTAAAAGATGGCCTAACATCTCCTCAGAACAGCCTTTAGTGACATCAGGGTGGGCATGTTCTTGGTGTGTCTCCACCCTGAACATGTAATGCCGGTGGATGCTTGTCTGAATTGATTTAATATAGAGGCAGGGAGATAATGGCCAAGCAAATGGCAGACTACAGTATATGACAGGTGGGCTGCATTCAGTTTTGGTGGGGTACAAGTAGTGCCTGGTCTATAGGCTGAACAAGAGGGTATGATGGCATCCTTCACTTCCCCTGCCTTGATACATTTCCAAAACTGTATGGTGATCCTTGCTTTGCATGGTTGTACTGTGTAGGGGTTGGGAAGAAATGGGAGCAGCTTCTGCACAAACTTTCACCTAGCTTGCCATCTCATTTCCTGCCATCCTATGTGCTATCAAGCCTGAGTGCTAGTCTGGACTGTTAACTTCTGGTTTTACCATAGGAAGATGACTATTTAAGAAACTCATAACAGTTATAACAATAAGCAAAGACAGTAGCGCTAACTTCTGCGGGGCCTATTTGGCTTAAGCACAAGCATTCGTTGTACAATGTGCTTTAAGATATAGTATGCCATTTACATCTTATTTTGAATTCTTGAACACACTACTTTTAGGAGAGGAGAGCTGGTCTTCTGGTAGCAAGCATGACTTGTCCTCCTTGCTAAGCAGGGTCCACCCTGGTTGCATATGAATGGGAGACTAGAAGTGTGAGCATTGTAAGATATTCTCCTCAGGGGATGGAGCTGCTCTGGGAAGAGCAGAAGGTTTCAAGTTCCCTCTCTGGCTTTTCCAAGATAGGACTGAGAGAGTTTCCTGCCTGCAACCTTGGAGAAGCTGCTGCCAGTCTTTGTAGACGATACTAAGCTAGATAGACCAATGCAGGGGCGTAACTACTATTGGGCAAGAGGAGATATTTGTCTCGGGGCCCTCTGCCTTGAGGGGCCCCCCAGAGGCAAGTCACATGATCATCGTCCCGGCTCCCCATCTGTCTAGCTCATGATATCTTAGCATCTATCTAGCTAAGCAGCATAAATACTCTTAACTCTAGTGTTTCTAGTGTGTTCTAGACATTAAAAGTAGCACAAATATATAGTATTCAGTGTGTATCACTATATATTGTGAAGTGTGCGTGTGTGTATTCAGTGAAATGTATTTCCAGGCAGCATACTTATTTTGAAATATCAGGCTTAAAGCCTTGTATTAGTTGGTTCTGCTGTTATTTACATCTTGAAACTAGTTGGGATAGTTAGCAGAGACACTGGGCCAGGAGAAGGAAAGGAAAGCAGTGGGGGGCGGCATTCAAAAATCTCTTCTCTGGGCCCACTCCAACCTTGCTACACCCCTGGACCAATGGTCTGAATCAGTATACGACAGCTTACTATGTTCCTACATACTTTTATATAAACATCACAGCAGTCCATCCATAAGTCTCATCCATATTAGGGTCGTTTCAACAGAAGGCCAAAAAAAAAAAAAAAGCAGTCTGAGGCTGCATTTGTGTGGACATTTAATTGGGAATAAACTCCATTGAACTCAGTGGGATTTGCTTCTGATGAAATACACACACAACTGGACAGCACAACACTGAAACTGTATCCAACTATACCTGAACATTTCCATTAAGAAAACTGGGCATGCTGTTTTTTAGCAAGAGGCTAGTATGCATTTTTGTTCACAGCAGGTAGGGAAGGATATGGCAAGAATTGTCTATACATAGGAGCTCTGCTGCGGCTTTCCCAGCTGTGCCCAATTTGCTTCCAAGTTGCTTATGTGTGGGAAGTACATGATGCCGTCACTCTTTTCTCTCCAGTCTTTCAAATGGACTCCTAAGACCAATTCACACAGCTGTTTTCTCCCTGCAAGGTGAACTTTGGCAGAATCCAGGGCCTACTCACATATATACAAAAGTATAAATGCAAAGCATGTTGAAACCACCTGCCACACGCCTGCTCCTGCCTTGCCTTGCCTTGATGTTGCACCTGAATAGCTCTCATGTACACAAAGACCCTAACTGCTTAGCCCTTACTGTAGTAGATGTTACTTCAAATGCATAAAGATGATGGGAGAAGATGGGATGGAATTCCACAGCCCCATGGTACAGTGTATTTACCATATTTTCATGAATATAATCTGCAGGTTATACAAGTTTTTGCATCCCAGGAGGGGGATGTGCAGGGAATTAAGTGGGAATGAGGTTTACAACATATTTTTACATAGGGACAACTGGATTCAAATCACCTTTTAAATTGCCATACTCCAGAGCATAGAACAGAACATTTAAAGACAGAATAATTGGTAAAGGGGTCTCTCCTCTCAAATAGCAGTATTTTCATGAATATAATCTGCATGTGAGTATAACCCATGTCTGAACATTGTTTCTTTACCTGTATAACCTGTATATTACCTACACTGTGCAGATCACACCAGCTGTGATTATCATTGGACAAAGCTTTGTTTCTTTGTTTTACAAGGGGGCTATTCTTGCGATCGGGGAAAATCGGGCTAGGAAAGGCTTAGCCCGCTCTCCCCGCAGTATCTTCAAAAGCGGGTCTCACTGATCATGAGACCTGCCTCAAGGTGTTCTTGCGTACCCACATAACTGCAAAAGGATCACTTTCACATCTTGAAAACAGGAAGGAAATACTTTTGTAGCAATGTGAGTGCGCAAAAACACCTTGTCAAACCCCGCCAAAAGTTTTGGCAAACGATAATCACAGCTGCTGCTTCTTTGTTGCTGTTGAAAGCATTGAGTTATTCTTTCAAATTAGGATAGAGATAAATTGTTATTCCTGTTGATTTAGAACAAAGCAAGATAGTATTTCGACACTGGCGCCAGCACGCGTAGGCGCATCGGCTACTTCCGGATGGTTCTGGTCAACAGGGCAATGGGGTGGCAGGGAGGTATGCTGTCGCCCCGATGGACTTAAGAAAACCGGAGCACTGGTGAGGAAAGAGCAGCGGGAGGGGCAAGTGCCCACTCCCCCACCCTTAAAGCAGCACCCCCCTGGCCTTTGAACCACCCCCACCCAGTTCTGTGCACATCCCTAATGTGACTAGATACACTTGCCATAATTTACAAGTTTACTCAGGTTCTTCTTTTCAAAGACTAACTTTCATATCATACCAATCTACCATTTTCCAAGCTAAATGGCTTCTCAAATACAATGAATTGAGCTTAGGGTCAGGAGAGTAGAAAGTTCCCAGGGCCTGGAAGCCATTTTGGCTGCACAAGACCTGACTTATCCTGTCAGAAGAATGAGCTGTTCATATATTTACGTTTCCAGAAAGGACTGTGTTTGTCTTGTGCTTCTTTTCTTCCTCTCTCAGGGAAAAGGAAGAAATGGAGTGATAGCTGTAGTAAGCCCCAAGTCTGCCGTAGTAAAGAAGTTAGGCAAACAAGTGGACTGGAGGTTCTAGGGGCAGAAGCAGTGTAAATAAATCACAATAATTTCATATTTAAATACATGTATCATGATATTCCTTATTGAAATGAATAGGTGCTTTGAAATATATGTTGAAAATGCCTCTTTGCAAGATACAAAAGTGCTCTTCTGGGTTTATTGCCCTGCCAGTGAAAATTCCTTTCAACCAACTCTGGAACCTATTGTTGTCAATAGACTGTAGGGATGTGCGAAACGTTTCGGATACAAAACATTTTGTACCCAAAACAGCCTGTTTCGGGTGTTTTGTAGACAAAACAAAACACCCATTTTCCAGATCCAAAAGTTTTGTATACAAAACAAAACGTCCCTGTTTCGGCTACAAAACGTTTTGTTGTTTCGGACCTCCATTTTGTAGTGATCTCTGAGTCAGTCTCCATTTTGTGTTTGACATCTCTTTGAATTTCCCACCCTTCCAGCCTTCTGATCGGTGACCTAAATCATGGGCTGACCTGCTGACAATTCCCTCCTTGTTCCGCATTGGCTCTTTTGCTTCTTGCCACCCTTTACTGACCCCACATTGGCCAGGGGAAGGGTTGCTAACCCATGGGGTGCTGGGTTCTGTTGTTTCTGTGGTGTTCTGAGTGTAGATTCTATGGTAGCATATGAGAGTGGATTCTTGTTTTTCACTGAAAATCTCATATGCTACCAGAGAATCTACAATGAACACCTCAGAAACACAAAACCCAGTACCCCAAGGGCTTGTGGGTATGGGGGTGGTTGGCACCCTATGTGCACTACACAACCCCTTGCTCTGCGAAACCCCAGTGCCCCCCCAAGTGGAATTATGGGGCTGCTGAAACCTCCATTATTCCCTATGGGAAAAATCTTAAAAGACACGTAAACTTCAACAATTCACAAAAGATCAGCCCTTTGCCCAATGGAGAGGAGAACTGGTCTTGTGGCTGAGCATGACTTGTCTCCCTAGCTAAGCAGGATTTGCCCTGGTTGCATATGAATGGGAGACGATGTGTGAGCACTGCAAGATATTCCCCTCAGGGGATGAAGCCGCTCTGGGAAGAGCAGAAGGTTTCAAGTTCCCTCCCTGGCAACATCTCCAAGATAGGGCAGAGAGAGATTCCTGCCTGCAACCTTGGAGAAGCCGCTGCCAGTCTGTGAAGACAATACTGAGCTAGATAGACAATGGTCTGACTCAGTATATGGCAGTTTCCTATGTTCCTAATTCTTTTGAGATAATTCTGGAAGTTTCCTTGCCCCCATTGGGCACTACCACCCACCACACTCCACTCTGGGTCATCCCTTTCCCCTTGATTTGAAGTGATACATTTGCTGGAATCCCCATTATTCCCTATGGGAAAATTCTTAAAGATGTGTAAACTTAAAAAATTCACAAAAAATCAGCCCTTTGCCTAATTCCTTTGAAATTTGGGTGGTAGCTTCCACCCATTGGACACTACCACCCCCCCCCCACACACACACACACACTCTTTTTGCCTGGGACCCTTTTTAAAAATCCAAATCGATTTGGATTCAGATTCGAAAAATTCGGCTACAAAACAAAACAGGGCTGATTCGAATTCAGAAAATTTGGGTACAAAACAAAATGGGGGTGTTTCGATTCGGATACAAATCGAAACAAGAAAATTCCAAAATGCACACCCCTAATAGACTGACAACAGCTACTCCCACCACCACTTGCTCACCAAAATGAAACCTCTTGGTTTATGCCTGCTGGTGCAGCAGCTGAAAACATAGGAAGCCAATCCATTCATAGGAATAGTTTTTGTGCAACTCTTCTCATCCAGTGATGAGAAGAAAAACCTTGCAAATCAGCTCTTACAAAGCCATCAATTAATATTAAAAGCCAATCATGTTAATCCAAGTGGGCTCGGTTCTAACATTTGCACTATATGGAACTGCTGTGTGGAAAACTGATTTGTTTTAATCAGCTGAGAAACATCTGTAAAATATGTCCTAGTTAATTTGCTCATACCCATTTTGGCCTATTTATATTATCACACCTTTTTATTAGTTTCCCTGCTGCCTTACAAACTTCAGGTAATAGGAGACACTGCTGTGAAATGTCTGTTGCTGCATCTGATGGAAGAAGCTTGAATCCTCTCGCCAGCTTTAGCTTGCTTGAGGATCTGTGCTCCTTACTCACTGGACTTTATAATTTCCCCAGAAAACTTAATGGATGTTAAAATGTGTACACTGACAGCAGTTGAAAAGTATTTACATGTCAACTGTCCAAGTCCCTTGTGCTATATAAACCAGTAACCCATGATAGCAGCCTGTAAGTGGCAGCAGTAAAGAAGGAGAACCCGATTGGCAAAATATATTTTAGAAAATAACATTCTTAGAACCAATTTCTGAAGGTGAATCCATTTAGAAGATCAGCAGCTGCTAAATGTCTGATTTGAAATATGTATGGATAAAAGGGCTTATGTTTAAATGACAATATTTAAGGGGAAACTTTTTCTGGAGTGTTTAAAGGAAGCAAGTAGTAGCAATCTAGGATAGAATCACTAATGGAATGTTTATACCACTCATTTTCATTTTTAAAAGCTACTTTAAAAAGCACAGAGTGACCACTGAGATATTTAGAGGGCGGTACATGCATAATGCTTTAACATAACAAAACTCATAATGCTTTAAGTTGTAAAAGGCTTACTGAAGGCTAATGTTGACAGCCAGTGAGCAGCCTGGGCTGCTCGTGTGGAGTGCTAGGATCTGTGTGGATCCCAATGCTCCCGCCCAGCCTAACCCCACTTCCTAGCCCAGCTCTTAGCTGAGATTAAGGGAGCAAGCACTTCCTTAACCCAGCTGCCAGGATTGTGTGTCTCCTCGGGCTGCTTGCAGCCCGCGGAGACACAGAGACGGGCACCTAGAGTGCTCATCTGATGGGGGAATCCCCCAAGGCACTTGTTACACGATGCCATGTGCAATATCCAGAAGCTGGGAAAATTAGTCCCAGCCTCTGTTGATCCATGCTGCCAGGAGCAGTGCAGAGAGTGATCTGCGCTACTTCTGGCAGTGCGGATTGGGTGGGCGCACTGCTCACATGCTGAAGACACAATGATTAATTGTCTGGGGGAAGGTAGGTTGAAAGCAGGACAGCCTGTCCCTTGCCCCCACCCAGTTACAAGTGTGGAGGCCATGTTGGCCGCTCCCAACGGTGCCATTGTCATGTGTATTAGATTATTAGATTGGAACTTTAATGTCTGGGTCATGAACAAGCCTGAATAATACATTCTATGAGGATTGCTAAAGCAACATCTGTGATCAAAATAAACAGAGAATAGCATACTATAGAGGTTGCAAGTTTTCAGTGAAGCAGTGAATTCAGTTCAATGAAGCAGAATTACTGGAATTATATTGAGAAATGCAAAAAGTCTCTGTTTAAGTACCCAGAATTTGAACACTTGTTTGGGTTTTGAGAAACAAAATAAATCATTTAGGAATGAAAAAGGAATAACATTCCCTTTATTACATGTATTTATTTCCCCTTTGATGTTTGCGTCAGATTTGCTCTTTTAAAAAGAAAATAATCCCACAACAGTCATTACAGTTATTCAAGTTCAAACAGCAGATGAAATCAAACTAGATTCTTTCTTCTTTGAAGCTCTGTTAGTTTTGTGTGGGCTTTTGAATAAATCGTATAAAGAAAAAAATAAAGCAAAAAGAGGGCAAATCAACAACATGGGAATAAGCTTCCTTCAGAAAATGAGTAATCATGCCTTTGCGGTATACTTTTTCCAGCCATAAGGTATTGTGTTAGAACTTTCTAGAACTCTTTTAAAACACATTCTAATAATAATACACCCACTGGGATATGAATATGAGAAGTGGTTACATCAGATACAAGAGCGTTCACAGCTTTGAATGTTTGCCAGTGATTCCCAAAGCTATAAAGTTTTATATAGTAGAGCAGTGAGTGATTCCTAACTCATCCATAGATTTGAATGGCATAAAATCCTATTTAAAGCAGTGGCATAGGGCTGAGCAAAAACTTAATGAAAAGGAGGGATATTGTGAAATTGGCTATAGATATGCACCCTACAATGATAGCTGCTTCAAATGTAATCCATGAAGGAGTTGCACCAGTGTGTGTTGGTTGGTCTCAACTAAGTAGCAATACTGATGTCGTGAGAGGCAGGATTGGAATTACCTGGAAGAAAACTTCCCCATAGTGCAGCTTGAGACATAATGGAAACATTCTATGGAAACCTTTGAACTGCTTGTCACTGAAGACATGCTTTACCTCTTCATATGTTTTTAAAAACATATGAAAAACATAGAGGCTATTCCCACAATCCCTGGAAAGCGAGCGGTCTGTTAACCTCATTTGGTTGCTCAAATGTTGCTGCGGTGCTGCAAGCATCCTCTCGGGCTCAGGAGTTTCTCCAGGATGCCCCGCACGCTCATGTGGGACATCCTGGAACTTCTGGGGGCCACATGGCTCACGATCCCCACAGCCCCCACTGGCTCCATGACGGAGCTGGCAGCTGTGTGGGTGGCCAATCCAGCTGCCCAGCTACAAGCTGCTGCTCGTCTGCAAGGAGACGGGCTCAACCCACTCTCCCACAAGCCCGACAGAAGCTCTTCTTATGGATCATGAGAAGAGCTTCATAGTATGGCACAAACCTGCTGTAACCCCTCCGATGTTCTCCGCACATGCTCAGAGATCAACTGATCAGTGGGTGTATGGCAGCCTGCCTGTGTGATACCGGGTCAGGCATCTCTGCCATTTTGGGTAAGAGCAGCGGATAAATCTGCTGCTATTTAAAGCTGTGTTTTCCTGCCCTCACCATCCCACTACCCCTTAAGTGGCATTCACTGGTCGCTACTGTACAATGGCATCTTTTTAGCAACTTGTGGATTTTGATGCATGTGGTAAAGTTGCTGTTACTAACACATTAAGCATTTGCATAAACTGCATATGATCTGCACAAATTCTCAGTAGCCCAATCCAGAAAAAAATAATGTCACTTAAATCCCGTACACTTCGTCAATGAACAAGTTAGTTATGACCAAAGTCCCACTGATTTCAGTGGAATTAAATGTGAACATACATACATAGGAAGCTGCCTTACACCATTGGTCCATCTAGCTCAGTATTGTCTACACAGACTGGCAGTAGCTTCTCCAAGGTTGCAGGAGTGAACTCTCTCAGCCCTATCTTGGAGATGCCAGGGAGGGAACTTGGAACCTTCTGCTTTTCCCAGAGTGGCTCCATCCCCTAAAGAGAATATCTCACAGTACCCACACATGTAGTCTCCCATTCAAATGCAAGCCAGGGCAGACCCTGCTTAGCAAAGGGGACACTTCATGCTTGCTACCACAAGACAGGTTCCCCTCCCATATGCTTAATTGTTTGTCAATCAGGACCTTTATTTGCATGTTCTGTAATGTTTCTTGTTTCCTAAAGTATTTCTTACACACTGTCAAAAAACAAGACCAAAAGAAGAGCTGTGGGCCAGGATTCTGTTTCCAATAATGACCAAGGAAGCTTTCAAAGAGGTAATGAAGCCAATAGTCCAGTGACAGGTGGAATATTGGTTAATATGGTATGATAAGTGGGAGGGAAGTGTAAATGTTCTTTAGAAGCCTGACGAACTTTATTAATGTATTTAAAATATTTATAAATTACCCTTCCAACCAAGTTCAAGGTTGTGTTAAATGGGAGAGAGCCAAGCTGGGAGGGGTCTGAAAAGCATGCTTCTTATATGAATGGAGTGGAGAAGATTGTTTTATTCCTTCAGTTTGGTTCCCTTCTTTGCCTAAATTTGGAAATGCCTATCCAGAAGCTCAATGTTATAAAACTGCTTCCTTCATAAACACAAAGAAATCTTATGCGAGTTTATCTGAGGCCCGGTTCATACATACAGTTTAACTGCAGTAACAGCTACCAGAGTTTGTAACTGTAGTTGAATGCACAAAACCGCAGTTAAGCCTCAAAAGTAAACTCCAGTTTGCCCCAACAAACTCCAGTTGGGACCTGAGGTTTTCTCCAATGTTCACCGCCAATAACCACAGCTTTGCTGCTGAAGCATTACGCCTAAAGTCAGACCCACCCCTAACCACAGTTAAGTGCCAGTTTCCAAATTCCAATCATAGAGGTGGTGGCGCAGACCCACCCGAGGAGGCAGCTGCTCCATGCTTTAGGCACTTCTTGCTGGAAGCTGCTTAGAAAACCAGTCCCGTCGCTCCCGTCAGCTGCACAACTATGGAGTTGCCAGGCTACAGGGATGCAAACATGCCTCATCCCAGACCAGCTATCCTGTCAAGCCTCTCAGCTACTTTGGGCAAGCAGTCATGGGTGTCCACAAGCACAAACACCTTGAGTGGAAGCACGAGCAGGGAAACGAGAGGGGGAAGCTGAGAAGCAGACCCAAGCAGGCAAGCTGGAGCATCCAGGTTCACACAGAAAGGGTGGGGAAGGGGGACCCAGTCCCTTCCCCGGGGGTGTGTGTGTGTGGATTTTTGGCTTTCCTAGTCTTCGGCTTTCCTAGTCTTTTGGCTTTCCTAGTCTTCGAACACCACCAAGCCACTGTCAAACCCTGCACCCTGCCAACCCACCCGCCAATGTGGAAATGTGCACCCCTACCTGCAGCCATCCGGGGGTAGCTGGAAACTGAAGCTCTCTACTCTCAGGAATCGCTGCACCTCTAGATCTACATATGCTGCAATGCTGCCCCTGGCCCAGGAACTTAGAATGAAAGGGTCCAATCTACTGCCCGCTGCCCACACTTGAGATTGGTTTTTGTGGGGGTGCTTTGGGCAGAGTCTGAAATGCAGACCCCCAGAAGAGATTCCAGAACAGCCAAGTTCTGTTTTTCTCACATAAAGGATGGGGAAGGGGGACCTAGACCCTTCCTCTTTGGGGGCAGATGCCTACAGAGCCTAGCTCATGAGCAGGACAGGCCACTGACAATGGTCTTGGTATGTGCCTTATGTTTCTTTTTAGCTTGTGAGCCCTTTGGGGACAGGGAGCCATCTTCTTTATGTATTATTTATTTTTCTATGTAAACCGCTTTAAGAACTTTGGTTGACAAGCAGTATATAAATATTGTAGTAGTAGTAGTAACAATGATAGTTGGAGGCCTAACTAGAGCCCCTTGGATGCCCTTGAATCTCCCCTTGGATTCCCTCAGGGGCGTAGCTATAATTGAACGAAAGGGTTCAAAGAACACGGGCCCCCAGCTCCAGAGGGCCCTCCAGCTACATCCCTCCCTATTTTTTTCATTATCTCCCTCAGTCTGGGGGGCTGCCAGAAAGAGGGATGAACACGGGCCCCCTCTCCCCTAGCTACGCCCCTGGATTCCCTGGTTGTTAATTGGCCAGCTCAGCTCATGAGCTCACAGTCCATGAGTGGGAATAATGCCTTAATTGATGGGAATTCTCTCTGGTAGAGAAACCCTTTTTCAATTATAGCAGAGTGCACAGAGGCACAACACAGCAGATTTAGTTAGGCATGCGTGTATGCTGAGAGTAAAGTAACTTGGAGTCAGTTCATAGTTTCAAATCAATGTATAAGGCATTTATTAGAGAACTCCATTCTAGATAGGAAAGTGAGGAGTTAAGATCTCTAATCGATCTATCTAGCTGGATGCAGATGGATTCTGCATCTTCTCTGCACACATGGTGCAGGGAGAACAGCTTGCTTGCATGTTGCAAGGTAGAAGGAACAGGAAGAGAAGGGAGGAAGGAGGTTAGTCCCTAAGAGTAGCAATCTACATTCCAAAGGGATAGTGTCAGAGCAGTAGAGAAGGGATGACCAATGTCTTGACCCTCTAGCCCTCTGACTCACTAGTCTGTCCTCCACTGTCTTTGAGACAAGAGACAGCGCAAAGTCCTTAACTTCCAACATTAATAGGTTCAGACATATCCCCAATAGATTGGCCCTCTCATGAGATGTTTAACCCACTGGACAGCAAGCTACTTGATGGATCTGGCTGCAGTGCTCTGCCTGGGTCTCCCCTCGCAACATCTTCCCTGGGCATGGTCGGACAGACACACACACCCCAGCATCCTTTGCCCTGCTCCATTTGGTGAATGTGGGTTCTCCCCTCCCACCCCACAAAGAAAGCGGGATTCCATTCTCTCCGTGCCCCCAATCCGCCCAGAGATTGGCGTTTGTTCGGTGCTTTCAGGTGTGGGGCTACTTGATGGGGGGCAGCGGTGCCGTGGCTGGCAGAAGCGGTGCTAGCATCGCAGGGAATTTAAAGAGCTTTCAATGTGCTTCCCCTGCTGAGGGCGGGCAGGGCACTCTGAAAATGCATGATGTCACTCGGCACGCCCTGCTGGAGATCCTAGCCAATCGCGGCTAAGACGGTGACACTTTGACCAGTCTGGCTCCCCTCTCCCTCTACTCCAGTTAGGCTAATGGTGGTTAGTTGTACATCTGCGGTGCAAAAGGAGTCTGTAATTTTAACTCTGGTCAGTGTTAACTGCTGTTAATGTGTATGTCTGAAGCTGGCCTAAGACTTTATTCAGAGACAACTCCGTTTTTTCTTTCCCCTTTCTCTCCTTTTTCTTTCTGACTCCGCCCACCACACTCTCCCTGCAGGATCCCCGCTAGGACAAACTTCTAAAAGACAAAACATAAAAGATTACTAGATAGAATACAACACTCATGTATGTGTTGTTGTTGTTGTTGTTAATTCAATTTCTATACCGCCCTTCCAAAAATGGCTCAGGGCAGTTTACAAAGAGAAATAACAAACAAATAAGATGGCTCCCTGTCCCCAAAGGGCTCACATTCTAAAAAGAAACATAACACACACCAGCAACAGTCACTGGAAGTACTGTGCAGGGGGTGAATAGGGCCAGTTACTCTCCCCCTGCTAAATAAAGAGAATCACCACGGTAAAAGGTGCCTCCTTGCCAAGTTAGCAGGGGTTAATTATTGTGCAAGTTGTACATAATAATTATATGTGCAAGTTGCACATAACTTGGCTATTTATCTGCCAAAATTGATCTTTGTGACACACAGATCTTGTCATGTGTCACATACTCTTCCTGCAGACCACACCAGCCATACCTTCTGCAACGAAAGAGTTTGAGATATTGCGTTCCTGTCACCTTCACTAGCCTTCTAGTGGAAGCAAATATTCACACTGTACATTTGATTGTGAAATTCTTAATTACCAATGTGTTGTCAAGCTATGTAAGTTGTCCAGTCAGCAGAACAAAATATCTTTAATGGACTCTTTACAATGCATCTGCAGAACAAAATTAGATTTTTGACAACAATGGCATATACTGTGTATATATGCAGTAATGAACAGGCTAGTGAAGTTTCACAAACATTTGAATACAGAAAAAGGATAGAATTCATTGAATGAATTATTCAGTTTTAGTTATAAGCTCTGCATTCTAATAACAGCAGTCTCATCTTCAAGGAACTGTGCATAGATTTAAAAATTGGCATGATTAGTAAAACCTTGTGTTTGAACTGTGTAGACCTTATATTAAATATTTTATTGTTGTTTTCCCTTGTTCCATCATTATTTTCTGCAGTTTCAAATCCAGTCTTTTTTCTGCAGTTTCAAATCCAAAGGAGAGGAGAGCTGATCTTGTGGTAGCAAGCGTAACTTGTTCCCTTAGCTAAGCAGGGTCTGCCCTGGTTGCATCTGAATGGGAGACTTGATGTGTGAGCACTGCAAGATCTTCCCCTCAGGGGATGAAGCTGCTCTGGGAAGAGCAGAAGGTTTCAAGTTCCCTCCCTGGCTTCTCCAAGATAGGGCTGAGAGAGATTCCTGCCTGTAACCTTGGAGAAGCCGCTGCCAGTCTGTGAATACCATACTGAGCTAGATAGACCAATGGTCTGACTTAGTATATGGCAGTTTCCTATGTTCCTATGTCTATAATATTTTCCATTTTAAAACTGGTAGCCTTCATAGCATATTTTCAGCTTGAACTGAAGATTTGAATGGGGTCGCCATTGTAAACCCTACACTATTAGCCCTTGCTTTTTTCAGCTTGGCCAAGTCAATATTTCATATGCATACTTGGAATTCATTTCCATTAACAAAGTGGGAGTTACTTTTAAGTAAACAGGTTTGGGTTCCTAAATCTATAAAATGAAAATAATAGGAACCTATTCCAGAAGGGTTCAAACGCTTCTTGTGTTTGGCACAACGATGGCTAATGAAAACTTCCTCTCTGGCAATTTATTTTCTCTTCCAACCACAATGGTTTAGAGACACTCGCCATGCACATTAGACTATCAAGTTTTGAGTTTGCATTTTTATGCTGGTTATAAGCATGATGTGGAGACACACATTGAGAACCGTGTAGACAGTACACGGTATTATGGCTAGGGATGTGCACAGAACATATGTAGAAGGGGGAGGCTTGAAGGTGGGGGGCATAACTTTAAGGGCTGGGAGGGTGCCCTTACCCCTCCCATCACATTTCCCCTGCTGGCGCTCCATCTAAAAAATGTCCATTGGGTTGGCAGTATACCTCCCTACCACCCCAGTGTCCTCCTTGGCTGGAAGTACCCGGAAGTACCCAGTGCACATGCACGTTGCACTCACTTGCATGTGCACTCTACATGTGCTCGAATGCTCCCAGCGTGCACACGCACACCATGAACTTCTGGGTACTTTCAGGTGGGGAGGACACTGGGGAGGCAGGGAGGTATGCTGCCACCCCAATGGACACTTTTTAGATGGAGTACTGGTGGGTGAAACATGGCGAGAGGCATAAGGGCACCCCCCTTAAAGGTATGCCCCCTCTACCTTCAACCCAGCTGAACCCATAAAGTGCCTCTAAACTGGTTCTGTGAACATCACATAAGCGTGACTGGGATGTCAGAGAATTATAGCCCAAAACAGCCTAGAGTATGCTGTAGACTTGTTGTAATTTCTCAGTTGGTTCACAAGTGGTTCATAGGTTTATCATGTAACATCTACATGAAACCACTGGGTGAGATTTTCAGAGGATTTGGAGCAGGGTGTTATCAATATGCTGATGATACCTAAATCTATTTCTCCATGATTTCTCCATAGCTCCATAGCTCCCCAAAGTGCCTGCCTTCAGGCGGTAATGGGATGAAAGAGAGATAATAAATTGAAGCTGAATCCAAACAAGACGTAGGTACTAATGGTGAGGGGGTCATAATTTGAGGGATGTGATAGAACTTCCTGTTTTGGATGGGGTTGCTCTAGCCCTAAAAGAACAGGTTTATAGCTTGGGAGTGCTTCTGGACACAGGATATATCCTGGTATCTCAGGAGGAGGCTATGGCCAGGAGTGCTTTCTATCAACTTCAGTTGATATGGAAGCTGTGTCCATTCTTTGACGATAATGATAGAACTGTGGTGCACCCACTGGTTGAGGCGGTGGCCAGGGGTGCTTTCTATCAGCTCCAGCTGATACGCCAGCTGCGCCCGTTTCTCGAGATCAATGACCTCAAAACAGTGGTACATTTGTTGGTAACCTCCAGACTGGACTTCTGTAATGCGCTCTACGTGGGGCTGCCGTAGGTTTGTACGTAGTCCGGTTTGTACGTAGTCCAGTTTGTACGTAGTCCATTTGTACGTAGTCCGGAAACTTCAGTTGGTTCAGAATGCGGCAGCCAGGTTGGTCTCTGGGTCATCTTGGAGAGACCATATTACTCCCTTGTTGATGGAGTTACACTGGCTGCCAATAGGTTTCCGGGCAAAATACAAAGTGCTAGTCATAACTTATAAAGCCCTAAACGGCTTAGGCCCTGGGTATTTAAGAGAGCATCTTCTTCGCTATGAGCCCCACCGGCCGCTGAGGTCACTTGAGGAGGTCCGTCTCCAGTTGCCACCAACTTGTTTGGTGGCTACAGAGAGACGGGCCTTCTCGGCTGCTGCCCCGAGATTGTGGAATGCGCTCCCTGCTGAAATACGATCCTCCCCATCTCTGGCAATTTTCAGAAAACACCTGAAAACACATCTGTTCAACCAGGCTTTCTCAGCTTTTTAAAACTCGTTTTTAAATTGTTTTGATTATTTAATTGTTGTTTTATGATGTTTTTAATTTCTAATCATTGTTTTATGTTTTATAATTTTTGTTTAATTATTAATTGATTTTAATGGTGTTTTAATGTAAACCGCCCTGAGCCTTTTGAAAGGGCGGTATAAAAGTTTTAATAATAATAAATAAATAATAAATAAATAATCTTCCATTTAGGTGATGTACTACTTTCTTTTTTGACAGGTCCACTGATCTTATATCTGAGCTCTTGTGTTGTTATTGTTGCTGCACTATACATTAGTTGGTTTGTTTCTTGCAAATTATTGGTTGTTATTTCTGCAAGTCCAGCTTTTACATCTTTTACTACCTGAGCAAGTTTTATTATTATTTCTTGTTTACACAGTCAGACAGGTGTTATTGACTGGTTTGTTTTATCCAGACATTGAGTCCTTCCCAAGGACCTGGGATGCCAGAATTTTATTGTCAATTGTTATAGATATCGTCGCAAAATATAGGCTGTTCCCAGTAAAGCTGCTTTTTTTAATTGGCTGATGGTGATTTCTGTGGCCCCTATGGTGTTGAGGTGCTCTTCAAGGTCTTTTGGAACTGCACCCAGGGCGCCAATTACCACTGGGATTATTTTGGTCTTTTTCTGCCACAGCCTTTCAATTTCAATTTTTAGATCTTTGTATTTGGTGATTTTTTCTATTTCTTTTTCTTCTATTCTGCTATCCCCTGGTATTGCTATGTCGATTATTTTGACTTGTTTTTCTTTCTTCTCGACTACAGTTATATCTGGTGTATTGTGTGGCAGATGTTTGTCTGTTTGTAGTCAGAAATCCCATAATATTTTTACATCTTCATTTTCTTCAACTTTTTCAATTTTATGGTCCCACCAAATTTTGGCTACAGGTAGCTTGTATTTTTTGCAGATGTTCCAGTGTATCACTTAATAATAATAATAATAATAATAATAATAATAATAATAATAATAATAATAATAATATTACATAATTATGAATACCCAATCTCACACCGATTCTCAGGGTGCACGTGGGGTTGCATAAACCTTAAACTTCCCAGAGCAGCCTATGTGCCAGCTAAGAGCTGTGCAGGCTGTTCTGGGCGAGGTGTGTGTGTGTGTGTGTGTGTGTTAAAGTTTAAATATCCAGCCCTGTGTGCCAGCTGGAAAGCAGCAAGAGACTGGAACTTTAAACCTCTAAGAGCAACCCATGCAGAACCGAATTATATTTTTCAGGTTAGGTTTACTATCTGAATATTGTGGATTTAACATCTGTGAAACTTGCCTGGAATGTTATCCCCCATTATAGTCAAAGCTGTCCTTTATTTGTCATAGAGTTTGATCCTACAATGGCTGTGTGAATGTTTCCATTTGCCGATGTATGATATGTGGTCTGGCTTCATTTCTAAATGAGATGTACTGGATTCAACTTTGTCCAGAGGACTTTGTCATAGGGACCTCACATTAAAACCATCTGGCCATGGTTTAATATCTCTGTGCATGTTTACAGGAGCTTTTTGGACTGTTTGTGCTGGTCTGGAAGAGAGTGGTTTAAAAAAATTGCACTTCTATTTCCACCAACTCAAAAAGTCACCAATGGTCATTGCTCTTGGTCCTGGAATTCTCATAGATGTGCTGATGCTTTATCCTTATGAGTGCATCCACAGCCCCTCTGAATGAATCTCCCATTCCTATTATTTATTTCTACCGTCTGAATTTTTTCACCTGACAATACATCATCAGAAAGCATAGTATTGATCCTGAGAGAGATGACCTGCTGAATGTAACATTAGAGTCTTGCATGCCTATGTTTTCCTTTTTCTCTGCCCGAAGCTCATTGACAGGTGAAATATTTACTGCTTGATGTGCTCAAACTGGGAGCTGGCAACACACAATTCTTACAGTGTTGTCTCCACAGTGTGGAAAATGATTAATTTATCTGAGTGCTCATTTCACTTTCTCCAGTCATGTTATCAAGGTTCAGTAGGAAATCTCTGAATCTTTTGTCTGCTTTTACAAAGACTCAGCAGAGACTTAAACTTGACAACAAAATTCTAAATTGATATTCTCTATGCAAAACCTGTCAATACAAAAACAACTCAATTTTTAGACAGTCAGAAGGAAAGAAGAATAGCAAACTAGAAGGGTAGGGATGGCAGAATAATCTAGATCCTTGTAAAATATAATTTAATGAGGCTGTGCACATGAGCAGCCAAACCCAGCCTGGGTTTGACTGTCCACGTGCAGTGCCAGGATCATGGGCAATCCTGGCGTTGCCTCCCCTGCAAGCCCGGGAATTTACCCCACGTTTGGGGTCATGAGCATGCTCAGGCTGCACACAGAGCACCCGACTCCCAAGTGAATCCCTCAATGTACCACGCTCAATCCACAGTGCATTGTAGGATTCCTGGAGGCTGGGAAAATGAGTCCCAGCCTCCAGAGATATGTGCTGAATGGATTGTGTAGGCACATGCCAGTGCACTGAAAAGGACATTGCTGATCATCTGGGAGAAGGTAGGCCCATCCCTGCCTTCCCACCCACCTGCCCTCCCTGATCCTATTATGGTTGTGAGAACGACGTTAATGTTTTCCAGTGAATTAAGATTGGAGAGTCACTGTAAGTGGCGCAGTGGGGAAATGCTTGACTAACAAGCAGAAGGCTGCCGGTTTGAATCCCCACTGGTACTATATCAGGCAGCAGCGATACAGGAAGATGCTGAAAGGCATCATCTCATACTGCATGGGAGGAGGCAATGGTAAACCCCTCCTGTATTCTACCAAAGGAAACCACAGGGATCTGTGGGCACCTGGAGTCAAAATTGACTTGATGGCACACTTTACCTTTAAAGCAAGCAACCAGTTCATATGGTGTTTTATATATGATAAACTTATCATATGCTAAATTTAGGAATTGAGTTAACTTGTATGTTTGTTATTCAAAAGTGCAAAGTCAAGAGATAACTTGCATGTGTGAAATAGTCATTGCAGATCACACACAACAAACATCGTTACATCCTGTCAGTTCAGATGCAGTTGATGCAGTTAACACATTCAGATGAAAGTTATTGAATTGCAATTTATTGAAGCGTATATGAAGGTGGACCTGCCCTAATTGGTTTATTTCATATGAGCTTCTGTAGCTAACCGTCTGTTTCATCACTTACATGAACTGAACTGAAATGCTGGTTTACATTTACCAGTGCAGTAACCATAATGATACACAATAAGGTTGTTCTCTTGACCATAATAGAGGCGGGGAGGGTGAGCAGGGGGGATGGCAAGGATGGACTTGCCTTTCCCCCCAGAGGAGCGGTGATGCCCTCTTTGGCATGCCATCACATGCCCACATTATTATTATCATCATCATCATCATCATCATCATCAATAATTCGATTTCTATACCTCCCTTCCAAAAATGGCTCAGGGCGGTTTACACAGATAAATAACAAACAAACATGATCTGCACTGCTCTGTGCAGCCCAGAACTCTGGATGCCGGGCCAAATTATCCGGTCTCCAGAAATCCCACAATGCATTGTGCGATGAGCGTGGTACATTGGGGGATTTCCCTGGAAGCTGGGTGCTCTAGGCACCCATCTCTATGTATGCTTGGGCTGTGTGCAGCTCAAGAATACTCATGACCCTGAACCTGGGATAAAGCATGAGCTTGTGATTTTTAACCCACTTTAAAGCTTGGGGTAAATTCCCAGGCTTGTGGGGGAGGCAGCGCCAGGACTGCCCGCAATCCCAGCACTGCACATGGGCAGCCAAACCCAGGCAAGTCTGCCCAAGCCTAGGGTTGGCTGCTCATGTGGACAGTCTCAGTTGCTGGCATATTAAGAATGAATTCAGTGCTGTATTGGTTAATACATATGGCTGACCTGCCTTGTAGTCAGGGAGCTTAATGAATGGAAACACCTGTTTCGTAGCAAAGGTAATAAGTCTATGGATTGTTTTATTTGTTTCCTAATCCTCTGTACTTGAAGAGCATCCATGGTGCCACTCTCTCATGTGTGCCTCACAGCTGTAATGACAACATCAAGATGGCCATCTGCAGTAAGAACAAATCTCACTCTCGGTATCTATTGGACCAATTTTATTGTGTAAGCTATTGGTGGAAAGGAAATAAAAGTGAGTGGGAACCTCAAAATGAATAGGGCTTCTAAAATGTACAGTGAAGTGCATCTGGTCAGGAACAGAGGCCAAAATATTTAATGCCCCTTTTAGAGATATTTTATAGCTAGATTTAGGTTTCGTTTCCCTATAGAGGTAGAAAAGGTGTAGGCAGGCTCTCTATGTGCTATCTGCTCTCTCCCCTGATGTTGGGGGAATAGGGGTTCTCTGGTGTCTGCTTGGTGCTCACTCATTGTCCCGTGCACAGAAGTTTTTAAAATCCATTTTTAAAAACCCTCTTCGGGTAGGTATGCCTTTAGCAGATTTTAGTAATTCTTTATCTGAGCCGTGCCAGCTCAGTCTGTAGATGGTATTATTGGGGATTGCATGTCTGGGGACTGCATGACCTCCCATGGAAAAACACAGCATGTCAGGAAAACCCCAGTGCACAGCATGCTTGTATTTTATATGCAGAGATATTCTCCACAAGGAAAATACTCAAACATGAAACATGAAGTTCAGGAAACGTTTCCCCTTTTCATTCCACTGACTGTATAAACTGGCCCTTAGATACAATACATGATGCTTATACTGCAATATGGCACCACTTTAACATGACTTCACAAAGGCCATGGAACTAATTCTCAGTCAGTGGAGCTCTTCTCAAGATCAGTGTGAAGAGCTTCTTCCAAAGGCAGCCCCGGGAGGCCGGATCAGCCGCCCACACGACTGCCAGCTCCATCACAGAGCCGGCGGGGGCTGCGGGGATCGGGGGCGAGTGCGTGGGGCATCCTGGAGAGACCCCCGAGCCTGGGAGGCTGCTCGCAGCCTCCTGGTCGGGGGTCTACTCGTGTGTTGCTGCCCACTGTGGCAACACATGAGCAAAAAGATGATGTTAACGGAGCGCTCACTCCGTTAACCTCGTCTAAAAGGAGACCCCTTCATGGAGGCTAGCTGCCGGGAGCCACGCAGCTCCCGTTGCAGCACACGATCACCCCAAAGCGGTCTAGGCTCCCTTAGCCCACTTTTGGGTGATTGTGAGAATAGCCTCAGTATGTAGACTACAGACTTTGAGGCTGAATCACAATTATTTAGACTGTACACTTCATGAGAAGTGATAGCAAGTGTTTGAACTTTATTATTTTTATTTACTGTACTTACATGTCACCTTTGTTCTATTATAGAATGCAAAAAAAAAATATGTACATGGTCCACAAGCAGTTGCCAGCTGAGGTGCTGACCCTTGTCTCCAGGAAGGTGGCTGCATCACATGCCCGCATATCACCCCCTGGAATATACTAAGGCCCTTTTCACAAGCATCCCAACCCAGGCTAGAACACATCAGGCAGGGCTGGGCTGCTTATGTGGAGCACCGGGATCAAGCCTAGTCCTGGTGCTGGCCTTGTTTGGTACCTTTGACCCTGCCCTTTAGCCAGGGTTTAAATGCATGAGCGCACCCTTAACCCCAAGGCCAGGGTCATGTGTGTGCTCAGACCGCATGGTTATTTGCCTGCCTGGTGCGAAGGTTGCAGATGTCACACATAGGTAGGTTGTTTGGCAGTGCTGGGGAGGAGTCAGCAAGACAAGCGGAGCTGAGGGGTCTCAATGCATGGATGAGAAGGTGGTGCCGGAGGGAGGGGTTTCGATTCATTAGGCACTGGGATACATTTTGGGGGAAGTGAAGCCTGTACAAAAGGGACGGGCTGCACTTGAACCAAAATGGAACCAGACCGCTGGTGCTAAAAATCAAGAAGGTTGCAGAACAGCTTTTAAAATGATGCTTGGGGGATTGCCAGTGGGAACAGGATGGTGTCTGCTTCAGCCGGCAAAATCCTCTACAGGATGAGGGTAAAAATGTTTCGGATAAACCAGAAGGGAACAGAGTAGAGCCAGGAGTTGAGCAGAAGGAAACACAGGACAGCGTGCCAAATAGGTCAAATGATGGTAAGGGGGATAGCACATGCCAACACCAGGTGAGGGACCCCGCGTACAGGTGTCTGTATACCAATGCCAGAAGCCTCCGAGCCAAGTTGGGTGAACTGGAGTACTTGGTTACTAATGAAAACATAAATATAGTGGGTGTAACAGAAACCTGGTGGTATGGTGAAAACCAGTGGGACACGATTATTCCTGGATATAAACTCTATAGAAGGGACAGGGAGGGGAGGGTTGGAGGATGAGTGGCACTGTGAATCAAAGAAGATATAGGTTCCAATAAACTCAAAAACCTAGGTGGACCAGAGTCCTCCACAGAATCATTATGGGTAACATTATGAGGACTGAAAGGAAATGTGTTACTACAGGTGAAACTCGGAAAATTAGAATATCGTGCAAAAGTCCATTAATTTCAGTAATGCAAATTAAAAGGTGAAACTGATATATGAGACAGACGCATTACATGCAAAGCGAGATAAGTCAAGCCTTAATTTGTTATAATTGTGATGATCATGGCGTACAGCTCATGAAAACCCCAAATCCACAATCCCAGAAAATTAGAATATTACATGGAACCAAGAAGACAAGGATTGTAGAATAGAACAATATCGGACCTCTGAAAAGTATAAGCATGCATATGTATTCAGTACTTGGTTTGGGCCCCTTTTGCAGCAATTACTGCCTCAATGAGGCGTGGCATGGATGCTATCAGCCTGTGGCACTGATGAGGTGTTATGGAAGACCAGGATGCTTCATTAGCAGCCTTCAGCTCTTCTGCATTGTTTGGTCTCATGTCTCTCATCCTTCTCTTGGCAATGCCCCATAGATTCTCTATGGGGTCAGGTCAGGCGGGTTTGCTGGCCAATCAAGCACAGTACACTGTATACTTTTCAGAGGTCCGATATTGTTCTATTCTACAATCCTTGTCTTCTTGGTTCCATGTAATATTCTAATTTTCTGGGATTGTGGATTTGGGGTTTTCATGAGCTGTACGCCATGATCATCACAATTATAACAAGTTAAGGCTTGACTTATCTCGCTTTGCATGTAATGCGTCTGTCTCATATATCAGTTTCACCTTTTAATTTGCATTACTGAAATTAATGGACTTTTGCACGATATTCTAGTTTTCCGAGTTTCACCTGTAGGGACGTGCTATTGCCCTCCAGATCAAAGTGCTGAGAGTGACCTGGAGTTGGAGAAACAAAATAAGGTGTCAAAGAGAGACAGGGCAGTAATAATGGGTGTCTTCAACTACCCACACATAGACTGCGTAAATTCACATTCACGTAGTGACAGAGAGTCCAAATTTCTAGATGTGCTAAATGACTGTGGCTTAGAACAGTTAGTCGCGGAACCAACCAGAGAGATGGCGACTTTAGATCTAATCCTGTGTGGTGCCCAGGACCTGGTGTGAGATGTCAGAGTTGCAGAACCATTGGGTAGCAGTGACCATAGTGTGAGCCAATTCAGCATATATGCGAGTGGAGAATTGTCAAGCAAGTCCAACATCTGTGGGGTCGTGGTAGACAGCTCTTTGAAAGTGTCATCTCAGTGCATGGCAGCTGTGAAAAAAGCTAATTCCATGCTAGGAATCATTAGGAGGGGGGTTGAAAATAAAAATGCTAATATTATAATACCCTTATACAAATCTATGATGTAGTCACATCTGGAGTACTGCATATAGCTTTGTTCACCGTATCTTAAGAAAGATATTGTAGAACTGGAAAAGGTGCAGAAGAGGGCAACCAAAATGATCGGGGGCCTGGAGCACCTTCCTTATGAGGCTAGGCTACAGCATCTGTGGCGCTTTACCTTGGAAAAGAGGCAACTAAGGGGAGACATGATCGAAGTGTATAAAACTATGTATGGAGTGGAGAGAGTAGACAGAGATAAAATTTTCTCCCTCTCTCACAACACTAGAACCAGGGGTCACCCCATGAAACTGAAGGCTGGGAAATTTAGGACCAACAAGAGGAAGTACTTTTTTCCACACAGTGCATAATTAATCTATGGAAAACTTTGACATGGGATGTGGTGATGGCTACCAGCTTGGATGCCTTTAAAAGGGGCTTAGACAGATTCATGGAAGACAGGTCTATCAGTGGCTACTAGTCTGATGGCTGTGGGCCATCTCCAGCCTCAGAGGCATGATGCCTCTCAATACCAGTCACAGCGTAGCAACAGCAGGAGACAGAACATACACATACCTCTTGCCTGTGGGTTCCCCAGAGGCATCTGGTGGGCCACTGTGTGAAACAGGATGCTGGACTAGATGGACCTTGTGTCTGATCCAGCAGAGCTGTCCTTGTGTTCTTATGCTCTTATGTACTGGATGAAGCCCAAGTGCACAAAGAGTGGGGTGCCTAGAACGCCAACCCTTGGGGGTTTCCCAGTGCACCGCGCTTGTCACATGGTGTGGGTTATCCAAAGGCTGGGATGCATTGTGCTGGATACCAGAAATCTGCACTGCTTAGAGCAGAGCAGACTGTGTAGGCACACAATCCACACATCTGTTGCCAACAGCAGTATTTGATGGTTGCGCAAACATGCACCCCGCTCCTTGATATAGCAAATGCAGGCTATTAGCCTGCAGTAAACTTTTCACCCCGCACAGTTCCAGCCCCCTGGTACAAGCAGGTCATTAGCATAAGCAGAGTTTGACAACATGCTTTTAGGTCCAAATTTCAAAAACACAGTGCAAGGGCATGCCAGACACATCCTTAGCATCTATAGCCTCTTTTCATAGAATAAAGCTAATAGACCTGGGGCTGGGGAGACGTCCTGTAGATAGTGCCTTGAAGTAAACATGGCCATCTCCCTCCTCATTAGCCTGATCAAGAAACTGGTAAAATATAAAGGAGGAATGCCTATCAGTAAACACAAGCTTTACATCTTTGCACCTGAGATGTCTGAGTGCCGAGGGAGTGAACAAACACAGAACCATTTCATCACACATGTAAGCATTTACATAGCTTTTTCCAGAGGGCATTCCTGCATTGATTAAGTCCACCCTAAGCAATGGTCCGGTTTGTCATGCTCCAAGTTGTGTACCCTCCAGGGAGGTATAGCCTCATGATTAACTCAAACGTTGCCCCAGGTCATGATTTGGGGTATATTTACCGGACAGAGGCGTAACTAGGGAAAACGGCGCCCAGGGCAAGCACTGAAATGGCGCCCCCCATGCCCCCCCCCAACATACTACATTATACTTAGGTTTTTCCTCAAAAGCGCCCGCCGCCGCTGCCAAGCCAGGCCACTGACTGGCTGCCAGGCGCCAGCAAAGCAATGGGGGGGGGCGTGGGCGGCGCGGAAGGGACCGCTCATGGGGGAGGGGGCGCCGACGCGCTTCCTTGACTGCTGCAGCGCTGCTGCACTGAGCAGGAAACATTTGTATTAACAGAAAATCTAAAAAATAATAATAAAAAAATTTTTTGTCATGGTGGCGCCCCCCCACGTGACCAGAAAAGATGGCGCCCGGGGCACGTGCCCCCCTGCCCCCCCTATAGTTACGCCTCTGTTACCGGATCAAGCCACCTGGAATGAGAATCTGATCTACTATGGACTCTCACAAGGAGAGTTATGGCTACTGCCCCTTGCCTCTTTCCTATCTCTCACCCTGCTACACACCCTATTCCCGAGGAGCAACAGAACCGAACTTTGTGCAACCGATGTGCTAGGAATGATAGGTAACACTTTCACCTTCGCTGTTTCTTTCCCAGGCTCCCTCACCTTTCTGCCTCCCTCCACACTTCCCCTTCCCAGGTACACTTAGTTAGACCTCGAACTAAGCTCAGTTACCTTCAGCAGAATGCTGGCCCATTGATTGAAACTCTGAAAGAATCTCTCCTTTTCTTCCTTCAACTCCCCAGTTTTAATTTAATAAAGCTTTAAAAATACAATTGTGCCTCTCTCCTCATTTCCAGTACATCAAACCTTCTTAAATTAAATGCTGTGTCAGACTGCACCCTAATTGAGCCAATTTCCCCCATGCAGCACAAACACCATAACCAGAGCATATAGCCAAGCACTCGTGTGCAGTTCTGGTAACACATCCCACCAACAAACAAATGTCTGGGGGAAGATAGATTCATCTCTGCCTCCCCCCCTCCTGCCACCATCTCTGCCCCAGGACCAGTTGCGAAAATAGCCTTACTGTGATTGAGCCAGAATTCTGTAAAATGACACATTTTCCAACACAAAGATACAGCTTCAGAAATAGTAATTTTAATGTCTTTCACAAGGATCTGTTTTCTTCATATCAGAGATGTATACTTAAATGCTGATGTTAGTGCTTATGTGGCTGATGGGCACAGGAGGATTGCTCAGATCTAAAATGGTCAGGAACAGAATAACCATGCCAATTGTACTATAGTTAGTAGTTAGTAGCATCCTCCAGTTGTGTCAACTGGGATTGGGAAGTTGGTCTCGTTTAATGGCTAAGTGCTCCTGAGGTATGGACAGAACAGGGACTTTTTGCATCTGGAAGAGAGGAAGCACATTCCTGAGGTCAGCTATGTTTCCACTCTTGCAGAGTGATTCACCTGCTTGTGTGAGATCTCACACATAGAGGGACCTGGGGACTTGTGTGAAGCTCAAGGATTCAACCAAGCAACTAAACAAAAACATTAACAGTGGAGCACCAGTTCAAAATCTGAAAAAAAATAAAACTTTAGAGATTTGTCAATACAAATCTTAATCTGGTATTAAGCCAATGGTCAGCCAGAAACACATCTCCAAATTATTACCCTACCATCTTGTTTTCTCATTTTTTGTAATTCAATCCAAGAAAATGTGCTTATACGTACTGCTGAGACATATGCTGAGTATCTTATTGAATATGGGTAAAACCAGAAACCATGTTTATGGGAAAGAGTCTTACTTACCCACACCATAGCCTTTCTTAATTGAGCAGTCCATTTTTGCATCACTGTTAATTCATCCATCCAGGTTTAGTAGGTGGAAGGTATTCATTCTCCCTAGTTCTGTGCAAATGCTAAATTACCCCTATAAGTGTGAAGTTCCTTGCCAAGGTAAAAATGTCCATGAGTGATTAAATACACATCTTCATATCCCCATCATCCTTGTCAGTTATATGAATAGGCTGTAATGGATCACTTTGTTTTCTTTTGTTATTAAAACATAAAATTCTAATCCACATATACACAACAATAGGTTGGCAGCCTCATTTTTACAGCCACACAAGTCAGCTATGCTGCAAAACCCTCTAGAATTCTGTTGAATGACAAATCTTCCAAAAGAAACATACAGCTTCAGAAATAGTAGTTTTAATGTATTTCAGTAAACTGTCTTCCTTGTATCAGAGACATGTATTTCTTATAAATGCTGCTGTTACTGCTTATGCAGCTCTAATGGGCACAGCAGTATTTCTCAGATCGAAAATGGTCAAACAGAATAGCCATTCCAGTTGTGCTGGACTTAGCTAGTATCCACCTGTTGTTGTCAACAGGAATTGGAAAGCTGGTGTAGTGTAATGCACTGTGACCCAGAAGGCTGCTGCTTCAAGTCTCATTTCAGCAATCAGCTTGCTAAATGTCTTTAGGCAAGCTTCCCTTTCTCATGTTCATAGGAAACATAGGAAACTGCCATATACTGAGTCAGACCATTGGTCTATCTCCCATATGCAATCAGTCTCCCATATGCAATATGAATAATTATTCCGGCCTGCCTGAGAGTGTGCCTTTACTAAGTATTCTCAAGCCATTAGTTCTTTAGGCATTTTGATGCGCTTTCCCCATGTAACCTATGCTGAGCTCTAGATATGGGTGGACGTAAATTATCCTGCCTTTCAGGAGGTGGTTGGACTTATCAGTGAGGTGGGGTGGAGAGTTTGGTTGTTGTTTTTACATTTTATATCCCGCTTTTCCTCCAAGGAGTCCAGAGTGGTGTACTACATACTTAAATTTATCCTCACAACAACCCTGTGAAGTAGGTTAGGCTGAGAGAGAAGTGACTGGCCCAGTTACCCAGCAAGTCTCATGGCTGAATGGGGATTTGAACTTGGGTCTCCCGGGTCCTAGTCCAGCACTACTTGGTTACTTGAAAAAACATTTGAGATATATTTGGAGTGTGTGTCCCTGAGGTGGGGCCTACGAGATAGGATAGGGGTCTGTTGGTGTACTGATCACCCCGCTGCACCTTAGTCTCTCTGCTTGAGCTGACAGGTCTCGGAGGCGACATTGGGTTCCCCTAGGCTTATTGTCTTGAGGGACTTCAGTGTTGTTACCAAAACTGTACAGGAGTGATTGGCTGGGCTAAAGTGAGGAAACTAGCTCAAATGAGAGTACAGTTCTGACATAGCATTAATTTAACAATTCTGGTGTACTGGGAAGAATGAGGAGATGCATTTACAGTTTCAAAGCTTTATTTAGGGTCAAAATGGGGAGTTACAGAAGGCAAAAGGTTGGTTAGGACGTTCAGTAATTTGGCTAGTGTAGCTAAAAAGGAGGGTCTACTTAGCGGTTTCTAATACTGAAAAGTGTCTGGAGAACGGGGAGGGAAACAGAAAAAGAGGCGAGGAGGGAGAAAGGGAGAAAGAGAGAGGGCTAGAGATGTTAATATTACCAGTCCTTCCCAAATGCATTCATGCACGGAGGTTGGGCCAGGTGCCTCCTACTTCCAGCCCCGCCCCCCTTCCTGACCTTGCTTCCTGCCACACCCAACCTCGCTGTCTCCCTAGAGCTGTTTCCTGCAGCTCTCTCCCTCAACCCTACTGGGATCTATCCAGCCTGGGCCCTTCTCATCCCTACTGCCCCCTAAAGTGAATGAAAGCCTCATAAAATGGATACTATGCATTTCTCCAGACTCCAAGGGGCCACCCAAGCGACCAGGTAACCTGGCATCCTGAGAACCACCTCTCAGGTATAGGGATTTGGGGTGGTACATTGGCTGGGTTCCAGTCCTTTCTTGGGAGAGGTTCCAGAAGTTGGCGTTGTGGGACTTCTGCTCTACTCTTGGCCTCTGGCCTATGGGGTCCCACAAGGCTCAGTATTCTCCCCCATGCTGTTTAACATCTACATGAAACCACTGGGACAGGTTATCAGGAGTTTCAGACTGGTGTCAGCAATATGCAAATGACACTCAGCTCTACATTTCTTTGACATCAGATTCTAGGGAAGCAGTGGATGTACTGAACTGGGGGCTGAAGGTGGTAATGGGCTGGATGTGGGCTAGCAAACTGAGGTTAAATCCAGACAAGACAGAGGTGATGCTGGCTGGTAGAAAAGCCAATAGGGATAGGGTAATTCAACCAGCTCTAGATGGGGGTTGTAATCCTCTTGAAAGAGCAAGTGTGTCGCTTGACCCGGCTCTGCTTCTGAATGCTCAGGTGGAGGCAGTGGCCAGGGGTGACTTTGCACATTCTCGGCTAGTGCACCAGCTGCAACCATTTCTTGAGAAGGCAGATCTGGCCATCGTCACCCATGCCTTAGCCACATTGCAGCTGGATTACTGCAGTGCATTCTACATGGGGCTGCTCTTGAAGAATATACAGAAACTTCAGTTGGTGCAGAATGCAGCTGCCAGGATTCTCTCTGGAACTATTTGCTCGGAGCATATTGCGCCTATTTTGAAAGAGCTGCACTGTTTGTCAATTTGTTTCCAGATCCAATTCAAGCTACTATTATTACTTTTAAAGCCCTTATCAGTTTGGGTCCGGGTTACCTGAAGGACTGCCTGCTCCCAAGGGTTTCTGCCTGCCCAACAGGGTTGTCAGAGTGGCCTTTGCTCTGTGTGCCAACGGTGAAACAGGCTAAATTGTGCACATGGGACAGGACCTTCTCTGTAGTTGCCCCAGGCTCTGGAATACTCTCCCAGTGAATGTCTGCTCTTTGACATGTGTGGATGCTTTTACCCCTTAGGGGCTGCCAGGTCTCTCAGCTTCCCAGCTTCTATTTGTCTTTTTTAATGGTTAACCCCTGCTAACTGGGCAAAGACGCACCTTTTTAATGTGGTGATTCTCTTTACTTAATAGGGAGAGCATAACTGGCCCTATTCACCTGCAGCATAGTACCTCCAGTGACTGTTGCTGGTGTCTATCTTATGGTTTCTTTTTAGACTGTGAGCCCTTTGGGGACAGGGATCCATCTTACTTACTTATTGATTATTTCTCTTTGTAAACCACTTTGGAAACTTTTGTTGAAGAGCAGTATATTAGTATTTGTTGTTGATGATAGTTGGGTGTTGAGTGGTTGTAGTGTGTGTGTGTGTGTGTGTGATGGTTTTTACTGTTTAACTGATTTTAAGGAGTTTTATTGTATTTTAACTGTTGTAAACCACCTTGGGATGTCTTATGCAAGGCAGTATAAAAATTGAACAATCAATCAAATAAAAATAGTGAGGGAAAATTAATATGGTGGAGATGTTTTTTGTACTGTATAAATAGGTCAAATAACATGTCCAATCAGATCACAATCTATTTAGGTCATCAGGAAAATTAATGCAAATTTCATGCAAATGAGGGAGAAAATTGGCATGGAGAATTTTTCTGAAAAAATTTCCAATTCATTTTCCAATTCAAAATTTAACTGAGAACTCATATATCTGCTTCTTATTAATAAAGTGCCATCAGTAAGAATTAGAGATCAGGAACTGGTAGCCCTGGGCTAAATCCAATTCTCACAGAGAATAATCCTCCACTTGCCAAAGGCAGGAAAGGTATGTGGAGGACATGTTGGCACTTGCCAGCAGCCAACTTTGGAAAGTGGTTGTGGGAGTCTGCCTGCCACCCTACAATCCCTCTTTCAGTGTAGCCCTTCAATAAAATTGTTTTTTAATAACATAAACAAACATTCTAAGTCCCTGCCAGTGTTCCCTGTAACAGGGAATCCCAGATGTTGTTGGCCATTGCAGTTGGGGATGCTGGGATTCCCTGTTAAGGGACACTAGTCTGTGCCCCAAAGAACTAACTTGGGGCTATTTTAAAAAAAAAAATCCTAATTGAGCAGAATGCATTCATTCATCCTGTCCTCATGATGAAACAAGTTGGCTAGGTAGAGTTCATGGTGGCAATGGTCTAGTGTGCATTAACGGAACAAAATGATGAATGGTTTCTGCCACCTTTTCTGAATATAACGTCAATTCCTAGAATGATAGGGACCCACATGTTGTTCAGCTTTATGAGCTCCTCCCTCACATGGAGCCAGGATGTTAGCTGCAGGCTTGCCTTGCAGCCCAGCACACAAGGAGGAATTTGGGGGAGCCATTTTATCTTTTCTCTCTTCCCTGCCAAAGCTCTGTCACACATCCTCAGGCACATATTTCTGGCAGTGAACAGGGCTTTTGAGAAGAGGGGACAGAAGTGAAAATCTCTTCACCAACTCCCTCCCACATGCTGGGCTGCGAGGCAAGCCTGAAGTGCAACTAGTGTCCTGGTTCCATCCTCAGAGAGCTGTGCAGTGTGTGGGCCAGGAATATCAAGTTTTTACAAGATCAGAATTTAAACTGAACCCTGGCTTTGTTGCAAGGTAAGTCTGATACTGTTGTAAGTCTGATGCATCTGTCTGTTTCAGCTGTATTTTGAATAGCGCTTACATGGATGGATGGAAGAGAAAGCTCACAACGTAAAATACCCTGAAGATTCCTTCCCATTACCATCTTCCTGATATGAGTTTAGGCCCAGTTTACACAATACCTTTCTGGTACACTGTTGAATATAAAATTTCTACATCTCAGACAAACTGCATAGTTCTGAGCCGTGGTTTTGAGGGTTGTTGGATCAATATCACATAGGAACATCGGAAGCTGCCATCTACTGAGTCAGACCTAGGTCTATTGTCTACACAGACTGGCAGCAGCTTCTCTAAGGTTGCAGGCAGGAATCTCTCTCAGCCCTATCTTGGAGAAGCCAGGGAGGAAACTTGAAACCTTCTGCTCTTCCCAGAGAGGCTCCATCCCCTGAAGGAAATATCTCACAGTGCTCACATGTGGTCTCCCATTCAAATGCAACCAGGGTGGACCCTGCTTAGCAAGGGGGACAACTCATGCTTGCTACCACAAGACCACCTCTCCTCCACACGATCCAGCTGAAAATTCAGGCTAAGACTTTATATGTGGAGACGGCCAGGGTAATGCAAATTCCATGCATGAAAATATTCTTTAAATCATGTCTTAAAGCTTGTTGCAAGAACTTTGTTCAATGTTGGGTACATTCAGGGAAGTTTTGGCACCATTGCATGTCAGCAAGCAGGATTTCCTATGTTTAGGAAAGGGAGGCCCAGTAAAAACAGGTATTATAAAGGCCTCCAGAAAGTATGGGCTACTAGATGTTATGAGTGGGCCAGCAATGTTTTTCATCTTACTTGCAAGCCTGGCTTATAGAATGGTAATGATTTGTATTTCCACTTTCAAAATTAGCTTGATATAAAATGAAAAGGCTGCCTAGCATTGTTCCTATGCAGCACATGAGAGGCAGTTTGATTGAAGCCTTAATAAAATTAACACTACTTTCTTGACTTATTTTCCTCTTTTCTTCTTAATCTTCTCTTCAAGATTAAACTCATCAGCACTTGACAAAAACTGCAAATAACAGCCAGATGCAGGAGTTGGCTTTATCTTTTTATGCAAGTATGTGGTGCTAATTAGTGCAAATTGATTAAACTTTAATTGCCTGATCCATGGCTAATTAATATTTATAAGATGAATGAGTAAGAAAACCAGACATTTATTAAAACACTTTAATGATTTTTCATATGTTTTGACAAAGCAAAGCAAATAGATGTTAAGAGTCAAAGGGAGCCAGACTTCACTGTATCTCTGCTCGGCTTTCCCCTCTAGAACTCATTTTGGGAAGCTTTCCCCCCTCTCACCATCATTCACTTATTGCCAGCAAGCTTTGTTTTGGTCCTGACACCCTGTGCTATATTGTGTAATGAAATCAGGTTATATCACCACATATTAAATCTAACACAAGATTGCATAAGATGAAAGCTATGCATACATTTTTTTTGTTTTTAAGACAATCTGGGCACATTGCAAACAAAGAATCTTTAAGAGCACTCCATTGCTTTAAACCAGGATTGGCCACCTTCTGCATGGTTTGGGACTGTTCTCCAGACAGTAGTTCAGATCTAAAAAGTGTGTATTTTGCTACAAACACACTGACTTGCTTGTGGCTGGTCACACTCCAAAGCAAAACTGGTACCATCTAGCAGTAAGTGCTTCACAAATATGGAAAACATATTTTTCATGCAGAGCATGACAGAGACATATGTAAATTAGTGCCAAATATGAAATAATTCATCATTTTGCCAAAATACGTGGTTTGCTAGAAGAGGGAGAGAGGTCATGGGAAATTAATTTGGGGGTACAGGATACAATTTTCCCCTAGCCAGCACTAGCTATGAAGCAGGGGAAAGAGTGATAGTGTGTGAGTGCTGAAAATATACATTCTTCAAACTTAAAATCAGACACAATCTTGTCAAAGAGCCCAATAATCTGATAGGGCTTCTTGATACATGGAAACTGCCAATCACAGAATGACTTGACAAGATATATGCAGGAGCATTCATTCTGCTTTTTTTGCTCAAGTGAGAGGGAAGGGGAAAAGAGGTGTTGTAGATTTGTACCTGGTACAAAAGCCATCGGACCACCTAATGGCACAGCGGGGAAGTGACTTGCCTAGGGAGCAAGAAGTTGCTGGTTCGAATCCCTGCTGGTATGTTTCCCAGACTATGGGAAAATACCTATATTGGGCAGCTGTGATATAGGAAGATGCTGAAAGGCATCATCTCATACTGCTCGGGAGGAGGCAATGGTGAACCCCTCCTGTATTCAACCAAAGAAAACCACATGGCTCTGTCGTCAACAGGAGGCGACACCGACTCAATGGCACAACTCTACCTTTATCAAAGCCATTATTTTCAGTTCCATTTAGGACTTAATTCCACCGTAGCTTTTCTCAAGTTTGTTTGGGGTTTGCCTATACAGGTTTTTATTGCATTTGTTGTGGGTTGCTTCTAGTTAGGAAAACTTCCATTGGCTTAAGCTTCTGCAGTGCATTTCAAAACCTGTTTTGAAACATCTGATCCATCACCCCCAATTTTCCTTCTTTCCCAGCATATTGGAGGGACTGGACGCTTGCCTTGACTATAGCTGGATCAGTTCATTTGAAATACAGTTTCCAAATAACTGATCCCACACTCCATTTTCATCCAAGTGGTGCAGACTTTGCATTCTATCTTTATTCACAAGACATTATTTCCAAACAACTGATCCCCCTTTGTGCTACTTACATCTGTCAGCATCGCACACAGACACACTTTAAGACAAGTGAGAACAGTGACTGTCTGTGAATCTGGCCATTCAATACGATGTATAGCAGAGTTTCTGGGTGTGGCTATAGCTTTTATTTTTAATCATTGGTTAAATAGTAGCTGGTTTGTGTGCCTTTTAATGACCTCTAACATAGGGTCCCTTCATCCTGTCATTTGGCAAACCTGATCCTTAGATGAATCCTAGCATGCCTTCAAATTTCATGCTCATTGGCTGGGAAGCAATAGTTGGAAGCAGAAGAATTGCAGCTGGTATCCCCATTGAGATCCATGAGAATGAATGAATGAATGAATGAATGAATAAAATGGACCCAAGAACATGATTGAAACAAATATATAGTCCATGAATAAGACTTTTAGCAATGAAAATTAATGAAGAAATGAAGTGCTTTAATTTCTTGGATATTCCAAGTCTTTATCCCATTTCTTCATCTAATTGTTTTACTCTGAGATGTTAATCGAAGTTGAAAATGTAGTAATGTAAGAAGCACACCTTTTATTTTTATTTATTTATTTATTTATTTATTTATTTAAAATAGGTCTATACCACCCAAAACTTGCATCTCTGGGCGGTTTACAATTAAAATCATTTAAAACATTAAATCAGTTAACGATTAAAATCATTTAAAAGATTTAAAACATTTAAAATCCAGTATTGAAATTATTTAAAACTATAAATCTAATTAAAAGCCTGGGCGAATATATGTGTCTTCAGTGCCTTCTTAAAAGTTGCCAGAAAAAATTTCATTCTTCTAGATACCCAATAATGCTTTTTCAATGTTGGTTGACAAGAGAGTTGAACTTTAGTCTTCCTGCTCCAGCATCCTATATTCCAGTGATCTTTGTTATTGTGTAAGCTGGGGCCACTTTGGCATAAAACCTTCACTGTGAGAGCAATCCCATCTCTCACTGTACTCAACTCCATACAGTACTGCACTTTTTTCAGGGCTGGGAGTACCCTTTAAGAGCGAAGAAGCCTTCTTTCAAGAGCTCCAGGAGAGAAGAAGCACTCTCTCAAGAGCTCCTCATATGTTATGTACTAGGAAGGGCTGCCCTGCACTCTCTGCAGGCTTTCAAAGATGATGCAGGACCTCAAGGAGGCTCCTTAAAGGAGCCCTCCCCCCCCCCACACACACACAAGTGCTGGGCAAAGCACAGCACTTGTCTCCACATGGTGACAGGAGGACTATGCAGACTCTTCAGCTTTGGCTGAAGCTTCACACAGGCCCAAGGAACAGCTAGTCAGAAAGCCGCACTTAGGGTTGATGAGGGCTGCTACTGGCTCCTGGGCCTTACAATGAAGAACACTGCTATATATACTATATTCCCACCTAGGCTTGCCATATTCAAGCTCTCCAAATCCAAGGATGCAGTCTGGGCATGTTGCAGTAGTACAAGCTAATCTGTGGGGCTGGTTTATCTCTGCCTTGTAAAGATGTGGGGACTTTCTACTCCTGCTAACTGAGCAAAAAGGCACCTTTCAAAGTGGTGATGCTCTTTATTTAGCAGAGGGAGAGCAACTGGCCCCATCCATGCTTAACTCCGTACACTACCCGGATATCAGGGGGAGATGGCAAACCTACTGCCATCTGGCAAGCCTACTGCTCCCAAGGGAGCAGGGGTACTGTTTAGTACTATTTTCATTGCTCTCTCCTCCCTCCTGAAGGACTATTGACTTGCAGGAATATGTCCCTGAGGAGTCATGACAGGCCTCAGGGTACCATTCCTGCAAGCAAATAATCCTTTAGGAAGGATAAGAGAGGGCAGCAAAAATCATGTACCCCTCTCCCTCCACCCACTGCAGCTGGGCTGTGAAAGAAGGAAGAAGAGCAGCTAGGCTCCAGTCACTTTGAGACACCACAGGGCTTCTTCCATTGCCACAGCACTGTGGAGAATGTCAGCCACTATATTCTATTACACTCCTGCATGGTTTTTTATCCTATAAAGCAAAACACAGCCCACCACTCATATATGGTCCTGTATTTACCTGAATCCAAGACTAGGTTTCCCCCTCCAAAGCCTTTGAAGTTCTAAAGGGGAAGCAGGTTCCATCTTAATACCAATCTAACCTGTATGTGTAACCTCTGTTTTTAAAGGGATTCGTCGTACATTTAGGCTCATCTTCTTTTCGGCTAAATGCAGTAGTCCTATTTTTGCCTCCTGTCTGGGGCTGAAAAAATAGAGAGGCTGGCAAGCAGTTGCTAGGCCGCATAGGCTAGTGGATTCCATTCAGCATAGTGAACCAGAAGCTGTGCTGGTCTACTCTTTCAGGGGCTTTCTAATGAAAGCACAGACAGAATCACAATTTATTTGTTTTTTAAAAGCCATAGTTAGCAGTAAACAAGTGAGCACGCTTGTTCAACCTTATTCCCTAAGACAGAACAGAAAAATAAATCAAGCATTCCCAACAGATGCTTGTTCAACTTGGGTTTAGTTGGTGAGATGCTCTTAATGCTAAAAAGAGCTCCATATCTATAAGGTCCAGTCTGAACACAGCGGGACTTACTTCTGAGTAAATATGTATAGGTTTGGTTGCATATTATCCCACTGTACTTTAAATCCATGGCTTCTCATCCAGCCTCAGTGAATAGTTACTTGTTCTTTTTCCTAAATAGTTTTTGCTCCAGTTCTGTAGGACTTCCTGCTCATGTTTTCCAAAACACAGTGACCCTCAAGCCCGTTCTGAGTGGGTGCACACTTGCACACACACCTCACATGAATGTAGTTTTCACTGCAGTTTTAAATGTTTTGTTCAGTGGACAACTTTCAGCGAAATTTGCTCATCTCACTCTCTCTAAGCAGCACAATTATGATGAAAGGAAACTTGCTACAGAAACCGACCAGTTAATAAAAGCTGTAATACTGTACTCCCTTTCATGGGAACATGATATATTGAACTTAGTGGGACATAATTCTTCATAAAGATGCATAAACTATCTTTATAAGTTGGGCTGGACAGGGCCCAACATGTTGACTAAGGCCTGTCCCACAAGTGCACCAGAATGAGGTAGCAGAAAGGCCTACACTTTGGCAGTGCAAGTAGGATAAACCATTTCTTAATACCATGCTACGTGAACACTCCCTGAAAACTAGCACATTGAGGAAAAATGTTGTAAGTCAGCTCTCTTGCTAGCTTTTTAGGGTTGCTGTGTGTTTTTTAATTGCAGGGAGTTTTCATGTAGGGCAGTCTTCAGAAATGATCCCTAAACTGCAGTCTGGTGGGGTTCAGTCCATTTTATCACTGCAGAACTCTTCCATTCAATTTCTATCTCATTTTGCTGCAAGTGTAGACTCAGCTTAAACTGAGCTACAAATAGCTCTAAAGATGTTAGGAAGCAGAGATGACACAGACTCCAACAAATCAAAAGTTCTTATTAGAAATCTATACCAACCTAAGTTGCTTTTCCTCTGCAAATTGCTCTGTTTCAGCCCTGTTATTGTACCAGAGAAAATAACAGCTGAAGTTTGGAAAACCATCAACTTTCCTTCTGAAATTAGTTTAAAGGCTGCTCTGTGAAGCAATCTAACATTGGCACTGTGCAGTCTTGAAAGATTATGTATTTTCTATACATATTTAATATCATTAATTCAGCTATTGCTGTTTTTTATGTTTTTCTTCAGCTACAAAGGATAGATTTGGCCTTCTTCCCTTTTCAATTCTTTTCCTGTCTTGGCAGAAGAGTCACTCCTGAAATAATGGGGCAGTTATAAAGATATAATATCTAAGGTAGACTACTATTTTTAAAAGTACAATTCCCTTTAAAAGGAAAGATGGGTGCATTGCCCTTGGCTTGGCTAAAATTGGTTTGGTACTTATAAACATTCTCAGTGAGCATTTGGCATAAAATCCATCTATTTTCTTGAAGTTTTCTCTCTGCTCACAATTTGGCACAACTACCCTGATGGTGCCACATGCATGCCCCTATCAGAATGATCATGGGAATTTTTGTTCCCAGCACAATCACCAACACTCAGGGGTGAACTTAGGTAATTTTGGTGCCTGGACCTGAAGGGCTTCTGAACCCACCCACCCACTCCCATGAAGTTAAAATTGGGACGTTATTTTTTAAAAAGAGTTAAATCTGTACCTGACTCCGAAGACCCGGAAGGGGGCTCCCACCCTCCGCTGCCCTGTGGCACTGAACGGCTATGCCAAAAACTTCAAGCATTGGGCCTGCTCCATGAGCAGGCGGAGCTTCCTCGCAGTTCTCAAGGGCCGCTAGGCTGAACAGTTGAGCCCAGCGGCCACTCCCACTCCACCCGCCAGTGCCACCACGGGGGTAGGGGAGGCCTGCTCGGCTCACCCCCACACCCCAGCTGTGAACATGGTACGGCTAGAATGCTTGACGTTTTTGGCACCGCAAGGCAGCAGAAGGAGGATGTGGCAGCAGGAGGCCCCACTGGGTCTTTGGAGGACCCCCCTGGACCTTGGAGGCCATGGACTGGGTCCCCAAGTTCCAGGGGTAAGAGCACCTCTGCCAACGCTAACAGAAAAGTGGGGGGGAACCCTACCAGAAACAAGGAAAAGTTTGAGGTTAGGTTTGGCCTGCAGAATCTTAATTGAATATACACAGACTCTAACAATATTCCATTCTTTTGGGGGGAAACGGCACTCAATGCATAATGCATTGTGAGCTAGGCAAATGTATGTTCAAACCAGAAGAGTATGGCCTTCAACAACGTTGCTAAATAAAAGCAATAAGAGTACCAGAAGTGTAGATTCAATTGATGTCAGCTAAAGGTATAATGGATCACTTATCTTTTGATAGGATCTTTAATCATTGTTGCACAAGAAAATCAATTACAATGTTAAATAACGCTGCCAATGAAGCAATAAAAACAAGGGCTAATGTATTTGCATAGAGGAAAGGAATATGTGATAGAGAAAACAAGAAGTAACAATGCTGCCCCTCCTCCTCCTCCTTCTCCTCCTTCTTCTTTCAATAAGAAGTTTACCGCAGTGCATATAACATAATCAAGGATAGCAATTATATATGTGAGTATAAATCAAAAAGAAAAGGGGGAAAGGTGGGGTAATCCCTTAAGCATAAATTTAACATAATAAAATACAACCTACCTAGGAAAAAAGAAAGGAGGGTGTGGGAACACCTTCTAAGGATATATGTCTTTTGTTTTCAGAGCATAAACAATTCATTAAAATTTGAGCAAATAGCTGAAAGTTCCTCTTCTTACCCATCTACCCCTTTTAAAGAAATGGAATCATAAATTATAGAATACGTTTTCAGTCTTTGAGAAACAGCTATCACTTTGGATATGCTGGATCTATTCATTCTATTTTCCCTAGATGTAACAATTAAATGGATCTATGGAGAACAGTGTATGGGGCCCTTGAGGTCGTGGTGGACGTGTTTCCCCAGTTTGCTCATGCTGTGCTAAAAAGCTGTTCTCTAAGCCAGCAGCAGCAAAAAGAAAATGCATTAAAAAGAGACCTGAGAGCCTGTGAATTTATGAGAAGTGCATCACAAAGACAAATATTTCAGCCCTGCAATTCCATTCGGCCTTTTCAGCTGTGTGTCCATAGCAAGTCAACGGCTAAATTGAAAAATCAATTCCAATTTAAATTATTGGAATAAAGAACACCAGGAGTCAGAGATAAAATGGCTTTGTTCTCTGAGATCCTTTTTAATTGGAAAGTTATTTCTTCAGGGTATTCTAATGGTTCTGAAGGAAGGCTGCAAAATAAAGTTGATCGGCTGGGGGAAGGTTAATAGCTAATGTGCATTTCTAGCTACTCAGTGGGCTCCAGTCTTTATGACAGCCCCCATCATAACGTGTAAAGATCCACAATACTAAATCATCTTGATACATGCGACCTACAATATATTTTCTTTCTGTCTTCCAAGAAATCATTTGAGGACATAATCTTGGCATATTCATAGTACCTTGGCAAGCACTATAAAAGACTACATTGCTGCGCCTATGATTTTACAGAGGTCATCCGTTAAAATCCTGAAGGCTTCAAGTTAAAAGGAACATTTGGAGTCAACAAGACCATTTTGCATAGCTTGTTGGTAAAATGAAAGAAAAACTGTACCACATAAGATGTTGGAAACCTTTCTTTCTGTGTAAATGAAAACAGCAGAATTGTCGCCTAAGGAGAACAACACTCTGAGGACAGTGACAGAAATTATGTGCTTACCTTTAAATGTGAGGTATTTGAAGGTGGAGTCTCAAACCTAGGGATTTCAAACCAGCAACTTTGGAATAGGGCCCAAGCACCTTACTTTCTGTTCCCCCACAGCAACTTCCAGGAAAAGCGAATTATCAGACTGATCTCTATTGTGCGACAGTGCCACCTATCATGGTAATATGCAGTTCTTCAGTCCAGATGAGCTTAAGAAACCAACAGTAGCTTTGCAGCTCTATATAACAGTTGTTCCAGGCTTGATTTCTCAGTCTGAGCAACTTATCTGACCAGGTAGCAACTGTGCTGTGCCTTGCCCTGCCTAATTTGATTCCTGTCCTGACCATTAACCTATCTTTGACCATGTCTTCTGCCTCTGGTCCCTTTGATCCTCATCTGCCTGCCCTAGAATAAGGCAACCAGCTGTGCCCTGACCCAGAGCTCAACCTAGGCTGAGAACAAAGAGTTATGGACAGATAGTGAGGTGGGGAAGAAATGAGAGCAGAGGCACCATTTTACAGGTGGGAATAATTTCCCTTGCCCTTTGGTTTCAGACCACATATTCCTCATCTACATTACTGGCAAACTCACCAGTTCCATGCGGTCAGTGACTGTTGTTATAACATTCTTTTCAAGCTGTGTCCCAAAGAAACCAAAGGTTCCACAATGGATAGAAATCAGCAGTGGCAGATAAACTTCCAGAAAAACAGCTTCAGTGCTGGTACCAGATTGCTGGAGGCTCTGGCAGCTCCTGTCCCTCCCACCCTCAGAGAATAGGAGGAAGAGGACTACCACCATGTCCCAGCACCATCTGCCAATGAAGATAAAGGATGGGAAGAAAATGATCTGACAAAAGTAGCAGTACATTCTCCTTTCCCCGCCCTCCCGTCCACTCAATAGACTCTCTTCCAGACAGAGCTCCCTGCATCCTTACAGGAGCTTTTGGGGAAAAACCTTTGGGAAGAGTGGGAAAAGAAGTGTCTTGTAAAACTGCACAGCAGCTCATGCTCTGATCCTCCCTACCAGCCAAAAGGAAATGTCCTAGTAGCCCTGCCATTACCAGGATCCCTGTCAGGGAACTGGCCTATATTGAATGTTTGTACCTAAGTCATAGGACTTAGTCATAGGAACATAGGAAGCTGTGTCAGACCATTGGCCCATCTAGCTCAGTATTGTCTCCACAGAACTGGCAGTGGCTTCTCCAAGGTTGCAGGCAGGAATCTCTCTCTCAGCCCTATCCCAGAGATGCCAGGGAGGGAAGTTGGAACCTTCTGCTCTTCCCAGAGCAGCTCCATTCCCTAAGGGGAATATCTTACAGTGCTCACACATCAAGTCTCCCATTCAAATGCAACCAGGGCAGACCCTGCTTAGCTAAGGGGACAAGTCATGCTTGCTACCACAAGACCAGCTCTCCTCTTGTCAAGGAGTCAAGGAACCAAGGAGAGACTGGGACTTCTGTTGGCGTACCAATCACCCCACTGCCCAACAGAGTACCAAACTGAGCTGACAGATCTGGTTGCAGAGTTGGCATTGGAGTTGCCTAGCTTGTTGGTGATGGGGGACTCCATTTCGGGACTGGTTTGTCAGGAGCGGTTCAGGAGTTCATAGCGGCCATGACAATGACGGGCCTATCGCAAGTGGTCTCTGGACCAACACATGATGTTGGTCACAGGTTCAATTTGGTATTTTGCTCTGATCACGGTGGTGTTTCATGGGTGAGGATTCCTGCTATCTCCCCATTATCATGGACAGACCACCATCTGGTCAAGGTAGGACTTGCAACCACAACCCACCTCTCCAGGGACGAAGGACATATTAGGTTGGTCTGCCTGAAAAGGTTATTGGCTCCAACAGGACTCCAAAAGCCTTGGAAGGGTTTAGAGTTGGCTCTGTTAGTGATTCTATCAATGCTGTGGTGCAAACATGGAATAATGAACTCACTAGAGCAGTAGACACAATTGCTCTTAAGCATCCTCTCCAACCTGCTTCAAAATTAGCCCTGTGTTATTTGTAAGAAGTACAGAAGCTGAAGTGGTGAGGTAGATGACTACAGTACAAGAGGATGACTCGGCGAGAATCCAGATATCACAATACAGAGCACATTTGAAGATCTATGCTCTGACAGTGCAGGCGGCAAAGAAGCAATTCTGCCCACATTGCTTCTACAAATTAACATCCAGTAGAGTTGTCTAGAGCTGTGAGGGGGTTAGTATGTGCCCCTTCAGGGGCTGCCAAGAGTGGGTTTGGGCCCTGATGAAATGTTTTTTAGGTCCCCCGCTGTCACAAGGTCCCCCACTGCCACAAGGCCAAACCACTGATCTTTAACATAATTCTAGCTGCCATGTGCGTGGCCAGGGGTGGAGGGTGAGCTGAGCACCCCCCTGTGGCAGTGGCAGGTGGAGCGGGAGCAGACGCTGAGCCTAACCATCCGGCCTAGTGACCCTTGAGAACTGAGAAGTGTTCCAGTGCACTTGCATAGTTTGAATAACGTGTCAGTACTCTATTCAAACTGTGCAGGCACGCTGGAGTGGCTCACAGTCCTCAAGGTCTGCTGGGCCAGAAAGTCAGGCTCAGTGGCTGCTACCGCTCTGTCCCACTTGCCAGGCACACACATGGCAGCTAGAATTATTTTAAAGATTGGTGGTTCGGCCTCGTGGCAGCGGCAGGGTGGGCACGGGGTGGCGGCAGGAGGCAATACAAAAACTTATGAAACATAATTGGGCCCCAGGCCCCCTTCCAGGACTGCCAGGACCCTGTAATTTGTACCAGCTTCCCCCCACCTCTCATTGACCCTGGCCCCTCCCCCTTGAATTTGAACTTGGAACCATCAGTCACTTGCTGTGATGTCTTCAGTGACTTTTTTTGTGGATAAAATCTCTTGTATTCGTACAAAACTGGATTCCACAGTGTTTATAGAGTCTACTGTGGGCAGGGATCAAGCCCCTGTCCAGCAGCTCCTCTTATACGATTAGATTAGATTAGACCATTTTCCATTTGTGATCCTGATGGTGTGGACAAACTGCTTTGGACTGTACATCCTACAACCTGTTCTCTTGACCCCTGCCCAGCTTGGTTTATTTCATCTGCTAGTCATATTATCAGACAGGGTCTGGTAAATATTATAAATGCTTCTCTGAGGGAGGGCAAGATTAGTCTCAAGGAGGCTATTTTTAGACTTTATTTGAAGAAACCTGCATTGGGTTCCTCAGAGTTAGTGTATTTCCAGTCTTCCATGCTTGGGCAAGGTGATTGAGCAGATGGTGGCCTCTCAGCTCCAGGCAGTTTTGGATGATACAGATTTTCTAGACCCATTTCAAACTGGCTTTCGAGCAGGCTGTGGGGTTGAGACTACCTTGGTTGGCCTGATGCATTATCTCCAATTGGCAATTGACAGAGGACTTGTGACTCTGATGATCCTTTTGGATCTCTTGGTGACTTTCAATACCATCGACCATGGTATCCTTCTGGGTCACCTGAGGGAGGTGACCCAGGATTGGGTGGCATTGTTTTATAGTGGTTCTGTTCCTACCGTTCTAGTAGATTCCAGATGGTGTCACTTTGAGACTGCTGATCTGCAAAGTGAGAACTAAAGTATGGAGTTCCCTAAGGCTCCATACTGTCTCCAATGCTTTTTTAAAAATTATTTTTTTATTTTATTTTATTTTATTTTATATATTTTTATACCACCCAAAACTTATGTCTCTGGGTGGTTAACATCTACATGAAACTGCTGGGAGAGGTCATCTGGAGGTTTGGTGCTCAGTGTTATCAATTTGCTGATGACACCCAGATCTATTTCTCCATATTGACCTCATCAGGAAATGGCATAACTTCCCTAAATGCATGCCTGGAAACAGTAAAGGGCTGGATGAATTTAAATCCAGATAAGACAAAGATACTGACTGTGGGGTTGGGACTTGAGAGATGGTTTAGATCTGCCTGTTCTGGGTAGGGCTACATTCCCCCTGAAAGAGCAGGTACATGGCTTGGCAGAGCTCCTGGATCCAACACTCTTCTCTGTTTTCTCAGGTTGAGGCAGTGGCCAGGGGTGCTTTTTATCCGCTTCAGCTGATACCTCAGCTACGCCCATTTCTAGAGGTAAATGGCCTTAAAACGGTGGTACATATGCTGCTTACCTCTAGGCTTGGCTACTGTAATGCACTCTATGTGGCACTGCCTTTGTACGTAGCCCATAAGCTGCAATTGGTGCAGAATATGGCATCCAGACTGGTCTCTGGGACAACCCGAAGGGACTGTATAATACCAGTTTTAAAAGAATTGCACTGGCTACCAATATGTTTCCAAGCAAATACAAAGTGCTAGTTATTACCTATAAAGCCCGGAATGGCTTGGGTCCAGGGTACTTAAGAGAGCACCTTCTTTATCATGAAACCTGCCACCTATTAAGATCATCTGGAGAGGTCCAGTTACAGTTGCCACCAGCTCGTTTGGTGGTGACTTGGGACCAGCCCTTCTCTGTGGCTGCCCTGGGGCGTTGGAATACACTCCCTGTCAAAATAAGAGCATCTCCATCTCTGTTTGCTTTTTGGAGTGCCTTCAAGACACACTTGTTTTCTCAGGCTTTTAACTGAAATTAATTTTAAACTGTTTAATTGTTTTTATCCCATGAAATTGTTTTCACTTTTTATTCTGTGAAATTGTTTTGTTTTTACTCTGTTTTATATTTGCTGTGTTTTAAATTGTGTACACCACCTAGATACACATATCAAGCAGTAAATAAATATTATTTATAAAATTACATAAGGGCCTCTGGGGGTTGCTCCCATGTGTACATGGGGGTGACAGGCCGAGCTATGGCCTGATTGCTAACTGACATCATTGCTGCTGGTGGCACTGAGTTTAGGAGTTGGCACATTTGGGTTGGCCCTCTCAAGGACAAGGACCCTTGGCTGGTACCCAATGTAGCCAACCCCTGACTCCAGCTCTGGACAGCCTTTTCACTAATACCAAATGTTCCCATCAATGTGCACCACAGTGAAGTTCTTGGTATGTTTTGGAATATATGCTGGGTTCATGAAGGATGAGGGCGAAGTCCAATAGGCCTGGCTAACACTCTGTCTCAGTTGCCCCCTAAAATATTTTGTTTCCCCAGATCTAGCTATCCGCAGGGATTCTGTACAGGGATGCTGTACACAGAAGTGTACAAAATTCTGTGTACACAGGCATTCTGTGCACAGAATGTACAGGCATTCTGTGACAGGCATGCTACAAGTCCTTGGCAGACAAATAAATATGAAAAGGGGTCCTGTAGAGGTTCCTATAAAATTGCCAGCTGTGTTTGTCCAAATGACAAGTCTTGTTTAAAAAATGAATGTGACTGTGGGCTAGTTTAGATAATTCTTTCACTGCATGATTAGATTTCTCTATCTGCGTACAAATGATCATCCAAATGAAAAATGATACATTCTTTACCCTGGATTTAAATGCTAGATGTAATGTAGGATTTAGAATGTGGAGTACAGGATTTGTTATAAATGTAGATGATAGAGTATAAATGTAGGATTTATCGTGTGATTACAGTAGATGACTGAATAGCAATGTGGTGATCTTTCCCCATAGAGTTTGCATTGTAAACAGGACAGAGCCCAGGATTGGATCATCCAGTCAGGGGTGGAGCCACCATTGAGCGGTAGAATTCAAAGAATCCAGGCCGCCAATGGAAAGGGTCACCAGAGCCCTCCTTGTACGTGATGTCATGTGCAAAGGAGGCATGGCCCAGACCAGAGAGCCGGTGTGAACTCTCCAGAGCTCATTTCAAGCTAGTGTTTTCTGGCTGGCTGCATTTATTTCCCTTCCACGTGGGAGAGGAAGGGAAATAAATGCAGCCAGCAAGCAAACGCTGGCTGGAAATGTGATTGGAGGGCTGGGGCAGGCCCTCCAACAATCAGGCCACACCCCTTTTGTGCATGATGTCATGCACATGGATGTCACTAGCACACATGAGGGCTACCAGTGGGATGGACTATGGGTCGGGTCACCGATCTGCTGGCTACATCACTGCATCCAGTTATATGGGCGGGACTTACTTTTGGCATAATTTTTTTCTCCCTGCCTGAGGTGGAGAGTTGTGAGAGAATTCTTTTTAATCTTACTACACTAACTGACATGGATAGTATAAGTGCTTCTCCATTTTCCAGCACCCCACTTACAGCTGCAAATCTGTGGCTTTTCATTCTCCAGCAGAAATCTGGGTTTGTGGGCTTGGGAACTGTGAGGCTTTTTTTCCTGTAAAAGGGTTTTTCCCCAGTTTGGAGCTCATATCTATCTATCTCAAGTTGTTGTGACTCACACACGGATATGAAACTCCCAGACCAACATACAAAAGATAGAAACATCTATCTAGTTTTAGCTAGTAGGTTCCAGAACTCGCCCAGACTAGAAAAAATTAAAAAGCCCCTCTCCCTGGTGGCCCCTTGGAATGAGGGAAATAATGAAGAAAATAGGGAGGGGTGGAGCTGGGGGCCCCTCAGGAGCTGGGGGGGCAGATTCTTTGAACCCATCCATTCAGTTTTAGCTGTACCCCCTGGAGGGGAGTGATAGGCCTGCATTTGTGAAAGGAAGGCACAGCAGGAATCTAAACAAGTGATTGGAAGAAAATATTCTACCCACATTGGTCTGTTCATCTGAATCCATTTTCCAAGTGGGTATAAAATACCCTACAGATATATTCTAAACGCATGTTTAAAAGTATCATCTGAACTGGCTATGTGTCTTTGCTGAATGCCACACTCTTTACTAAGATCTGCCCCTTGTTCTCACCAGTGCAGCATTCGTTTGTAGAATCAAACTTTGTACCTAGGGGTTCGGAATGATGGCTACCCAGCATTCCAAACCACAGGGGAGACACCCTCCTCAAATATACCACTTGACTCTGCAAAGAAATGCTGCAAGCGAAGGTGGGGGATGCAGGGCCATGGCTGTGGAATGTGTTGGCAAGGGGAGTGAGTGTTCTCCAATTCCCTGCCCCTGGGTACACTACAGTAAATCCATTCTGCATGGCAGAACAGAATTAGAGAAGGATGAAGAAAAGTGTGTACAAGTTGAGAAGCAAATTCATCCAAGTTTAATTCTACAGTGTGCACCATCCATCCAGAGAAAATTAGTTGCAACTAAGAGTCAAGCTGCACAGTATGTTAAATACGGTATCATCTAGATGAGTCAGTCATGACTAAGTCCCATTGAAATTGAACAAATATTTGTTTTTCTTAACTAACTTGCAGCCAAGTTGCCTTGTCCCCCATAGTTGCTATTTACCTCAGAAACAAGTATTTCTGAGGTGCATAGCTATTTGAAGGCAGATCTAGGTTGGAACCACAGATGATGAAAGCTCTCACTGTGCAACACCCAGTCCAGATTCTTTTTAGTTAAGCAGGGAGGGAAACATTATGTCAGTGTTAAGCATTTGTTTTACATAATGTGTGCTTGATGTCTAGATCTATTACTTTCAATGGTACATGCAGCCTGATCCTAAACAGGAGGCAAGTTGCACTGTGTCCAGTGGACATTATTCTGAATCAATGGAGCACAGGATTGCAGATCTAGTTGTGCCTAGATCTCATCTCATCCCATATTATTTTCCATGCAGCGTGTTTCCTCAAAAGTTCATTGAATTCAGGGGAAATTACTCCCAATGAAGGATGCATAGGCTTCCCACCTTCATTGTGCTTAACCTTTGTTAGAACTGCCTCCAAAGATTTAAATATAAACCAACCAACAAACAAAGAGGAAATAGAAATGCTATCTTAGATAGCTATTATAGAGCTATCTTTCCATGTATGTTCCATACATAGAAAATAGTATCATTCAGTAGTCTTAAGATCATGATACTTTCCGCTGCCAGGGGGAAAAAAAATCCCCTTAAAACTATTTGGGGCAGCTGTAGATTAGAAGATTTAAATGGGCATTTAATTTGAAATTAATAAAACAGTTATGGTATGTGTTAAGAAAAGTTACTGAGGTTTGCTTAGTATATTTAATTAGTGTAAAAGAGATAAATCTCGTTGCCATGTAATGAACTCAGAAGTGCAGATACAGTAAGTGTGTACTTACGTTCCTATTATTAATGCATTAAACTTGTAAGAATGTTTAGGAATTTAATTAGCATTTAATAAGATAGCTATAGCAAATTACAGTAGTTAGATGTTAAATGTAAATTAATATTTTTAGTATTTAATTGATATTAACTAATTAATTACTGTTTATTACATGGCAACTAGATTTATCTTTTTATAGAGTTATTAAATCTAAATTAAAAAGTGCTATTTTAAGTGGGCTCCACTCAATTAAAGTAAATATATTCCAAGTTTGGGACATCCATCAGTTTCACCCATGTAGGAGCTGAGGAACATTTGGAATATTTGGCCCATGTTCATTTTATCCCTTTAGATACTGATTCAGCAAATACAAATAGCTTTACTATCCTCATGCATAAGTTGCTATTTGGTTCATTACCCTAATCCTTATCACAGAAACAGTAAAATTCCATTTTCTAATCACAGAAACAGTAAAAGTCCATTTTCTAAAGATCCTCAAAACTGGACTGGGGATGTTCATATGCTGCTGTATGTGAGGTTTTTCCCAGCAAAAGAAGTCTGCTCTATCAGGGCTGACCACCTATTGAAGAAATGGGATAAGTGGGTACCTGAAATAGCCATTAGGCAATCAGTCTTAAGTCCAAAAGTGACTATCATATGAATGCTTGGACAGGTAATATACATTTTTGCAGGTTAAAAAGTCTGTACGTTTGTTCGTGAAGTTACTTGAACCAGTGGCTGACATCTAGACTAATGTGAATACCACAAAATGTTCCCTGCACACAACACTTCCCACAACCCTAAGGGTCATATTTTCAGGAGCCATGGGAAGTTGCAGAAAGAAGGGAAGATGCTCATTCCAGATTGAGGCCTTATATAGTACATCTGCAGAGCCTTAAAGGGGCCATGACCTATTTCTCAGGCATAGATTCTTAGGGTGGAAGGGTGATTCCTTTACAGAGAGTTGAAGGTCAAGGAGTCCTCAGCTTTGGAGAACAGGGGCAATAGTGTATCTTCTGAGTGTCAATAGTGCATCTTCTGAGTGTGGTGGAGGTGGTGACTTCAAGAGGTCCAGAGTCCACTATGGTGCTTCATCCCCTGTGCTCTCCTCGTCCACCTCTGACAAGGGTGGCTGTGACATCAGGTTCATGACTCCTTTCCATGTTCCTTCATATATATCATTCCTGCCAGTGTTCCCTGTAAGGTCTGGGGGCCAGTGGCGGCCTCCATCAATCCTAAGTGCAGCACTTTGCCCAGCACCAGTGGGGCTCTCTTAAGGGAAAAGGAACCCTCTTGAGCCCCTGCACCATCTCGGAAGGCATGCACAGAGTGGTAGGAAGTGTAGCCCTTCCCAGCACTTTCCCTATACAGCCTTAAAAGAGGACTCTGCCTTTCTTAAAGAAACCTCCCAGCACTACTGTGTGGAACTCAGCACCACTACACAGTAGTAGGAAATGGCCCTTGTAAGAAATGGCTCTTACATTGAAGCTTTATTGCCAAAGTGGCCCCCATTTGAAAAATAGTGAAGATCACTGTCATAAGCCAAGTGCGTAGTCATTCTGGGTCTAGTTCTCCCTACGGTGGTAAACCGGTGCTTATGGGCTGCATCATTTCAGCCTGTAGTACAAAATAAGAACATAAGAACAGCCCTGCTGGCTCAAGCCCAAGGCTTAGTCCAGCATCCTGTTTCCCACAGTGGACCACCAGATGCCTCTGAGAAGCCCACAGGCAAGAGGTGAGGGCATTCCTTTTCCCCTACTGTTGCCCTCTTCTGTAAATATTCCAGTTACCCCAACTTCTTGATCATTTATGAACAAGTTAAAGAACACTGGTCCCAGTACAGATCCCTGGGGGACCCCACTTCTTTGTGAAAACTGAGATAATTCCCTGTACATAGAAAGCAAACCTTTCTTTCTGGCATGATTTAATCTTCAGTGGTATAGCTGAGACATGGGCTTATCACCTCAGAAAGAGATAGGCCTTAGACACAAACAACTACTACATTTGTTTTCAATTCATTTTTCGGATGTTATAAGAGGCCTTCCATTTCTGACAAGAGAGACACTAACTTTTCTGTCTTGTTAGATTCTTTTTTGGTCTAAATAACTCAAAGCTCCTTCATAGGTTTACTTGTACAACCTATTTTAAAGTGCAAAATGCATGCAAGAAACATCATTTATGAAATGGCATGTATGGATACATTGCAGCACCTGCTAGCTTAGTATATGTGGGATTCCAGTCCTTATTTTGCTGCAATTACAAACATGCAATCATTCATAATTGATACTTAGCAAAGCTGGTACAGAAACTTGACGGTATACCAGCAACCTGAAATATTGAGCAGTCATTTATGTACTCATATAGGACTGTTCAGATATTCAAGTCAGTGTGTCAAGTCAATACCACTTCTGGTATTATGCTGACTGGGGCGGCAAGAGGGTATACAACCGCCCCATGACAGTGGTTTTGGAAGCAGCATCAGAGCAAGAAGCACGGTGGGGGAGGTAAAGACACCTTCCCCGCACTTCAAAGTTACCCCCCTACACACCTTCGAAGCAGCTTGAACGCCAGTCTTTCTAACCAGTCCGGCAGTCTGTGAATAGACCACCAAACCGGTTTATGCACATCCCTAGCATGCTGTCCGCAGTCCTAGCTTCTATATGCTTAACAGAGCCTATGCTCATTTATATTATCTCAAGTCTGCCGCTGTGTATACAGATCACTTCAAAAGCAGGACAGGATATTTATTTATCACATTTGTACACCACACCAATTTCCATCTCTGGACATTTTGATTGATTAAGTGCCATCAAGTTGGTATTGACTCTTAGCGACCACATCGATAGATTCTCTCCAGGATGATCTGTCTTTAACTTGACCTTTAAGGGCTCTCAGTGGCGCATTCATTGCTGTTGTAATTCACTGCTGGTCGTGCTCTTCTTCAATTTCCTTCAGCCTTTCCCAGCATTATGGACTTCTCAAGGGAGCTGGATCTTCACATAATGTGTCTGAAGTATGATAGTTTGAGCGTGGTCATTTGTGCCTCAAATGAAAAATCTGGATTGATCTGTTCTGTGATCCATTTGTTTGTTTTCCTGGCTGTCCACGGTATCCTCAAAAGTCTTCTCCAGCACCAAAGTTCAAAAGCATCAATACTTTTTCTGTCTTGCTTCTTCGAAGTTCAGCTTTCGCATCCTTAGAGTGTCACAGGGAAAACCATTGTCTGAATGATTCTAATCTTTGTAGATATAGAAACATCACGGCATCTAAATATCATTTCCAAGGCTTTCATTGCAAGCCTACCAATTGCTAGTCTGCAGCGTATTACTTGACTGCTGGATCATTTAGTCAATCCTAAAAGGCCATCCTTGATGGTCAATCCTAAAAGGCAGAAGCGATCCACTACTTCAATGTCTTCATTATCCATTCTGAGGCTGGTTACTGTACCCACTGTCATTAGTTTAGTCTTCTTTACATTTTGTCATAGTCCCATTTTTCAGTGTGCTCCTTGACTTTCATTACTAGAGCTTGCAGATCATAACAAATTAAAACAGAAATTAAAACCTTAAAACAATTTAAAACCACATGCCTAGTTAAAAAGCTTGGGTGAATAAATGTGTCTTTAGAGACTTTTTAAATGTTATCAGAGATGGTAAGACACTTATTTAACAGGGAGCACATTCCAGAGTCTCGAGGCAGCAACAAAGAAGGCCCATCCCTGTGGCAACTGCAGACAAACCTCTCTGGATATTATTATTATTATTATTATTATTTCTTGTTTACACAGTCGGACAGGTGTTATTGACTGGTTTGCTTTATCCAGACATCGAGTCCTTCCCAAGGACCTGGGATGGCTGAATTTTATTGTCAATGTTGTAGCTGTTGTTATAGATATTGTCGCAGAATATAGGCTGTTCCCAGTAAAGCTGCTTTTTGTAATTGGCTGATGGTGATTTCTGTGGCCCCTATGGTGTTGAGGTGCTCTTCAAGGTCTTTTGGAACTGCATCCAGGGCGCCAATTACCACTGGGATTATTTTGGTCTTTTTCTGCCACAGCCTTTTTCAATTTCAATTTGTAGATCATTGTAGTTTGTTATTTTTTCTATTTCTTTTTTTTTCTATTCTGCTATCCCCTGGTATTGCTATGTCAATTATTTTAAATTGTTTTTTCTTTCTTCTCGACTACAGTTATATCTGGTGTATTGTGTGGCAGATGTTTGTCTGTTTGTAGTCGGAAGTCCCATAATATTTTTACATCTTCATTTTCTACCACTTTTTTAATTTTATGATCCCACCAATGCTTGGCTACAGGTAGCTTGCATTTTTTTTGCAGATGTTCCAGTGTATCATCTCTGCTACCTTGTCATGCCTTTGTTTATAATCAGTCTGTGCGATCTTTTTACAACTTTTGATTAGGTGGTCCACTGTTTCATCTGCTTCTTTACAAAGGCGGCACTTGCTGTTTGTTGTTGACTTTTCGACTTTTGCTCTTATTGCATTTGTTCTTAGTGCCTGTTCTTGTGCAGCCAGTATTAAACCCTCTGTTTCTTTCTTCAAGTTGCCATTCTTAAGCCACTGCCAGCTCTTGGTGATGTCTGATTTTCCACTTATATTGTGCAAATATTGACCATGCAGTGGCTTATTTTTCCATTTTTTATGCTCAGTTCTTGACTTGTTCTTTCTTGTAGGCCTGCTTTCTTTCATTGGTGTTGAATAGTTTCTCATTATTGACCATTTGAAGTGCATCTTTTTCACTGTCCTTGATATATTCTTCAAGGCCTCTTTTCTCCTCCTCTACTGCTTGAAGGACTTGCAGCATTCCTCTTCCACCTGAGCTGCGAGGGAGGTATAGCCTATCTACATCACTGTGGGGGTGCAGAGCATGATTGGTGGTCATTATTTTCCTGGTCTTATAATCTAGCGTCTCTAGCTCTGCCTGGGTCCAGTCTATTATTCCTGCAGTGTATCTAATAATAGGTATAGCCCAGGTGTTTATAACTTGTATTGTGTTCCCACCATTGAGTTTGGACTTTAGAATTTTTCTAACTCACCTGATGTATTCACTTCCCATTTTTCTTTTAACTTCAGTGTGCAATGTTATCAGCCTGGAGAATGCCCAAGTATTTGTAATGTTCTTTCTCTTCCAAGTTCTTGATGTTGCTTCCATTGGGCAGTTCTATTCCTTCTGTTATCGTTATTTTTCCTCTGTTCATTATTAATGCATCACACTAATAATAATAATGATAATAATAATAATAAGATTAGCAGATATGAAGCCAGAATTACACAACACAGGCAGAATCTCCAATTCCAGTCAAATCAGAGACATTTCTACCAAAGCATAGAAGGAGAAACTGCAAGAAACCTAGAAACACCAAATAAAGAAGAAACAGTGCAATTCTGGGGGAAATTATGGGACAATCCAATAGATTATAATAAAAAAGCAGGCTGGATGAAAAAGGTCAAAAAATGTAACCAACAAATGCAAGATCTAATAATAACACCAGAATTAATAAGTGAAAGAGCAAAGAAAATTAAAAATTGGACTGCTCCAGGCGATGATGAACTGCATGACTTTTGGCTTAAACACCTAACAAGCCTTCATAAACAACTATCAAAACAGTTCAATCACATTTTGCAAGGAGGTGATATTGAACAATGGCTAACAAGTGGCAAAACTCATCTCATCATGAAAGACCCAGCAAAAGGTGCAGTTCCAAGTAATTATAGACCAATAACCTGCCTGCCAACCATGTTCAAATTATTAACTAGAATAATAGCAGATGAAGTGATGCAATACTAATTAACTAACAAACAGCCTCCAGTTGAACAGAAAGGAAATTGTCCGAACACCAGGGGCACAAAAGACCAGCTGCTGATTGACAAAATGATTTTAGAAAATTGCAAGAGAAGAAAAACCAATCTAAGTGTTGCATGGATTGACGGCAAGAAAGCCTTCGACTCATTGCCTCACACATGGATACTAAAATGTTTAGAAACAACTGGTGTCAGCAGAAACATACCGATAATTATTTAAAAAGCAATGAGCATGTGGAGTACACAGTTAACAATCAATGGTGAGACACTTGGACAGGTTAGCATTAGAAGAGGTAATTTCCAAGGGTACTCACTATCCCCTCTGTTGTTTGTAATCACCATGACTCCACTTTCACAAATACTAAACAAAACAGGCCTCGGATACCAAACATCTAAAACATCAAGTAAAATCAACCATGTGCTGTACATGGACGATCTGAAGTTGTATGGGAAGTCCCAGTCAGAAATCAAATCACAGCTAAACACTGTCCGTATAGTCAGTAGCCATATAGCAATGGAGTTTGGACTAGACAAGTGTGCTGCATTAATAATGAATAGAGGAAAAATAAGAAAAACAGAAGGAATAGAACTGCCCAATGGAAGCAAGATCAAGAACCTGGAAGAGAAAGAACCTTACAAATACTTGGGCATTATCCAGACTGATAACATTGTACACGCTGAAGTTAAAAGAATAATAACAATTATTCTTTTAACTTCAGCGTGTGCAATATTATCAGCCACCCATAACAAATTGTTCTCTGGGAGGCTTACAACACAACATTAAAACATGAGATAAAAACACACTACACATTAAGTCAAAAGAAAACCAAAAAGGGGTGGGTGGGAAATACAATACAAAACAATTTAGAAGACATTTTAAACAAATCAGTTAAATTTAGATCAAAATTTAAAATTTTAAAGGCCTGAGTGAACAAAAAGGTCTTTACCTGGCATCTAAAAGAGCAAAGTGATGAAGCCAGGCAAACGTCACTGGGGAGGCTAATCCATACATGGGGTACAACCACCGAAAAGGCCCTCTCCTTGATATCCTCCCTCCTCACTTCGTTTGGCAGGGTCACCCAGAGGTGGCCCTCTTAAGAAGAACTTGGTCCAGGTTGGGACATATAGGGCAAGGTGCTCTCTCAGGTAATCCGGTCATAAGCCATTTAGGGCTTTAAAGGTTAACACCAGCACCTTGAATTGGGCCTGGAAATGGACTGGGAGCCAGTGCAGTGATGAAGCTCTGGCATAATATGTCCAAAACATCCAGTCCCAGTTAATAATCTTGCAGCCCTATTTTTTACCAGCTGCAGTTTCCAGATCATTTTCAAAGGCAGCCCCACGTACAACACTTTGCAGTAATACACATTGCAGTAATGTGGATTATCTCAATTGATGATGGGTCTCATAGTGACGAAGACTTTCACTTAAATCAGTAGTGGAGCCAGGCCAGCAGCAGCCTGTGTCCAGCCACCAAGGCAGCCACGCTCGCACTGCCCCCTACATCTGACGTCAGATATATACTTTATTTACGGCCAATGGCCAAAACAACGTCTGACGTCAGAAACGGGTGTTAGCCACATACCAGCATCTGATTTCAGACTTGAGGGGGCATGGTCTGGCTCCTGAATGGGGCCATGCGGCCCCATTCGGGAGCTAGATCGGGGGCAGCGCTGCATTTGCAGTGCGACTACAAGTGTCTCTCCCGGCCTTTAAGAAAGGGAGAGCCTCTCTTGGCCACACTGCAAATGTAGTGTTGGCCATTTAATTCCTGAACGGGGCCACGCAGCCCAGTTTGGGAGCTAAACCAGCCCCCGCCACATTTGACATCAGACGTGGGAGGCATGTCAGAGCCACGAGGCATGGCCCCTGAGGGGCAGTGGCCCAGGTTCTTTAAATCCGGTCGCCCAATGGTGGCCTTGCCCCTGCCTTAAATACCATGGCCCTAAGCCGTTTAGGGCTTTTTAGGTTATAACCAGCGCCTTGTATTTTGCCCAGAAACTTACTGGTAGCCAGTATAGTTCTTTTAATGTAGGAGTAGTATGGTCTCTTCAAAATGACCCATAGACCAACCTGGCTGCCACATTCTGTAACAACTTCAGTTTCCTGGCTATGTACAAAGGCATCCACACACAGAGCACATTTCAGTAGTCAAGTCTGGTGGTTACCAGCATACATACCACTGTTCTGACATTGTTTCTCTCAAGAAACAGACACAGCTGGTATATCAGCCAAAGCTGATAGAAAGCACCTCTGGCCACTGCCTCAACCTGAGACACCTGTTCCTTCTGGGGAAGTGTGACCCCATCCAGAACTAGCAGATTAAAATTGTCTCCTGAGTTCTGTGCTGATATGTCTGTGCTGAGGCCAAGGATATTTCTGTGGTGGCTCCACCAAGGGCCAAACAACACATGGTGTCAATTACATGTTTAATATCCCCACCATGATAGTTAATTTTCTTAATTTAAAAGCAGCCACTTAGACAATGGGAGACCAAAGTGTATGGGTGTGGAGAACCTTCTCTTAACCCTTCCTTCACCACCAGTTTTCCACCTCCAGGTGGTGTTGGCCCTGTGGGTTAAAAGATCCAGGTGCCTGTGCTGGAGATTGCAGCCTGGGCAGCTGCTTCAACTGAAACAAGGGAAATGTTGGGCGGGGGGGACTACTTGTGATTAACATCATGTTTAGTCTGAGCCTTACAACATTTATAGTAAAAGAGGAAGCCCGATAAAAGGCCTAGCAGTGTTGATCAAATTGAAAATACCATGGCAAGCATTGTAATTAACGTGTTTCCAGAACCTGACATGCTCTCTGAGTGTCATTCCCTAGGTTATTACAGATGGAATTAGAGTGTCCTTTCACTGTCAAACTGAGATATACTGCTGGAACAGTGCTGAAGTTAAAGTACCATTCGGTACATCTTTTCAGGATTTAAACATCTGCTGAATTCCATTTATTTCTCCACTTGGCATCTGGAAATAGATACATATCTCAAATGGTTTTAGTTTGGAGGGAATGGTTCAATTTGATGTTGCAATATTTTGGTTTTCTGTCTTACAAATTCTGTGGTGCACTTTTTGCATGTTAAGGAGGGAAATTTAACTCCTGTACCTGCAGCAACAGCAAGCTTTTACACATAAGTATTACCACCATGGCTTGTATCTCACACACACACACACACACACACACACAATTGCTATATAATTCCATGTATTTATTCATGCATGCATTCATTCATTTTCATGTGTTTATTTTATTTTAAAGGGAATTCTAATTCTAATTATGAGAATGAGAGTTAATGAAGTGTAATGGGTGAGAAGTTAGCCCTATCCACATATGATGTTCAACACATGTACAGTCCGTGTACAGTTTGCTCATGTACAAATCTGTACACATATAAAATTATTCACACACCAGCCCTTTACACGTTATTGAGTGCAGTGTTGCTTATAGTTACAGCACCGAAAGCAGACAAGAAGTCCTGCCCTGGTGCTGTCACTCACCTCCCAGATATCGCCACTCATGGTTACAGCAGCATTTGTGTGAAAAGGCACCCACTGTATCCGTGATGGCTGGCATGATTGGCAGTGTTGCACTTAATGTGAAGAGGGCTACTGTGTTCCTATGTGTACCCTGCATTTGAGATTGCCTGTACCTAGCTTCACTTTTCAAATGAGCACATGTATATTCACACAAAAACATGTACATGTATTCAAACATTGGTACGCATGTACAGCATAAAGTCTGAATAGAGCTATACAGTTATACAGTTGAGGTGAGGTGCTATCTCCCTCACCTTAGGCAAGCCACCGTCTTTTGGCCTTAGTTCCCCCATCTGCAATATATGGGTATATTATTTGAAATTTCACTTCTACCTATTTGCTTAGTCCCTTTTCACCTGATCTTTGTCTCCTTTACCCTTTCCTCAATATTCTTTTTCTCACTCCACCGCTTACCTTGTACCCTTCAATCAGCCACCCTTTTCTGTGCCCAATAAGGCTATCTCTCGTTTCTTTACACACAAGCTTTTAATCCCAGCCAAACTGACAATCCCTTCCCTCACAGAAGTTACATATTTGATATGTTGCTGTTTTCCAGGCCACTTGGAATGTTCATGAATATTTTAGACCATCTTTTTAGACTTCAACCAACTAGTGTCAAAAAGTTTCACTACCAAAATACAATACATTATAGATGCCCCATTTACGTATGCAGGTCACCACTGGATGGTACAGTAACAGAATAATAAACATGCATGTGTGAACCAGCCTTTAAGGATAACTTAGCAACAAGAATCTTGCATTCCAACCACCAGGTAATACCTTTTGCTAACCATGATTGTAACATCATTGTTGCCTTCCTTCCATTTTTCTGCCCTTAGTTATTATAGCATGTCACCACAGTAACAGTTAGGCGTGGGGTAGTAAAGGAGCAGTTCAGTAACAGAGTTTGCTTGTTTGTTCCTTTGAATTTCTATGCTGCCATTCAGGCCCAAATAGGTCTTTACAGAGGCCCAGAACAAAATCCATAAAACACAATTAGAAACATCAACAGCAATAAAAGTGACAAGAATCAAAATACCAAAAGCCAAATATCAATAACTATTAAAAACAGCAGCGCCAGCATTAAAAGAGCATATAAAAAATATCAGGCTGGCCAAGTCTGTCTCCTTGAGAAGAATTTTCGCTTCAGTGTTGTCCACGCAAACAAGTGTTGGGCAAAGAGCGTGCTTGCTCTTAGGGACGACGGTTGACAGGTTACAACCCAGCAATCCTTTAATTTTAAGATCACTGACAAATGGGGTGTGTGTATGCATGCCTCTTCTTCCCCTGGTTCTTGTCCATCTTCTTCTACCAACTGCTGTAGCAAAGGGACTATAGGTTTGCTATGTGTAAAATGAAGGGAGTGGACAAAAGGATTAAAGGAGGAATAGGCAGGAGAAACCAGAGTTGCTTCATTTCCCACTTTATGTACCTGCAATCTTAAAGGTACAGCATGAATCTCCGGGTTGTAATCTGGCAACTCTTCTTAAGGAGATGACCCACTTGGTGCTTTTGATTAGCAGGCAATGTTATAATGCTCATCCTGGAAAAAACCCCACAGCAACTAGACAAGGTCAAGCAGATGTAGGTAAACCAAGGGGCAGCCTTGTAGGGAGCATGCAGGAGATGTTTTCATGTTGTTTAATGCAATTTACTTAATGCATGGTATTCTAGCTATTGATTAAATGTATTTCCTGCTTTTGGGAAATTATTAAGATAATGGAGATAGGCAATCATGTGATCGTAGCTGAGGAGGCAGGCGCTTTATTGGAAACCATATTAATACATTTACCTCAGTGTTTTGTGAAATTCCTATCACAACCTCCCTTAAACCTGCATCTGCAATCAGATTAAAGGCCTGAAGGAGCATGCCACTCTACAGCTAAATAAGGATATATTTGTGACACTAAAAGCTAAATTGAATTCTTCTTTAAAAAAAACAAAAACCCTCAGTTAAGTGCAGAGTTCAGGTACAAAGTTATGGCAAGACCTAAACTTGAAAGAAGCAAGGAAAATGCAAAATGGAATTATTCCTCCCCTAAGTGGCAGGCATCCTTAAACTGAGCTGAGACCTCTACATAATTAAGAGAATGTTTGCCTTATGAGCACATCTTGAAATCCATTGTTTTATTTAGTCGTGTATTTGGATAATGATGTATTCATCGTATTCGTATTGGACACTGTGTGGAAGAAAGAAAGAAAGAAAACACTTTGGAAAGACTAACTGATGTCTTTACAGGCCTTGCAAGTAAATCCTTTATTACCTGACTACTTTCTCCATTCTTTGTTTTGCTGAATGGAAGGCTACTCACTCCTGCAATTGTCCACAACCTGTACAGCGCCCTCTGCAGAGGCAAGTAACAAACTGCCATTTCAGTTAAGTTCTTTTTCTCCGCTACTTTCTTTTTCTTTTCAAAAATTCAGTGGGCTTTCTTCCACAAGTAAAATAGGGGCTGTATTGAAACATTTTCCCCAAGAGCAATATCAATGCCCAACTCAATATTGGCTAGCCTGCAACAGGTCTTTGAGATGTTTGTGTGTATGTATGTGTTAAATCTTTATATCACCAAAAATGGGCATCTCATGGCAGTTTACAGAAAGATAAAAACAATAAAACCAATGTCAAAAACAAAAGTTAGAACAGTTACAACCATTTACAGCTCACCAAAGGCTTGATTAAATAAATGTGTCTTAAGAGAGCTTCTAAAGGCTGCCAGAGCTGATGAAGCTCTTACAGCATCAGGGACTTCATTCCAAAGCCTTGGGGTGACTATAAAAAAGGCCCAACTCAGTCACCACCTGAGGAGCAAGTAGCAACTACAGGCAGGCCTCTCCCGAAGATCCCGAAGTAAGTGGTAGGGGTTCTGAAGCAGGAGCCACTCTCTTAAATACTCTGGGCCCAAGCTGTTTAGGGCTTTATAGGTAATTACCAGCACTTCATAGTCTGTACAGAAGCATATTGGCAGCCAGTGCAATGCTTTTCAAATGGGGTTAAAATGGCCTCTATATGTTGTCCCAGAGACCTATCTGGTTGCTGCATTTCAAACAAGCTGAAGGCTATATATAAAGGCAGCTCCACGCAGAGCACATTGCAGTAGTCACATCAGAAGGTTAGCAGCATATGTACCAGTGCTTTAGATCATTCTCCTCCAGAAATAGCCATAGCTGGCGTATCAGCTGAAGCTGATAAAAAGCACCCCTGGTCAGTACCTCAACCTGGGAGACTAGAAAGAAGTACTCCCAGATTACATCCCTTACCTGTTCCTTCTGGGGGAGTGTAACCCTCAGGTGATGTATGCAGTTCCACACAGAATAACATCCTATGAATTCAATGGGTAGAGAAGGTTGCAATTGCATAGGATTGCAGCCTTAATTGTGTGTGTGAAATGAACTAAATATTTTCATGTCATTAATCATTTCAGTTTAAAAAAACATGCACTAGGCACAAATATTTCTTCATCGAGCCATGATGAATGTGTAGAAGGTGTTAATGTTGACAGGCTCTGGCTCTGTATATCAAATCATTCTTGTTTTCTTCATATTCTTGAAGGGAACAGATATTTTTAACATAAAATTCAGGATATATGACAGCTTGGTGACATATTGAAATTAGTGCTGAAATGACTTGGGCATTTTGAATTCACACACTGAATTTGGGTGCCTGTGATTAAAGAATGACCCTTGTGAAGTCACTTGTGAAGTGGGTGATCAGTGGCTCACCTGATAGTTCCTAAATGCAGAAACAGGATTGTGTGAGTCCAAGATTTGAGCATGCACTTATGTAGAGAAGATTACTGCAATCAGCATTAATGTCAGTCATCAGAGATTCTGATATTAGGTTCCTCTGGCTCACTGTGTTTCACTGTTTATAGAACTTCCTAACGGTCTGGATTCATCATTTATACTCAGTGCAGTTATCATAGAGTGCTTCCCATACTTCCATGTCAGGGTCCCTTCAATTGTTTGATTGATTGGTTGGTTGATTGATTGATTGATTGATTGATTTAGTGCTGTCAGGTCGATGTCGACTCTTAGCGACCACATAGATAGATTCTCTCCAGGATGATCTGTCTTCAGCTTGGCCTTTAAGGTCTCTCAATGGTGCATTCATTGCTGTCATAATCTAGTCCATCCACATTGCTGCTGGTCGTCCTCTTCTTCTCTTTCTTTCAACTTTTCCCAGCATTATGGACATCTCAAGGCAGCTGGGTTTTCACATAATGTGTCCGAATGCATATTATATGCATGCATGCATGTAACTGAATCAGTAATACTTCTATATGGAGTGGTGGGAGATTTGGACATGCATCCAACTAATATATAGGATATTACCACAATAATCGGCAATGGAACCAAATCTCAAAAAACCATTATGAGTGCAGATCATAGTCCAGTAAAGCCATTGTCAGTAGACTAATGAGTGACTCCATTTATTTTTTATTATTTATTTAGCACCACCCCATACAAAAAAGTCCCTGGGCAGTTCACAATCTAAAAACTCTTTAAACATTGACACAATTAAAACAATTGTAAAAATACAAATAAAAACACTAAAACCCGAAGCTTTAAAACTATAAACTAAAAGCCTGACTAAACAGGTATGTTTTTAGGTCCTTCTTAAAAAATATTCAGAGATGGGGAAACTCTAATTTCGTTAGGAAGTGTGTTCAAGTGTCCTGGGGCAACTCTAGAAAAAGCCTGGTTTCGAGTTGCCACCAACCAAGCTGGTGGCAACTACAACCAGACCTCCCCAAATTATCTTAACAGGCGGTAGGGTTCATGAAGAAGAAAGCACTCTCTTAAATACCTCAGACCCAAGCCATTTAGGGCTTTATAGGTAATGACCAACCCTTTGTATTTCACCCAGAAACTTATTGGCATTCTTTTGCCAATGTAATTCTTGTAATTCTTTTTTAATGGGTCTAATATTATCTCTTCGGGCAGCCCTAGAGACCAACCTGACTGCTGCATTCTGTACTAACTGCAGTTTCCAAACTACATACAAAGGCAGACCAACGTAGAGCACATTGCAGTAGTCAAGTCCGGATGTTACCAGGATATGCACCATTGTCTTAAGGTCATTTATCTCCAGAAATGGACATAGCTGCTGAATCATTTGCCCTTTGTAAGGTGCTTAAAGCCCTGTTTACAAGTTATTTTCAATGCCAGAACATTATGCATAAAGGGTATGCATTTACAGATCTGTACACACACAGAGTTATTCACACATTCTGTTCAATGAACCCACAGTGGTACATTACTTATATCTACCCTGCATTTTACGGTTTCTATACCTGAGTTCACTTTTAAAATAAAAGCATGTGCAATCATTAACACAAAAACATGCACATATGTATATGTATGCACATAAAGTGTCTGAAAAGGGCTCTGTTTATAGGCCAAGGCCTCAAGAAGATGATCTGATGTCATGAACTTAGGATAATTCCTATTATGGTGTTTGTTTAACTATAAGATAACAAATATTTTCTTCTGTTACTTCTCCTTTCTTGGTATTTCTGAAAAAAGCTAGTTACTGCCATTCTTATCTAATTTTCTAATGTCTAATAAAATCAATTTTAGTGTGGGATGCTAGGCCACTTTTGACATTATATTTTCTTATCCACTTTTAAAACCAGTTTTTAAGACATAGGATGGTGTTACAGAAAAGCAAACACAAGACCAATTATTTTCTTTTAACATCCCATAAAAACTAAGAATGCCCAACAGAAATTATACCAAAACAGTATAAGAAAATAAAAAGACTTTAATCTTAGATTATGTTGGTTTAGTAACCAACATTATGTATCTATTTATTTATCATATTTTTATACTGCCTTGTATGTACATCTCTAGGCAGTGTACAAATATTAATAGTAAAAATAACACATTAAAATAAACAACACAATAAAACAATATAAAACAAATTATTAAAATTAATTATAATTAAAAGGCTGCAAGAACAGGAGAGTCTTGGGGGGTCTTCCTGAAAACAAACAAAGATGCTCTTTAACATCTACATGAAACTGCTGGGAGAGATCATCAGGAGGTTTGGTGCTGAGTGTTATCAGTATGCTGATGACACTCAGATTTACATCTTCATGTCAACTTCATCAGGAAATGGCATATCTTCCCTAAATGCCTGCCTAGAGGTGGTAATGGACTGGATGAGGGTTAACAAACATACAAACTTCCCAACTCAAGCAAGAGTAATTCCTACTGGTAAAAGAAAAGACACCAGCAAGCCCTCTCCTCACTTTCTCTGGCTAGCCCTGGTCCCTTATTAAGCCAGAAAGCCCCCAATCCCCACCTCTCGCATGGGCTTCTGGAGCCTGGCAGCTGGAACAGCCCCCACACAGCTGCAGCTTGTCAGGGCGATCGGACCATGGCTACAGCACCACAGGATCAGCAGACGGTGATACTCTGCTACTCAAGGCCAGGGGTAGGGAGGGTCAGCTCTGCAAACTTCCCAACTCAAGCAAAGGGAACTTCTGCTGGTAAAAGAACAGACCCAAGCCTCCCAGAAAGCCCTCTTTTCACAACATTACCAACTGTACTCTTATAGAAGGTGCTAGTATAGCTATATTACTGTGTGTTTCTCAGGCTTCTCTGCTATTTTTGAAGCCTTTTCATAGTATTAAGTTGCCATATGCCAAAGCATAAATGAACATTGGACATAAATGCTATAGTTTGCCTCCTGATAGGTTTGTTTTTATATAACTGCTATTGCCAAAGTATGACCACTATTTTATGGAAGACTGACCTTCATTGAAATGTCCTTCGTTTCAAACCAATAAGGCCTTCTTCTCAAGACACTATCATTTTGGGTGGCCAGGTAGCCGTACCATTATTTAAAAAAGAAAGAAAGAGGACAAAGAGGACATCCAAAAAACAGAGGACAAATTTCCATAAAATGTGTATGTGTTAATTACGTTAAATATGTTAGCATATCCCCTAGACATCATATCCTGCCTGCCCAGCCATCACCCCCTTGTATAGTATCCAACCCCAAGTCCCAGCACCCCAGTGCCCTTCTCCTTCATTCTGCCCAGCCATCCTCTATTATCTAGACCCATTTCAAACTGGCTTTTGGGTGGGCTATGGGGTGGAAACTGCCTTGGTCAGCCTGATGGATGATCTCCAATTGGGAATTGACAGAGGAAGTGTGACTGTTGGTCCTTTTGGATCTCTCTGCGGCTTTTGATACTATCGACCATAGTATCCTTCTGGAATGTCTGAGGGGGTGGGGGGTGGGAGGCACTGCTTTGCAGTGGTTCCTCTCCTACCTCTCGGATAGATTCCAGATGGTGTCGATTTGAGACAGTTGCTCTTCAAAATCTGAGCTTAAGTATGGTGTCCCTCAAGGCTCCATACTTTCTCCAATGCTTTTTAACATCTACATGAAACCGCTGGGAGAGATCATCAGGGGATTTGGAGCTGGGTGTTATCAGTATGCGGATGATACCCAGATCTACTTCTCCGTGTCAAGTTCTTCAAGAGCTGGCATATCCTCCCTAAATGCCTGCCTGGAAGCAGTAATGGGCTGGATGAAAGAAAATAAACTGAAGCTGAATCCAGATAAGACGGAGGTACTTATTGTGTGGGTTCAGAACTCCAGAGACTACTTTGATCTGGCTGTACTGGATGGGGTCACACTTCCGCAGAAGAAACAGGTCCGCAGTCTGGCAGTACTCCTGGATGCAAACCTCTCCTTGGTTTCTCAGGTTGAGGCAGTGGCCAGGGGTGCTTTCTATCAGCTTTGGCTGATATGCCAGCTGCGTCTGTTTCTCGAGATCAATGACCTCAAAACAGTGGTACATTTGTTGGTAACCTCCAGACTGGACTTCTGTAATGTGCACTATGTGGGGCTGCCTTTGTATGTAGTCCAGAAACTTCAGTTGGTTCAGAATGTGGAGCCAGGCTTGTCTCTGGGTCATCTCAGAGAGACCACGTTACTCCTTTGCTGATGGAATTACACTGGCTGCCGATAGGTTTCTGGGCCAAATACAAAGTGCTAGTTATAACTTATAAAGCCCTAAATGGCTTAGGTCCTGGGTATTTAAGAGAACGTCTTCTTCGCTACAAACCCTACCGCCCATTGAGCTCATCTGAGGAGGTCCGTCTCCAGTTACCACCAACTCGTTTGGTGGTCACACAGAGACGGGCCTTCTCGGCTGCTGCCCCAAGATGGTGGAATGCACTCCCTGCTGAGTTACGATCCTCCCCATCTCTGGCTATTTTTTAAAAAATTTGAAAACCCTTTTTTTAACCCAAGCTTTCTCAGGTTTTTAATTAAAAATACTGTTTGTTTAATTTTATGGTTTTTAAATTATTGTATTGTTTTACCATTTATATGTCTTGTTATATGTTGAACTGTTTTGACTTTTATATGTGTTTTAATTGTTGTTAGCCGCCCAGAGACGTAAGTTTGGGCGAGGTATTAAATAAATAAATAGATAGATAGATAGATAGATATTACCTTCACACTGAAGGCAGGAATGGACAATCAGCAAAGGAAACTCAAGTAGGACAGGCAGAAACAAACAGCCAATGCATCAAAGGCTTGAAGTTGCTGTGGAGGACAGCACGAAGAGTGGGAAGGAGGACAGAGCCTTTCACATTGGTCAATAAGTCTTTTTGGCACTTCCTGGCCTGGAGCTCTGGAAGCATGGGGAGTGGGGAGCATGGGGAGTCAATCTCTGACCTAGGAACACACAATTTCTTCCAAGTATATCATGGAAGCAGCAGGCAGCACCAGCAAGTGAGCAAGGCAGGCAGAATCCACTGAGGTCCAGAAGGAGGCAAAGGGTCTTTGAAATAGGGGAGTCTGGGGGCACGTGCATTATGTGTCCCTTCATAACCTGACCATGTGGCTGCCCCATCCCAGAAAAATTCTGGTAAAAGAGCCAATCAGACAAATCCCAGACAATCCATCAAAAGAGAAGACTGTCCTGGATAAAAGAAGATAGCTGGTCACCCCACTATCATTACTGGCCCTCTTCCAATTCTCTAGTCAGCTCCCATTAACAGAATCTTTACTGCCTCATCTTCCTACAGTATCTCAGTTCTTTTCCCAGCATTACCAACTGTAACTCAAAGACCACTTTTTCAATTTGCCCACTTTTAGAATCAAATGAAAGCTGCACGCTTTGAATGCTGCCATTTTCTGTTGAATACATCAGTAACACAGGTCAGAGCATTGGTGGTTGTGTGTCTCTTTTTTTAGCTCTGTAAAATACTGAAAGGACTCATCCTTTCAAACCTTTTTAAGTATAGAAAGAATAAAAGGACAACAGCCACAGGGTGCTATTTTATAAATGGGGGAACACACTTTGGTGCAATTAAGATCCATATTTACAGAAAAATAAAGTCAATCTGCAAATGACCCATGGCTGCCTGGGTGGATAAGATGGATATAAAATTATGCAATGCATGTTTTCTTTAGCCCTAATACCATAAGATAAGAAATGAGAAATGCAGCATTGTGCTGGATGCAAAAGTAATCTGGGGCATCAGAGCAAAGGTGGAGATTAAATTGTTACATTGGAAAGGACAAAAATGTCACACAGCTTGTTCTCCTGTCATCTGTTATGGGCCTCCCCAAGGAAGCAAGATCTCCCCTGTTGCTTCCTCTGCATCTTGCAGTTTAGGAAGAATGGTGTAAAGGAATGCAGTGTCATCAAAGGTCTATAAAACCCTGACCTTCAAGCTGATAGATTTGGAGCAATAAAAGGCTTCCAGAGCACCTGATGTATAAACATAAAGGCAAGTTATAAGGCCAACCCACTTTAGTTTACAATCTGCAATTGGGGTGAGATTAAGTTTCAAAATAGTCTAGAGGCTTGTAGCTCTTGCAAAGCAGGGGTCCTAGTCATGATAGAAAACCAAAAGGGAGGAGCGATGGACCTTGGGATAGCCAGATATAAAAGATAACAGTTGAAAGAGAGAAGATGAATGGGGTTTAAATATAATGAATGTTGATAAATAGTATCAAATTTTCATCTAATGTGGTAAAAAAAGGTTACACACAGAAATGAACTTCTTAAAAAAAAAAAAAGCAATCATGTCTTACAAGCCACATGGAATTTAATGCTCAAAGCTGGTTGTTCTGAATGAGATCAAAATAATATGAGTTAACTAATCTTAAGCCAGTGAAATGTAAACATAGTTAGGATTCTCCACGGTGTGTGTGTGTGTGTGTGTGTGTGTGTGTGTGTGTGTGTGTGTGTGTGTGTGTGTAGAGTGCTGTATTTACTGGGAAGAACGGAGATTCAAATCTTTACTTCAAAGTTGGTAGGTAATGGTCTAAGATAGTAGAGTCCAGAGATGAGTCCTTAATAAAGGCTTACAACGGCACCTTTCAAAAGGGTCGGTACATCTCTCTCTCTTAGAGAAGCATTAACAGCCACCACTGTTCAGCTAAGCAGTCCCCCTCTGGCCACCTCAAGCATCCAGGACAGGCAAGGGTCAAGCAGGCACATGACTAGCCAATCCTCCAAGCAATCTGTCAACATGCTCGTGATGAATAAGTCCTTCAATACAGGTAAGCAGACACCAAAGGCACATCCAAGACCATATTCAATGCTGAGACTTAGCAAAGGCTTTTTTTCCTTATTTAAAATCTATTTGTTAGTTAGTATTTACTCCACATGTTTATTTTAAGCAATCTGTGAACTGAGATGTTTCCTGAATTGTTTACATTTGTATTTAGCTTGTTTGTAATCTTAGGAAAATTTAAAATTGTTTGCAGGGGTGGGGGGGATAGGAAGACATGTAACTGACATCCAGACTGGCACTGCCCACTGAGTACCCCAATAATAATACACTGTCACATGAGCAGTGGAAGGGATGTTTTTCGTTGGTCTCCCCTTTGCTCTGAAGCCCCTTGTGCATCACAAAAATATGTCCCTGGGAGGTTGTACATTCATTTGAACACCTAAAGAGGGCTTATGTGCATGAATTGGATTCTGTTAATCTGCTCTAGATGTATACAGGTGGCCTTTGTTATTCGCAAGGGTTCCATTCCTGCCAATTAGTGTGAATCTGGAAACCGCAAATAACAAAACACTGAATCTATGGGAATTGGGGAATTAGTTTCCTTGAAAAAATATGCTTTAAAAGCTGGGAGGGGGAGAAATAAGGGTAGAAAGGCATAATACCTTGTTCTCCAGGTCTCCAGGAATATCCTCCCATTCCTCTTATTTTTCATTTTAAATCTTTTTTAAAAATTATTTATTTAACACTTTAAAATTTAACACATTTTTATACTGCCCTATACACAAGACCCTGGGTGGTTATCTAAAAACACAACAATTAAAACATTAACACAATTAAAACAGTTTAAAATATAGACATAAACTCTAAAACTTAAAGCTTTAAAACTGTAAACTAAAAGCCTGACTATACAGGCATGTCTTCAGGTCCTTCTTAAAAAGATCTAAAGAATTAGAGGCTCTAATTTAATTAGGAAGTCTGTTCCAAAGTCCTGGGGCAACCCTAGAAAAGGCCTATTTTTGAGTAACCACCAATTGACCCAGATGCAACCAGACCTCCCCAGATGATCGTAATAGGCAGCAGGGTTCATGAAGAAGAAGGTATTCTCTTAAATACCTTGGACCCAATTCATTTAGGGCTTTATAGGCAATAACCAGCACTTTGTATCTCTCCCAGAAACTTAATGGAAGGCAGAGTAGTTCTTTTTAAATGGGTGTAAAATTATCTCTTTGAGCAACCCCAGAGACCAACCTGACTGCTGCATTCTGTAATAGCTGCTGTTTCCAGACTACATACAAAGGCAGTCCAACACAGAGCACATTGCAGTGATCAAGTCTGGATGTTATCAGCATATGCACAACGGTTTTAAGGTCATTTTTCTCCAGAAATGGACATTGTTGGTGTATCAGCCAAAGGTAATAGAAAGCCCTCCTGTCCACTGCCTCAACCTGAGAAACCAGGGCAAGGTTTGGGTCCAGAAGTACTCCCAGACTACGTACATGCTCTTTATGGGGGAGCATAACCCTATCCAGAACAGGCAGATCTAAGCCATTTCCTACATTCTGACCTTCTAGAATGAGTACCTCCATCTTGCTTGAATTCTGTGTTGCTGCTCTTCTGTGGGCTCCAAGAAGCCTCCCTGCTTTTGTCTGAGACCACAGGCATGTGGCTCTCACTTTTAACATGCTCAGGAGTCTCACAGGATTGTGAGTTCTCCGTTTGTAGGCATATTGGGGACTAGTCACTTAGCAGGCAGTGGGACAGTTACCCCCCAGATTTAGCAACTACCAAAGCCAAACTGAAAGGGAATTAGTCTCACACCTTCCCTATGCTGGGATGCCTAAGTAGACTCCAGAGTTAACTCGCAAGTTAGCTTTTCATTCAATGTCTCTCTCAGTACAAAGATTGACCCCCTCTTGGTCGACATCCCCTCCATAAATGCCTCAAATGAACTAAAAAACTATTACCTCAGCAGAGAAGTCAGATATAGCTCTGCTATGCAACTCCCTTACTATCAGACGAAGGCTAAGTGAACAATAGGAACTCAGAGGTGTACTCATTAAAATACTGATTAGTTTACTAGGTTCTTCCAACCTAAGAGATACAGTGTTTGCACATCCATTCACTCCATTTACATAACAAGATACACTTGTCCCATTCAAAGCATTGTGTTGTAGTGTAGCACAGTAAACACAGACAATGGAACCTTTTGAGATTCCCTGGAACTACCCTATTCAAGAAAGAAGATCAGCTGGAATGTCGCCTAAGGACACATTTTGAGCCAGTGTGGTCTATTTGGATCCCAGTGCATGTCATTTGGTTCTTACACCTTGGAGCCACCCACAATTTGAGTGCTAGATCTGACACCCAGCCATTTTGCTCTACATGCCAATCATGCTTCCAGCCTCCAGATCAGCCTTCTTGCCTGGCCCAGCCTGCCCAGCCAACAATGCTGCTACCAGAAGATGGCTACTTGAGAACAGACACCTTTTGGATCTATCTCAGCTGCCTAACTCCCTTGGTTTCCCGCTCCTGCTTGCTCCTTCCTAGTCCATCCCTGAGGAAAGAGGTCATTCGGTTGCACCTCAACTGTGAGGCTGCAATTGCCACTAAAAGAAGGACAAGATTGTATGATAATCCTGCACCTCTCTGGATCTCCCTATCCCTGCTCTCCTGTTCTTAAATCCAAAAACCTGTTTCTCTCAAGCCTCCTTTCTCTAGACAGCCTGGAATTTATTTTAATTCAAACACCAAGTTAAATTTCCTCTCTGCAGTTATCTGGCTAATCTTGTAACATGTTTTTAGTAGTAATATTGCTTTAATCAACTTTCTTATTCCACTGTACCCCTACTCTACAATAAAACCTTGTTTGTTTTTGAACATCAACCCCGCTCTCTGTTCATTTCCATGCAACCAAAGCTTTGCACAAAAATTATTCTGACTTGGAACTACTCCACCCCAGCTCGTTAATTCCCCACACAAGGCCCGAATGCAATTTTTGGGTGTTCACCAATCACCCTGCACCATATCCCCTGATGATCTCTCCGACACGTGTCATATAAAGGCTAAAAAGCACTGGAAATAGAATAGAGCCCTGCGGGACCCCAAACAATAGTTCTCATTTTGAAGAGCAACAATCTCCAAGCAAAAGCATCTGGAACCTATCTGAGAAGTAGGAGCAGAACCACCGCAAAGCTGTGCCTCCCACTCCCAACTCCTTCAGGTGCTCCAGAAGAATTCCATGGCTGATGGTATCAAAAGCTGCTGAGAGATCCAAAAGAGATCCAACAGAGTCACACTCCCCCAGGTCGATTCCTAGATCATCCAACAAGCCGACCAAAGCTGTCTCAACCCATAGCCTTCCCAAAAGCCAGTTTGAAATGGCTCCAGATAATCTGCTTCTTCCAAAGACTTCTTGTTGAGATCATTAATGCTTATCTGAGGGAAGCATTTCTGGAGGCAATTATTGGGCCACTGTTGAAGAAACCTGCATGCATCCCTCGGAATTAGGAAATTATAGGTCTGTCTCCAGCCTCCCATGGTTAGGCAAGGTGATTGAGAGGGTGGTGGTATCTCTGCTCCAGGCAGTCTTAACCCAGGCTAAAAACTGGGCTACAAAGCCAAGCTACACAGTGCTGCCCTGCTGGGATCAAGCCTGATCCCGGTGGTTCTCAGGTACAACCTAATCCAGGCTGGGCTTCCCTAGCCTGGGTTAGGCTGCTCATGAGAACAGTGTGTGTGTGTACATGATATACACACAAACATAATATTTACTCTTACAACAAATCTATGGAATTATATAAAAGGGCTTCCAGATACTACAACATTTTAAAAACATTTTAAAACCCTGTAAGTATTAGTTGTTGTTGTCATGGTTATCAGATGTTAATAAAAGAATTCTATTTTTCTGCAAATTTTGGGTTTATGCCATCTCTCAGCCATTTCATTTAATGTTGTTAGCTTACAATATGGATCAAAAGCTCATGTGGAGGAAGTGGACATCTCTTTTTCCTGTGAAACATTTCTGAGGGGAAAAGAAACACAGAGACATTTTGCTTCCTGTGGTATTATATAGAGTTAAGGGGGTGATGCATTTGCAGTGCCACATAGTTATAAACATTCTCCTGCAATGAGGGACCAATATATAAGAGCCATATGAATAGTAACACATTTGAAACTGATATTTCACAATAGTTATCATCTGTCTGGGGAAACGGTGAAGCTCGATTGAACAAAAGATAAAGTTAATACTACCTAATAAGAACAGACCATTATAGATCAGTGAAACTGCAAAGCAGAATGATATGACAAGGGCCAAGCCACATTATCTAAATTAACATTTTTCCAGCATGAACAAGAAGGGCCAGTCTAAGAAAACGGAGAGCTGTACTGTGGCCTGCATTTAGTCAACCTGAAGTAATTATTAATTTATGGTTGTCTGTGATTTTAATGAAAATGAAAACTGAGAGGAAAAGAATTGAGAGAGATAATGTGCCGTGAAATTGAGTTTCATTTGTTTGGAGCCACCTTCTTTGTTCTTCTTTCCTCTCTCTCTTTATGTGTATATTTTTCACTCTTTTCTATTTTTTGTGTTCAAAGACAAAGATATTAGTATAAATGTTGTCAATTCGCTCAACTTCTGTAACTTTGTATTTCAATACCTGCAATTACTTCAACAATCTGATCAGAAATTAATGAAATGGTTTGTTCACCTCAATTGCAGCAACTTGGACAAGCCAATTGTCTAATTTCAATAGACAATTCTTGGCAGGAATTTCTCCCAGAGCAGCATCAATCTGACTGCCACTTTGTTGGACTCTATAATCTATGGACGTAAATGCATACCAGGATGACAGAAGCCACAGTCACACAAAGACATGGTGTTGTTTCCTATTGTTACCCAGTTGAAGACCTTACATATTTAGGGGTGTGTGTGTGTGTTTAAGAACATAAGAACAGCCTTGCTGGATCAGGCCCAAGGCCCATCTAGTCCAGCATCCTGTTTCACACAGTGGCCCACCAGATGCCGCTGGAAGCCACAGACAGGAGTTGAGGCTGTGCCCTCTCTCCTGCCATTACTCCCCTGCAACTGGTACTCAGAGGCACTCTGCCCTTGATGCTGGAGGTGTCCCACAGCCCTCCGACTAGTAGCCATTGATAGACCTCTCCTCCATGAAGTCATCCAAACCCCTCTTAAAGCCATCCAGGTTGTTGGCAGTCACCACGTCCTGTGGCAGAGAGTTCCACAAGTGGATCACGCGTTGTGTGAAAAAGTACTTCTGTTTGTTGGTCCTAAACCTCCTGGCAATCAATTTCATGGAGTGACCGCTGGTTCTAGTGTTGTGTGAGAGGGAAAAGAATCTCTCTCTCTCCACTTTCTCCACACCATGCATGATTTTATAGATCTCTATCATGTCTCCCCGCAGTCGTCTTTTTTCTAAACTAAAAAGCCCCAGGTGTTGTAGTCTTGCCTCATAAGAAAGGTGCTCTAGGCCCCTGATCATCTTGGTTGCCCTCTTCTGTACCTTCTCCAGTTCAACAATGTCCTTTTAAAGATGTGGTGACCAGAATTGTACGCAGTACTCCAAGAGTGGTCGCACCATATTTTTGTATAAGGGCATTAGCCGTTTTATTTTCAATTCCCTTTCTAATGATCCCTAGCATGGAATTTGCCTTTTTCACAGCTGCTGCACATTGAGTCGACACTTTCAACGAGCTGTCCACCACAACCCCAAGATCCCTCTCCTGGTCCATCACCGACAGCTCAGACCCCATCAGCATATACTTGAAGTTGGGGTTTTTCGTCCCAATGTGCATCAATTTACACTTGCTAACATTGAACAGCATTTGCCATTTTGTCGCCCACTCCCCCAGTTTGGAGAGATCCTTTTGGAGCTGCTCACAATCCGTTTTAGATTTCACTACCCGGAAGAGTTTGGTATCATCTGCAAATTTGGCCACATAGCTGCTTACCCCTGCTTCTAGATCATTTATGAATAAATTAAAAAGCACCGGTCCCAGTACAGATCCCTGGGGGACCCCACTTCTTACTTCCCTCCATTGTGAAAACTCTCCATTTATACCTACCCTCTGTTTCCTGTCTTTCAACCAGTTAGCAATCCACACATGTACTTGTCCCTTTATCCCATGACAGCTAAGTTTCCTCAGGAGTCTTTGATGAGGAACTTTGTCAAAAACTTTTTGGAAGTCCAGGTAGGCTATGTCAACTGGATCACCTTGATCGACACGCTCATTGATACTCTCAAAGAAGTCCAAAAGGTTGGTGAGGCAAGATTTACCTTTGCGGAAGCCATGCTGGCTCACTCCCAGCAGGGCCTGTTCTTCTAGGTGCTTTACAATTTTATCCTTGAGGATGCTTTCCATCAATTTGCCTGGAACGGACGTTAGGCTAACTGGCCTGTAATTTCCCAGATCACCCCTAGATCCCTTTTTGAAAATTGGTGTTACATTTGCTACTCTCCAGTCCTCTGGTACAGAGCCCGATTTCAGGGATAAGTTAAATATTTTGGCAAGGAGGTCGGCAATTTCACATTTGAGTTCTTTGAGGACTCTTAGATGGATGCCATCCAGCCCTGGTGATTTGTTAGTTTTCAGTTTTTCCAGACAGTTTAGAACATCATCCCTTGTCACGTCTATCTGACTCAGCTCTCTAGCCTCCATCCCTAAAAAGCCTGGTTCAGGAGCAGGTATATGCTCAGTATCCTCTGCCATGAAGACAGATGCAAAGAACTCATTCAGCTTCTCTGCAACCTCCATATCCTCCTTAATAATCCCTTTCACTCCTTCATTGTCTAATGGTCCAACTGCCTCCCTGGCAGGTGTCCTGCTTCTGATGTACTTAAAGAAATTTTTGTTATTCCCCTTGATACTTTTGGCTAAATGTTCCTCAAACTCTCTTTTTGCCTCCCTTATTGTCACCTTGCATTTCTTTTGCCAGAGTTTGTGTTCCTTTCTGTTCTCTTCATTTGGACAGGCCTTCCAATTTCAGAAGGAAGTCTTCTTCCCTTTTATGGCTTCCTTGACGGTACCCGTTAGCCATGCTAGCATCCTCCTGGACTTAGTGGTACCTTTCTTCCTTTTGGGTATACAATCTAACTGGGCTTCTAGTATTGTGGTTTTGAGTAAACTCCATGCACTCTGGAGCGAAGTGACTCTCCTGATTTCCCCCCTCAGCTTTCTTTTCACCATACTCCTCATTTTGGAGAAGTTCCTCTTCTGAAATTCAAAATATCTGTATTAGACATCCTTTGTGATTCTCTCCCTGCATGTATGCTGAAATTGATGGCACTGTGGTCACTGTTCCCTAAAGAGTAGTTGACACTGACATCACGCACCAGGTCCTGGGTGTCACTCAGAATTAGATCCAAGGTCACCTTCTCTCTGGTCGGTTCCATGACCAATTGTTCTAGGGCACAGTCATTTAGCGTATCTAGAAATTTGACCTCTTTTTCCTGACTTGAATGTGAATTTACCCAGTCTATGTGTGGGTAGTTGAAATCACCCATAATTACAGCCCTGCCTCTCCTTGACGCCTCCCTGATTTCCTCCTGCAACTCCCAGTCACTATCGGCATTTTGATCCAGAGGGCGATAGCACGTCCCCAGTAGCACGTTTTCTTTCCGGCCTTGTATAGTAGTCACCCACAGGGTTTTTGTGGAGGACTCCAGTCCACTTAGGTTTTCTAGCTTGTTAGATTCTATCCCTTCTTTAACATACAGTGCTACCCCTCCTCCAAGGCGACCCTCCCTGTCCTTTCTACAGAGTTTATACCCAGGGATAACAGTGTCCCACCAGTTCTCACTGTTCCACCATGTTTCTGTTATGCCCACTATGTCTATTTCTGCATTAGCAACCAAGCACTCCAGCTCACCCATCTTGGCTCGGAGGCTTCTGGCATTGGCATACAAGCACCTATACACTGAATCTCTCCCCTGATGTATGCTATTCTTTTGACTCTTTGACCTGCTGCCACAGGCTCCCGTCTGCTCTTTATGCGGTTCTGCTCTGTCCCCTTCTGTTTTATTCGAATTCTTTGCAGCCTCACACTTTAAAGGATGGCTTTTGCCAAACGGGATACTGCCCAGCTCCCATCGGCTGTTCTCCAGGTGTCATTTTAAAAGCTGCTCTGCAACCTTTTTGATTTTAAGCGCCAGCAGTCTGGTTCCATCTTGGTTCAAGTGCAGCCTGTCCCTTTTGTACAGGCCTTGCTTGCCCCAAAATGTGTCCCAGTGCCTAACAAATCTAAACCCCTCCTCCCAGCACCAACGTCTCATCCACGCATTGAAGCCCCTCAGCTCTGCCTGTCTCACTGCACTTGCGCGTGGAACAGGTAGCATTTCTGAGAATGCTACCTTGGGGATCCTGGACTTCAAAATGCTACCTATCAGCCTAAATTTGGCTTCCAGGACCTCCCAACTGCATTTCCCCACATCGTTGGTGCCGGCATGCACCACAACAGCTGTCTCCTCCACTCTGTATTGCACAGAGTGCCACATGTACGACTATTTGCCCCATGGGCAGAAGTCATAGGTGTGTGCTCGGTGCAAGGAGCTCCTGGCTCTCAGGGAACAAATCCGTTCCCTCGAGACCAAGGTGGCAGATCTGGAGAAGCTCAGAGAGACAGAGAGGCATGTGGACGAGACCTTCAGGGATGTGATAGAGGCATCCCACTCCAGGGCTGGTAGCTTCTCTGCTGTCAGGGAGAATGAAGGTCTTGGGCAACGAGGACATCAGTCTGAGGAAGAGGGAAATGCTCCTTTAGAAGGGACCCCTTCCGTGGATGATGAGCCCATATCCTCTCGCACGGGGATACTCCTCTGGGGGGTGGGGGCCTCCTTGTCGTGGGCGATTCGATCATTAGAGGGATAGAGAGATGGGTTTGTGACCCGTGTGTTGACCACACGGTGACTTGCCTGCCTGGTGCGAAGGTTGCGGACATTACGCAGCTTCTAGACAGGCTCCTAGGCAGTGCTGGGGAGGAGACAGCTGTCGTGGTGCATGCCACGGGGGTAATTGCAACTCCTCATAGAGACTCACAGCACACAATAAGTTATGTATATTATGGAGGGAGGGGGGGGGGGTGTCAACCATGTAAGCATGTGAGCCAGCTTGTGCTAGTTTAAGGATGTGGCGCAAGGAAGCTGTGCAAAGAAAGCAACATCTGTCCGAGACTAGTTCTTGTGCTGGCTAGTTGACAGGTTGCACAGCAACTGTGGAACTATACTCATTCTTTAACTTTGTAGCACAATCTGGTGTATGTCCTGAAGGTCTTCCACGGATGATTGCACAAAATTATGGAGCAACACAACTCCATGAAGTTCCACACCCTAAGTTCCACAAGTTTTAGGATATCAGCTTGTGACTTGGGCAGGGGGGCAAACTAGATGAGATGTTAAATGTATGCTTTGCATTGGTGCCTCTTGGAGTTGTTGGTTGTTGTTTTTTTTTAATTGCAGCTGTGGTAAACCTCAATCTAGAGCAAAATCTTAGTATGGAAGGAAGATATGTTAAACCTTTCCCCATCCATAACAGTCTGGATCATGGTCCTGTACAGCTGTTGTTGTTTTTAACTGAGTTTAAAATGCAAATGCTTAGAGTTGCAAATGCTTAGCACACAATTCATTTGACATCTCATCTAGTTTTGGAATGTAGGTTCCAATATAATTACTTTCCCCCCCCCTTTTTGGTCTCACTGTTCCTTTTACAAGATAACTATCTACACACACTCTTTCAAAGCACTTTCAATTCTTTTAAAAAAAATCAGCCCCAATGTAACCTTGAAAAGCAGAACGCCTATCTTTCTCATCCCTCTTCCTTGAAGCTTCAGAGTTTGAAACACACATATGCTAACTTTACAGTTCTCCCACTGCCACCCAGTCTACCATGGCCAATAAAAAAGTCAGCAATTTTCATTATCCTCTGTTGTTTCCTTATTAGCTGCAGTGTTTGCTAACAAATACTGACCTGTATCTCCTTCCATCTGTTGGTGAATTAAATAAAAGATGAACCAACCAGAGTTCACAGCCTGCAGTCCTGAAACTTTCCAAGCACCCTTAACTACCGCTGATTGCGACTCAGGCTCCGACATCCCACGAATTGGAAGTATACTGCATTTGACACAGCCATATGGATGATGTTTGTTCTTATTGTTTCCACTTCCTGCTCTCAGCTAACTCAAATGCTTTGGTTAATGGCTTTGCCTTTATTTTAAATTTACTGCAAATTATATTCTATAATTACTTTGCTAATTTACTTCTAGGGCAGGTCCTCACAGCTCTAATTTTGATGCACTGTTTTAAGTATCTGATGCTGTTTTGCACTGTCCACTTCCCCAAGCAGTAGGAAGTTTCAAGGCAATTGTGTTTTTTAACAGGAGCAGGTTCTTTTTGAGAAAAGAGAAGAGTGGCATCGTCCCCCTCCCCCATATCACTATAATGGTGTAGTTACAAATGTAGCAAATTAGCAGGAGAAAGCAGAAACAAAGAGACAGTGGGACAGATAATGCAAGAGTATAGAGCAAATAATCAGTCCTACCCTCATCCACAACCCCGCAATGTAAACAGCAAAAGCAAATCATTCCTGGCACTTTTTGCCAGTCCATTTAAAAACTCAGACTTAGGTTTTGCTGATTCCAAATTCCTTCCCCATGCAGATCTGCTGTATCCAACAGCTGATGCCATCAATGATCTTTTGGTGATCAGTACCTACTAAAGAGGCATCCAGTTATACATGATATACACAACTTTAGAGATTATCTTTCTATTGGACATGACACAATAATGTTCCTGTTTTCCATACTGCTGAACTGAATTCTCAGTGATGATGGGGAGGTGGAGGGGGGGCTACAAAAAAGGATACCTGTTAAGTTGCCCCTCCCCACATGGGAGGTTGCAGTCTGTTGCAGTAGTACAAGCTAATCATGTAGGCATGTAGACATGTTGCAGTAGTACAAGATAATCAAGAGGGACTGGTCTATCCCTGCCTTGTAAAGATGTGGGTAACTTTCTACCCCTGCTAACTGAAGATACAGCTTTTAAAGTGGTGATTCTCTTATATTTAATAGAAAGAGAGCAACTGGCCTTTACAAGCCCCAGCACAATGTGCCTCCAGTGGCTGGAGCTGGTTCCTACCTTATGTTTCTTTTTAGATTTTGAGCCCTTTGGGGACAGGGGATCATCTTACTTACTTACTGATTTACTTATTTAGTAAACTGCCTTGAGAACTTTTTCAAAAGCAGTATACAAATATTTGTTGTAGTGGTACCATGCAGAAAGTGTAGCACTAAACCGTGATTATTATTCAGTCTTTATATGTCACTTCATCACGAAGTCCAGTTTCATGGCACACTGACTACTCTTCATATAGATACCATTGGATCTCCCTTTAGCTTTGGCAGAACCACAATTTAATTAGCATGACAATAAGATTAAGTTACCTCAGATTCATTGATCAACACAGCAGCAAATGTTTGCCTGTTGTTATTCTGAGAGCTGAACAAGTTAATGCATATTGAGGGGGAGAGTAACTGGCACTATCCACCCCCAGCACAGTACCTCCAGTGACTGTTGCTGGTGTCTATCTTGTATTTCTTTTTAGAATGTGAGCCCTTTGGGGACAGGGAGCCATCTTATTTATTTGTTATTTCTCTGTGTAAACCTCCCTGAGCCATTTTTGGAAGGGCGGTATAGAAATCAAATTATAAATAATAAATATGTCCGTATTCCTTCTCATCTTTGTACCACATCCTCCAGACACTTGTTTTTATCTCTCCCTGCCCTTTATTTCTTTTCACTTCAAACGGCAAGACCATGTCATTCAAGCGTGGGTGGGGCATTACATGTTAGAATGCTTTCCCATTGGAAGAAAACTTTCCTACACATAGCATGTCAAAGAGAGATAGGTTTTGAATGCTCCTCTTTGAAATGCTAGTCTTTGTATGTAAAGAAAGTCCCCACCCCATGCATTTAAAACTGTGGAGTCCCCTACAAACACACAGAGAGAGAGAGAGAGAGAGACCTCCATCCTGAAGTGATCCAGTCTGGGAAAAGATTTACCACTTGATTATATTCTTTGAATAAATTGGTTCTTAAATGTGCAAGAGATGCTGGTATATTGGTGGATTCATACAGGAAAGCTATGGAAGAAATGGAAAATATGTGTGTAATGAATGCCTATCAAAATAGAGATGCTGTCCTTTGTTATGAGAAGGATGTGTATACAGATACACAACCTCGTCCCACATTTTTCATCCCGCCAACCCCCAGCTACTGCATCCAGTGCTGAAAACATTTTTCCTGGTGAAAAGTAAATCAGATACAATTGGACAGAAGACGGGGTTGAGATAATTGTGCCAGCAAAACTATGATGTCTATGTTGGAAATCAGACCTGCCAAATTACCAAAAGATAACAAGGCAATTCTCACGATTGCCCAAAAGCAGGCTAAGGGAGCCTAGCCCACTTTTGGGCGGCCGTGTGCTGCAACGGGAGCTGCGCAGCTCCCGGCAGCTAGCCCTCAAAAATACCCCTTCCTTAAGATGAGGTTAACGGAGCAAGCGCTCCGTTAACCGCATCTTTTTGCTTGTGTGTTGCCATGGCATGTGGTGACACACGAGTAGACCTCCAACCGGGAGGCTGCAAGCAGCCTCCCGGGCTTGGGGGTCTCTCCAGGGTGCCCCATGCACGGGTGTAGGGTGCAGGGTGCCCCATGACCCCATGGAGTCAGCAGTTGTGTGGATGGCCAATACAGCCCCCCAGGGCTGCCTTCCGATCGTCTGAGCTAAGCCCACTTTCCCCACAAATCCCCTTCCAGCGAGTCTCACTGATCATGAGACTCACCTCATTATCTCATACTGATGCCTTCTATGGGCCTGGGTTTTTTAGATCTAATAAATGAACACTGAACTATAATTTTGAAGCCCTTACTTAATCTTTCTCTACAAATGTGAAGAAGGGAGCCTAAGTATGTAGAAGGTGTCCTGGTTTCATCATGTCTTATCAAGAGTTATATCACTGATTTCATGGACAGGACACTGTTTCTTTCCTTCCTGATGGTTCAATATGAAATAATTTCTAATTTTTATGGCTTTTGGCATTCATGGACATACCATAGCATACCATAGTTGGTGTTTCCATGGCATACCATAGTTCCTGGTATTTCTTCACACTGCTGCAAGTATGCGCAGCAGTGTCTAGGGAAATGCGAAGGTTGCTTTGGGTGGAAAGGGATTGATCCTGGACTTGGACAGAAGAGTAGGGTTGTGTGTTTTGTTTTGTTTTTTCTGTTTTGTTTTTGGCCCAAATCCGAAACAACCCCATTTTGTTCTTTGTTTGAAATTGCAAAATCCGAATCCGAAATGTTTTGGATTTTAAAAAATGGCCCTGAGGAAAAACTAGTGGATGCGGGTGGTAGTGCCCAATGGGTGGAAACTACCACCCAAATTTCAGAGAAATTGGGCAAAGGGCTGATTTTTGGTGAATTTTTGAAGTATAGAATTTTTCCCATAGGGAAGAATGGAGGTTTCAGAAAGTATAGCTTCATGTTGGGGGGAAAGGCATGGCCCAGAGCAGAGTAGGGTGGGTGGTAGTGCCCAGTGGTGGCAAGGAAGCTGCCAGAATTATTTCAAAGGAATTGGGCAGAGGGCTGATTTTTAAAGATGTAATGGAGTTTGCGCTTCTGTAAAGTTCTTCCCCATAGGCAATGATGGACCTCCATAATTCCTGCCCCATAACTGCACTTGGGGGGCACCAGGGTGGCCCAGAGCGAGTGGTGGTGTAGAGCACATAGAGTGCCAACCACCCCCGTGGGTTGCTAACCCATAGGGTACTGGGTTCTGTTGTTTCTGAGATGTTTTGAGTGTTGATTCAGATTCTCTAGTAGCATATGAGAGTGGGTTCATGGTTTGTCATTGAAAATCTCATATGCTACCAGAGAATCTACACTCAAAACACCTCAGAAACAACAAAATCCAGCACCCCATGGGTTAGCAACCCATGGGGGTGGTTGGCACCCTATGTGCACTACACCACCACTCGCTCCCGGCCACCCCAGTGCCCCTCAGGTGGAGTTATGGGTCTGCTGAAACCTCCATTATTCCCTAGGAGGAAAAAACCTTAAAGAAGTGTAAACGTCAACAATTCCTAAGAAATCAGCCCTTTGCCCTATTCCTTTGGAATCTGCGTTGTGGCAGGCACCTCTTGGGGCACTGCCACCCAACCTACTGTTTTGCCCCTCAGGCCCCCTTTCTGCCCCAAATCTGCCCCAAAGACATGTCAACTTCAGACATTCTTTAAGAACCAGCACTTTTCCCAATTCCTTTGGAATCTGGGTGGCAGTAGGCAACCATTGGGACACTACCACCTGACCCAATCTTCTGCCTCCAAAGCCCCCTTTCTGCCCCAAATCTACCCCAAATGACATCAACATCACACAACAACAACAACAACAGGGCTTTGCAAAGAACCAGGCAGATTTCCAAAGGTCATGCACATCCACATCCCCCCCAGAAATGCAATTGATCTACACACAACAGTGTGAAACAACAACAATGCAGTGTGCACACTGCCCCACGCAGTGTACACACTGCCCCACTGGCCCATGAGGGTAAATTTTACCCTTAAATTTGCTTAAAAGTAATAATTGCCAGCAGATCAGCCCATGCTTTTGCTGGCCAATCTGCAAGTTGGAAGGGCTGGAAATTCAAATAGATGTCAAAACTCAAAATGGAGACTGAAGGAGAAAGACTTTTTGCGATTGCACAATAACAAAACGTTTTGTATCCGAAACAGGGACGTTTTGTTTTGGCTACAAAATTTTCTATTTTGAGCATTGGGTGTTTTGTTTTGCCTACAAAACAGCCAAAATGGCAAATTGGGCACAAAACATTTTGTATCTGAAACGAAACGCACATCCCTACAGAAGAGGGGGTTGTCTGGGTATGATCTGAAATGCATTCAGGGGTACTCCAAAATCCTCCTCATAAAATTCACTTCAGTACAATGAATGATGATGACAATAGCTATTTTGTATTCAAGTAGTTTTGAGAGTGACTGAGGCGAATCCCATGATCAGTGAGACTCACCGAAATTAGGTCTGTGAGGAGAGCAGGCTTAGTCCTCTCTCCCAGCAGATGATCGCCCGCGGAGTCCTAGGTGGCCAGTTCAGCTGCCCATATGACTGCCGGCTCCGTGATGGAGCCGGCGGGAGCTGCAGGGATCAGGGGCTGCACAGGCCCCGGAAGTTCCAGGATGCCCCGTGCAAGTGCGTGGGGCATCCTGGAGAGACCTCCAAGCCTGGGAGTCTACTCCTGTGTCGCCACGCCCCACAGTGACACACAATCAAACAGAAGAGGTTAACGGAGCGAGCGGCTAAGGGGAGAGGTACTTTGAGAGGTTTCCTGCCGGTGGCCGTGCAGCTCCCATTGCAGCACACGATAGGCCAAAATCAGGCTAGCCTCCCTTAGCTCAATTTTGGCCAATCACGAGAATAGCCTCACTGTCTTGATTCTAAGCCTCCTCTCCCCCACTGCCTTCCAACAACACTTGCTTCTTTTCTCATGGATTAATACTATCCAGAATAACATTGCATACTAATCTGCTGACTTGGCTAGGTAATCCATTGTCAGGGATTGGCTGACAGCTTCTTCTACACATTGGATCAATTCTGAGCATAGATCCATTCCTCTTGCATAGACCTAAAAGGGGACCAGTGATCAACGAATATTGTGTTGTTCAAGCAAAGTGCTATGAGCTATTTACTTTGGCACAGCTTAGGTACAGACTTTTTGCCTAAGCAAAAAGAATAGAGCAGAGTAATGGGTATTCAAAAAAACATTTTGTCTGCACCTCTGAGCTAAAAAATAATGTACAGGCATGAAGAGATGAACTTGAAGGTGTGTACCAAGCTGATTCCACCTCTCTGTGTCATGGTTTTAAACTGTGTTTGAACACTTATCGGTGGGGAGTGGTTTCAATTATAAGATCAGTTGAAAAGGTTTCCTAAGAGACAGCTTATCCACAACCCCTGCCTCTTTAATGTGCAGCTCCATGAGCGTTCTGCAGGTATCCTCTCAGATCACATAGGGCGAGGCCCCATAGGCCTAGCCAGAATGCCATACAAACAGAGAGTGATCCCCTAAAACACACTCCAGGATCTGCTGTACAGGGAGTCTGTGACAGATATATAGAAGCTCATTGGCATTACTGATCTCTATAACAAGAGTTCCTTGGGAGCAGGAAAACGCTACCTCTTAGTATGTACTGGATAGTCTGAATTCACATGTCTTTGTCCACTTGACCATCAACACTGAAGTCAGTGAGGGTACCTTCTACTAAGGCCCAACCAATGCTCAAAATGCATTCTTCCTCGATTTGGATCCTCAGGAAAAATATTCTAATACTATTTTAAATTTTAAAAATTGGTGAAGTCTTAAGCTTAGTAGTACTTTTTTTCTTTTTTAGATAGAAGTATGTGGTCTGTTTAAAGTAAAATTTGGGAGTTTACAAAGTTCTTCTAGAGTTTGCTGCTTCAAGATAGATATGAATGGGACAGAGCACATCAAGGAGCTGTTTAAATTCAGCATCCTTGTGTTATTATTCAATAGGCTAACTGATATTCAGCTGCCACATTCATTGTCTCTGCTGCATATATTTTACTCTTTTTGGATTCACAGGAACAAGCATAATTCCACCAGATCCCCAAGTTGTGGGAATGTGCACTGACTTCTCCTTTTATTCTCTAGTATATATTTCTTTTCTCCACTGGATTCAGCTATTCCCTTCAAAGCATTGTCAAAGTGCTGCAACAGAAACATTCTGCATGAAGGCTTCCTCATTGTCCTTTAAAGTCTTTGCTTTTCCGACAGCATTATGTAGGGGAGAAAGCCATGGGTTTCTCACCCACATTCCTCAGTTTGCTCTTATTATCACTTGGAGGCAGCCTCAGTATATGCCACATTCTCTGCCCCCAATCAATAGACCATTTAAAATTTGAAAGCCGAAATTTCGTTGCATGCTGATGACTTGGACATGAGAATGGATGACTTCTTGCAAAAGAGGCTGGTGGTCCATAATTTCATTAAGCTTGGTCTTGTATCCAAGCATTTGCAACTTTTAATTGTCCCCTGTTAAAACAAAAGAATTAAAAGATATGATGTTGAGAAAACAATATATAATAGAGTTATACCTAATTTTAAAATCTGCCAAGGACACCTGCTATACAAGTGTTGTTAATACAGTGAATAACACTTTACAATAGCACTGAATAACTTCATCACAATATGTTCAGAGTCTGCGGGGGGGGGGATCTCTGAATATGTTCTGATGGGGTATCTATCTATCTATCTATCTATCTATCTATCTATCTATCTATCTATTTATTACAGATAGCTTGATGTCATTTGGATCCCTGAAAATCCCCCTTTGCAATTTGTGTTCATGATAAAAAATTGCCACCTAGAAATGACCAATGAAGGTTTCTAGTGTGTAGTAATCTCATGTAGTTATTGATTTATATATATATATATATATATATATATATATATATATATATATATATATACACACATTTTTTTTATGGAACAGCTTCATAGTTCCTGTGTGATGCCCATTTTCTTTTGTGCTTATGAATTATTGTGATACTTTTTATTTGTGGTATTGAACTTGACTCAGTGGATTACTGAGAGAATGTGTGTGAATATGAAGCACTGCCAATGCTCCGAAGGCGTCATGTAAATGCTAAGTACTATTATTTACTTCACCATCATTTAAATGCATTCACTGGATATTGAGATGATATATCAGTCAGTACTCAAACAATGCCTCTGTGAAGTCCACAAGCAGGGAATGAAGACGAAGTCCTCTTCTCCTGTTGCCTCCGCAACTAGTACTCAGTTACATGCTTTCTCCGAAGCTGGAGTTCTACTTACCTGTCTTGACTAACAGACAGTGATGGACCTATCCTCCATGTCATAATTTGTTATAGAAAAAGAGTGAGTTTTCCAGTATCCATACTGGTACCTACATTCAGGGCAGATGCTTCCACCTTACTACACAGTTCCATGATAGGCAATGTTTCTAAGAGGCCTTCGGACTGATCCAAGCACCCTTTGTCTCTTCATGACCCATTCAGCGGAAGTGAATGTTTTTCTTTGCATTTGCAAAGTGGCTACCTTCACAGATGCGGGGCAGGTGATGTGTGCAAGATGCCCAGATATGCATGTGGAGCACACATAGAAGGCTGAATCAGGTGCAGGACCGTGATGCTGCTGCTGAGTGCTCAGTGAGACTCTGAGGCACTTTCACTTGGTTCAAGGACCCCGATCTACATATCTAAAAATAGCACCTTGATACATCTATGATGTGATTACTTGAAATGCATAAATGCAGTGTTCAGTGACTCAGAACATGAGCTGTCAAATGTCCTATGATATAACCTATGGGGGAAAGAGAAAAATCCACAATGGTAAAAATATCTGTCCGGTGGAAGTTGTCTCTTTTATAAAGTGTTCTTCCCCCTGCCTCCCAGATTAGCTAGCCCCTGGTGATTCTCTTATGTTTATCAGGGGGAGAGCAACTGAACCTATTCAACCCCAACACAGTGATTATTGTTGGTGTTTACCTTATGTTTCTTTGTGAGCCCTTTATTTGTGAGCTCCTTTGGGACAAGGAACCATCTTCTTAATTTATTATTTGTTTCATTCATTCATTGTTAAATTTTTATACCGCCTTTCATTAAAATAATCTCAAGGCAGTTTACAAAACATGTAAAATATAAAACCATAAAAACTGCACAATAAAAATTAAAATAGAATATAAAAATACAAATCTAATTAAAAGTTTAAAAAATATGTACAATATAACCATACGATACAAAGCAGCAGCAAAGCCTAGGTAAAAAGAAAAGATTTTACTTGCTTTCTGGAAACTGTGATGGAGACTGGGGAGCAGATACCCACCAGGAGAGCATTCCAAAGTCTGGGGGCAGTGACTGAGAAGGCCCTGTGTTTTCCTATGTAAGCCATTTTGACAACTTTTGTTGAAAAGAGATATATAAATATGCATAGAAATAGCAATATTGAATTCTTCTAGGTGTGTCAGGTGGACTTGATCCTGCACTCTACATTTTGGTTTGCATCTCCTTGCCTCCCAGATTAGCTCAGAAGATAACATCTTCTGGAAGAATAGCTATATTAATTCTGTTGTAGGAAAACCAATAAAATAACATAGCCAATTGACTGCAAATCACCGCCCCATCATTAGAAGCTTCTTTGGGGAAGGGGAGTTACACTCACGCAAAGGCTCCTTTGGTGAGCAGAAGGATCCTGCCTATGTGAAATTCTCTTTCTGTTCCCAGAAGGAGATTCAGACAATGGAGCAGCAATTTGCAGAAAGCTGGAATACAGCCCAATTGAGTCTTGGGAATTCTAACACACACTTGCATTGTGGCATAAGATGTAATGGACTAGAGCCGACTTTGAAAGATGTATTTAATCTGTTCTTCAATTTGCAGGAATGCAGATTAGAAATGTGTAAAGAAAAAACAACAGTAGGACACAGGATCTACTGCTACCCCTTGTATTCCATGTCCTTTCCCATATATATATATATATATATATATATATATATATATATATATATATGGCATACCCTTGGATAATCCCGTGTGTGGCAGCTCTTGCGAGAGTTCATGAGCAGAACTCTCTGATTGGGCAGTGGGGATTCCATATGTAGATAAGGAGGAGGAGTCTGTGAGAGCAGGAGCACCATGGTGATTGGGCAGTGGAGATTCCATATGCAGAAGGAAGGAGGAGCCTGTGGCACCATGGTGATTGGGCAGTGGGGATTTCATATGCAGATAGGGAGGAGGCTGTGAAGATTAAGGTCAGTTGGAATGCAACTGTTACTGGTTGGAAGAATTTCTTGATTGTAGAGGAGAGGAATCTATATATATAAAAGGATAGTGGGCAGGGGTCTGTGAAAAGATGGGTCATGACGGAGGAAGGAGCCCCTTCAGGAGAAGGAGGCTGCCATTGTGTGAATTAGATGAGGAAACAAGATGAACAAGTTCTGTTAACTCAGGAAGGGAGAGAGAGGGGAGAAGCAGAAGAAAGACAGAGGGGAAGAGCGAATGGAGGAGAAAGAAAGAGAGAAAAAGAAGGGAGGGGAAGAGAGAAAGAAGGAAGGGTGCGGGATGGACCCGAGCCTGTCAGTGGCTGGAGAGCAATGAGTGGCCATGGTGGCAGCAGCAAGGAAGGACCCAGTCAACCACTGCTGCTGTTTGGGGCTACCAAGGCCATTGGTGGAAGGAGGAAGGCAGGCAAGGCATGGGCCTATCAGTGGCCTGAGGGGAATGAGCAGCCATGGCTGTGGCAGCAGTGAGGAAAGGCCTGGTCAACCGCTGCTGCTGTTCCTGTGGGGAGGAGCAGACGCGGGGCTCAGATGAGGGTGGGGAGGTCTCTGGGGATAGGGGGCTGCAGCTTGCCCAATAGGCATCCGCAATGCTGCAGTTGCGACCAAGAGGGGTGAGAGGGATGGAGGAAAAGGATGGCAGAGTGACCAAGAGGGGTGAGGGGGAGGGAAGCAACCAGATGGAGGAGGAGGAGCAGGAGTGTGGATCAGGTGAGGGTGGAGAGACCTCTGAGGTGAAGGGAGCAATCAAGTACTAGAGCGCAGATGTTCTGAGTGGGTTAAGCTAGTATATATAATATTTTGTGTTCCACAAAGTGGAATCTCATAAAATAAAAATACTAAGGCTATTCATACAAGTAGCCCTACCTGGGCTTGCACAGCCCTACTGGGTTAAGGCTGCTCAGGCAAAGTGTTGTGATCGAGGCTGATACTGGCACTGCCCCACCAGGGAGCATGGGAATTTCCCCCAGGCTATTACCCAGGTAGAAGAGTGCAAGCGCACCCAGGTACCCGGTCGTGTGTGTGCGTGGGCTGTAGGCAGCCCGCATACAAAGAGAGCCAGGTAGCAAGAGGACCTGACTGAGGACGAATCCCTCAATGCACCACCTCCTGGGGTGCATTTGCATGCTTTGCCACTCTCTGCGGGGCAGTTTGTTTGCCATGCAAGTGGCAGAGCCTTGGAAAGAAATTTGATTGTTGTGTGAACAACCGCACTGTGTTGTTGTAAGATACAATAACACTGATAGTCTTTAAAGTGCCAAAGGATTTGTTTACACTATTCTTGTTTTCTTATTTGTTCATCCTAAATTATTTCTGAGACTTTAGTCATAGTTTTCTTGCCTATTGGTTTGTCATCCACTGTGTTCCTGTATGTTCATTTACATCCCCCAAGGGACCATTGATTCATGTACTGATATAATTATGATATAGTTGACAGTCAACCCATTAACCTCTATGCTTTTTATAGCCTGGATTAATAGAAATAGAAACTAGCTTGATCACACTTAATTCTGATTATTATTGGCCCTGCTAGCATCATCAATAAAAACTTGGTGTACATTTTGCTTCTTCCTGGCCCTATGTGATGATTAAACAAATGCATTATATATTTTGGGAGAAAGATGCTAGTCTAAGAAGAACCCCTAATATTATCACTTGTGATTCAGCTCCCTTGGACAATGGTGGCATCAACAGATTTCCAACTTTAGTAGATTGTTAGAAATTGTATTTATTCTTTCCTCCATTCAGGTTTTGTGCCATGACCTCAGTAGCCTCTAAATTCCTGCATGTCACTTTTCCTATAATCATATAGAATGATTCTGAATATGTTCTCCCTTAATTGAGCACAATCCTTCACAAAGGGTTATTGTGTTACACTGTCAATGGAATACGTCCCATGGTTCAGTGGTAGACCTCACGCTGTACCATGGCATCTCCAGTTGGTCTCGGCTAGCCAGTCTGGAAAAGGCCTGTTACCTGAAGCCAGTTGGAGTAGATATCACACTGGGAAGGATGGGCCAAGATGGTAGCGGACAGTTTTGTATGTTCAAACTTACAGTTGCTTGTGTACTACACCGAGTCCTCTGTCTTCATGCCAATGTGAGTGTTAATATTAACATTCTTGAAGTTTACGTGTCTTTAAGGTTTTTTCCCATAGAGAAGAATGGAAGTTTCTGCACTTGGGGGGTGCTGGAGTGGCCCAGAGCGAGTGGTGGTGTAGTGCCAACCACCCCCATGGGTTGTTAACCCATGGGGTACTGGGTTTTGTTGTTTCTGAGGTGTTCTGAGTATAGATTATCTGGTAGCAAATGAGAGTAGATTCATTGTTTGTCATTGAAAATCTTGTTGGAGTCATGGTTTGAAAATGTCATTGAAAATCTCATATGCACCCCCCAAGTGCAGTTATGGGGCTCCATTCTTCCCAATGGAGAAAAACTTTAAAGACGTGTAAACTTCAAAAATCACTTAAAAATCAGCCCTTTGTCCAATTCCTTTCAAATAATTCTGGTAGCTTTCTTGGCCCCCTTGGGAACTACCACCCACCACACTCCGCTCTAGGCCACCCCTTTCCCCCTGACATGAAGCTATACATTTTCTGGAATCCTCACTATTCCCCTATGAGGAATTCAAAAATACTTTTAAAATTCACCAATAATCAGAGAAGTGTCTGATTGCCTTGAGGGTTTGTGGGTGGTAGGCATCCTGGATGCCTACCACCCACCCCACTTTTGTGCCCCTAAGTGCTCCACAATATGGGATAATGGGTTGGTTTGAGTCCCATTAAACCCTATGAGAAAAATAATTTAAAATATTTCAAAAATTCATTAAAAATCGTACGAGTGTCTGATTGCTTTGGTGGAAGGTACCCATGGGTGCCAGCTAACACCCCACCTACTTTTGGAGGTTCCAACCAGTTTGAATCAGTTTGAACTTGAACCAAACTGGGGGTGGGGGTTTCGAGCGGAACCAAAACCAAAACTCCCCCTCCCAGTTTGAATCCGGTTCAATTTCAAACTGAACTGGGCAAACCGGTTTTGTGCACATCCCTAGCCCTCACTTCTTGCCTGTGAGCCTCCGAGGGGCATCTGGTGGGCCATTGTGTGAAACAGGATGAAACAGACTAGATAGGCCTTGGGCCCGATCCAGCAGGGCTGTTCTTATGAGGCATAAGTTGTATGGAAATACTATACATGGGGCCTATAGGTAGGAGAAGTAGTGTTGAAGTGCATGGAACTGAATTCAACATATTGATTATAAATCAGTGAAATCTCTGCTTTCAAATATTGTTTCCTTTTGTGTGTTCTGTTTCTGAATATGCTGCTTAACACATGCTCTTTGGTCTCAAGGGGGCTAGAAATGTAAATATGGTAAGAGTCAAATCTTCCTAGCATGTGAACATTGAAAGTCAAAGTACACATTTTTTAAAAAAAGGAAATCAAACTTCCCATTTTGTGCGGATTTGTGCACAAGGGAAGCCCATCTATCCCCAGGAGTGCATTCTTAAATAAGAGGAAGAGTTGGAAATAAAAGGGAAAACAGCACCTTGAAGTGAAAAGAACAGGCGCAGATGTCCTTTAGTCGTGTGTTTTATTGATTTATAAACACTCAGTCAGGCTACCTCATCTCTGCAGAGTAATTTAGATATGGGAAAATATCTGTGAAATATATTGATTGCTTTATTGATTGAAAAGCCAATTGCTGTTGCACTCCTGTTTTACCATTTAAGTCCTGACACATTTTGACATATGAGCCAGCTGTGACTACTGCCTCAATTCTGCAGTGAGATAATGTGAAGGCTGTCAGGCCCACTTCTCTGCCAGCCCCCAGAATTTACAGTGGAGGTGTTCTGCTATTTAGCTTGTTTCTTAGCCAGTGGAATAATTAGGATTCGTTAAAGCCCACGGCTGCAGCCTATTTGGCACGTACATATAGGTGCTTTTTTGATCTATTTCTCCACATTAACTGGATTGATATGTCATGAACAAAAGAACTGTAGAAACCAGGTGGTTATTATTCCAAGCCTACTCGCCTGGGAATGATTGTTACTGCTTGGATATCCCCCTCCCCCCCATTCACCAGGAGGGATTTGGATTTTTCAAACATTCCATTGGGGAATTCTCACTTGTTACCAGATCAGTTTGTACTCAGAAGCCATAAATCAAGGGGGGATGGTGAGGGGGCAGGGGACGGGGGAGGACCTCCTCTTTAGGGCTCTGTTATTTATTTTGAAAATTTAAGCTGTGGTAAATTTATTGATTTTGTTTTATAGAGAGTGTATGCAAAAGCAATTACAAACTATTCCTGATTGGAAAGAGAAAACCTCCTAAATTAACATAATAAAGAGGTTTTTGCCTGAGAGGTTGTAAACAGTAATAAATTAAAGGTGCTCGGAAAGTGGGGATGGGGGAGAGAGAGGAAAGAAACTGCTTTTAAAAAACACTTCTTAGCATAGTACTGTTTAAATACATTGATTTCTGCTCTCTGTTGCACGTAGAATCATAAGACATTCTGCTAGTTAACATACATCATATCATTGAGTCCAGGCTCTTTTGCACTGCATGTACATACCATTCCGCACAGAAATCTGGACTCCAGATGTTTAGTTCTTTTTAAAAGAGAGTTTACTGAATTTGTGGTTTTAAGAAGTGTGAAGGTGTGTGGTTTGTGTACAGAAAGAACATGAGTCAATTTTAGATGCTAAGGGGTCCTACACAGCTCCTACTGTCCATGGCATGAACACCCCATTCTTTTGAGTCTCTGCATTGCCGTAGTGTGGGGCCAGCCTGGCAATCCACTTGTGTAGAAATAGCACATGGCAGTCAGTCCGGGATTGTAACACTTCAGCCTGCAGTGAAGAAAGCAATACTTTCCCATCAAAACTCCCTGTTGTTGGAAGGTTGACAATGTGCTGGCAGTGTGAACATGATGGTTAGATTAGGACTTGGAAGCAGTGGCGTTGGGAGGGCATAGGCAACCTCTCAGAGAGTAGCCTCTCCCATGTGGCAGTGGCAGTGGCTGCAGCAGCACACTCCCTACCTCCTGCTGGTGGCAGGGGTCCTGCGGTGCTGCTGAAGCCTTCAGTGCTCCTTCCGCTTCCTTCAGGGCACACGGGGCTCTCTCTCTCTCTCCCTCTTTGTGTCACACACACGTGCAGCAGACCTCCAAATGGCTAGCCAGTTGGGTGGGAGAGATGAGTGAGGCAGACCTAGGGAGTCTTGAGGCGGCCCTGGAGGCAGGAGTCCACAGGTTCTTGGAACCCGTGCGCTGAATTATAGTTCCACCCCAGCTTAGAGGATCCAGACTTCAGCCATGGAAGTCACTGATATTGCATCATACTTATCACATTCCATCACCCTCTCAGTGTATTCCAGGAAGTGAAAGGGCTCCAGCCAGGAAGAAAACTGTGCTTTAAACAAGTTTTAAAAAACCAAGACAATCACTGCTGCATGAGGTGAGCCTCTCCATCCCATCTTGAATTTTAAGGTAGTTTTGTGGGTCCCACTATGACTTGGTGACTCTGAGATGGTCATGATTTCTCATCTCTGTTTCACATCTCATCCTACATGGGTTCTTATGAAGATTAAAGCATGATCAACCATGCTAAATAAGCAGCTTTTAAATTGTGTGTGTCTTATATTTAACAGACTTCTCTCTTTACCCAAGCTTTTAAACTTTTAACTTTTAAGCTTTTTAACTTTTAATTTTTTAAACTTTTGATTGTTTATTATTTGTTTTAAATTGTTTTTAATATTTGTTTGCTGTGAACCGCCCTGAGACCTTGGGTTAGGGCAGTATAAAAATGTGCTAAATAAATAAATAAATAAACAGAAGAGAGCAATTGTCCCTATTCAAGCCACCATATAGCATTCCTTCCAGAGCCTTTTCTTGGTGCCTCCCTTGTGTTTCCTTTTAGATTATGAGCTCTTTTTGGGTCAGGGAACCATGTTCTCATCCTTTGTGCTATGTAAACTTCATTGAGATTTTTTTTTTTTTAAGTAGACTGTAAATACTATTCATAAGTATTTTTTTAAAACAACAATAAAATGGGGGTAAGAATCTTGTATCCTTTCCTGAGCTCTTGGATAAAAGGTATTATATAGGGATGTGCAAAACATTTCAACTCAAAAAGGATTGTTTCAAGTGTTTCAAGGGCCGATTTCAATGGAAATATTTTGAATTTTTTTAGCGTTTTGATGTTTTTCTCTTGAAGAAGAGGATACATCAGGACAACTACAGCAACTTCACCACATTTTGACTTGCACAAATTTTGTGCACATCCCTAAGCAGCAATAGCACAGCATATGATACCCATTGCTAAGAAACGAAAACCACAAAATCAAACCTCCCTTCCTCCTCTCCTGATGTATCCTCTACAAGAGAGGCATAAGGGCTCTCTCTGCCTCGCAGTCCCATTGAATACATTTTGACATTCCCTCCTTTTGTGTTCCTCCTCCCTCCCCGCACCCAGTGGGGGCATAGTTGCCCAAAACAAGACTTGATTTGTATTATAACAAGCCAACCAAGAAGCAAAGAGATTGCAAGCCAATCAGAGGCTAGTGCCAGACAACTAATCAGCAAAGGGAAAACAGGCCTCCAAAATGGCACTCAAAACATGAAAATATTTTGATTGAAATGGGGTTGTTTTGTCCCCAGCTCCAAACATGCCCTTTATTTAGAGCGAGTTTTGTTTTGAGCTTGAAAAACTCAAAACAGCCCATTTTGATGTTGAAACATTTTGCACATCCCTGTTACATATCTTTGTTTGAATTTGTTTGCAAAAAGCTATTAATCATAACCTTGGTTTAGTTAGTTTATATATCTTTGCCATACTGTTTTAACTTTCTAGTCTGTTTGTGAGACGTTATTTATTATAACATCTTTTGTATGTGTACAAAAAATAATTTTTTGT